>NW_028141166.1:13792177-14521251 GCF_030444845.1 Prenolepis imparis
AAGCAGTGGTATCAACGCAGAGTACTGGGGGGTTAAACCCCCACCCCCTGCAAATTAAAAGAAACAGTTTTGCTGAATTTGTTAAAAAATATAAATAAAGAAAAACAAACATTAAAGAGCTATCGACGTCAGGATCCGCTAGTGTATATATATAAGTATAAGATACACTGTAAATTATACTCATTACGCATTCAAGGAGTTAAGTGTAGATTAAGTCAGACATAGGACGAAATGATGAGATAATTTCATTGCACGAAAATAATTAGGTGAAATTCTTTATATCTATATAATATATATATATATATATATATATATATATATATTATATCTATATAATATATATATATATAATATATATTATATCTATATAATATATATATATATAATATATATTATATCTATATAATATATATTATATCTATATAATTTTATATTATAATATAGATACAAAGAATTTCGCCTAATTATTTTCGTGCAACGAAATTATCTCATCATTTCGTCCTATGTCTGACTTAATCTCTACTTAACTCCTTGAATGCGTAATGAGTATAATTTCCAGTGTATCTTATACTTTTATATATATATATAAAATATTATACTTTTATATATATATATATGTATATATATATATAAGTATAAGATACACTGGAAATTATACTTATTACGCATTCAAGGAGTTAAGTAGAGATTAAGTCAGACATAGGACGAAATAATGAGATAATTTCGTTGCACGAAAATAATTAGGCGAAATTCTTTATATCTAATATATAATATATATATATATATATATATATACACACTGGCGGATCCTGGGGAGGGGGGGGGGGTTTAAACCCCCCCTTGCAAATTAAAAGAAACAGTTTTGCTGAATTTGTTTAAAAAATATAAATAAAGAAAAACAAACATTAAAGAGCTATCAACGTCAGGATCCGTTAGTGTATATATATAAGTATAAGATACACTGTAAATTATACTCATTACGCATTCAAGGAGTTAAGTGTAGATTAAGTCAGACATAGGACGAAATGATGAGATAATTTCATTGCACGAAAATAATTAGGTGAAATTCTTTATATCTATATAATATATATTATATCTATATAATATATATTATATCTATATAATATATATTATATCTATATAATTTTATATTATAATATAGATACAAAGAATTTCGCCTAATTATTTTCGTGCAACGAAATTATCTCATCATTTCGTCCTATGTCTGACTTAATCTCTACTTAACTCCTTGAATGCGTAATGAGTATAATTTCCAGTGTATCTTATACTTTTATATATATATATATATATATATATATATATATTATATAGATATAAAGAATTTCGCCTAATTATTTTTATTCAACGAAATTATCTCATCATTTCGTCCTATGTCTGACTTAATCTACACTTAACTCCTTGAATGCGTAATGAGTATAATTTACAATGTATCTTATACTTTTATATATATATATAAAATATTATACTTTTATATATATATATGTATATATATATAAGTATAAGATACACTGGAAATTATACTTATTACGCATTCAAGGAGTTAAGTAGAGATTAAGTCAGACATAGGACGAAATAATGAGATAATTTCGTTGCACGAAAATAATTAGGCGAAATTCTTTATATCTAATATATAATATATATATATATATATATATACACTGGCGGATCCTGTGGAGGGGGGGGGGGTTAAACCCCCCCTTGCAAATTAAAAGAAACAGTTTTGCTGAATATGTTTAAAAAATATAAATAAAGAAAAACAAACATTAAAGAGCTATCGACGTCGTTGATCCTGGAATAAAAGCTAATCATGAAACCCCAAAAATATTAAATAAAATAATTTTGCAAACCCTCCCCCCATTATCGACGTCAGGATCCGCTAGTGTACTGTAATATTAACTTATCCTATGCAAAAGAAACTTAAGGAAGCGGCGAAGACAGGGGATAATTGCCAAGAATGCGTGTCTAATGTCGCGCAAATCGCGATAATGCGATCAATTCGGAAGAAAACGCTCAGGTATATAAATGAGCGTAAGAAAAGAGTTCTTGCGCGAGATCGCATTAGAGACCCCCATCGACCACCCATGTCGCAAAGTCGTTAGTACCCTTCTGCGTTATTCGCCGACCTTCCGCGAATACAAATGACTCGTGTTGCACCTCGATGCGTTCGCGCCTTTCTGTCGTTACGATCGACCCATCGATCGCGCGCCGGCAGTCACGGGGATTATTTCCGGACTCGCCTGGGATTCCGAGACAATTTCAGCCATAAATCCATGCTGCCATTTGTCTCGCGAATTAAGTTTGCTCTCCTTTTTTCCCATATTCAACGACACCGTTTGCTCGGTACAGGGAATATTCCGTTTTATTCTTGTTTCTCTCTCTTTCTCTCTCTTTATTCTTCTTGTCGGTCTTTCGATTCTATGGCGGAAAAGAAACGAAGAGAGAGAGAGAGAGAGAGAGAGAGAGAGAGAGAGAGAGAGAGAGAGAGAGAGAAGGATGGACCAAGTGGGGTTGCAGGCGAATTGATATCGCCTCGTTTCAGACGGGTCGCGGCACGAAGCGCTTTTTGCGTCGAACCAGTCGAACGAATGAATTATCTTTCCGAATCGTTAATCTCCCGCGCAACGAAATGAAACGTTGGAACGACGTCCTCGACCCCCCTTACCGGACCGTTTTTACGGGAACTCGCGCGCCCCTAAGCACCCACACCGGGGGTTGACGTTAACGACGGGCGAGAGAGCTCCTTACCGTGTCGCGCGACAAGCAATAATTATTTTTACGGCTTGTCTTATAAGGTTTATAACGGGAAATATGAAGATCTCGTTTACGATCTCTGATTTTCCAAGTTAATGATAATGAGAGACACCGCAATTTTATTCTGCGATATTCATACGCACCTGTTTATGATATTTTCAATAAATTGAGCATTAATGGATGTTGAGTATATATTTTGCAACTGCATATTATTCTACATATATTCTATATTAAATTATTTTGTATAAGACTAATTTAATTTCATCTTCTTACTTTCGTCTTTTTAATCACTCTGACTGCTATATAACTTCTTCCATTGATAATTAAAAATATCTACATTAATATTTTGTTTTATTAAGAACACAGTATATATATAAAATAATTAGAAACATATTTAAGCTTAAATCTCATCAAATTATTCTACTTAACAAAGATTAAAGCGTAGTAATTTCATAGGATTGAGGTACGCATTTAATGCCGCAATTTAAACAGGTAGAGTCTCATCTCTACAGGTATACAAATACATTTGCGTTTCCTTCGTTCCAAAGCAGAAGCAGCCCTTAACTCATCGTTACACCGGTATAAATGGACAAAAACGATTACGCGAGTGTTTCGAACTCATTTATTATTAGCTTAAACGCCGTATCTTCGCGACGCTCCTCGTCCTGGCGAAACGCTGATATTATACGATATCATTATGGCAGTACGATTGACTAAATCGTGCCCGGGTCCTCGTAACTCGGGATTAAAACGTCCGGGAGAAGGCTTAGATAGGTTATTACATTGCCTTACGAAACCGTAAATCGCGTCACCGCCCTGTGCCACGGTCAGGAAAACTTTGAGAGTAATTGCTCTCGCGATTCCTAGGGAAATGCTACCCTCTTTCTGCGCTCGCCGTAGTATCGGGACTCTCCCCCCGTGTAGATAAACAATAATAACATTTCTTCGCCGGAGGAGGCCGGAAAACGAAAGAAAATACGTCCCTAGGGGGAACAATTTATTAATATCTTCGGCAACGAGCGATCGCGAACTTCCAAACAGGATGTGTACATACACGATACAATTTACGTGTACATGTATATTTTGATACGTTGTACATATTAAATGAGATTCATCTACCTGTGAGACTTTATTTCACATTTATTTCACTTTATAAAATATGAAAAATTATTTTATAAAGCGAAGAAATTTGTTGTAAAGAATTCTATTATAGCAAAAAAAATAAGTAATTTTCTTTTTTAGTGACGTATATCACTAGAAATTATATGGATGAAAAAATTTGTAGCAAGAGCATCTTCTTGTTCTTAAATATATCATTACATGCATCCTAACGAGCTACAAAGTTCTTTTTTATTTCTCCCTCACGGTACTACGTATGTACATACATACATAAGCTGCAAATACAGCAACCGTAGTACCTTTAGACCTTTATGGATGTTTTACGATAGTTCTTTGTTTCCGTTCTCTTTCTCTCTAAATCGAATAATAAAAAAAATGCAAAATGCAAATACAAATTGGTCGTTCCGTGTCGCGCGATGCAGCATCGCGGTCGACACAACGTGTTCGTCGTTCTTTGTTCGACTTTGATCGATGCATTAATGGGTTAACGACAGCGTAACGATCGTCTGGAGAGGAATTATTTTCGCATTTCGCAGCCCCCCTTTCGTCCAACTATGGCCTTCCCATCACTTGAATGACAAGCTAAATTTACGATGAAATAAGGAAAATATCCTGCAATAACGAAGCTAACTTCTTTTTGAAATATATATTTATAACGATGCAAAGATTATTATTATTATTACATTTATTATATGTATCTATGGGTGGAAAATGTCAATTCAAATAAGTTTAAAATAATATATAAACAATTTTACATTTGGTCTTACGAAATAATTTTTCAAATGTCAAAATTTTCAGCTTGTGCGCGCCGTAAGATATGTATATCTAATAAATATTTGATTAGACGAGGATTTTTTATATTTATATATATCAATATTTGCAGAAAGTTACCCTTTATAAGATCTCGGGAAGCAAATTACGCGGACGTTTATCGGACTACAATGTGCTTCCGTCGTTGGACGATGCTTTGAGTGAACCGATACTACACATACGGGTACTGTTCACGTGTGTCATTTCGGCACATCCGTTTTCTTTCTTGCGTGAAACGAGACTGCCTGCGCGCGTCCCATCAAAACGAAACGATGCATCAGCGATAAAAGCCGCCGCACCATATCTCCTCGTAATACGATGTTCCGAGAACATTTACGACTAATTGTTTCGCCCCGCGCGTAGGTACCATCCTTTTTTTCGCGTGGAACCGCAGTCGGTGTCTTGCCGCCGCACGTGCCGTCGTAAAAACGCAGGAAGGACGTAATACGTGGACACACTTGGCAGTAAAAATTCGTCGGCGGCGTAGGGGAGTAACACGGGGGGGTTACATTGCAGGGAGCTACGATAATGGCTAATAAAAATCAGCTAACTGCTTGCAAGACATTGCCGCGCTAATTGCCATCGTAAATTTTTTCCCTCGATCGATGTAACATCGGTGTGACGTGAATGCTCGCGCCAACCGTAAATTAGCGGACTTGATATATATCGTCGCGGTATATGGCAGATTTTCTTTTCTGCGACAGTAATTCGGCAGCAGCGGAAACAACGATTTTGTAAAAGGAGGAGATCGTATATTTCTTAATTAAGTGATATATCCGCGAAATGATAATTTTTGTAAAATTATATTAACCGAAAATCGTTAAATACTATATATTATCTTTGTGTCGGAATATTGCATTTAAGCAGTTTAAGAGCTTTATTTTTTTGACATTTATATTCAAATATTTCTCCATTTACTTTATAAATATATGTATAAAATACAGGATGAAAAAGAAAGTACTGCAATAACCGTGTTTCCTCGTTGCTCGCGTATATCGATTGCATGTGCAGGAAAGAAATTTTCATAAAGCAAGTCGCAAATGCCGTAGCACAAGCGCTGTGAGAATCATAGATTTATGAAATTGTTCGCGAATTGCAATTTATCGCCGAATACAGAAACATCCCAGAATCCCAGGAACACATCCCTCTACGAGCGTTCGCAAACAAGAGAAAATTTATTATTACGTACAACGTACGAAATGCGTGCAACAATGTTAAATACAAATACCCTTATAGTTTCGCGAAAAAAATGGACTCTGCGTTAAGACGCTGTACAGAAATTACTATTTTACGAGTGCTTCGTCGGGTGAGATCACGAATAAAAGTTTATTACACCGCTCGGGATTCGCGAACCCTCTTATACTCGAAAAGATCTCTTTACGCGGAACTTCTAACTAGGAAATGCCATGTTTCGTTTTACAAAATGCCTGATATTGACAGAAAATAATTTTAATGAAAATTACATTATCGAGAATAAAAATCGATTATTTTCCTGTTCGTTATTCTTCAGAATCAAAATTTATTTCTCCTCTTCACGATTATTATAGGTAATACTTGCTGTACAAAATGTTGTAAAGACGTAAAATTTTAAATAATTTTAATAATTAAAGAGAAAATATACTAGACATTTTATTTAACTGCTATATAAAAATTAAGATTTATTGGCGTAATAAAAATAATAATTTACAATAAACGTAAATAGTGTAAATTATATATTTTTATTACACAACTATTTTTATAGATATTTATAAAATTTTAATTACAAATATTTGTGAAAGAAACAATTTATATTAGAATTTTATAAATTAATTAATTATTAATTAATTATAAAAACTTTTACAATTAATTAATACGAAGTAATTTAAAAAGTAAAAAATAGAGCATATTTCAATTACATGTTTGGATTAATAATTGTCAATTCAGAATAATCTTATAAATAAGAAAACATTTTTTCTGATTATTGCGTGCCATTATATTTTTTAATATCCAAAGAAAATCTTTTTTTATATTTTTAATATACTATCAACAAAAGATGAGTCTTGTATAGAACTGGTATATTTTTTTCATTTTTAAAAGGATTTTTACATAATAGCGAAAAAACTCGTTTACATCTTCGTGCTTCTTCAAACGAGTTGACTTTCTGAATATTCAATTAAGCTAGATTGCATACAAAATTTCATTACGTAGTTGAATCAACGGCAAGTGTCCCTCTTTTTAATATGTGTAAAGTCGTCTGTTTATATACAATCTCATTATTACGAATCTGTAAAGTGCTGCGAAACATTTGCATCACTCCTGATACGAGTATGGATTTAAACTAATTTTATATTCCGGATGGAAATAATACGAGACAAGAATTGCAATAATGTTGAAATTAAAATTTAATAAATAAGCGAATTATTTATGTAAAGTATATGGAGAGAGCAATGTTTATAATTTATTATCCTCCTCTTTTATGCTACTTTTAAAACATTTTTGAATATACTTTAATATTTTATTTATTTTTGCATACAATATTTTAAATAGCGTAATCATGATTTTAAAATTACATTGCTTTGATAATACACGATACACATACAGTATATACATATTTTATATTTTGTATAAAATATTCCAACACATTCGTATATATAGTTTAATTAAAATATGTATAATAAATTCATCATTTTTGCTTTTTACAGCGTACTTTAGCAGACTATAATGTTTAATTTATAATGAAAAATGCGATATGCTTATTTGCAATATTATTCACACTTTCTTAACGAGTCATAATAATTTTGATGTTTTGGGAAATATATTATATTATAGCGTTATATATTAGTGCTAATATTTATTAGCATGTTTTTAAAAATTGCGAATTTTCATCTGGGAGACGAAATTCGGATCCATGGATATCGTCGAACAACGTCTCTCTTGAAATCCTCCAAAGAGGATAGATATATGCGTATCCCACCTACCTCCATGGTCCGCAAATACTTGATCTCCTGAGAAGATCGGTGGTAGAGGCGTCAAGAGAAGGGTAAAAAAAGAAAAAAGAAATCTCTATTTTCGCAGCTTCGCGAAGGTAAGGGTACATGAGCCTTGAATAGACACGATAAGAATCTCATACCCGTATTCGTGCCTGGATGAATGCTGTCGTGAAATATAAAGTAAACTACCTAACACGTTATCGCGATACCAACAAGCGGCGCATCGTTGATTGAATATTGATGTATCGCGTACGTTCGCTTCCAAACTTATGTTAGACAGATGTGACATAAAACGAAATAAGATTTTTCGAAGATTGAAGCTTTTATAAAATTCTACGTGTTTGCAATTGCAAGAAAAAAACCATTGTAATTATTCTTCAGTTTCTAGTTACTCTAATTTAAAGCAAATTTTGTTCACGAGAAACAATTTAGCACGAACTTGGCTGAAATACAATAATGATGCAGTTATGGGCCACAACAAGGGTTTAGCGACGACGTGACTAAGTGCACTAGAAGCTTCCGCCACGCGGAAATTTTCTAAAATTACCGTAATCCTGTCAAGGACTTAAGACCACCGACCCTCGAACTATCTGCCTAACTCGAGATGGGCTTCGTTGTTTCACCTGCTAACGTGATTTCATGTCATCGACCTAACCGTGTGGTCTTCACAACTAGTGGTCTTCTCACATAATAAACTTCAATCTTCTCGATGTATATATAGTATATAATGTGTGTGCAAAGTATGTATGTGCTTATTATACGTATTATATAATTTATAAAATTCTAATATAAATTGTTTCTTTCATAAAAATCTGTAATTAAAATTTTATAAATATATATCTATAAAAATAGTTGTGTAATAGAAATATATAATTTACTATTTACGTTTATTGTAAATTATTATTTTTATTACGCCAATAAATCTTAATTTTTATATAGCAGTTAAATAAAATGTCTAGTATATTTTCTCTTTAATTATTAAAATTATTTAAAATTTTATGTCTTTACAACATTTCGTACAGCAAGTGTCACCTATGGACAAACAGGTAGAAATCTTATATTCTCATGGATCAATACCTTGCTTTGAAGGTAAGCACTATAGTACACTTTCACTCATGGTGCGTGGGTTCTGATCTAAGCTATAATGCATTACATTTAAATTTTAAAATTTAATTAATTTACTATTATTAAAATAATAGAAATTAACTGAATTAATGTACGTAAATACTGAACAATTAATATATTTTATTTAATTATTATATGTATATGCATATATATGTGTGAATTTAATTTTTATAAAAAATTGCAATAAATTATAATAAAGATATTAAGAGCTTAATGTTGAACAAGTTTTGAATGCCTTGTTGTCTGTGTGCCAGACATTTTCACTATTAAAAGTATATAATTATAAAATATATAATTTGATTTGATTATTGCCTATATCATGAGTAACATATTTCATTGATTCAGCGCATTTGTATATATTAATATTATACGAAAATTTAAAAATATATTCTTTATTTGTTGTAAACATTTCAATTAGTTAAAATGTCATTGATCAGAAAAGCTACAAAGAAACCGAGTGACAGTAACTCTTATGACATTTATGACATTTGTTTATTCATACGACATTATTCTACGCATTAAATATTATTTTATAGTTTTTAAATCATAGATTTGGATATTATTTATTCTTTTGATATTTATTTTGCTCATAATTCTTTGTGAAAGTCTCAACAAATGTGTATTTTCAAACCTGGCAGTCAGCCATCTGAAAGAATATCGCGAGAGAGAAAGAACTATTGGCATACTCAGTGTCCAAAGTCTTGGTAAGTTTTCAGAACTAATGCAGATTGATAATATCGTGAAGTTTCAACATTGACGTATTTTTTATCATTTTGCTTGCAAAATGTTCTTGGATAGGATCTATGCGATTCTTGTCGTCATACTCGATCGACTTTTCGTCTCGCGGCGATATAAAAACGTGAGATAATCGCGTGGGAAATATTATGGAATTATCTCCTGTGACAAACAGGCGGATATCGCATAAAACTAATATATCTTGTATAATTAGCAAAATAAAATATGCATTTGAAAATATATATTATATTACGTACATTGTATGAGATGTTTCTTTAAATTGTGTTAATTACAACATTTCTTTCTTGTTAAAAACAATTGTCAAAATTTTGCAAAACAAGTGAACAATCTAACACTATCTCCCATTGAACGTTCGCAAAATTAAGAAAAAAATTAGTTATCGCTTTCATAATTAAAATTTTAAAAATAATAGAATATGTAAAATATAGAAAAATTCTAATAATAGAAATGTCCATCGTCTCGAAAATAAAAAATATTGAAAAACACATGACATCACTCACCGGCCGATGCGAAACAGCGGAATTACGACTGCATCGAAGCTACGCGTGGACCTGTAACATATAAATAAAATTCAAATTATAGCAGCGTTTTAAATAATTATTATTTTCAAAAATTATTATTGTTTCCATTAAATTTTCCATTAATTTTATTTATTATTTTATTCAATGCGTATAATCAACAGTAGATGTATAATTGAGTTTACTAACTTTACTTAACTTTATAAAATTTTGTAAAGATTATATCTTTTATAATATAATATTTTATAAGATTTATATATCAAAAATATTTCTCTCTAATTCTCTTATGTTTAAATCATTCTATAGAAATAGAAAGTGTAATATATGTATATGTAATTTATAACAAGTATTATATCGGATTATAATACTCACCTCAGAGTTGCTCCGTTGACGCCCGATGTCTCCTAGGCCTGCTCCTCCTCTCAGGTCGAGTTGGTCAGAATTGTTCATTGTTAAAGTCCGCCGAAATTTCCGAAACACACGTGAAATATTTTGAAAGACACTCCCGCATTAAACGCGCGATACTTTGAACGAAACTCCCGTACTAAACGCGCGATACTTTGGATGACACTCCCGCACTAAACGCGCGATACTTTGGACGACACTCCCGCGCTAAAACGAGGGAAACGTGCGATTTTTTTATATATTTCTGAAAAGAATGATTATTATAGTATTAAAATTATTATTATTATTATTATTACATTTGCATTAATTATTATAATATTTATTTTCCCTCTCTAAAAAAGGCATGTTATTGATTCTCGAAAGTCTCGAAGTTCTCTCGAAAATCTTGTGCTAATTAATTATAAAACAAAGATTGTGATTTCGAACTTTTCTCTTCATTACTTTACTTGCAAACGTACAAAAAGAATATTTGAAAATTCTCATATTTTATATACATATATATATGTATATATAATATTTTATATATATTTTTCGAGAATCTCAATAACATGCCTTTTTTATAGAGAGGACCTAGAACAACACAAGTGCGTGCTACGCGTGTGACATTCTTCAGTTTTACATTGAAAAGTATGATATTTAAAAAAAAATTATATAAAGTTTACTTAAACTCGATTAATATTTTTTAACAGAAATCAGCTGATAACTGTCAAAAATATTAATCGAGTTAAAAAGACTATAACATATTATTTAAAACATTACTATTTTAATTTTTAAAACATTATTATTTTAAAATTTAATTAGCAAATTAATGCTTTTTTAACCAGTTGATATCTGCCAAAAATTATTAATAAAGCGTTAATTTGCTAATTAAATTTTAAAATAATATGTTAAAATATTCAAATAGTAATGTTTTAAAATAGTAATATGTTTAAATAATATATTATAATACTTCAAACTTGATTAATATTTTTGACAGTTATCAGCTGATTTCTGTCAAAAAATATTAATAAAGCGCAAATTCAATAATTAAATTTTGAAATAATATGTTGTAAAAAATAAAATAGTAATATGTTAATTATATTATATATGTTATAATATCTTATCTGTGATTAATATTTTATGACAGAAATCAGCTGATAACTGTCAAAAAAATATTAATCGAGTTAAAAGAATTATAACAGTTCAAAGTATTATAACATATTATTTATTTTTATTAATCAGCTGATTAAAGCGTCAATTTGCTAATTAAATTTTAAAATAAAAATATGTTATGAGAATTAGAATAATAATGTTGTAAATAATATGTTATATTACTTTAAACTCGAATAATATTTTATGACATTAATGCTTTAATCAGCTGATTTCTGTCAAAAATATTAATCAGGTATAAAGAATTATAACATATTATTTAAAACATTATTATTTTAATATTTTTATACCATATTATTACTTTAATGCGCAATAGCGTGTGCTTGTGTTGTTCTAGTATAATAAATATTATAGTAAATATTATTAATATTTATTATAATATTTATTATAATAAATATTATATGTAATATTTGTTATATTATATAATAAATACATAATATAATAAATATTAAATATAATATTTATTATAATAAATATTATATATATATATAATATTTTATTTTATTAATAATTTTGTAACTAAATCAATCAATAAATTGTTAATAAATACCTAGAAATTTCTGTTCCGGCATTCGATACCATTCCTTTTGCTGCTTTCAAATTTTTTGAGTCCTACTTTTTCAAGTTGCTACGTTGATCTGTAATATATATATATACCTATATATATATAAAGAGAAATTAATTATTAATTATTCTAATTTAAACTTTTATTATTTTTAATATAATTTTTATTTATTTTGAGTATAATTATAATATAAATTAATAATAAGTAATTTATGGAAACAAATTATTAAAAAATTATACTTTTGCATTTATTATTTCTGCAAATTTCAATTTAGATATTTATATTAATAATTTTTAAAAAATTGTAATTTTTTGGTTCGTTTCTTATGTTATTCATTTAGTTGATTTATTTTATACATATATTTTGTTATTTTCCCATTAACTATTAATTAAAGTAGAAAATATTTTAAACTTACCGATGCAATGTGCAGTAGTTGAGTTCCATAACCTAATAGATATCGTAGTGCATATTGTTAATCTGTAAAATACACAAATAATCTTTATTTTAATTTAAAGCAAATATTCAAATTATATTTAATATTTCTAAAAGTAAATATTGCGTGGATTAAAATTTTTTTTATTTAATCTTTTATAAATAAATAATAAATTATTTACCTCATGTTTTCTTCACCTTCGCTTGATGCCGCCCAAGTTTTCCTTCTCGTCTTTTATTGCATCTCGTATCGCTTCTTCGTTGTACTCACTAGTGAACACAATTCATTATATATAAGCGTTTGCTCGCAAGAACAATTAATTATGATAACGCGCGCACTAATTATATCTGAATCCAATTAATAATCGCGCGACACTTTGCACTCATCGTCAGGCGACGCGCGCTCTTAATGACGGAAATAAAACGCGGGAAAAGAGCGCGCCAACCTCAATACTGACAACGAGACAACCAACTCTCTTACGATATCTCTAGACATTAACCTATACGCGCGCGAAGAGCAGAGGTTATTAACCTTATACGCGCGCGAACAGCAGAGATTACAACAAACCATAGATGATCACATAAATATCGTATTTATATGGTACACATTCGAATATTGTTATATGTTTTTAATATTTGACAATAATTTATTTACCTCAAGTTTCTTCTATTGTCTGATTCTATCTATGCTTTCTTCTCCTCTCTTATTTCATTCATTTTCGCTCATTCGTGGCACTCACTAATGAAAAGAATTCATTATCACAATTAAGCGTACATTTGCAAAAACAATTGATATTGATTAGGCGTGCACTAATCCATACCTGAATACAATTGATGAATTAATGATCGCGCAGCACTTTGCATGCCAGGCAACGTGATCTTGACTATGACGTGAAGATAGCCTGCGATTGTGCGATCGGCAGCAATTGAGAGTAAACAAGCGCGTAAAGATCGATACTCGCGCTCTCTTACGACATCTCTAGACATTAACCTATCATAGATATATTACACATAGCTAGAATGCCTTTGTGCCTTTGTGCTCTATTTATATGTAACATATCTATGACACAAAGGTTAATGTCTCGAGATGTCGCAATTGCAAGAGGGCGTGAGTATCGATCTTTGCGCGCTTTTTTCCGCGTTTTCTTTCCGCCATAATTAAAAGCGCGCGTCGCCTGACAATGAGTGTAAAGCGTCGCGCGATTATTAATTGTATTCAGGTGTAATTAGTGCGCGCGTTATCATAATTAATTGGTCTTGCGAGCAAACGCTTATATATAATGAATTGTGTTCACTAGTGAGTACAACGAAGAAGCGATACGAGATGCAATAAAAGACGAGAGGGAAGGCTTGGGCGGCATCAAGTGAAGAAAACAATGAGGTTAATAATTTATTATTTATTTATAAAAGATTAATCAAAAATTAAATAAAACATTAATTGAAATATAAAAGATTAAATAAAGAAAAATTTTAATGCGCCCAATAATTACCTTTAGAGATATTAAATATAATTTGAGTATTTGCTTTAAATTAAAATAAAGATTATTTGTATTTTGCAGATTAACGATATGCACTACGATATGTATTAGGTTATGGAACTCGACCACTCCACATTGCATCGGTGAGTTTAAAATAATATATTTTAGATAGTATGTTATAATATTTTAAACTCGATTAATATTTTTAACAGTTATCAGCTGATTTCTGTCATAAAATATTATTCGAGTTTAAAGTAATATAACATATTATTTACAACATCATTATTCTAATTATTTGAACATATTACTATTTTATAACATTACATTTTAATATTTTAACATATTATTTTAAAATTTAATTAGCAAATTAACGTTTTATTAATCATTTTTGGCAGATATCAGCTGATTGAAAAAACATTAATTTGCTAATTAAATTTTACAATAATAATATGTTTTAAAACTTAAAATAGTAATGTTTTAAATAATATGTTATAGTCTTTTTAACTCGATTAATATTTTTGACAGTTATCAGCTGATTTCTGTCAAAAAATACTAGTTTAAGTAAACTTTATATAATTTTTTATTATCATTCTTTTTAATGTAAAACTCAAGAATGTCGTGCGTGTAGCACGCACTTGTGTTGTTCTAGTTTCTCTCTATAAAAAAGTCATGTTATTGATTCTCGAAAAATGTATATAAAATATTATATATATATATATATATATATATATATATATATATATATATGTATATAAAATATGAGAATTCAAATATTCTTTTTGTACGTTTGCAAATAAATTAATGAAGAGAAAAGTTCTAAATCACAATCTTTGTTTTATGATTAATTAGCACAAGATTTTCGAAAGAACTTCGAGACTTTCGAGAATCAATAACATGCCTTTTTTAGAGAAGGAAAATTAATATTATAATAATTAATGCAAATGTAATAATAATAATAATAATTTTAATACTATAATAATAATTCTTTTTAGAAATATATAAAAAATCGCTCGTTTTAGTGCGGGAGTGTCGTCCAAAGTATCGTGCGTTTAGTGCGGGAGTTTCGTTCAAAGTATCGCGCGTTTAATGCGGGAGTGTCTTTCAAAATATTTCACACGTGTTTCGGAAATTTCGGTGGACTTTAACAATGAACAATTCTGACCAACTCGACCTGAGAGGATGAGCAGGCCTAGGAGACATCGGGCGTCAACAGAGCAATTCTGAGGTGAATATTGTAATCCTATATAATACTTGTTATAAATTACATATACATATATTACACTTTCTATTTCTATAGAATAATTTAAACATAAGAGGATTAGAGAGAAATACTTTTGATATATAAATCTTATAAAATATTATATTATAAAAGATATAATCTTTACTTTACAAATCTTTACTTTATAAAGTTAAGTAAAGTTAGTAAACTCAATTATACATCTACTGTTGATTATATGCATCGAATAAAATAATAAATAAAATTAATGGAAAATTTAATGGAAACAATAATAATTTTTGAAAATATTAATTATTTAAAACGCTGCTATATAATTTAGATTTTATTTATATGTTGCAGGTCAACGCGTAGCTTCGATGCAGTAGTCGTAACTCCGCTGTTGCACATCGGCCGGTGAGTGATGTCATGTGTTTTTTCAATATTTTTTATTTTCGAAATGGTGGACATTTCTATTATTAGAATTTTCCTATATTTTACATATTCTATTATTTTTAAAAATTTTAATTATTAGAAGCGATAACTAATTTTTTCTTAATTTTGCGAACGTTCAGTGAGAGATAGTGTTAGATTGTTCACTTGTTTTCCAAAATTTTGACAATTTTGTTTGAACAAGAGAGAAATGTATTTAACACAATTTAAAGAAACATCTCATGCATTGTACGTAATATAATACATATAACGTATCTTTTATCGCGATTTATTAACTCTAAGCGTGAGTCTCGTGTAAAATGGGCTTCGAGCGTAAAAGCAAGCATTATCGCGCGACAAAGTATTTGCGTCCTATATGCAGGAGTCTCAACTATAAGCTGAGGGAGCGGAGCCGAAAACATGTACTTTCGTATGATGCAGAAAGACATTGGGCATCAGGCAATGTCAAAAGGTATTTTATGACATGAAATATTTCATATTATTACCAGCTGAGTGAAACACGGATCTCAAGTCTTTAGAAATTCGCCGCGACAGTTACTCGATAAATGCGATGCAGGTGTAGCTGCAACGGCGACGTTCGCTTGATAATCGATTGAACATCTGTTCGGTAGACTGGAAGCGTCTGATACTCTCTCGAGGAGAGGTAAAAGTGACGCGCAAGCACGACGTTTCCTCGTCACGGAAGCGGAAAGTGGTACCGATTTGTACGAACCAACGGAAACGTCGTCCTTGCAACGCGACGAACGAGAATAAAAATCCGCGCATAAGTGTCGCGAGACATCTTCACTTTGAAGAAGACTTTCCCTGCGTCGCTAAATCTCATCTTCATTCTCTACCGATGCAATATCTGCATTACAAGATGCAAAATTAACAAATTCTTCTGCATCTTTTAACGCGAAACACTTCGTACAAATTAGAATAACCGCTTAATAAATATTAATTAGTATATACATAAAATATAAAAAAAGTAATATACAAACAATTAATATGCAATTTCTACATTAAATACAATTAGTGAAAGCGTTAATTCTATAAAATATTTTCTCACTCGTAAAATTATTCTTTTTCCGTTTAGAATCACCAGTGATTTTGCTCTACCATATGTCAAACAGTGTATATTAACGCTCTCTACATACTTTCAAATTTTCTCTGAGCTGTCTAACACATGGCTCCAGTTAGTTAACTCCAAAATAAATAAGCGGATCTCATTGTTAGTGGATCTCCACCAGATTCTTATCTTATGCGCAGATATACAATACACATCTTACACAAATCATGCAATCAAATGCGCGATGTCGTAATGTCATGATAAATTTCACGTTGACCAAACTTTAAATGAAAGATCTTACTCACTTTATGAGAAGGATTATGGCGATAATATGTCGTAAGTTTAACTGTAAATATTGTCCTTGCACCCAAATCATAGCTGCATGAATAATTAGTAGTATTTTTATACCATTCTCCTACGCGATTATGTATTTCACGCGGATATCCTGTCTCATTCGCTCTGAAATGTTTTCACTTAGAAATAATTAGCAAATTATACGTGAAAATACGCTTATTGAGCGGTTGTTCGTGATACATTGAATTGCAATTATTGACAATAAATATGTTTAAATCGGAAAGACAAATGCAAAATAATATTAATTATGTCTTTTAATAATTATTAGCCTAGATATTAATTAGTCAATTGTTATGAATGTAAATAATATTGGTCCAATTCAATTTGTATAATTCACACTCAATTAACTACAATTAAAACAAAAACGGTCTTGAAATTGTTGGAAGATCACAATAGAAATTTTTGAAGCTTTCTCTAAATAGAAATTTTTGGAACTTTTATAATGATAATGAACCACTTATATTTCAAAGAATCTAAAATTTGAATATTTACAACTGCTGCAATTTCGAGATATAAAATTACTAATAATAATTATACAGCACAAATTATTCCGAGACAATTATTGTATGCGCATAATTATTCAATTGACAATTTATTTTAATTTCAAAAGCTACAACTATAAATAGTTCTGCTTATTTATATCTTCCTTTATATCCAATTTGCTTGTAACTGCTAAGATTAATATTCGTGTTTTTCCCGGGATTATTAATGCACGACATAGAGTAGACTAGACTTTCGTTATATATTATAAGACACAGTTTCTCCGTCCACAAAGATCGAGTGAGAGTCCACGTATAGTTGAGGATATATATATGTGTTTGAATATTCCGAGAGCGCGTTCAAATAGTTGCAGGAAACTTTCGTAATTACCAATACACGAGCGCGAGTAATGCAGGGCCCCGATAGTAATTATCGTCGTCGTGTGAGCGTCGTGCACCACAGATTTCGTCGCGGATAAGAGGGCTGCCTGTCGTGTTTATCATTTTATTGGCAAATTTCATTCTTGGACGAGATCTGCTTGAGAAACTGAAAGGTTCCCAGTGCTGTATTTCGGAATATCTAGATATTTTGCGCGATTAAAAGTGTCGTAAAACAATTGCTATAATGCTTTTTTTCTGTAATAAAAATTTATTATAATATTTATAAACTTTAAAGCAAAAATATACATAAATATATAGTCAAGCGTTAAATGCACTTTTACATTTTAATTTATTTTACAAGATGGCGTGTATACAATTTTTAATTGTGATAAAGGATATAATAATGAGAAAAATGCGATGTATAGACAGCTATTTTGTTTATTTCATTCATAGCTTACATAATATATTTACATGTTTCTTACAAAAATTTTTACAAAAATCTTCTAAGATCGACTATATTCGTATGCTTTTGCGGAGAATTATGTAAATGCAAACTAATTATACCTAGAATGCGAACATTTTTTTCGGCGCTATGGATCAATAAGCTGCGGATTTACATATTTTTCGTCGGCGTGCACCGCGCGATTAAAATGTACAAATGCGGAATAAATTAGCCGAGAAATCGAACGCGATAGGTGATATATAGAACGTATCTCGCGTTTAGAAAAAATAATCGCGGTCAGATTACACGGAAACGAAAGCAATACCTTCATTGAGATTCGCGCCTCTTATCCATTTCTCTTTCACTCTGTGTGTATCGTAATCTATACCGTATTTACATACGACGTTACGTATTACTTGTCAAACTGCATCGTGCAACTGCAACGCGGCTGTAAATATTTCGAACACGGATCGCGATCGGTCTCGGGATCGTAAACGCCTCTTATTCGCCCCGAAAGAGGCTATCTACACTTAATTAAATCGCCATTGCAGTCGCAATAAATAACTTACCACCACTCGGCAAAACATACCGTCCGTTTTAATGATTTTCATAAATTCAGCGGAGCGCGAACCCGCTTATATTTACCGGTCTTGTTCTTATAATCGGATATCTCGACTGTGAATACCGGAGCGGATCGCGGCTCAGCCTCGCTCGCTTTGTTCTAGGATTGCACTGTCGTACACAATGCTTTTCAGTTGCTATTATAATTCTACACGCCTTAACGTTACTGCCACGCAAAGGCGCAAGTATATATACTCGTAATATAATGCACCATAAAATACGAGACTTGTACTTTCGTAGACTTCATTATATGCAGTCAACGGACGTTCTTGTTGCCGTATACGGGATTATCGCTGCGATTAGATATCAAGACCAGGGGAAGCAGAGAATTTAATATCAATTTAAATATTTTTAAAAAATGCCATTGATATATAATAGATTGATTTTAAATAACCTTTAATCGAAGAGATAAGAAAATGTGGATTTTATTTATGCTGTATGCTGTTTCGCAAAATTTTCATTTTTTGGGTTAATACTTAAGAGGGAACTGTTCTTTCTAAATTCTTGTTTTATCGCAGCCTGATATTATCCATTCTTACGTTATTCTATTTGTATTGCACTAATAGTTTCTCTTATCTTGAGAACTTTACGTAATCCAGTAAAGTTCACAGAAGATAAAAGTATTCTCATGCTTCTAATTATATAAATAGAAAAGCTATTGTTAAAATATTACTTTAGACTCGTTCTTCTTTCAATGGCCACATATTAACGCGTAATGCTGATTTTACGCGTTTTACCACAATTTTTTTAAATAGAATCCATGATGGCCAAAATCTTGATCTTCTTTAAGTTGTCATCTTTTCGCTATCATTCGATGTTTAGTAGTAAAAATACGTGTAGTAACCTGCAACACATAAATGAAAAAGCGATTCTTGAAATTAGCACATTTTTTAGTTCATTTTTGTTCGAATTGATATCAAAATGATATTTCAATTAATATAAGAATGATATCAGAATGATATTTTAATTGCTAACAGAATAATCAATTATCGAAAGTATTTCAATTAAATTGTTGGAAATATTCAGACAAAAATTCATTCCTTATAAATTTATCGCGCGGATATATTCAATACCGTATATCAAAGGATTATCTTTAATCAATTATCCTGTCAGTCTCTTGTTCCGCTTGCGAAACTGCAAGGAAGCAAGAGATTAACTTTTGCTTTTCCAACTGCTTGCACTTCCGCTCTCGGGATGCTTACGCCGGCAGATTCCAGCAGATTCTTTGTCATCGTCGCGTCGCGATAAAATCGCTTTTAAACTTTCTCGATTTTCCTTGCGCAATCAAATTCCAATTCTCTCTCTTTCTCTCTTTCCCTCTCTCATTCTCTGGCATTTTTCTCATTTCCCTTGTCCTTCGATATTCTCGCGCGACTACTCTCGTTAAAAATTCTTACAATTTATTAGATCCGTTAAACAGTCCGTGTGATTTCCATCTATGATTGCTATCGCCGAAAGCATCATTCGGAGTGCTAATGCCCGGAGCACCTGAACGTCGTTAATGAGTAGCAAGGGGTGATACCACTTCAAAGCTGCTAATTATAAGACCCTCGTCACCTTGTCTCGCCACCCGTCACGGCAGCACTGACCCCATCCCTTTCGTTTCTACCCTTTGATTAGTAGGTGCTCGCTTTTCCGGTCCCCTGGTATTCTCTCGGCTGCCTCTCTCTCTTTCTTACACTTTCACACAGCACACGTGTGCGTTGGCAAGATTCTACGCAGTGTGTCGATAATAAAGCCGACCGCGAAACGAACGGGGGATTCGAATGGAAGCCATTAGGGGACCGAAAGGAGTCTGCCAGTTCTGATTATAGTCAATTTAAACGCCCTAACAATATGAATAGTAGTGTTCAGAAATAATTGTCGGTAAATTGGCGAGCGAATCCGACTTAAAAATGAATTGGGCGCTCAAAGTGCGTATTTTACTATTCTTTTGTATTGCTGAGATACTTTAGAAATTGCTGTTGATTTTATATTAAAAAATTATTGAGAGTATGATAAAATATTTGCTCTATAAAAAATGTAATGCTCTAGTGCAAATTAATTTATTTAATACATAATGATAAATATAATCGATGAGAAAGTGATAAATATCTTGCACATGTTAAAATGGACATTGCATTGACATTATATACAATTGATTGGTCAAAAGTACTAGACCACTATTTTTATATCGAGTCGCTATAAAACTTTTTTACGCAGCCGTGCGACGTTTTTTCATCCAAGTTCTAAATTAATGTCCCGTGAAAAAAGTATTTAACAGAGATATCGTTAAGTTACGAGAGTTTGTTCCCACAGGGAATACCGACGACGAGTTTTGGGGAAAAATCGTTTTTCACGCCCTTCTCCTTTCAACCCCAGATAAATTTCCGTCAAGGACGTCCGGAGGGGTCATCAGTTTTTGCGTGTTGCGTAATTAAATGCGGATCGTCGGGTTTAATGATTATTAAAGGGAAGGAATGGGGCCGTTTGATCCAGAACGTTACCACCTTTCGTTTTATTTTTTTAATCGCGCAAGATTTACAGAATAGCTAGTTGTCGGTATGAGATAATATATATTATATGTGTAATTGGCAAACGCAGATAAGGATATTCGCACGCGATCGTTTTTATCACGAATCTATCTCTTGAATTTTAGAAAACGAAAACGGTTGCAAAGACAGTTATTCGTGAACGGAAGTTGCTCGCACGCGAATTGCATCAATCGCGGTCTGTCAACACGATTAGCACATTATATTTCAACCGTCTGTCAGCGGCTTTATTTCTCCCGCCAGAGAATTAAATTATACTTTACACTCGTTATCTCCTAACGGGCTGGCTAATCTTCAAAATTATCCCGATAAAGCTGCTTCCCTAACTACAACCTCAGATCTTACTTTCAGGTTTAACGTTTCTCGCCCTTAATGCGCTACGACATTAATCACGGCCCGATTGCCGAGATTTCTCTCTCGCCGTCGAGATGCGTGTATTAACGAGTGCAAAATGCTGTAAAAAAATATATGCGAGATGTACAAATCTTCCCCCGATATCCGGCTCGCGTTTCTCCATCCAGAGGAATTTATTCGCTCGCCGTTCACTTCTTTCGCATCGTACGCGAGTTTTAATACCGTTAGCAATACCCCTCGTTAACTTTTATAGAGTTATACGAACCTGCGCATCATATATAGAGTTGCATTATATTCAGTTATTCAGTTGTTTTCTCATTTAACCCCGCGCAAGAAAACGAATATGTAAAACAAGAAATATATACATATTCAATGGAAGTAAATTTATGAACCTTTGTTCTTCGTCAAATCAGAACCAGTCCTCATCAAATTGGGCAATTATTTGCCGACGGAAATATATGTCGGGTTATGGGAATGAAGCTTTATTGCGTCGAGATTGCAACAACGTTGCCCACGCATTATTACGCATTACGTGGTTATGTTTTCTTTCTATGTTTTTTTGCATTTGATTTCGCAGACATACGGATTACGCAATTGAAAGAGTTCTCACTCCTTTCGTCGATCGATAATTACAAATTTGACTACCTGATATTCTCGAATAACATTGATCTTCCCAGAGACAGCCGATAGAAGACGAATCCGTGACTAAAATCTGCCGATCTTTTCGAAGATGTCATAACCATCTGTCACTCGCCGCAGGGAGAAACGTCATTTTATGATTACCGTTATAATATTGAATAATCGGCTTTTGCAATCATTTTGTTATTAGATAAACATTTATCGGCGAAATTCTTCCATGAAATATAGCATAACATGAAATATAGCATGACATGTGTTATATAATTCTTCCAATTGACGAGAGATACATATACCTTATCTTTATGCCTGCTATATATCGACTATCTGTCGACTTTCGCTTGTGTTGAAAAAAATTTAGTTAAATCACATTACGATTGAAAAATTGCGTTTCTCTTTCGATATTACAATTCCATGCATTTCTTTAGAATTAAACGAGAGAAGGGACATGATTCACGCAAATGAAAAAATAAGTTGATCGAACTTGACCGCGCATGACCGTCAATCTGATTCGGTCAAAGACGAGACTAAGGGAGCGTTGATCTTCGCCTTTCGGTCTCTGTCTCCCCAATCAGGATTCCTATAACGCGTCGCCGACCAAAAAGGCAACCTTGTCGTCTCGTCGACCTCGTAACACCTGTTACGCACAATGGAGTAACTTAAGTAAGGTTACGCGTAAAACGGGTTTAAGCCACACACGACGAGGCCACGTAGCGTCGAAATCGCTTTCACTGAACCGTCGCGGACGTTCGTGCTCTCCAAGGCTGAAGATTCATCGCGCGAGAAAACCGGTATCCAGCTGCGTTCGCGGAAGAAGGAAGTACAAAGTTCCACCTCACGCTTCCTCTCGTGATGTCTCTCGTTATGCCTCTTGATGAGTCTATTTCGATAACGGTCGAGAGCAGGTGCGAAGGACGGCGCGAAAAAAATGAAAGCCGCGAAGTACGCTTAAATTACCGGAAGAGACACGCTGCCTATGTATTACGTCGCGGAAACCGAGGAGCCGATTACGCAAGGAAACCTGTATGCATGTTTTATGGTTCTATAGTAGTATTAGGTTTGAAATCGAATTTATTCGCAAATATAGAAATACTCAATCTCACTTTGTTCCCGTTTCGAACAAACGGATGACGGTAAATAGTTTGTTGGATGTAATTGACAAGGTTAATAAGATAAAGATCTAGCGAAAGTTTTCATTATTGCAAAAAAAAAAAAAAATAACGCAATCCAATTATGACAAAAAAATATATATATCTTGCATTAGATATATAATTTCTCTATAAACTTACCTGCAGGATATCATGTTATCTATCTAGCGTGCATTTCTGGCATGCTGACGGAGATATGTATGCTACGGTGCACGTTACTAGAGAGTGGCTAAGGAACCCACGTACCATATATTAGTATTGCATCTCGCTGTCGTGGTTCGCAATCGCGAAATCGCGATCGCCCAATTCAATGGGAAACGTAAGGTGACAAACGAGAATGTTGGAAGTTAAAACTTAACATGCTCGCGATTGCAATTATCTATTCTAATGCTATCTCCACGTGCAGTCTCTCGAGGATGTAATGAGAAGAACTGATTAACATCCTTGAACACTGAACGATGGGATATCATTAGCACACTCGCAAAATGACGTACTTGTCGAGATTCAAGGATCGAGGGAAGTAATAAAGTCCAATCTTCGAGCGAATGTAATGATAAAGGTAAAAATGGGGGGAAAAAATTTCTGCGGTTTGCCAATCTGAGCTCGACACGATGGTCGTAATTCTACAATTTTAATTTTTCAATAAATCAATTTTTTTGTTGTTACATAACATACAAAAGAAGAGATCGAAATTTGTACAACGATTATATGCGTACGTCTGTTTTGCGACGATTATTTGCTAAGTTTTTTTTATTATATAACTTACAGTGCATTAATATATTATAATATCCTTAACAACTATAAAGATTGTTCAAACAGTTGCGCAATTCTTTTACAATGAAAGAAAAATCTCTATTACGTTTAATTATAATATATTAAAATGCAATATTATGCATTTACACAATTTAATATTGCATTGAATTTCATCAATGATTTCGCATTGAGTATCATCAATGCTAATGTATTAAATTCGACAATGTAATAAACCAGCAATTATTACGATTATACACATCGTATTTTTTTCGCGACTTGCATAATTGACTAAAACATAATTGACTAAAATTCTTTACTTAATATTAGTTTCCTATAACTATTCCTTAATTGCGTGATATCATTGCTTTGGAATGTTAATAAGTGTATTAGTTTTATGTGACTTTCGAACGGTTCATAAAACAATAATTATAGTGTTGCACATGCACGACTACCTCGAGAAAAAAAAATTAAGAATAGAATTAATTCAGGAGAAGGTTGTGGTGTATCATCGACTTATTTTACAGATGATAAAAATAAATAGTGCTTATATATTTGTGCAGAAAGGCGAACAAGGCATTACGTGATGAGAGATACTCTCTCTTCCTCTTTCTCTATTTGCTTTCTGTTCATTCTGTTATCTTTTCGGTTTGACAGCTCTTTGAATTATCTTACATGCAGAGATTGGTCATATAAAGGCTCGCCAATTCGTATTCCACCACCGATCCCTTTCAATCTTTTCGTATTTTTTTTTTACTTTTTTTTAAAATGCATCTTCGAATATCTTTCTCAGAACCTGGTGAACGAATTACCTGCGCTGGGTGGCACAAATCCGTATCCGCTCGCGCCTACGATGACGCCACTAGTGTCAGCTGAATTAGGTGGCGGCCCAGCTGGGAATAATACCGGACCTATGAAAAGAAAACCATATTAAACGTATTCTCACACTCTTCTCGTTGAAGCTGTGATCGTTCTCACGATTGTTCGTTATGATACCAAAAATGTAAGCTTCATTTCACTTCTGCATCTTTCTGTTAGTGAATACGTTTAAGGTCTTAGGGCAATGTTGGATTATGTAAGAGAAAAAAAAAACATATTATATTCTTAGCATAATTTTCACTGGAAAATCTTAACCATTGTTTTGATAATAATATATATCATCAATCAACGATTTATAATCAAATTGGCATGCTTATTGTAAACGTTTGTCTCTAGTAAACTTGATAACAGATATATCGAACGCTACTTATATATAACAGATTAGATAGTACATATACACAGGATCTATTTGATTTGATCTTATCAAAATCTTGTTTGACAAGATTGAGGAAAATTGATTGGATACTCGGATCAATTACAAAGATTGTTATTAGTTTTACGGTCATTGATTCATCGATGCGTGATTGATCATACAATAGAAAGTAAATAGTATCATTAACACATTACACACCGAAAGAAATTCAATTAACTTCATAGTTTAATTATAGATACTTCTATCTACGTAATAGAAATTATTTTTTTATATATACTTTATTATTGTTAGGGAAATATATAATTATAAAATATTATTTATTATATATATAAATGCAATTGCATAAAAATATATTGAGACATCTTAATATCATAATGTTCATCAGTTTTATTATTATAACATGCTCGTGTTAATTTCTTGCATTAATTTAATACTTTCGAAAACTGACGGAAGCTATTATTTTTACGAAAATAAGCGGTACATAATAGTTTTATTAACGTTTAAAAATAATTTTAAAAAAGAATTGCTTCTCAAAAGAAACTTTGTAAGTAAAAATTACTTACACATACACACACACAAATTGTTTTTATTTATATTATTCAATAAAGTGCATTTAATAATAGCGGTGTGCGTTAAAAGAAAGTTGAATTTATAGAATAGGGAAAATCCTTTCTAATATGAGGAAGCTGTTTTCTTCGTGTTTTACACTAATCAATTTGTAGCGATATTCTATACTATCTCTATCTTGATACATATAAATTTATTAAAATTATTATTTTAACGATGGTAACATATGGATATAACAAACGCCAGTTTCGCGTCTTTCCTATCTATTATTTATAATGAAGTAGTAATCGAATACGCGAGCTAAGCGCGCTTTCAATGAGTAATCACTATGAATATTTAGCAGTATAGGAAAACGAACGATTTAGTAGACTTCTGATGTTATCCTGATTGCAGACTTCTTGTCAGCAGTAGCCTTGATGAGAATTATGAATGCAAGATAAATTGTCGGAAGGAATCGTTGTTAATCTTTTATAGAGTGCAATATAATTTACACATTTTTAAATTTTTGACGTTTAACTACAAGAATTTAAAATGCATGAGCATAGATAAAGAGCATGAATATCACACAGGATATAAATAGTAATAGCAAAATAATACGTTCTATTAGGATTTCTATCGCGTGTAAAACTTGAATGTTAGCATTTGCGTTGGCTAATTTAAATTGTGATTTATACTACTTAGGCTACTTGTTCACAGCATTTCGCCGCAGACATGTAGTAACAACAACATTATTTATCATTGAATGTGAACTTGACACTCATTCCGATGCCGTTATATACATAATAACACATAAATCTAGTTGCAAGAATCGAATATCCTGTTCGTGCAACACTAGTGTTTATGCACCATTTAAATAACATGCAGTTCAATCAACCTTAGAAGTCGAAGAATGCAAACGTCAAAATAACATTGTAATATTCTTAGATCATCACGTTAAATTTATATCTTTATAATTGTAAACTGATTATATAAAAATAAATTTTAGCGTAAAGAAAGTTCTATTTTCATAAGTCACATTTTATATTATAAAATTCGATCTTTTCTATAAGAATACTACAATCTATTATACTCAATATAGGAACATAATTGACAGAAACCAAGTGGACGATGCACTATATTATAAAAATTTTACCATAATTCACGATGCTGCTCACGATACATAAATACTAGCCTTTCCTTCCGTTACACGTGTAGTAAAGTAAATTTCTAGTTAGTCTCGCTGTTCCGGTAAAAGTTCTATACCGTCTAAGCAAGGTATAGGTTCTGCACTAACTGCGAAACTCTACAATTCAATTCGGTTTCGTTCTTCTCTTGCAATCAATCGTTTGATTATACGACAGTAGTGCACTTTATCAAGAGCATTCCTTTTATATCTTGGATCTTTACGGCCGAGCGAATATAACCGTCATAAAAACAATCATTGTTAGATTGTCAGTCTTGCACAAAATGTTATATAAACAAACGTAGGACAAGTAATGAGAACTACAGCAATTAATCCTCTAAAATATTTCCGTATAATTTTTTTATCAACTTTATCTGCCGGGTTTCTAATTGAAACTGTCATTTAAAAAATTTTCAGAATCACAACAATTCTGAGCTTTCGATCTTTAGTTTATTCTATAATCATTATATGTTAACTACTTTAATTCCAAAATTAAATTAAGATTTACATCATTTGAAAGAAAAATAAGGAAAGAGTAATAATTATCCAGAGTAATAAAATTTTTATTGCGAGTTTATATACTGAAACGAAAGTTATGTATGTACTGTTGCATAATCTTAATTTTTAATTGTTAGTGTTTATTGCAAATATAATGTACTGTATCAAGATTTTTTAGATTAATGCGATAATATATGAAACAGTAATTACTCTATTTCATTTTTCGATAACCTAGTAAATTCATTTCTAAGAGATACTTTACGTTAAGAAAGAACTTTCCAACGATTATGGAATTCTGAGAGAACAGTGAGTCAGAAATGTCTATCTTTATTTCGCAAATGAAACGAGGCCGTTTCTTAACGACGTATGAAAATAGAAGAAAAACATAATAACAAATCATCGTAATTGCACGATTTTCAGCTTCCTGATAACATAGATGGGAAAACGAACGCTTCCGAAGCATATCGTATTCTTCAACGAGCACTTCGAGAGGTCTAATAATAGCGTACAAATAAAAAAAAGAAAGCGTAATTATTTCTTAGCAAGCGTGCAACTCCAGTAATAATATAGCGATAAATCATCTTCGAATTATGCAAATTGATGTAGCTGCAGTTGTAAAAGTGCAAAGGTCATCTCAGAAAATCAGTAAAGTTATATAAGAAATCTCGCGCGGATAATTTACAACTTTATAACGTTATAAAACATTAACGATACACCCAACAGTAACTTTAGAAGATAAATATTATATAAAAGTTTCATATTAATCTGAGCCTTATGTAGCTTAATAAAATGCTAACAGAGATTATCACTATTGTCACTATTGTTTAAATAACTTACCTCTATTCGATCTCGGATCTCTCATTACTGTCTGAATATAAGGATTAAATCCCGCGAAGAAATGCCTAAAATTCTGCGCCGAGACTCCCATCAGAATAGCCATGACAAATGCGACTAGAATTATCTGCAAATAAAGTTCCTTTATGAATTCTTATTTCTCATAATATAGGTACAAAGGAAAAAAATATTTTCTAAAGATTATATTAACTTTCAAGAAAGTATTTTTCGATAAATTTAAAATTTAACTTTTTTTTTTGACACTTTTCCTTATACTTTACACAAAAGAAATTTCGAAAAAATAGTACATCTGTGATGACAAAAGATATATGTTTATTCATGGAAATCTCTAAAACACATATATAAAAGCCTTACCTCATCTTAATTTATAAAATATAGAATGCATTGTGAAAATTGTTGCGAAAAGGAAATGTAATCTACGGGCGAAAAAAGAGAACAGATCTCAGATGTTTAATCTTATAATATACTTTTGAACTATATTATTAAGTGACGCAACTCTTTCAACGTTTCTTCGCGAGTGCACGATATAGCACAGGACGCTTAATTGAGAAAGAATCTTTCTCAATGAGTATTCACACGTTCAGAAAATAGACCGGTGATTTACATACAGATCCGAATGAAAAGATAGACGTAAGAAGCTAAGAACGCATACTTAACTCATTCCACATATATAAATTGTTGGTTATTAATTATAATAAAGAGAGAATATTTTCGCGTAGCCTCTAATCACTTAGATTCTCATGAAGCAACAGCTGCCTGATGAAACTTGCTCTGCGTAACGCAAATGAGCGATCAAATCACCGCGGGGTTAATTTTATCCGTGTTATAACTGTCCGAAAAATGACTGTTATTATGATAATTATCGGTATTTTATATCAAAGAGTCCTCCAGGTAGAGTTGTTAGACGCTAAATAATGACACTATCTGCATAATGATACCGAGGCTTTAAATTATCGAGATAGGCTTTAAGAGCCGACAGAAATGTTTTACACAGCCTTGTGTTGAAAACTGCGCGCCATAAGACATCATGTCCCTTTCCCTTTTAATCTGACGGCCACGCGTTCTCTGATTTGAAGTTATATCGTCCGTGACGAAAGTGCGTGACAATTTTTATGCGTGATCGACCGCTAACCATGCGCGTTTCTAATATGCTTATAATTCTCACCACAAGCCGCGAAGAGATTTGCAACTCTAGAACGCAGCTACTTTATTTGGAATATTTACAAATAAATAGACATATATTTCTCAATATCTTTATTTTGTTGAAACCTGTTTGATGGGCAATGATAAAAAAATTGGGTTTTAATCAAAATTATTAAATCCATATTATTGAAATACTCAGCGTGATTTTATCTACTTTTTATTAATAATAATTTTTTAGTAATAATAATTTTGCTTCTACTAGCAATCTTTATTATATATTCACGATTTATCAATTTTAGATGTTATAATTATTTTGTAATTAATCTTTATCCTTTGCAATAGTCTGGTGTCATAAAAAGAATCCCGTCACAATCAAGTTATCGAAGAAAGTTATAAGGATCAGTTTGCATGATGCAAACGGCATTTACTTCGAAAATTCATTATAGCGGCATAAATTTCGTAGTTCTTACGCAAAAATTCGAGAAAGGTGGAGCAATAAGATGGGATTTCTTCATGGAGCCTAATTTCTTCTTCGATCGAGATCGCGTTCTTCTTACGTAAAGAGCTGATGAAATCGTTACAGCCGATTCACGAATCTCCTAACGGCACTCGAGGCATCGTCAAACGCGTCGAAGGACACCGTTTCTCGGACGTAATTACGAGTTCTTGGAGTAATCGCGAATAAAGGTTATCTCAATCATCAGTGCAACCAAGTTTGCTGTCGGAGAGTCGGTTTGTCCGCGAGATTTCTGTATCAAAGGCAAGGTGAACCGTCGCCACGGCCACTTTCCGCCTTTTTTTGCGCGATTTTCTCTTACCGGCGCAATGTCAAGGCGACTACGCGCTCGGTGGTTTACCTTTAAAAATTCGAATACCGTGAGTTTGTGCACGCGAAATGTTTCTTAATCGGAATTTTGTTGTATACACTGATCGTATATGCAAGTAGACCACGTATCCGTTTCGCGTTCAATGATCGAACAGGAATCTCGAGACCGACAATTATGTTGTTATGTTACAGCTCTCGGATTCTGAGATTTCAATCTGAGAAATCGGCTCAGAGAAGTTTGAATTTAACTGCAGCAAAATTTTTAAATATTTTTTTTTTTAACGTTTAGCGACGAACTGTATCCATTTAATTATAATAGAAAATTATGATAGATAAGAGTAGGCACGTGGTCACGATTTATTGTCTATTTTCTAATAATGTATGTTGTGACTCGTTTAACGAATGTCGCGACTCGTTTGACGTATTTAATTCCAAATGTGCGGATTATTATCTTATAAAGTTAATGCAATAACGATGGAGCATAATTGACAGATTGATGGAATTATGCAATAATGGCATGAGTTCGGATGGTATGAATATGTCGCTGAGAATAAATACGAGAAAGGAAAGACAGATTAATATCGTATAAGCTCGGTTGCAGATTGACAGCGTTTTTAATTAATAACACTCATTAAAAGAGCGTTCCACCGTTTACATTCTTTTCTTCGCAGAGCGAGAGGCACGCTTTCTTGTTTCTGATTCTTATCGAGCACGTTCGCGTGTCCCGAGCACAATTCATTTCGTTCATTAGACATAAAACAGCATTGATCTCGCGACCTACGGAAACGGAGTAGTCACGCGCAGAAGTCATATCGATAAATAGAAATTGACAAAGCACTAGAAAGATTAGACGTGATATGCGTGTAAGATGTCATTAAAACATATATTTATGTCGAAAACAAGTTTATCGGGGATTTTGCTTCTCGTTTTGACGCGAGAGTGAATTGGACAGGACGCACAAGTGAATTACCATATCTATTCATTATAACACTAATTTTTTCCTCGAAACAATTCTAATTTTAATGATTAAATCTTTCTCGGAAACTTATCCCTTCAGGATGTTATATCGTTAATATCGTCACGCTAACAGAATTAAACGTAAAAATCGAGGCATAAAGAGAAATAACGAGAGTGATGAGAAGACTCTGACTGCACCAAATTACGAGCAACCTCGATGTATTTATTATTTATTATCATAGTTTTATACCTGTTCGCACAATGTGAAGACAATGTGTAAACAAGGTGAAGGCAAGGCGCTCTTTTTCGCGCATCGAAATAATAATTCCCAAAATTTCCCCACGACAGTGAGATAGAATTTTTAAATAGAATAGAAAAGATCAGGCTCGCGATTGCGAAAAAAACACTAGATCAGTCAACTGGAAATTCGATGACTATAATATCCAGGAAGAATGCTGTATGCACGTGAACCAAAGAAAGTACAATATAATGAATGTTAATTTACGTGCATATATATTAATTGTGGTTCGCCGCAAAATAATTTAGAAAGAGAGCCGTTGCTCGCCATCGATGGCATCGCCGCCTTCGTTTTCTACGAGGTCGCCTATAAAGTGCGGCACACATGTGCGTAAGACTGTGACCGGCGAGATTATGTCGGCTAGATATCTCCGCGAGTGTGTGCAGATGATTGCGAGGAAAAACCGCGACGGCGGTTTATTGCAGCTATAGTCGTCGCCGCTATATTTTGCACGCGCGAAAAGACCGAGTCGACGATTTGTTTTACGGCCGCGAGAATCGATATCGCGCGCAACCGATCGATCGATTGCACAGCCGATGGGTGCAATCACGCGCGCGCGCCGATCGTTCCACGTTCAAAGGTTGCACCCGCTCGTTTACGTTCGTAAAAAAAAAAAGGAAAAAAAAATGCGGCGTGTCACAGCAATGCGGGCGGACAGCGGCGCGGTTTCATTACGCGGGCGGTATTTCACTGTTTTGCCCGGCGATCCGTCGTACGACACATCAATGAATATTTATCATCTATGATATAATAACTCATGCAAAGCGTGCACGCGCATCCCGTTGTCGCGATATTTATGGGATTAAAAACGACTTTTTTGAAAGATATTGAAGCTCGTGTCATGTATATATGTGACACATTGCGAAGACTTCATGTGATGAATTAATTTATTACAATAATTTATTACAATTCCCCCGTGTGTTGCGCGAAAAAGTCATAATTAATGTTAAAATTTGTAATTTCTGTTTTTCTGTTAAAGATTATTTAGAAGTTCTTATTAGAAAGCCTTACCACTTGTTATGTGAAAATTAATAATTTAAATAACGATTTTCTGTTCTACATATTTCGTGAGCCTATCTGTAAATCAATAACAGATCAATCAAATTGAAATTATTCTAATAGACCAAGTTATCACGTTAATAACTTATTTAATTTATTTATACAACATTAATATGCCAATTATTCAATCATAGGCTCTTTACTTATGCGTTTTCCGTAGAAAAACTTGAAATAAAAACCAGTATAATCCACTTAATTTCACCAATCTGCATCTATTTTGCACAAATATTACATCAACGAAAACGTAGTGAATACTATATATTATATAATCGTAAGAATATTTTTTATTATTCTTTTTTTATAGTTATACTAAAATAAATAAAATAAAAAGAATATCTCATCGATTAATATACTGTATATACATATAAATAGATATTACTTAATTAATATATATTAATTTTTATTACTTTTTTAAACATTATTTATTAATAGTTGTAATTAAATATGATGTTACTTGATATTTGTTAAACCAAAACCGACTGTCAATTTAGTTAAATTAATACATCATTTATTTATTGGTTACTCCTGAAAATTGATGCTAACGACATATTATCGACAAGCTATAATCGGCAAAACGAGAGACTGATTTCTGATAAAGATATTATACGAATGCTTAGAAAGTATATAATCAATTGTCAGTGCATTTATATATATATATATATTGTACATACGCACACATTAAAAGACGTACTTCCGCGTTTAACACCGAGTGAAACGGACCGTACTTAACTTGTTCCTGTATCTACGTAGACGTAGACGAACTTTTACACTATTAATATTAATCGATGTAATTGGGTTGTGTTTACATAGAAAGCAAAAATCGCACTAAGACAAAAATTTAAAACGGTAATTGGCCACAATATAATTTGCGATAATAATAATAATAACGAGATCTTTAATGCCATGTCATTGCAGAGATTAGAAATCACTTCCTTATCTTATAATCTCCGTTTTTTATATATAATCGACAGCTCACATTAACATATAATTGAATTATTCAGCATACTATCAATTACTTATAATGCATAATTTATGATATGATAAAAAAATAATTAAATAAAAAATTTAATAGAAATTAGAGAAAAAGAAAAAAAAATTTTTTAATTTACACAATTCGTGCAATATATTGTTTACTTTTATTAGATAAAAAAAATTTTTTTAAAGAAAATTTCTGATGAATTTTTAAATTATGAAATATCTTTCTTATTTTTATTTCTACGCAAACAAAATGCACTTACACATAACAGATATAATGCAGTATAAATATTTTATTTAAATTGCTTTTCTTGTTGTGAAATGTCTGCCGTAATTTACGTTTTTATTATTATTATGTGAAAGAAACATAATGTTTGTTTCCTGAATATGTTAGGAAAATCATAACTCATTTGTTTTTTTATATGCTTTCATGTAAGATAAATTATTGCAATTTCAAGATTATTTATGTATTCAAAGTAGAGTCGAAAATAATACAGATTATAAGATTATTATCATTATTTTCTTGTTAATTGCGATTTTTAAATCAAAATATGAACAATTATTTTCGTTTAATGTAAGGCGGTATGAAAATTAATGACAAAATGTAAAAATACAAATGTATAATTTTCCATAATTTCACACCGATTGCAATAAATCTAGGTAATGCTGCTGTAATTTATTTCAAGGAAATATTATATGAGAATTCGTCTCGAAACGTTGATCTCAGCACAAAGAAAGAGAAATTATGTTTGATAATATTCTCAACATTTACATATCCCAATTATTACTGTTTTTTAAATGTAATTTTCAATTTTTAAGTTACTCGCGCTGCGAGTATGTATAATTATATACGTTTATCTCGAAGCAATCCGAAAGTTAATGATGGTATAAAATTGCACCGTTTGTGAGAAATCCGGGCAATGCCAATGTAATCCAATGTTCACCAGGGAATCTACCACAATTCGGCTGCGGATGTTGAGTTTAAAGTGAGATCATGCTGCTTGTGAATATTGAGATGCGGTTTGTAACATTACTAACTGTTTAGTATTCACGTACTTGCCTAACGTGTCGTGATTAAATTCGTTACGCCAACGATACCGCAATCGGTCAACGCGAATGCCACGATTTTCTATGCCCGCATGAAATTCCCTTTTAACACGGACATACGGTTGACGATTTCCTCTATTTCTCTCACAAAAGCCAACGGCGAAACAAAACTGTAGCCAATATTACGGAAAACATTTGCAATTGTTAGATAAATTTCGTGGACACTTAATCATAATGACTAAAAAGAGAAAAGGAAAGTGGAAAAGCAACTGTGAGGATTTATTTAACTTACAATTCTTGGAACGGTTAGCAAATTGCATGTCACGGACAACGAATGCATCTTGACAACAACATCTCTTTTGCGAGAAAAATAAATGTCACTTTCTTTGCTTCTTTCGTGAGTTGCAGCTTTTCCTTGCGAAAGCATTTTGCCTTGCAAAATTGATTTGTTGCGTGAAATAAAATTATTTCACGGTAGTTACATATGATCAAAGCTGATTTATATAATATAACTTAAACAAGCGATTCCATGAGTTAAAAATAATTTTCATGTGTGCATGTATGTGTAAGAAATAGTAAAATACATATACTTCTTCCTTCTCTCAAAATCAGTTTTTTTTTGTATCCGGAATTTAAAATTTTAGGAAAGCTGCCTCAAATAATTAAGTTAAATCATTAACAAAATTTTTAATTAAGATTTGTTCTTTTGATTGCATCTGTATATGAGAAGTGATAGGCGAGAGTTACAAGAGCGCATTATTTTTACGCTACATGTTAAGTGCTGCCAAGTGAAAGTATACGCACTAAATTCATTCCAAAAGAAGCACGTTTGCTTCTGTGCCAGTATTACAACTATCTCGCCCTTGGCAATAAGCCAGGTATTACAAAAACGAAGATTAAAGGTGTTGAAAGCATATTCATAAATATTTGAAACGCATACAAACAGAAAGAGAATATTTCAAATGTACATTGATTTAACAAAAATTTACGGCTAAAAAGAAAAACTTTTATTTTAGATTAGATATGATCAAAATACTATAAAATAATATTGTACAAATAAAAAATTAATGAAAAAAATAATAACCACACATAAAAAACTTGAGATTTTTCGATTCAAAAAGTCGGATTAAAAATATAAGAATTTAATATTATTACGAATATTATAAAATAAAAGTAGCAACATGTTTACACATAAGTAGTAATTTTTTCATTTTATCAGAAATACATTATTTGCTTCTATTTTTATTTCCGTTTCCTGTTTAATACTAGGAAGTATTTTCCTTTCTCCTTCGTTAAACAGAATATAATGTGAAAATACAAATTATATTTCTAATGCATTGTGTTATCTGCAGTCATCGATTTTTGATAACGTTTAATGAAAGGAGTAGTGAATAAAAATTTAAAAGTGTTTATAACAAAATCATCATTAGATTTAACCATATACATATATACATAAAAATTGTCTATTATATTCCTCATATAATGCAATGAGAAATATCTGTGGATTATTTTTGTGACTTTCATTTAATACATTGTAAAGCATATACAAATTATAAGTATATTGAAAGATTATAGTTTCGTCGAATTATATAATGTAATGATAATTTACGAGTAATAGTACGAGTATAATTATCGTTCATCAGTAAAAAGATACCTATAAAAAGCAGCATCGATAAAATAATACTTTCGATAGCGTAACCAATTTCTTGGTAATAACAAGCATTTTAAAACTGATTCCTACAGTTTTATAAAATTGATGAAGATGATTGATCGATAAAGATGACATATATATAAATTCATTGATATTTTTTGGCTTATAAAAAATAGTATTTATGATCTTTATTGTTAATAATAGGAAATATATTTCATATAATTTTGTGAAATAAGCAGCAAGGTTACGATCAAAAAATAAATCTAAAGCAGTTGTAATAATTTCATCTAAAATGCGAATAAGGATTATCCTCCAATAAATTCACAAGAAAGATAAATAAAGAAAAATTAATCTCATAAAATTATTTAAAAATTTGAAATATATATAATAAACTTTTTAATCATAGATATTTCTAATTACATTAAAACCAATTACGCTTGTAACAAAATAATGTTTCAGAATCTACTTTGTGACAAAATTTGTTATACATTTCGAAGAAAATTATTATAATAAAATAGAATAGAAAATTATATACATAATCTAATTACGTTACGTCAAGTCTGTATCATTTTTGTGTAAAGCCAACAACTACTTGTGAAATCGCGAAGAAAATGACACGACTGTGGCTTTCTGCATGCCATTCGTGCACTAAATCTGTTCCGGCTATGCCTATAATAAACCTGACTTGGTGTAAATTTATTTATGGGAGACCTACATACTTGTACAATACATATTTCTATGTATATATATAATATATTATTTTTTATTAAAATCTATAAACAAACTTTATTATACTTTAAAAATTATTTTAAAATTTAATCACTAACATATTTTTGATATTATTATACAAATTTGAAAAATAAAAAGAACATTTAAATAAATAAGAACATATATTACACATTTAGGAAAAAATGAGAGAATCATTAGAAATTTAATATATAATTTAATATCTTTCGCGGCGACCCTATTTAATGTTTGCATGGAAAAGCTATTTTCGCGAAACTATTGGCATTATTTTAAACTACTATAGAGTAATCGAAGAGAAATATGTTTTGTATGTAGACAATGCCAATAATTGCTCGCTAAAATATTTTTAATGTTCCACGTGTAAATTATAGAATAAATTCAGTGTCTGCAAAATTACAGCCTATGGTGCACCAGAATTCCTTGTCGTTACGAAATTTTCACTAATAGTTTGCATAACCAGTCGAGATTATTAGTGCGACTTTCTCGCGATTTACTTGGAAAAATAATCTTTGGAAAATATTGTTTACTTAGAAAATATCGGTGTGCTGCACTTAAAGTTAATTTTATTTGATGCTAGTCAGAGATATTTAGTTACTTTATCTAAGTGTTAGCAACTCGGTTTATTAATTAGATCAAATAGTTACGCAAATTGATTTATAATTGCATAATTTTAAAGTTGTTTTTAATTACTCTTTATATACTATTATGTATACATACTAGACATATTATATGTATAATGATCCAGATCTTTTAATTTATTTTTAAATTAATCTTTCAAATATAATTTAAGAATTGATTAATCATAATGTTACTCATTACGGTTAATTGTTATACTTTCCGCAAATTTAAGATAATATATAAAAAATATATTTATTAATTTTCCTCATAATTTTATTTTTAATAAGGAAATTTGTATGAATCAAAAACTCGCGCATGAGAACAGCATAATTTAAATCATGAATTTTAGTCATAATTAAATTAAAAGAATAATTAAAATTAAAATGTTCAACAAATAACAAATTGGCTTAATTATAAGATTTATTTTATGTCACAAAATGATATTTATGATATTATGATACAAATGAAAATTACGACGTCATAATTTTTCACTTTCTCTCTTTCCATGACATAATATATATCTTGAATTCGGCCCTATAGAAATTGCTGATCTCTTCGAGATATAGTCATTAAACGAGCGTCTTCTTAATAGCCGCGTCACTCTTGTTACGTGTTATGTAATATGTGAACGATCTAAAGCCGGTCGGATATGTCAGTTCACCAACAAACGATCGGAGGCAGCCCGGGGCAAGGCCGTAGACCTGTCTCGCTACGGGCTAGAATCTCGTGAATGAACTATTACACGATGTTTGTAGATTTCATTCGCAGGAAGGTACTATCCCTACATACTATCTCCTTCCCTAAGAGAAACTAATTAATCTCTTCCGCCAATTTACATAGCTATTAATTTGTGACTAATACGTATAAAGATGTAATAGACAAGAGCATTATAGTACAAATTTGAATAGTTGACGATATTAAGTTTTAGATGATTTTTTTAAACAAAAAATCAACATTTACAAATATAGTTTCTTCTTTTAAGTAACTGTTTGTATTTAAATAATTCCTGTTTTTTATATGACTATTATCATTTATAGTAGTTTATTAAAATTACCTGGCTATTATTTTTTTTAAAGAGTTAATTTACGAAAGTCCGAAATTTAAGAATAATTATATACATAGAGACATTATAACAATGATGAGATCGCGACAACGCATCGTTAACATTATAATTCTGTCTAATTAACGTGAATCAGAGCAATTCGTTTTCTTCCGCAATTTTAATTGCAATGAGAATTATCAAGCAGATGCTATGAACGAACCGACAGTAAGACGTAGAAAAGCATGTTTTACTTTATGATCGAACGCAAGGTTCGGTAAATAAGAGTGTAGAAAGTCGAGTCGGATTAGAGTTAGAAACCTATATTTTTACTTTTACATCTCGAAGCGATGTAAATAAAAAAAAAATTCTCATTCACTCTCCTTTCTATGATTTCAACGTGATATTATAGACGCGGACAATAAAGCTAAAATGAAATCTGAATTTGATATAAGAATACCAAATATGCTTTCGCTTTAAACAGAAAGTCCAGAAAGTACAAAATTTTATTTCGTCGCAAAAATTATCAGAATGAAATATCACATACCATAAAAATGTGATCCATAGAATATTATATAATCCAGACACAAGACACATATCTAAATAATCAATATAAAATCATACATGATATTGATGATCTCAATTTGAGAGAAAAACCATCGAGCAAGAATCAACAAACTTTCAAATGCTCTATTTCTTCATAAAGATTTGCACGTTGATGGTCAGAAAATTTTTAATACATCCTCTATCGAATTTTTCACGAATCTCACTAATCCAGTACAAGACACTCTCGATTTTGTATCACCTACGGAAGGGACAGAGAAACTCTTGATTCGAAAGGATAATCCCTCGGTCTTTCCTCGATTTCTTCTTCGTTCGCATGAAGTATCACATTGTACTTACGATTCTCATTTCTCCTTCTCTCTTGATCTTTCCGAAACTACCGCGAGTTGGAACGAGCACGTTCTCCGCGTTTCCCGTGAACCGTACACAAGTCGGCCGCCAACTGCAGTTGTACTCTCGTTAGGCGGCGAGAGCCTAGGAGCAGTGCACACGGTGGTGTACCACCTGTGTCTCGCGGGGGTACGTTCCCGATGTGATGGTCGCGGATAGTAGGGGGGCTCCGGAAGAAACGCCTACTACTGTTCGCGGGTTTAGCGCGGAATAAAGGTTCCCGAAAGTAACGGTGTAGATAAAACCGGATCGGATCGGAGGCTCACAAGTAGGTACTGTCCGTCTCTGCTGGCGTAGAGGACCGTTTGACTTCAGGTGGGGGCCGCTCCTGGGACTTATATGTCGCCGTTGGAGGCCATCCGCGACCGGCTCCCTGTTCCCCTCTTCTTGCGCCCTCGCCCGAATCATTACCCTCCCGAGGGGCGCGAGCGATGGTCAAGGTGACCTTCGTCTCGCGGGGATACCGCGGATAGGAAGCAGAAGAGAGATAGCAGAAAGGCGACAGCAGCCGCTTCACAGACAAACAATCGATTCGACGTTTTATTTTTGAAGCGTGAGTCACACCGACGAGGAAGAAGGAAGGATACCTTCTCGAAAGTGGCACCACGAAAATCTTCTTCTGTATAAATTCGTGAAATGTACTTAAAAATTAAATAAAAGTAAAAGATTTTTCATATAATGCATTTAGAAATGTAACATTGACGGATGATGCAATATGAATAAGAAACGACAATTTTGTTATAAAAATTAGATTGCATATATGAAAGAATCACTCGTGATTTCGTCTGGGAGAAGAATGAGAGATGAAGTAACAATGCAAATTGTGATTAATGTCGGCTGAATCACAATTCTTTTTTTCATTTTTTTCTATAAAAGCTCTTTCTCGCCGCTCGATCATAAAGACGGCAAATTACCTGGCATAATCCTTTATGGCAAAATAATGCACGCGGCTACTTAATGTATATTCTAGACATTACGTCTCAATGCCTATCGCATCATGCTCCGGATCGGAATCCGGATCTCTATTCCGTGAGTGCAACATTATGACGTCAGCTGCTGTTGCAAAACAATGCTTGGCATGCAAATCTTATCTCGAATATTTAAACGCCCTCTCCACGCCCAAAATTTTTAAAGCGCTAGATTAAAAAGACGCATTGAAATTCCAAAATTATTTAAAAATATTACGTCTTAATCATGCCCTATTAATTCTAATCGTTTAATTTAATCATAATAGCTATGACAGTCGCACACGTGTATTATTAGCATTTATACAATTTAATTAATCTGTCGGTTTTATAATCATTATTGTATTATTCCATTCAATTGTCATATAATTGACTGATTATGGAAAAGACACGATAATATACTATTCTCAGGATACGTGATTTCCGACGCAGGAAAAATTCCCGTCACACACATATGTATGTCATTCGTGCATACAATAATTACGGTAATAGGGTAATCGGCTGTACATCCGCGAATCATTATTAGAAAGGAAAAATCTAATCCTTATTCTTTACATAATCCGACATAATCGATTGCCTTGAAAAAAAATATCTTTGACACACTCCAGATAACAATATAATATCATAAAAATAATGCACAACAAATATATTATACCATATATTATTTCGCTATCTTATTAAAGTTAAAAGGAAATATTCTATATGTCTTATTTCTGTTTTATTTCACTTTAATTTTCTTGATAACGCGCATAGTTTTCAAATAAAATAGAAAGATTTTGATTATTGTCTGATCTGTCGAGATAGTCCGAAATCATGAACAAGCGAGAACATGATCTCTACATGATACTATTATAATTACGGTCTTGAACGAAACGAAGTATACCATACGCGAGATACTTTATGATTAGCTTCGCTGGGACTATCAACGTCAATAGCCTGCGATTTAATTATCGCTCTGTTATAAACCGCCAACTGTATCTGACCCATTTATCATAGTTGCAATCATTCCAAGCAATTCTTGCTCGCGTTGAGAAAGTGCTCGCAGCGCAGCAGCATCAACGTGGTTCTCGTCACGCATGTGATCGCGGTTTCTTGACCTTCGTTAAAAATGGAATTCCCAACCTTAACCCGCTAATTAACGTGCTTTTAACCGCGACATTGTGCAAGGAGAGACGCGCCAGAAATGCTTTCCGATATCGAGCTTCGTGTCTGGTCGCACGAGTCGGAATGTTGGACCTTGCACAATTGACTGTGACCGTCAGTTGCCTAAATTCGATTTAATTAACGAGACCACTCGCCTAAGAGATATTTCAAACCATTCATGCCCGCGTGCTTCTTTCTCTTTCTCTCGTAATCTTTTTATCTTTCTTTCAAAATACAATGAACATCTCAGACATTGTGAGAGAAAAATAGTGATCCATTTAGGTATGATTTGTCTATCTGTTTTGAAGTTTAAATTTACTTATAATAATCAGTATTTGTATAAAGATAAGAGAGAGGCCAATTCCAACCAAAATATCGATATAAATGCACAATAATTATTTTATTACAACAGATATAATTTTATAATGCTAAGGTAGATATTTTGATTTGCGTTGGCTTCATTATTATATTGATTATAATATACATTATCTTTACCATTATCTTTATTACTTTATTACTTAGGATAACATTTCACAACAATATAAAACGCAAAACAGCTATAAAACACTACTATATAAACAGTAATGTGTTTCGATTAATGTTGCAACAAACATTATCCGAAGCATAGAAAAATCTTATTGTTAATTAATAAGTGTTGCAGAAGAAACAAATAAATTCTCGCGAAATAGAGAAGATTATTACATTTATAGAATTAACCTTGGATATATTTTAGAATTCGTTCCGATTTCGTTCTGCTTCCTGACCAAGCGAATTAAGTCGGACTGAAGGGAAAATCTCGATCAATCGATCGAGGACGTGCTAATTACCGTGAATGAGGCATTGTCGTAAAATTGTATAATCAATTACTGTAATGATACTTATGAAAGTATAACAAGGCTATTCAACAGAATATAGTTGGCAAAGATGATTTAAAAAAAGGAGCAAACTCTAATATTTATACAGAATGTTATTTGTGGAAGATACTGCAACCTTTTTTTAACAACTTCATTAATTTGTTTAATATCTAATGAAGCGAATGTTGGCAAACGATGCCCGGAATCCAATTACTTAGTATTCATGACTTTGGAGTTTGAAATAGTTTCCAGGGTAATGAGTAATAATTTTTTTTTACTACCAATCTCCTTGTTAATCCACGTGTGAATGCATGAATAACTTGATGGATCTAATATAACATGAATGAATGCGGAAATCCAGCTATCATCTATACGATCTTACTTGTGGACTGCTTGACTCTATTTTATGACAGAATATGCGGAAGCAGTAACGTGTCATCGATAATAATTTAATATGATTGCAAAAAAAGATTAATTATTGATGTAATATAATTACCATAAGAATTATTATCATAAGAATTTCTTAAGTTACAACGCAGTATTTTACATACATATATTTGCATTTGTCTTAAAATGTTTTCCATAAATTATTTCAATAATGAAAACATAAATAAAATTTCTGTTAACTCTAACTAAAATATAAAACATAGCTATATACTTATACTGTTATTAAAGCATTAGATTATAAGGATAAGCGCAAATCTAAGTGTATAATATTATTTCTTAACTTGATAGAGGATTTTCTCGTTTTCTTCGTTGTTATATAAGTCCACTAATTACAACCTCCGTTAATCTTTACACCAAGGATATAACTACGACTACTTATATGTTTATCATAGAGAATATATCCTTGCTACCAAGATCCATTTTCCAATTATCATGAACAGTAGACATAAGGCTTTGTCCTCTGCCCGATATTCCTGTGTTATTTTGCAACGTCACGAGTCACATTAATCAACTCTAACTATTATGTGCATAATAATAAACATTATCGCTGCATAATTAACGCGGAAATGGGCAACCGTTCGATAATCGAGGTTATTCGAAATGTTTCGAGGTGATAGATGAGCGCGTCATTCACGAGAAGTGTCCCTAAGGATCTTCAGCTCACAATCAGAGATCCGGGTCCGCTCGAGGAGCCGAGTCTAACGAGCCCGTTCATCGAAGGTAACGGCGCGACCTCATGAAAAGTGCATTCGTACCGCTAATTATCCACCTTCGGCGCGCGCAGCACACCGTATTACGAGTAACAAATTGGCAATTTACCAGGCGCGTCACGCATGTTGAACGTCCGTGAGCTAATTTCGTTTTTAACGGAAATTCGAAGAGTATCTACTTCCGGCGATGCAAAGACATAAGAAAAAATATTCGCGGCAATTTTCGGCCAATTTCTAAAAAGTAAAGCGAGAACGACGATCATCCTTGATGTGCGCGTGTAAGGTCATTTATGAAAGTTCGCTTGCCAAATCCCCAATGTCACACTGTATTGAAACGGTGAATAATTGTGAAAAATTAGTTTGAAACTAGATTAATTTTATTTAGAACGATCGCGCTCGTTTTCAATCAGATTAATTCCTCGTATGCAATAATTTATATATATGAGGAAAATATAATCTTATATAAGAAAATAATCGTATATAAACAATCAAAATCATAATTGTTATTTTATACGAAGATGTAACAAATATCTGTCTTAGAATATCTTAATGTATTCTGTGAAATGTTAAATTTCGCTCGGCGTTATGATTGATTACGAGGTAAAGTCATGTATTATCGCGAGATCAGACAGTGCGCGTCGAGATTTCTTCCTTTCATTAGTTCCGGCTAATGAGTGAACGTTCCTATAAATCACTTTACGACAATTCCGGTATATCAAGGAGCGCAAGGAATACGTATTCAGTTTATGGTTGGTCGGGTTTCGATCGTCTAACAAGTGTCGTCTCGATACCACTCATTCTTGAGAGCCACTTACTAAGCCATCTTACTATTAATCAAGATTATATAAATAAAACTCTTTCGAATATAATGGTGTTCTTGGATTAATTATGTTAAATTAATAGTCCCTTGAAATACTTTCTCTGAGTATATTTTATTATATTTTTAATTTTTGTTTTACATTATTAATCTATTTATAAACATTTATTTATTATTACTACGTAAATATTTATTATATAACTATTCGAACAATGTCATTTGCATTAAGTTATTAATTTAGATATTAGCACGTGCCAAAATCAGAAATAATTATAATTATCTATGACCTGGTAACGCTTGCAATTTTACACATGAGATCACAGTCCTGAAGCAAGGTCGTTGTTCCGCTGTCAAATTTAATCCAATTTCCACTTTGCTATTCGCACGGAACAATGGCGAGAAAATGGTTTTCAATTCCGGTACATGTCATAAAACTTAAAAAAAAAATAATAATAATAATTCTACAGATACGTGCTACGCTAATCAGAGATCAATATCTTGGCATTAGAAAAATTAAATTAATTCTGGTCATTGAAATTGATCGAACAAATGTTAGTCTATGACTCGGAAAGAAGGAAATATATATGTATATATATATATATATGTGTGTATACCCCACATGTAAAAAATCTTTTAGAAATATCAAACAAAGGCGAGAGTATCAGAGAATAATCGGTCTTAGAGAAGGAGCAACTTGGAGAATATAAAAACTGTAAAATAAGATATTATTATCTGGATTATATAGGAGAAGAAACATGATAAAGAGTTAATAATGGCTCAATACAGATCACAAATTCATTTCCCATCAGTCTTGTTCGTTCTTATACAATCTTTCGAAATATTCGATTGTTATAGAGAATTGCTACGAGTGAGAGATCTGGAATTGAGTTGAATAATACATGCAACACACAAGAAACACGTACACGAGCAATGGTGTCGTAACAATGTCTACGATCTACATAGAGTAGGTCGTCAAAATTAACCCAATTCTCTTATGCGAGCTTTTGTTTTCTATGTAAAGCGTCAATAAATGAGTGTTATTGAGAATAATTTTCGATTAATCGCGATAATTTTCTTTTAAGAAGAAAATGCACTTAACTTGCAATAACAACATTGTATCCACATGCCTCTTTGATTATAAAATACTTACAGATTCTATATCTAGTTGAAATTACTTGAATCTATATAAAAGTAATTTGTTTTTCATGCCGCTTATTCTATTGCAATAATAATTTGATAATTCTTTGAAAAGTTAAGGAAATATTGATGAAAAATGAGATTTTAAACCTTTTTTTATACATTTATTTAAATAAAAATTATTTGAGAAAAATTTCTTATTTTTACTATTTATCAAATAGTATTGCCTATTAATAAAATAGTTGAAATACAAAAAAAATGCATAACATTAATATAATTTACATACTTGCCAAAGATTGTGATAGTTATATGTGACAGTTATGTATGACAGTTACATGCATACACGTAACGTATAACAAATCGAATAAATCAAGAATCAGAATTCAATTGGAAAATTAATACAATTAATTAATTAATTAATTAATTAATCAAAACATTATCGTCAGTTCAGCAAAAATTTTAATAATTCAAAAAATGATTTTTTTATTAATTATTCTAATTATAACTTCTATTATAATTATCTTCTATTCTCTCTCTATACTTCTATTATAGAACCATAAAATTTAATAAAAATATTATGACATAATAACTTATTTGTTGTGCAATGCAACAGTAAAATTCAAGTTTTATTCTTTAAGTGTGAATTAAAATAATTGAGATTTCGTTCTTTTATATGTCGCACGCACATATTTCGATTGAAACTGGTCGATTGAATACTTAAGTGGAAAGTATCAAGCGCGATTTGATGAAATATTTGCGTAACAACAAATTCCTTCAGATAGTCAGTGATTCGACTCAACGATTGCATCATCGATACGTTGGCTAGTACATATGTTATATATCAGCATATGTTATATGTATATTAAGTCTTGATAATTATAATTTATATTAGCAGTGATTCTGGATCTTATGCAACACACAGTTTAGTTTCATGTAAATAAAATAAAAATCAGAACTCTTATATGTACATCTTGCAGAAATTGAATTTACCAGAAGACGCAGAAATTGCGAAATGAATCCCATGTTCAAAGATAAGGTAGAATTCTCGTCTGAGTTGTTACAATGAGTTGTTGTTACCTTCTACATGATAGTGAATAGTACTTTTACTTTTACACTTCTCTGAAGTAATTTACGTCCAGTAAAATAAATTTTGATCTTATAACTTCGTAACGTTTTGCAAAAATTTACTCATTCTATACGGATCTAACAAAATAAAATAAATATGTAATTTATATAATAAAAATATAAATTTACAGACATTTTCAGGTATATTCTTACCTGTTAGTATCATTTCATTTCTTACCAGCATTCGATAAGATGAAGAATGCCGCTCTTTCCTTTCCCTATTTCATACCAGCCTTTCAAGTTATTTGTTAAGCCTCTCAAGTTTATTTGTCGATGGCGACACTTTCAAATTCATTTTATACGCTTTAATTAAACGAAAAAAGATTATTAAAATTTAATCATTCTAGCATTTATTCATTCTAGCTGATTTACAGATGAGTTATCAAACTGACTTTCACTGATTAGAGTAAATATATATTTCTTATAAATTTAATAAAATATTTATTTTCCTATTAAAAAACTCTTCTTTATTTATACTTATAATAAAAAATGTGTTCATATCAGAAATAATTTTTAAAAATTTAGCCACATTTTCTAAAATTTATTACAAGATAAGTTTTATTAAATTATTTCTTATGAGAAATTTCAATAAACATTAGTGAATATTGAATCTAGCAGTATTGAAAATGTAATTAAAATACAATATAAAGTACACCAAAATTGTTGATTAATGATCAATTATATATATATTTTTCTAGATATATTTAATTATTTCCTGGATACACATCAGTAAAGTATATCGAAAGATGAGATATCGAATAAAAACAACTTTAAACCGCGTCATTCATCTCTAAGAAATGGTCTCTCATTCAACTAACATGATCATATACCGCATAATTATTATAATGCAGCTGTTTTCAATGATTCATAAAATCGTGACATTTCTTACTATTCGAAATCGTAATAACAAATTTGTCCTGCAGTAATTATCACCGCCATTTCCGGTGTTTGATGACACGCCCGAAAGTCATTAATGTATTTTTCGAAGCATGAATTTTTGCAATCATATTTGTTGAGTAAAGAACATTGCAAAAGCTTTAAAGTATAAGAAAAATATTATTCCCTATCCCTATAATAACAAACATGTCAAACATGTATACAGAATTTAATTCATACTGTAAGAAATGTTTTCTATAATATATTTTTTTTCGTAAAAAAAATTATCGAGAAGAATTTTATAATGTATAGCATATGCTTATTCTTTTTTTTTATTATAAGTAATATAATTATTTTAAAAATTGAACATAACATTGCAAAATTAATACAATGAGATTTGTGAAATTGAATTGCTGTTTCACAATTAATGTTTTGTTGAAGAAAATTTAGATCATATGTGCTATCTATTTTCACTGATTTATGTAATTGAAATATGCGTATAATTAATTTTTAATCTCAAACTGAAGATAATGACATATTAAAATATATTCCATGTACATAATAATGTATCTTCACGATTGCATCCATCGAGCAGTCGAGCATCTTCCTGTCTTGCAGAGATAAAATTAATTACAGTGGAGGGATTTTATGATCTCACGATGTCATATTACACACAAAAGAATTAAACGCGTTTTAAAGAAAGAAAGCGACAACTTGGTCAATGTCATGCGAAAATTTTGCGTTAGCAGATATTCCTTGTACCCATTTTAATATTAATTATATTATTATAATAATTCTAATCTGAAGATTATAAAGATTGCGATAAATATCACAATAAATTTCATTTTTGTGTGTAAGACAGGAAGATGCGCAATAAATACAATAGCTCCAAGACGCATCATTATAAACGGAGATTTTAATATATATTTTATTAAACATATCTCTCTAAAATATCAACATAAATCAGTTTTCGATAGTCGACAAGTAATAAACGTAAAAAAGTTTTTGAATTAATCTTCTTCGGGTCATAATTAATAGGTGTTAATAGTAATTTAATCAACGGGCATATCATACATAAATATGAATTATATGTATATGAATTCCACGTCTTAATCTTTATCAGGTCATCGCCTATTACAGTACGTTTTATTTAATAGTCGTAATTATGTCAAGAAATAATCAAACTATATTTTTTAAATCGTTTATATTTATATTCATCAATTATTTGAATAAAATTTCTTATATAATTTTTATATGGTTAGTCTCCACAAAATCCCTTTCTTTATTATTAAGGTAATTTAATGTAGCGACTTAATTTTAACACTGTAACACTGTATTATTTGATGCCTTGAGAATTCAAACTTGGATTCGAATATTATTCTATAAAATACAACTATCAAAAGCATTACTGTTTATAAAAAAGTCAGCTAATGTTTACTGTCGCAATATCATTGTAATAAAATATTTTTGTGTGTGTGTGTAAAAACAAAAAATCTTCTAGACATTACTCTACCTACGAAGCTTTATAAAATATATATTCTTGGAATAAATAATGTTAGAGATTGATAAGCTTGTTACTAAAAGATGCAAAGATGAATAAATTTACTCAAGATTTATGGCAAAGACAGTATTGTGCATTACAACGCATTACAACCAATGCATGCGTATGCGATTTGAATTAATAAATTCAATTTCACAATTGCTACGGTTAAAACTAACGTCAAATGGAAAAATTTATGAAAGATTCCGCATTATAAAATTTATAAAGAAAACTATAAGGAACTACAAACTGTACGCCATGCAAATTTCAATGATTCTATTGTGTTGCATAACGTAAAGTGACGTATATATCTCTCGTTAAATAAAATTTTTTATCCTTCCTCGTGGTCCCGCGTTTGCCGCATCGAGTCACACGACATACATATCATAGTGCGTGTATGTGGAAAAAAGAAGGTTGACTCTTACTCAATCGACGTGATTCAGAGAGTACGCAGGGTCGTGAGTACCGGGCGACAAGCAACAATTTTCGTTAATGACTATGTAATGTCGCGATGAAATTGTCTTAAGCGCGTGAGCTAAACAATTTTGTACGCAGGAGGACAATAACGTATTAGGGAAACGCATCCAACATAAAAAGAGACGACAGAGAGACAATCATTAATGACATTATTATACCTATATCATTTATATTATATCATTTGTAAACTTTTGCGAGAGAAATTTTCACCAATTATATAGATAATCCTTTTTCGATAATTATATTATTAAAGAAAGCTTATTATTCATTCGCATTTACCGCTACGTGTGCACATTAATCTGGTGTTACAAATTATTCCTGCTTTATTCGCGAAATCGAGACTTAACTGAGAGACTCATAATCTGCCATAACTGTTCGCGAAGAAATATGCGCATCTTCATTTGCATTCTAAATGCGACGAGATAGAAATAGCATGTATAAAACACATTGCACACATTTTATAGTCTTGTTTTCCTGATTGCACTTCACAAAAGTGCTTTGTCGGCAATGCAATATAATGGCGTTAATGCAATATAAGACTAGCATGCGTGATTTTTTTGCAGTTGATAATTTATTTAAAGTAAAACGATTTATGTAATACGCCAAATGCGTATTATATTTCTGCTTTATTTATTTCTCGGTCATAGTCAGCAAAATTACCTTGAAGAACGACCCGCAATCAAGGCAATTTCTTATTGTTATCCACGATTGAGTTCATGAAATCAATTTTATCGCATCACGGAAATCGTAATTTGTTTCTCTGCATGGCTTGCTTGTTATAGTATTATTTTTTGCGTTATGTGTTGAAAAAAAAAACATTAAGCGAGGCACTCACGATTTTCACTAATGATTAAAACTTGTAATAAAATATGTACATATATATAATAATATATTCAAAAATATAATAAAATACTAATAAAATGGTCCTCCATTCGATAAAAATACTGAAAAAACACGTGACATAACGTAATGATATACTCGACCCTAAAATTATGAAGAAATTAATTTTCGCTGCTAATGACTAAAATTCTCTAAAAATGAAAGAGCGTGTTTAAAAATATAAAAAAAGTATTAATAAAGTGATTTTCCGTTTAATAATAAAAAATATTTTTAAAAAAATCAATTATGAAATTCGTCGGCTACTCGGATAATCTTCCATCTATGCTTTGTCGCACTTTGCTCTGCATAATTCTTAACAGAGTTTGCGTAATACCGGTTACGCATCTCGACACTTTCCCACGTTCCCTCGACGCCAACAGATAAACAATTATCGGTATGCATTACTATCACATTGTTTTATCGTGTGATAATACATAAATGAAATATACATAAAAAATTTATAGTTTTATAAAACTATATATACCTTATTAACTTCAAGGTTTTACAAAAGGAAGTTCCAAAAAGAAAATCTATATCGTAAAAAACGGCAATGATGGTTATTTCCTTTTTTCTTTATTTTTATATTATGATACAATTAAATTAGGCTCACATTAATTTTACCTACATTAGTTTTTATTTAAATTTTATTTAGAAATTAGATAAGATTAGAATGCTTAAAAATTATGAAATATTTTAAAGAGATATTTTTAAAAACGGCAAGTAAATTTTTTTTAAAATTAACTTTTCATAATTTTTAAAAACTGCAAGTTTTTTCCTTAAGAAGCTTTTTATGATTAATGTATTTGAGTCTTCATCTAAATTTTACAGATATAGATTGAATAAATAGCACACATTTTTATCGTTAAAAATAGAAATAATACAACAATGAGAGAGAATAAATGACGTCAATGAAACAGAAAAGATCGTATTTATAGAACCAAAGTCTTAATGAACCGTTTTGAGGAAAAAAAATTGGAGAATTGAAATAACTGTATATATGAATAACAAGTATCGAAAGTACCGGAACAACATTCAATGCATTTCCGTCAATTTCTTGTAGTCTGTGCCACTTAAATTAGCATTAGAGTTCGACGAGTTGCGCAAATATTAATGTAACGCTATCTTTCTTTTTTTTGTTCGTCTGTTCTTTTACGATGCGACAATGTCGATTAAGATCCGACTAAAAATGACAAAAAAAGAGTAGCGAAAAACATGTAATTGCAGTGTAAATATATAGCGAACGCTATCTTCGTACGTACTTGAACCTAGACTTCAGGTCGGTACGTGAGACCGATGCTCCCATTATCTGCCAATGAGATTAGCATTGGCGAAGTCTGAGCACGCATATGCTTTTAAGTGAGATACCTGTGCGAATATAGCTAACACCAATGCGAATGGCATTGAAGGCGTAATTCGTTGACTTAATTTTATGGGGTAGAACTTGCTTCTACCTTGATCTAATCACCGCATCTTTCGTATAAAAAACTATCATTATTTTTAATAAAAAAGAAATATTTAAAAATACTAAACACAAAACTTGAAACAAAAAGTTAATAAAACTTGAAATTTTATTAATTATATATACATATAATAAAATTTCATTTGAAAATAAAATTGCAAGAGAAAATTAATAAGACAAAATTGTTGATTCAGGACTTCAGGATATAATTATTTTCAAGCTTTCAGGTCTGTTAGACCCACCATCGCGTTAAATTTACCAGACACATAAATAATTAATTATAAAAATAAATAATAAATAAGTGTTAGAAATTTTTCTTTTAGTTCAATGCGAGATAAAAGATGTATGTTCAATACAGAAACATTAAACTCGTCTAAGAACAAATTACGTGAATCATATATTTTCCTATATTATATAATATTCACGAGTATATAAACATATAAGCGTGTTATGTAAACAGATATTTACGAATAGATATATAGCGGCGCTATACGACACGGAATATACAGATACATAAGAACTTTACCATAACGACTCAAGGTCTGGTAAAGTGGCTTTGCAGTTACATATGTACATTCCAGATCATCGTGAGACTATCGTCTCTCAAGCATCAGTCGATTGGGCGTGGTTGTTTATGCTTTTTATTATTGCAAACCGCTGTCATGTTAATCACAACGTTATCCATAAGGATAACGTGTGGTCACTGTCAGGCTGTTAAAGAGAGCGCCGATCATGAAAGCGAAGTGGAACATGTAGTTCAAGATCAGCCAGAGAGCGAACGCACGTGGCGTTTGTACAATACATATGAGAACCGATTCATATTTGCGTTTCTACGTTATAATATGTATCTACGCATGACGAATCGATACGCATATATTATAAATGATTTATATTTTTTTTTTAATTTGTGACGCATAGCATCCGGAATGACGTTCCCTAGCGTTGAGATGAATTCCTTGTTCGATGAACGCGATAGATGCGATTAGTTCAAACATTCAATTATTATTATAAATGCATAAATTCAGTTTAGCGATTCGCCGACCCTTTTCTATATTGTTAGATTTTTTAAATTTTAACAATGGTGCCATAGTTCCCAGGAGAAAGAAAGGTCAATTGAAATCAGGAAACAGCACGTGTACGTCGTAATCTCGATGAGATTAAGCATAATTACGCGGATAGACTCGTAAGTTATGAGTCATCTCATAATGCTAGCAATTGCAAAAGAGTCAGTTTTAAGTCAATGCTTTGCGGAACCTGTTTATCGATGTTTCATATAAACACACCCTTCCGACTCATCAATGAATCGTACAGGCAGTATTACACTCGTAATTTCTGCAATCTTATTTATATTTTGCTTGCTATTGATTCATTGTTAATTACTGATTTCAAGCATTTAGATTAATACCGCAGAATAATGCAATAGATCGTACAATTATCCATATTATCTATACAAGATATTAATACATACAATTATTTTTAATAATAAATATTTTAAATATATTAAATTTAATAATTTACAAATTGATAAATTTGGCAAATTAAATAAAGAATTTCTAGGATTTTAAAATTATTTTAGGGATGAAAGATCAAATCTTCATTCTGTTACCTAAAAATGTATCAACGCGATCTCTTCACCCACTAATATGATTTAAATGAATTTTTTAGATGTAAGTCTTCAAGAATAAATTGCTGCAAAAATTTCCACTTGATCATCATTATGAATACATCTATCAAACTCTTGATATATCTGTCTAAATTTTATCGTGACTGCCAAGAACAAATTCATTATTCTTATTCTGAATAAGTTTTTCTGACCGCTCTAATCTTTTCTGTTATAAACTTCAAAGACTTAAATGTTTGCAAAGTTACGACGAGCAAACTTGCATTCCGATGAGACAATAGGTCTTGTTGAGAGGAGTCGACTCTTGTCAACGTGAGAGCCTCAGGTTGTCGCAATCGACAGTGGGTTGGCCCTCGACCCCTATCGTCCCACTCTCTCTCTCTCTTTCATCCTTACCAGGGCTTCTTTTTTATTTACCATTTTTACTTGCCCCTTTTTCGTTCTCTGTAATTGACGCTCTTTTTACAAGAAATAAAATTTCCCGTGGATTTTTATTCTCGTAAAATATGTCAAAAAAAGTTTTAAAAATCTAAGAAAAGTACTATCAGCATCCATTTTTAAACACTTTCTTCCCGTTCTGTCTGTCACCTTATTCCTTATTATTATATATATATATATATTATATATATATATCCATACATCGTTTCTCCTTGTTTTCGCACGTCAGATGCCATAGACGCAACTCTTCTTCCTCTTCGTCCTCGGCTACTTCCACTTACTCCCACGACTATCCGTTTGAGCAGCAGCGACACCGACAACCTAACGACACGAATGAGGTATACGCAAATCCCCCACTTTCGCTACGGATGACCTCCCCGTGGTCGCGTTCGAACAGCTTCGCAGGGATAAATGTACACTTGACGTCGTCTACGAGGCTTTTAGTGTCGGCAGAACGGAATCGTCGCTCGTGTTAGTCGTGCTCGATCGGTGGAACGGAATTTCGAATTCCGTACGACGGCGACGTCGTTGCGTGCACCCGCGAGATCGATTGATCGTAAATGATCATTATCGAGAATCAAAATCAGGCCTAATTTTAAGACACATGGAGTTTACTTTCAGTGAAACCAGGAAGGTGTTAGATCGCACCAGCGGAAACTTCGTAAGTCTCCATCAATGTGACTATCTTCGATTAGTGATACAGATTTTAATGCTAGAAGACTCGGCAATTGCTATCCATCTTTTATTTTGATGGGTAAATAGCGTGATCTTTGTACCCTGGAAAGTTGCATAATTCTAACTAATAATAAGTCATCAAATTTGAAGATTTTGATAAAAAATTACGGGAGATGTGAATGATAAAGAGAGATGCTGCACCCACATCAAAATAATAAGTGTGCTCATTCTAATGTTGAAAGTAATATGGTGGATGTCTAATCTAATTTACGAAATTAACGCGTGATTAAGTAAATTAGACACTTAAATAGTGAGAAGATAAACGAATCTAGTGTTAAAAACTGTGTCAACCCTTTTCACATAGCAGAATTGAGAATATATTATGTAAGAGTAATCAGATATTAATTATGATGTAAACATATGCACAATTTTATTATCTAATTATTCATACATTCATACAGCACACATTAAAAAAAAACTTATATTTTGCATAGCATATAATTATTTAATTAATATCTAATTTTCTAATTATTATATCTAATAATTTTTATCTAATTAATATATATCTATATCTTCTTATATTTCCCCGAAATTTATAAAAAAATAGTTTATCGCTATTTGTAGCCAATTAAATGCGAGATTATTAATATTAAAATATTTAGCTAATTTAAAATAAGTTTTGATTTTCAGTAATTATGGAATTACTTAGGAATAATTAATTTTGATATTGTTTTATATTTGAATTATAGTGTGATAACTCTTGTATCTCAGAAGAATAATTACGTTTGCGATAAATTAAATACATTTTGCACAAAATGTTTGCAAAATAAATACAATGTTGCCTAAATGCTATGATGCTCATAAATTATTTTCATTAATTAAATTCCAATGCGTCATACTTAGATCTTATAAGTAATTACTTCATTTTATACAGCAATTATAATTACTTCATTTTAATTTTCATACAAGTATATTCTCAAATAATTATAAATAATCAATTAATTATAAATTATAATTTACATAAACTTTAGATACATTAATAAAAATTTTATCAAAATATTATATTATAATAATTTGCATAAACAATATTAAAATGCATTAATTTTAACAGAAACATTAAGGAACTTATTTTTGTCAAAACAACAAATAAAATACTAAGTTTTATATAGTTAGATGCAAGTTAAAGAGCAAGAATATGAAATATTTATTCCTCAATAAGCGTAGATGAAACCAAGGTCATCATCGCATCTCGATCAATCGCAGATGACCTACTACAGTGCATAAGCAGGTACCTTTCATGCTGAAAGGAAGTACGTAACGCGAAGACGTAACACGTGACCGTGAGACCAACAAATGAATTGCGCGTAAATGCTTTGCTCATAATGTCATGGCGTGATTTAAAGAAACAATGAGGTTCCTATATTAACTCGTAAGACATGTACCATAATAATTTTCGTGGTAGTTTCTGGCACGGTAACCCATGACGCAAAGACCATCATTTTACAAATTGTTTATAATTGTTATATTGCAACAGAAAGCTGAACTCAATATTACACAAATCATTATATTGCATGATAATCTTATAATGATAGCAATAACTTTTGAAACAATTGATAAAAATTGTCTTTTTATTTCTTGCTACTGATTGTTTTCAAATTTAAATGACGTACAATTCGACAATCTTAAAATGATTCAAGTCTTTATTTATGCATTATAATTATAAAGATAATATGATTATGAGGAGAAAGACACGGAAATTCGTGAATTTTCATGTGAATTATGAAGGATTACCATTCGAACGTTATTTCTTTTACGACAATGTTAATAATATAGGACATAGGGTATTACGGCGGCATCATGATATTATCAAAATTACATTATCATCATGAGTTTTCGCAAAAACCTCAAAAAACTTACCGTGAAAAAATTTTCTTTTATTCTCTATTCACATTATATTATACACAAAACATAGGGGTAAAAATCAAATAACGAAATTACAGTTACGACTAGTCTAAATAATTTCGAATGACACGCAACAGGCAAAAGATGATGGACATAAAGCCCCTCGCAAAAAATATCCACCAATAAGAGCAGGGAATAATATCTACTCCCTGCTCTTATTGGTGGATATTTTTTATTTCCTGTTCCTATTACCTGTTGCCTGGCATTGTGCAAGGGAACGAAATTCACGTACTCAATCATATCTATAATCTTGTAGCCTTGGAAACAATATCAATCAATAACGTGCGTAGTGGTCGAGTTTATCAACCTTATTAATTATTTTAGGAATAAGGGTGGTTGACCTTAAAAACGTCCAACTTCGCCATTACGGAGTCAACCTTAATATCGACTATTTTTTTAAAATATATTGATCACATTATTAGAATTTTCAGAGAGGAATATTTAGAATGTATACTGAACACAACAATATGTATAAATAAAAATAAAATAATAAATAAAAAATTTATTATAGTAGAAAATTAAATATAAAGTTTGCAAAAAATTTAATTCAAATAAATGTAATTTTAGAAAAAGACATTTAACACGTGGTTCAATAATACATATTTTGCCTAATTCAAGACTGTTATTAATTTAAAATTAATTAAGTCATAATTGGAGTTTGCCATCTTAATATAATTTCCTTCAATTTAATTTTTATTAGAAAATACACAAAATTAATAAATATGTATGATGATTTAGATAAGATGGACAGTGTTCATACTCTGCCTGGTACCGGCAGTTTTCGGTCAATTGGACTTACCGCCATACAGGGACGTCGACCAAGATGTTGGCCGACAAATTCCTTCTAATGAATTAGATTATCGAAATATCTTAGCTAGATTAGACTTCCTTGGTGCAGAGAGATGCAGCGCCAACGTAATAGCTCAGTGGGCGTACGAAACCAATGTCAACGAATATACGCAGCTGCAAGCGGTAAGATTAAGACAGTTAAATCTATTTTAGAAAGCATTATTCTTCAATTCATTATGCTTCATTATTCTCCTTAAATAAGAAATTTGTCCCGTTATTTTATCATGTGTCGTGTAGTTTCACTCTCAATTCTTTCATTAATCAGGCTAACAAATTTCGAAACATTTCGGCAGTAACCCGCATGTATTGGTGGCCCTCTATATTTGCAATTTAGGCCATCTTACAATACAATATAATACAAATTCGTTCATTATTCTCATCGTGCCATTAAGAAAAATTGTATATTTATATAAAAGTAATATTTTAAATCCAGAACTTAGGATGATATAATTTTCTTTCGTTCTAAAACAGCAATAGTCTATATTTGTAGTCACAAATTAAAGCTTAAAGAGGTATGCAAAAATATTTTTTAAATATAAAAATAAAAAATCTTTTATTCTAACATTCACTGAAATAAAAGAAATATTAGATTAAAATTAAAGCAAATTACTACCGAAGAATATGTAGAGATGCAATTAGAAAGATAAAAGTTTAAAAAGGCGTTGAGCTTTCAACACTAGAACAAAGTGCAGTGATAATCGTGGAAAATAAGTCGCGTACAATCGTATAAGTTTCTCATCCACCCTACGAAACGTCTTCAAAAGGACCTCGACCTCTTCTCGGTATCCTCTCGTGCGATTCTACGCGATGTCTGCATAATACATTGACTTGTCCATCGGTTGGCGAAGCACTGACGCTATTTTGTAGGCGCATCGCGATCACAATTTTCCCTGACACGAGACCGTTTGTATTGTCAGCGAAAGACCGAACGCCTCCGCGGGAAATTTTCCCAGGCGATGGCATTGTCGCGATAGTCGTCCCGAACGATTTTGCAATCGCCCAGCCGTCTCGAGAAACGGGAATTTTGTACTTTTCAATGCGAAACCCAACCAAGTTTGCGTCGCGTAACGTTAACAATAATCGAGATACTGCTTTCCTTTTCCGTGACTGAAAATGTCGACGTACGATGAATCACCTGGCTTCCTCATTATCACATGGGAAGTATCAGTCATTGAAATTATTTTTCAACTCATTAAATTTTGTAATACTAATATAGACAATGCAATTATATAAACTGTTAAGTATTTATCCGTTATAAATTTTTTTTAGATATAATTACACACACACATACACATACATTATACACACGTGAGTTATTTCAATGATAATGATAGAAATACCATGTTACGCGTGTTACACGATTTGCCTAAGTTTTTCTTATGAGTGCACGCTGACATGCTATCTGCAAATGCCATGTGACATATAACATGTATAACTGGAATTTGCATTTATATATTATCTAGTCATCATCTTGCGGCTCCTTATATAACAATAAATCTATATAATTCAAATAAGGACATATTTAATTCTCAAAACAATATATTATACAATAAATAATAACCGAAATTTTGATAAATATATATTTTTTGTATTACATTTACATTTATATATATAGAAAGAGTCAAATGCAATTTCACTTTCTTAACCACATTTTTCTAAAAATAGGTTACTGTCACAAAAAGACACAAATAGATACGTTTTATCTGTACTGGCTTTATCTCTAACGGTAAAACGTCGTTTACTGATTTGCATTTTATTGCAACTGCGTTTTCTAATCAGTTACAGGCAGATTTTCTCGTCATGTAATTAATGTAACAATTGCACAATGATATTTTTTGCTAAATTATCTGTTACTTTATAATTGTATGAGAAATTCAATATATAACAATACATAATTTTTGCCATTTGAAAATAATTAGTATAATTTATTTATATATGTATTTATATATATATATGTCTTTCTATATAAATATTATAGAGAAATTTTTCTTCTTACACAGTTTAAGAATTTCCTCTAATCGTATTAATTTTACATTATTTTTTTAGCTGGATACACAACGATTATATGCGGATTTCCAATATCAAGCTTGGCTTCTGATTTCCAGAATTGATATAAATTCTGTTCAGGACCCCATAATCAGACGACGGCTTCGTTATTTATTCGTCGTGGGTCCTTCGGCACTTCCACCTGATCAATTAGACAGGGTAAACGTTAACTTTATTCATATAAATAGCTATATGAATCGTTATATTGCAGCGCTTATATTAAATTGACAGTATATGTTTAGAATACATACACGACATACACGTTATAATTACGAACAATATGTAGCAAAAAGTTATTTTTTTTTGCAGTACAATCGCTTAATCAACGACATGCTTGCGGTTTATAATGGGGCCACTATATGCGCTTACAATGATCCCTTCCGATGTGGACTGCGGTTATATCCAGGTAATATATCACAGATTACGCTGAATAACAATCGATTCGATATGATGCCACCGCGTTTCGTAGTTAGCCGCGGCGAAACTCCGCGGGAGAGTTTACGTAAGTACAAAATGCGCATGAAAGTGTGAAGAAGTAGAATACGTCACGCGCGCGCGCGTCCGAGGGAGTCCCCCCTTTTCCGTTAATTTATGAAGACTTCTGTGCCGCTATATGCACCTCTAATTGTCTGTTATTTTTACATGCAATGTAAATCCGTATGCACGCCCATTTAGACACGAAATAAATAATCATTTCGAGATACAGTAGAGCGTGCGCACGCGTGCCACGTGTAGAAAGCGAATAATTAATTAATTAAGCGAATACGCAGTTAAATACGATTTATTGGAATTTAATTACGTCTTGCATCTCGCATATGCCGCGAAATGTTAATTAGCCGCGTAACTTGGGTTTTGACCGAAAGAGGATAGGTAAATTTACGCGACTCGATTCAGAAATTTACGATCCGACACATAAATCTGTACAAATGAATGTTATGTCGCCATCATTTTATGTCCAGTAATACTTTCGTGCTATGTAAAACCGATTCCAATGTATGCTCCTAAAGTCAAGAAAAAGAATTGCAGATCAATTTTTCCGCGGATACTAAAACATGAACGCCAGTCGAAAGATATTCGACAATCTCAGAAAATCTCGGATAAGGTAGCAACGTAAAAAATATGAATTTTAACATTCGATTACATTTTTCGTCTGTTATTATAGATATCTCGCAAATTATGGCGAAGAGTCGAGACTGGGATGAACTGCAATACGTCTGGACCGAATGGAGAAGACGAAGCGGTACACCGATTAAGGATCTATATCAACAGCTCATGACGCTGAACAATGATGCTGCAAGATTGAATAGTAAGTTTACTTAATTCGTGGCCGACATAAAGATACGACGAATTAAATAAAATTTGCGATGTTGAAATAAACTTATCAACAAATAATTTAATTGTCACATGTATCGTTAATTAAGTTATGCATTAAATAACAATGACACTGACTAGATGTTACAAATATTATAAGTGCATAGAAATGCTTATACATTATTTTTTATAGATTTTACGGATGCCGCTGAATATTGGATGTTTCCTTATCAGTCTCCCAATTTCCAACAAGATATTGACGAAGTTTGGGAAATGATACGTCCACTTTACGAAGAACTGCACGCTTATGTTCGCAGAAAGTTGAGAGATCTCTATGGTCCCGAAAAAATCGGCGGACATGCGCCTCTTCCATCTCATATCCTCGGTAAAAGCAACGTTATATATTATATTATTTCAATACTATAGATATAAAACTCAGATATAATTATTTTTATAAATAATCGCCCATAATTTCTAAATATTAGTAAATTATTTAAAAATGTAAATATTATATTTATTATTATGTAACTATATTATTATATATTATTTTGATTATAGGTAACATATGGGGACAATCTTGGACCAATCTCTTGGATGTTACTCTACCATATCCCGGAAAAACATATCCTGATGTCACGCCGGAAATGCAAGCTCAAGTAAAATCTCTCTCTTTACTTTTCTAATTTCATAATAAATATTTTATTTCATGTGTGTTATTATACATAGCGCGTGTATGTAATCAACACCAATAATTGTTAAATATATAGTTAATTTTGATTTTAAAAAATTGCATATTATAATGCGTAGGGCTATACACCCATCGACATGATTCGTGTGGCTGAAGAATTTTATCTGTCCTTGAACTTGAGCGCTATGCCGCCAGAATTCTGGGCCGGAAGTGTAATCGCCGACCCAGGTGACCGTCCACTAATCTGTCAAGCCTCTGCGTGGGACTTTTGCAATCGTTTAGATTATAGGTAAACCCACTTGTCAATATATACATGTATAACATATAAACAACGTAAATCATATAATAATATAAAAAACATAATCTATTGAAAGTATCTTAAATACTTTTATAAATAAATATTAAACTCATATTAATTATAAAACGTAAAGAAATAAATTTTTAATATTTTTTTTTATATAATTTTAGGATTAAGATGTGTACAAAAGTGACAATGAAGGATCTGATAACTTTACATCATGAGATGGCACACATTCAGTATTTCTTACGGTACAGCGGTCTACCTCGCGAATTTCGTGATGGCGCTAATCCAGGTATAAGAATACATCTATAATTTTTAATGCTCTTCTGCATATTTTCTATAAGAATTAGGATATTAAATAAATACATGTATTGTGCCATATATATGTATATGGCCAAAACATGTACATAAAATTATATATTTTTATATTTTTATATTTTGTATTTCGTATAAATTTAAATTTAAATTTATCAGATAATAATACATAAATTTTAATAAAATAAAAAAATTAAGAAACGGATAAAATGAAGAGTAAAACAAATCACATAGTAGAAAACAAATTTTCTTGCAATGGAATATAGTCATCAAGTTAAATGCAAAACCAAAATTATATATTGTTTTTTTTTCGTGATAAATAGATAAACATAAAAGAAGGCTCTAGCATTGTCATAAAGCTATATTACTACAATTTTATATATAAAATGCGATACGCCAACGTCTACTGTTAACGTCGCTGATTTTTATCACGAGTGCAATAATGAGAATTGCATCATACTAGGAAGAAAAAAATCCCCGCGACGGATTATAAGATAATAGGATGGAAATGAGTAAAGCGATGATGGCATACAACACATCGGACAAACGACACGCATTACGTAAACGCATTCGTTCGTTCCTAAGCCGACTTCCGGTAGGCACGGCCTACGACTTGTAGTGCTTTTACAGCTAATAACGCGAAAGCGAGAGCGAGGAGCGATACGCTCGAGGTGTGTGCTGCGCATTACTCTACTCGCGAATAGGCGAGTGGATGTTACTCGCGTACATTGGCGTCGGATGTTAAAATATTTTTATTACAGTGCAATCGCGCTTTCACCGTCGCAACGGCCGGCCGGTCGGCCAGGCCCGGTCATTCGCCTTGTACCGGAACACACAGATTGTTTTCGAAGCAACGAGAACAGCTTCGCAGACATAGCCTTGCCTCCGATCGATTTCGCATAAAATCTGCGAGCGATCTCTCTCGCGAAAGACGGGTTGTCGCTTTCATCCGCTTGTAAAATCCGCGTTATTTATACACGTGAGATATAGAATTATTTTTTAATTATTATCCCCGTTCAAACAAATTTTATTTATGCGTACGTAATTTTTATCCAGGATGTAAATTTTGTCTTGCCACTTTTATATAATTATTTTTGTATTACACATGTTTTTTATCTCTCTTTCCATCTTTATTTCCCATTTACAATGGGAATTGCCTAATTATAACGCTAATACCGAGTTATGAAATTGTTTCTATTAATTATATTTTCGATCGTCGAGTACGATTTGCATAAGGAAATGTGATAAAAAGAGAAATAATCAGCATCATCTGCCACGCTCGAGTTATCGGTGCAAAACTGTAATTACATCCTGGTTAGCACTAAATTACATCGTGCGCAAAAAGCCGCCGGGCTGTCCGCATAGACCGGAGAACCTCGAGAAACTTTGCAATAATCATAGACGGAACTCAGCGACAAGCCATCTGTTTCATCTGACGTCGACTTTCACCGTTCGGTTATCAAACATTCCAACTCCTTCAAAGCGTCTGCAAATGTTAAAGAACAACACACACTGCAGGATACATTATAAATCATAAAGAAAATTTCTAGACAATTGTAACTCGCGCATTAATAAGACATTGGCTTTATCGCACATTTTGTCATAATTTAAAAAGAAGTCTATAAACTGACATTGTTGATGTTCATTATTATAAATCTACTATATAGCTACATATATTGTTTTATAATAATCTCTCGAAGAAAACAGATTATGGCCTTTGCCTATTTTTTTACTTGGTTATCATCTTGTTAATAATTATATTAATTATATAATTATCAGGATTTCACGAGGCGGTCGGCGAGACTGTCGCTTTGAGCGTCGCGACGCCACGTCACCTGCAAACTCTGGGTCTGGCGAACAAATTCATCGACGAGCGTTCCGCGGATATCAACTACCTCTTTTCCTTGGCAATGGACAAACTCGTGATGCTACCTTTCAGCATCGCGATGGACAGATGGCGATGGGACGTTGCTCGCGGCTACGTCAACAGGGAGGAATACAATTGTCATTGGCATAGACTGATGGAGCAATACGCGGGGACGAAACCTCCGGTACTCAGATCCGAGGATGATTTCGATCCAGGTGCCAAGTATCACATCCCGGCCAACATCCCGTACATACGGTAAGTACCGTTTTGTATTTCAACTTTATTTCGTGCACATTTCTTCTCTAAATATGAATTTCGCACTCATAATAATCGATTGTCTTGCATAAGAATTATTATTAGCTGGTGTGTCTAATTTTTTATCTCCTTTGACGATCTCAGTAATTATGACAATCACTGTAATTAAAATTAGGTAGGTAGGAAAAATTTGATAATAATGACAGGAAGAGAAGAGTACTTTTGCAATCATACTATTTAACATCCTGGATAATACATATACATACATTTTATAGGATATGTTATTATTTTATCTTGTTAACTCGATAAAACACCTGTTATATTTGAAATGTACTTTCGTACGTGAAGTTTCCAATACGAAGCGAATAAAATCCTACGTTGCGAACAATTTTCCGCACCCGCGTGCTTTATGCACGAGATCAACGATTTCACTTTCGATCTCGCGATCTCCTCCTCTTATGATTTACTCATTGGCAGATCAGGAGAAAGAGAGAGAAAGACGGGGAATCCTTTCTCCGACTATATCGTTACGCGTTGTAGCTAAAACGATACGCGTTTGAATTAGATATAATGCTTGAGAACCTAACCACATGCCAAATGATAGATCACGAGGCAGAACAAGACGCTGATATTATCGAATCGGAAGTGTTACGTATACGCTCTTTTCTTCGTTAGTCATGCTAGAAAAAAGAAAGTTCCATTTTCATCGACCGTATACACGAGATTAATTACGCATATAGGGGGCTTTTGCGGCGCTAATTATCGGGCACGAATTTTCCGGGTATAATTCAGCGGCCGAAATCGCGAGAATGACTTTCGCCCGCTCTACTTTTTCTTATTCTCTGCCGGAACAAGAAGTCGTACAATCACCTCCGTCACAAAGGAACATTCCCGCGCGATCGAAGATAAATAAATAATTCGTCACGCTGCATGAAGTTCAAGGATATTGATGCCGATAGGAAAAATGCACGCGGAAAAGTCTATCTCGTAATGCACATTCGATCTATATCATACAATTTATCGATCAAATAAAAAAAAAATAAACATATCTCGATTGATCGATTTTGGGTTTTAATACATAACTTAACTTTCTCGCTCTCACGGGAAAGGAGTATACAAGAGTTGTAAATTGCATAGTGTGAAATTTATTGAAGAAGGACAAAGCATATATAAAGATAAGCGCAAATCAATTCAGGCTTTTCTGTATATATATATATATATATGTATGGCAAAATAGAATGAATTTTTCTCAAGACTGTGTCGTTTTTTGCTCTTTGGTTTTTTTATTAAAAAGAAGCGAAAGACATCGTACAATATTATAAAAGACATATGTTACATATTACGAAAGAAACACACAATAGCAGTGTGTGTTCACGGATATGTAAGAGTCGATAATATATAATATCTAAGGAAATCGTTAGTGCGCTGTCTATGCGGACTTGTGGCACCTGAAAAAATTCTTTTTCACACAAAAGACGGCTGTTCTGCAAACTCATTTCTCTCTCTCTCTCTCTCTCTCTCTCTCTCGTCGGAATCCGCGGTGAGAGAGAGGACGATACTCTGCTAAGTTAATAAAATAAATACATACGTCCGCGTTTCCTTCACTCGCGGACTCGCATTTGCAAAGGAAACGCTTCGTTAACTTCTCTCCCGAGTGAATGAAAAATCAGCCGTCAAACGCGTTTTACGAATCACATTGTTTCTCTACATTATTTTCTCGTCGAGTGCGAATGCGTTGACAAATGTTGACAGAGAAAATATTATCGAGATGTGTTCCGTAATAAGTACATAGGTGCCAATACGTCCGCTCGTGCGATGCAGTGGAGAATTTTCTATTTTTTTTTCCTTACGCGTTAATTCACTAATGATCTATGATTTCCGAATATATACACTATATATACATTTCGATCGAGATGTTGATCAGTCGAGTTAACAAATTCTCTTTAGCGGCAGCTATTTATATTTCTTTATCCTCTTTCGAGCGTATTAATTTTTTTGTGAAACAAGCGAAAAATCCTCCACCGTCACGCTTTTTTTAATACTAATATCCCGAGTGTCCCCCGAAGCTGGACTCGTAATCACCCCCGGAAGAACCGTAGTGGTGACCGTGCACTGGTACCGCCACCGGCACTTTGACGGGATACGGTACCGGTTTAGGTACCGTCACAGCCACCGGCCTCGTTACGTGGACCGGCACGGGTCGTTCGTAAGGCACTTTTACGGCGTAGGGCACAGGCTTCTCGACCGGGACGGGTACCGGTTTCTCCACCGGATACGGCGCCGGTACCGGTACCTTAACGTGAACGGGCACGGGCTTCTCCACGGGTACGGCCACCGGTCGTTCTACGTGCACTTTGACCGGATAGGGTACCTTCTTCTCTACCGGATAGGGCACCGGCTTCTCGACGGGGACCGGATACGGTTTAACTATGTGTACTGGATAAGGTCGGTCGACGGGCACTGTCACCGGGTACGGTACCGGTTTTTCCACGGGGAAGGGTTGCGGCACGTGTACCGGGACCTTGATGGTGTACGGAACGGGCTTTTCCACGGGGAACGGTTGAGGCACTGGTACCTTCACCGGATACGGTATTTTCTTCTCCACCGGATACGGCTGGGGCACGTATACCTTGTAGGGCACTGGTCTCTCTACCGGTATGTGTACAGGATAGGGCACCTTCTTCTCGACGGGATACGGCTGCGGTACGTGAATCGGCACCTTCACGAATACCTTCACCGGTACCGGTATCTTTTTCTCGATCGGATACGGCTGCGGTACGGGTACTTTAACGGGATACGGTACCTCCTTCTCCACCGGGTAGTGAACCTTCTTCTCGACCGGATAGGGTACCTTTTCGGTCTTCACGATCGTGATCTGTTTGATCTTGCCGCCGTCGTCGCCACCGCCGTAACCACCGCCGTAACCACCGGCATAACCACCGCCGTCGCCACCGCCGTCGCCACCGCCGTATCCACCAAGGTCGTGACCGCCGATGTCTCCACCGCCGCTGTCTCCACCGCCGATGTGTCCGCCAAGGTCGTGACCACCGCCGTAATCGCCCCCGCCGTAATCGCCGCCGCCGAAACCGCCCTCGTCGTGTCCCCCGTAATCTCCCTCGATATGACTCAAGCCGCGCTTATCCTGTTTCTTCTCCTCGCCTTCGGCATTCTCGCTTGACGCAATCTTCTTAGTCGCGATCTGCTTCTCCTTCTCGCACACGGCCAAGGCCAGCAGCCCCGCTAATAGCGTGAGAAACTGCAATCGATAGAAACGCCGTATTGATTATGTCAGCCGCTTACGGCATCGATGCTTTATCTCTTGAAGCATGAAGGAATACTATTCACGCGCTAGATCACAGTCATCGTTTTAATAATGTTTCGGATGATATGCCACGGATTATATAAAACACTGACCTCTCGATTTTTGTTCTTTGATCGTGAATTTTATCACGCCTTTGACACGAATTGCATCAAAGAAAAATATTGATAAATTTGATTTTTAAAAAATGCACAGCCATTAGAAACATTTACTTCAAATGAAATCTTAAACTGGAAGATATGATGTAAGCAAGAAAGCTAAGTCGATCTAATTTGCAAAACCAATTGAAACTAATTTCGCCCGTTGTGTGACTTACCAAAATTCTCATGTCTACCAGGTCTCTCACGATCTGGTTAAAGCCCAGACTTTACTGGATGTTTCCCCCCAAGATACCACCGTCTTTATAGTCCGCTTTCCCCCAACGCGTATTAAGCGAGCCCCTCTGCGCTCTCGCGGAAAAGTGAAACACGCGTCTGGCGTTCGCCCGACGTACATACGCAGCGTTATGGCATTTTTTTTCTTTTTTATAAATTCTAGGCACACAAACATCGGTGCTTCCATAATCGTATCTAACTGTGTAGCAACCGTGGAAAATTGAACACCGGAAGTTATTAACAGCGATGTTCAAAAAATCAAGAGAATACATAATATAATATATATTTATCGTAAAAGAACTATTTCATAATTAGTTTTCGTTCAAAATAAGTAGACGCTTAAGCTTTAAGGAAATGTTTAAAAATAAATGGAAAATTGCGAAACATTGTGACGAGTGAGAGAATTCTCTGCCAAAAGAATCAACACAATTGCAAAGAAAATATTCTAAGATTTAGTGGAGAGTTTTAATTTCGTTTTACGCTCTTCTGTGTTGAAGTTTGTACGTAATGATTGATCCTGTTTAGCCTCGTTCACCTACGCCATTGGATACGTTTCCATTCCTACCCTACTATCATCTCCCTTCTCTTTCCAAATTCCCTCTTCCTCCTTCCGTTTTATATCTCGAGGAAGTTTCTCGCTAGTATATCGCAGTCCAGCAGGACTCTCCCTCTCCGTATCCGGTCCCCACGGAAGGACGAGCGCGCAGGCTTCATATACGGGTTCTCTCGGCCGAGACGAGGAACACGACGACGGACACCTAACGGTCTCTCCTGCGATCCGAGGGAGAGAGCGAGAGGGAGAACCGGGTAGGAGGAGAGAAATAAGTGAAAAAATCGAGGACAGGAGAGAAAGAGAGATAGAGTCAGACGGCGCGATGCAAAAAGAGGATATAAATTCTAGAATGTGCCGCTGATGTGATCGACCGCATTATAATGTGCCATTTACTAGGTGCGTTGTACGGTAAATTTCCGATTTTTGCGACTGGGAATAAGAAGAAACACTAGCCTCGGACAAACAATGGAAGAAAACGGTATCCAGGAATAATATTTAGGACCCTACGGCGATAATGAGCGTAATTGTGTTTGTAGAGAATGTACGGAGAATTCTTAATTACTCGTCGCAATTAAGAGATATGCTAATAAGATTATTGCTTATGTACATTAACGATAGAAAGTAACAAGAAAGAAAAGCAAAAATTTTAATCAAGAAATTTAATTTAATATTTTTTTAGCTATTTAGAAGTGAAAAATAGAACTATATAAAAAATTGGATTCAGAGATGGAATAATTTCTCTTAATAATTTTTTCATATGAAAAGAAATATTGGCAGATAAACTATAAAAATCAATCAAATGAAATTTATACTGTTCAATTAAACCGTTGAAAATATATTTATATAGAATTCAGTTCTTGCCTAAATTCTTAATTCTTAATTTGATATTCAAAGGTAGATACATATCTCTGTAAGCTACATTCTGATGGAGCTATATAGCGAAAAAAAAAAGAACAAGCAGTAAACGAAACCAATTATTGCTGAAGGAGAACAAAAGTAAATAAATGCTCAACAAGTCGGCCACAAAATACAGTTAAGATTTCTAAATATTCTTGATGATACTGACACAATTGCAATTTTCATTAATTAACAAGAGCATGCATATATAAACATATCTGTACCTAGCGCAAAATTTATATAATTTCTTTATTTGAATTACGTTAAAACGAGATGTCATTAATAAGGAATGTTCAATATTCGATGTACATTTTATGACAAAAGCGTTTTTATTACGACAGTTTTACGATCATTCATATTCTCTCTTGCAAATAAAGAAATAATGACTAATTAGGAAAATAGTTTTAGTTATATATTTCATTTTTCAACTTTATTCATACATAAGTCGTTTAGACTTAAGAGGAAAATTTAATTATTCATAAATTAATGAATCTACTAATAGAAAATTTCTCATGTTACATAATTACACTTGATTTTTATTTACTAATTCAAAAGTTAATAATATGATTATTTAAATAATTAAAAATTCGTAACTTTTTGAAACTTACATTCACTTGAAAAAAAAATAATATCGCTAATTGAACAACGAAAAATAATATCGCTAATTGAATTAACAAAAATATAACAATTTTTTTGTAGATAAAAAAACGATAATCTCGAGTATAATAAAAAATATATATTTAATATTTTAAATTTATATAAAGCTATCGATTATCATATAAATCAATATGTCTCTTTCTCTCAATATTAATACGATAAATTATTTGTGGCATACAATACAAATATCTTATTATCGCTTGAATGATTCGTGATCTAATGATTGCGATCGTTGCCATTCATTCTTGGCGTTTTCGCTTTCTATGAGATCTTCCTTGTTCGTATCATCTTGATTCTTCCAACCAAGCTTGACGGGAACCGGTTCTTGTACGATATAGGGAAAAGGCTTCTTCACCGGAACAAGTAACGGCCTTGCTCCGTACACCTCGTAATATTTATCTACTGGTACTTTGATCGGAACGGAATAAGGTTTTATTACCTCTATCGGCACGGGTTTCTCCACGATATACGGTCGAGGATCCGGGAATTTGATGGTTACCGGAACTGGCCTCTCCACCGGCACTGGATATGGTTTCTCTACAGGTACTTTGATTTTTATTGGATATGGTTTAGGCACTTCCACGGGATACGGTCTAGTAATCTCTACTGGATACGGTTTCGGCACTGGTACCGGATATGGTCGGTCGACGGTGACCTTCACTGGTACCGCTACTTTCTTCTCGACCTCGTACGGGGTCGGTACCTTGACCGGTACTTTGACCTTGTAGGGTACCGGCTTGTCGACAGTATATGGCTGTGGTACCGGCACTTTTACTTCTACCGGAATCCTTTTCTCAATCGTGTACGGCTGCGGTATCGGTACTTCGACTTTATACGGCACGGGATTGTCGATCTTCACAGCGTAAGGAACTTGTTTCTCGACGTAATAAGGTTCTGGCACTTCGACGGGTACATTTACATAGACCTTCACCGGGTAAGGCACCTTTTTCTCCACCGTATAAGGTTGCGGTACGGGTACTTTAATTTCGTACGGAACATGCTCGTAGATAGGATATGGAATCTTCTTCTCGACCGTCACGGGTACCGGTATCTTCTTCTCCACAATCACAATTTCCTCGTTCGATTTATCCTCGATATCCTCAAGGGACCATTTGCTTCTCGGAAATCTTCTCTTAATATCCGACGTGTTTCCGAAATCGATTCTAGACCATGCACGAAAGTTTCTAGCTCTCATATCTTGAGGTGCGAATCTTGAACTTTGTGAATATGTGCTCCAATTGTCCGCATCTTCTTCTGACTCCTCTTCATCATTCACTGGTTTGTATCTGTCATACTCCTTTTTCTCTTTTCGCGGATCTTTTCTGACATAGGAATAGGACTCGCGAATAATCTCGGATTCCGTAGTAATATTTCCATTGTCGAGGGCCTTCTCCACTGCCCTCTCGGCTGCCCTTTCAGCTGCTTTTTCCACTGCGAGCTCCGCGGCTCTTTCGAGTTCTTCTCTACGACTAGCTGACGATGTAAGAGCGACACCGAGACACAGAAATGCTATAAAACACGGCCACTGTTTAAAGAAATATGTTATAACTATAATATGTTATAACTATAAAAGTATACTATAGATATTTTCAAATTGATAATCATTAATCAAATCATCATGGAGCATTAGATAAATGTTTGACTCTATATATTATTATTAATTTTTCTTTTATAATAAATGTCAAATTTATTCTACCTTTGTTGAAGTAAAGTATCCTTACATTCTTTATTTTGAAAAAAATATGTTATATTTTTAATCAAATATCTCTAAATATTTAATTCGATATAAAATAATCATAATCAACTTAGTCGTACGGATTTAGACCGAATAAATTGGCATTTATTATCAAAGAAAAATTAATAATAATGCTATAAATATAAAGTCTAAGTATTTACCTCATGTCCCATGATAATGCCTTTGCGAGCAAGGCGATAGATCAACCTACACTGAATTTAAACGGCAAGATGCCTTACTATTATTTATACATCGTAGACCACTTTCGCCAGTTCAACCAGTTAGACCTTTATAGCCTTGCAGAACCTTTATAGCCTTATTCGTGACAATTATCTACGCTTAAACGATCATCATTGTTTTGTGACTGTAAATGCCGTTCATTCGAAGAAATAGAATATAAAAATTAAAGCATAAACCATATGCTATCATGCTATTTAAAGTTAAGACAAAACGCGAAATGCGTAAACAGCTTGAATCAAGAGTTGTCGTTCTAAAACAAATATAAAAGCTTGTTCTAAAACAAATATAAAAATTTCTATTTAAAAAATTTTAATATGTTTTGTTTGCATCAAGTTTTATTGATAAAAATTAATGCTTATCTCATAAAAAAATTTTTTATATAAAAATACTTAGTTTACAATAATAGATTATAAATAATAATGGATAATAAGATTAATAGTCTATTGCTCATACTATGTATTAAATAATCACTTTATTTACAGCAAAATCGTTAGCTAACTCGATACGATAAAACTTTTCTATTAACTCATTCATGCAAAGAAAACTATGTGTCTCTTTTGTTACAAACAAATAACATGTGTATCGCTCGATACGATACAATCGACACTTTCTTTTATAGCAAATTAAATAATTCGATCGAATTTCTCGGATCAGTAACACTAGTGAAACCGAAACCGGTGTAAAAGTGCTCTCCACATATTTTACCTTCTCGAAGCTGCACAAAACTTTCCCACTTTGGTAGCAGTTGTACACCACTTAACTTACACGCTTCTCGAAACTTTCTTCTGATACTTCCCGGAGATATAATCGAAGAAAAAAACCTTTCGTCATTCGAACAATGACAGCTCCAGCTAAGCGCCATTTATTTTGTCGCTTTCATTTTTCCCATATTAACAGTGTATAGTAAAAATGCGTGTCGCGCATACGTTTGTTCATCATGATCTTAATATAATTATAATTTCTCAAATATTATATACGTAAATCACGCCTAGCCGTACATTTATAACGCGGAAGAATCTAACAATAAGTGAAATCGTAACATGAGCCGCTTTGGATATACTTATTACGCGAACTATAATCATTTATTTCGTAAATTTTGCAGTCACCGTAAAGAAAACCATAATATGATATAAGAGCAACATGTCTGTAATTGCTTCGCGTATAAGAACATTAACTGTAGATTCTATTCCACACCTGGAAGTGTTTCGCAAAAAAAATCTAAAGTACATAATAGTTCAAATGTCTTTCTCTGTCTATAATATATATTGATTTATAAATACAAGTGTATTTCAATCATACGCATAAATATATAAATAAAAGATACAACAGATTACATGTAAATTATAAATTTACAACCAGTATAACTTAAATTTTTTGCAAGAAAACAGCATCTTTTCTCTAGTAAAAGTGTATATAACGTGTATACATATTTATGATAATCATTGAAAGTTCAGATTTTTAATTAAATTTGTATTATAAATCTATTTTTCATTACTCAGCATTTCTCATTACAACTGATGTTTCTCTACTTTAAGATGAAAAGATTATTACAGAATTAAGAAGAGAATCATATATGTATATTTATAATATATGTGCATATTTCATATATTCAACACATTTTTAACAAAGTACTAATTTTTTAGACTTTGTATATTTTCATATACATTTAGAATTTATAAAATAAAAAAAGAGTAATTAATAATTAATATCGTAGTAAAAAAAATTAGATTAACTTATTATTTTAAAAATTTAATTTGATAATAATTTTTATGATATATATTACGAATATACTTACGCTATGTGCAATCTACTTCTTATGGGATTGCGGAAGAAATAGACATTCCGTAATCAGAATCACGGTCAATGTCGTTGAACGACTGTTGTTTTATAGAAATCAATTACATCCTGACATTTCTCGTCTCACTGTAATTACGACGCGGCGAAAGTGACTGGAATTAAATCAACGACAAGGAGAGACTTTAATGATTGACTCGAGAGATACTTTAAATGAATGTTGCAAGAAGTTAATTGTCGGCATTTATTAGACTACATTCTAATACGAGTTCCTATCTTTAATTACCTTGCTCTTTTACGCGTTAATTGTTTGGGTAAAACTGTTAAGTGATAGCAATCAAAAATAAAAGTTAGGTTGATTAACTACATAAAATTATTTTAATTATACTACATATATTTAGAATTTGAAATATAGTGATTAGGTTTGTTTAGGAAAATTAATTTATTCAACAACAATTATTTATTTTCACAGCTTACAATATTTTGTGGCAAAAATATGTACTATAATCAGAATAAAATTCCGTCATACTGTAAATAAAATATAATAACAATATACAAAACAAAAGATGTAATAAAAAATTATAAAAGATACTTTATGTGACTTTATACACATGCATTTCAAATAAAAAAATTCATATGTATAGTAAATAAATTTCTCTTCAAGAAATCACTAAACACTCAAGAAAAGTCATAAATACTCAACTATATTATTTATTAATAGTTTTATATTTTTAAAATTAAAGTTTTATACTTTATATTAAAAATTTGCCTGTAAATTATGTTTTTTCGATCGTCAAATTACATATTTACAGTTTGACAAAAATTAATCATTTCACAAAGCCTCTAGCAGCTACGATTCTATTAACGTCTACTGAATAATTTATTTTCATGAATGATCATATTTTTCGTATTTAGTATACCATGCTCTCTTATGCTCCATTTGTTGCTCATCTATTGGCACCACGACTGGTATCTTAACCGGATAAGGAATAGGTTTTTCGATGTGATATTCGACCGCTTTGTTCACGTTAATCGGTATAAGCCTCTCCACTGGTACCTTTATCGGTACAGGTACGAATTTTTCTACAAAATACGGTACCTTTTTCTCGACCGGATACGGTGCTGGTACGGGAATCTTTACCTTGACCAATACCGGCTTGTCAACCGGAACTGGTACCGGTCTCTCTACATGCACTTTGACCGGGATAGGAATCGATTTCTCGATAGGATACGGAACCGGCTTCGTGATCAGTATCGGATATGGCTTTGGTACTGGAACCGGTATCGGTTTATCCACCGCGATTTTCACAGGATAATGAACGACTTTCTCAACTGGATACGGCTGAGGTACGTGTACCGGGACCTTCACCGGTACCGGTATCTTTCGTTCTATAGGAAATGGATCTGGTACCGGGACCTTTACTTCATAATGTATCTTCTTCTCGATAGGATACGGTTTCGGTACGTATATCTTAACCGGGACAAGACGATCCACTGGTACCTTAATCGGATACGGAATCTTTTTGATGACTGGTACCGGTCGCGGAATTTTAACGGGAACTTTGACGAGAACCTTCACTGGATGAGGTATTTTCTTTTCAACCGCGTACGGTTGCACAATGGGCACTTTAACTGGATACGATATTTTCTTAATCACGGGATATCGGATAGTTTTCTCTACGGGATACGGTACTGCGATTTTCTTTAAAATCGTTATGGTTTTATGTCCGTTCTCGTATACATGATGACCTAATACTTTATTATCGTGTATGATTTGTTCGCCTCCTCCGCCATTCGATTCATGACCGTAATTCTTTGGCAATTCGTACTCATTTTTAGGTTCATTTTTAAAATATACAACATGAGATTCTGAAACTGAAATTATTATTAATTAATTATCTTTAGTAATTATCTTTTAATATATTTATTATCATATTAATCATCCTTTTTGTACAGATTTTATTTAATTTATTTTTAAATTAATTATGACATATAAAAAGATGACATATATAAAAAGATAGTTACATATTAAATAAGTCAATTTAAATAATAAAATAATAAAGTATAATTATATAAAAATAATTTAATATTTGCATTAAAACTTATTTAATATTCCGTGCTTACTATCTTTATCAAATTTTAATTACCAAATTTTAAGTCATCTAAAAAAGGTATTGCAATGTAAATGAACGAATGTGTTAGCTCTTACATCATTAACTTTATCAAAAACATATCAGATACTTACATTTATTATCTTTTGATTGACCTAATTTGTTCTTTTGTACATTCATATCGTTCATATAAGTATTTCCTTCTCCAATATTGGCTCTATTGTGCCTTATGTGAAAAGGTATATATTGATATCTTTGTTGTGCTGCAGGAAGATTACCGTACTTATATACATATTTATTAAAGTTGTTGTGAATTAAAGAAGTTGACACCATAGTCACAAAGAATGAAATTAAAATCGCGTATTCCTGCAAGTAGCAAAACCCAAATAATTTTATAAATCTATTGCATTTTTTAGGTGCAAAATAAATAAAACTATTTAAAAACATTGTTACTTATATATCTACATTCTTTTTCTAAAGGTAAAAGTTTAATTGTAAAAATAAAAGTAATATTTTAATAACATATTTTGTGTGAATTATTTAAATAAAATATAAATTAAATTAATTATTTAAAAAAAGAGAGGATATAAATCTACATTTGAATCAGTCAAAAAAATTATTTTTTTCCTAGAAAATTATTGCATCAAGTTTGAAGACACAAAATTAAAAATACAGTTAAAAATATTTACTCTATTTTATTTATGTATATAACAATTTTTGTAAAATAAAAAATTTAATAACATTAAAAGCAGAAGTTTCGATTTGCTCTTGAAAAGTTTTTTTTCTAACATAAACTCTTTTTCATAGCAAATTCTACTATTTCAATATATGTATATACTTTTAAATACATAACGTTGCGTATATACATATATTACAAAAATAATATCACAAGATTGCAAAAAGTAGAAAGTAGAAAGAATAAAACAGATTATGATAAGGATAAGAATTTCTACCGCACTTTAACAAAATTTTATTTTTTTTATTTTAAAAGAAATTTGACACAAGCACTGTTCAAAAGAAAAATTTTGCACAGACATAGTTTTAACACTTATTATCACAAAAAATTACTAAACGTTTTCAACAGCATAATAACGTACCACATGTCTCATCTTGAACGAGATAATAGAACAATCTCTTGGGAGAAATCTTCAAGCACCTTGCTCGAGTTAAGAGTAAATAGATCAGTTGCATACTTTTACCATCTTATATATAACGTTGCCACAAATGCGTTGTTCTTACTGATCTAGAGGTGCACGCAATGCCTTCTTCAAGAGGGGATAACACTTTCGCGTTTCGTTACTCATTACTCGCGCGAGTGAAACTGTCTTTTTTGGAACAGCAAAAATCAGCTGGAAAAACACTAGCACGCGCTAATTCCAATAGCTTTACTTGTAAAGGGAATGACATTTATTTATTGTTCCGGTAGCAAGAATCGCTCGCTTCTTTTATGGAATGTTGACATTCCTCTCTCGAACGCTTTTCCTGACCATGATCTTGAGAAACGATAGACATTGTTGCATAAAACAACAGAATAAAAACTATTATAATTTGATAAAAATTTGATTTAAAAAATCGTCAATTAAAAAACAACCAAATCCAAAAAACTCACAAAGAAAATTGTTTTCATTGAAATCAAATGTCAGAAGCGATTTTCCAAAAATAAGTAAAAGTAACTCAATTATTTTTCAGTCGTCTTTCAATTATCTTTATACTGAAGTCTGTATTACTCGTGTATTACTATTATAATGCATGGCGAATTGATTATTTCCGCAAACATATAACCGGTCACTTGGAAACGAATCCAAACCCGGTAAACTAGAATTTGTTGCTATGCATCGCCGCTTCGTCAAGATAACGTTCTGTACAGAAAGTGAAAAGTGTCAAAGACCTTTTTACATCGATACGGAAACTTGCTATCGAAAGATTAGTTACGGCAATCGCTAATAAAGTAGTCATGTAATATCTTTTCAAAAATTATGATTATATTCGGTGATTAAAATAGTGAAGTAAACGTTGCTATAAACGTGCACTGATTAATTTCAAATTACGTAAACATTTTCATCGATATTGAGTTATATTACAAACTCAGTTATTTTTAATATCTAAAAATAATATGACGGAGTTTACATAATATTGATATTATCTAAATTATATAAATCGTTTGTTAATGGTCGTTTTTAATTGAATTGCATGTTGGGCCACTTAAACCGATTGTAGTAAACGTAAACATATATTATCTGAATCTCTTATTTCTATTCACTCAAAATTAATATTGTAAAACACTTGTGCTAAATAAGAAAGATAAAGAAGAAATACTGGTGTGTGTTGTGAGGCATTTAAATTTGCATTTTAAATGCATTTTGAAATGCGATCGTATATGATAGAGAATGTAAGATGAATTTTCCAACACCATCGCAAGGAGAAAATAATGTTCGCATTGCTTTACGTCGTTTATTTACATGAATTTCGCGCGAATGTGCACGCGATCCTAATCGTGATCCGTGGTTCACCGATCTTCATTATCATTTTTCAACGCGTTTGCGTGTCAAATATTTAATGCTCGACAGCAACCGCATGTTGTAATTAGCTGTACAATCCACACGTCGTTGCTCGCGATCTCGCAAATATTGTTCGCACTTTTTCAAAATAAATCGCAAATATATATATATATATATATATATATATATATATATATATATATATATAGAGAGAGAGAGAGAGAGAGAGAGTTTATCGTCTGATAGGACGAGTTTTTCATCAAAGATGCATAGGCCAGGAGAAACGCAGTGTAGTGTGGAAAAAATCCGCGCTCATAAATGGCTTGTAACGCGAGAAAATTCATCAAACATTAAGATTCATCTAAATGAGTATTTGCGAGAATTCGTTATACTCGTGTTGAATGAGGAAGTCGAGAACGGAAGCGCGCGGTAGGCTTTGAAGGTACTTCACGCTTCCGGATATCTAGATTATGACATAAATAGGAGATTTATCGGGCGATAAACGTGAAGAGATGGTATATTCACTGCGCATAATTTACTGAAAGATCTGCTTAAAATAAGCCTTTAAATTACACAGCAAATGTTATAGTAATAATAATTTTCCTGACATACGATGGCTGGCTAGTTAAAAAGTTAGTCTTGCGTGATTAATTATACGTGAGAAGAATATATTTCAATATACTTCTTTAATTATAGTCGTTTGACATGCTGCGGTTAGAATCTTAAATTTATTCAGACGTAAGTATGCTTATAAACACCACTAACAAGTTGGCAATTTATTTTCAAAGAGGAAGAGAGGAAGATCCGTAAATCAAACGTTATTAAAATTGCAATATCTATAGATTAATGCTAATTGACTTCGTACATAAACTTCTGTTCATAATTAGTGTCCTCTTAATAATGACGGAACTACGTGTTTTGTACGCTCGTAAACTTTCTTACATCTTTAATATATAGGTTTTACCTTCACTCTCTCGAGTTCGCTACGTTGGTAGATGTACATGCTTTCTAGTGCATATAAGATAGCAAAGACGACATATTTTAGTAATAGGAAGCGACACTGTTCTGAGAGATTATATCTGTTATTTAATTTTCTAATTGTGTCGCCTGCGCCTGCTTAATTCTAGAACACTAACATGATCCTATGACGTATAATAACCGATCACAAATATGTATAATTATATGCAATGAGCACAATAATGACCAATAATAATAATAATAATCAATGAGCAATAGCTAATAAATTAAAATGTAATTATTCGTAATTTAATTTATTAGCTATACATTGTATTATTAGATATATATAAATAGCAATATACATATTGCATGCTTTTGTAAAATCAGCCTTTTTTCAAAAATCATGGATTTTATTATAAAAAGCTGTTTAAGAATACTGAATTTCCAAAAAGAGCTTATGACGTATAAATCTTATTTACTATTTTCCAAAGAAAGATGTGCTGTTTCGAGAGTAACAAATTGATATAAATATTTTAAACTATAAGATCACTGATAGTCTCATTATATATTCTAGGCTTAAAATTACAACAAATTATCATTTACGATAGCAATTGCAATAAATCACCCTCTGCAAATATCAAACGCATAATCCCCAAGGGTGCAAAGTGGATCATGATGCGTTTGCATCATTACTTTCACTTATCAAGTGTTCACACAATGCAATTTAATGTCTATTAATTTTGAAGTTAAATTGTTGCTTAAATAGTAACGATCTACAGTAACTACAGCTGATAGAGAGAGTATTTCTCTCACAGTATGTATGAAATGAATTTTACGAACACACATTAAGCTATCAACAGATGATAGAAATGTACAGATAAAGAATCGAAATGAAAATTTTAATGAAAATACGCATATATTATATATGTTTCAGGATTATAATAATGTAATAAAAATATGTTTTTTTATGTTTTTTATATTAATTTCTATACTATTGTATAAGACATTTATTATTTGTAATTATTAACTTATTTTAAAGTATTAGATCTCATATAAAATGTTCGGAGAGAGCATCACCAAAGAGATAATATTTTAGTACTTTGTGATTTAACGAAATTATTCCATTCAGTCAGAGATTTGTTAGAATATCTTTATTATAGCAGCAAATGTAAAAGTGCCAAGCTACTTTACCGGTTACTGTAGCTGAAAATAGTTGAGGGAAGTGCCGTTCCTTTCTAGATAGATTCTGAAGGCAATATAAGACATACTAAAAAATTTAAATTTACAATTGATAATAATTAATATAAAAATATTCATTCGTTACGTAAACACAGATTCTGTTAAATATTATATTTTAATCGTATATATACTTTTCATATATATAATTTTTATATGTATTTTTAAATATATAAATCTTTCAAACATCATAAACTAAATGGATTTAAATAATAAACTTATTATTTAAATCCATTATAAATTTCTAAAAATTTCAAGACATTTTTCTAAACATGGAAATTTTCTTTATTCTAATTGCATCATTTAACACTATAAATATGCATTGGCAACTCGTTTAAAAAATGAAGTAAATATCATATAAAATGTCAAATAACTGACTTGAGATCCTCTCACCAATGTAATTAGGTGATAGAAAATTTCGTAACAGAATTACTAAACACACGACGGATAAACATGATGGTGACAATTACAAAAATTATTAGTTTCATTAATATGATGTTACTATTATAAAAGTCAAGTTTTTAATTTAAACTAATAAATTAAATTTCATAATTTCTCATTGAATATTCGAACATAATTAAATGCGCGCGCGAAATCTGACCTGTTTCCTTGAATCTTAAATATCATAGTGTTCACAACGATTAGAAATCTAATTTCCTATCAATTAATTAAATGTCAAGTTAAATGTCTATTAAAATAAGAGATGTTCCATAATTTATCTTAAAAAAACAAGCTTTTTCAATCTCGAATCATTTAAAATCCATCGAAGCTCTGACATTTAAGCAACTATCAGCCTTCCCACGTTACGCTCTGGTGTTCGTGATCTTAAGATCTTTATAGTACAATACTTTTTAACGAAGGATGCAAAACATCGTGTTCGTTCCGCGTAATTGTCTTAAAAGGAATAGTTTCGCGAGTCAAGGCGAAGAGGTGCGGCGGGATAAATAAAGGAAGCGAAAGGACAGACCCGTGCCGAGAGTCTGTGGAAAACGGGCGAAAGGGGAAGTGGATTTTACGGCAGCACGATCTTTCTCGGCGAGGCGAAGGGGAGACTCTTACTTTCAGCCTCGGCGTCGCGTGCGCTAATGGCACGATTGCATAATCGTTCCCGTGATCCGGACGAGCACGTAAGTCGCCGTTCGTGAGTCAAGTGGCAAAGCCGCTTCGGCCGAAGTGGGTCGTGCAAGAAATTAGTCGCGGATGCACATCGATTTTACTTCTGCAAACTTCGAGGGCCCCCAACGAAACATTAAGATTAAATCCAAAGATTGGAATAATGAAATTGATCAATTATCTCGCGCGTGAATTTTTTTATTTTGCATCTCCAATTTATCATAAATCAATGTAACGATATCATCCATTGCTTCTTTTGCATCTTGCAAAACCTCAGAGAAATTTTTATTTTTTTTTTCCTATATAAATTAAACTTCTTTCTTTCTCTCATAAATTTTCCCTAATAAGATACATAAGATATATATATAGAGATAATAAGTAAGTCAAGGGGCAAATATAAATTTGTTAATCCTCTATTCACATTTATACATGTTTATCTTCTATTTCGTAACATTTACGAAATTTCGGAGAAATACGGAAATTGATCCGAAAGGTCATGGCATCAATGTTAATTAAAATCGCGCAAATTTGCGTACACACGTGTGTGGATAACATTCTATTTTATCCGATATATCATAAGTTTTCGTTGGGTGCTAACATTGTGGAAACTCTTATTTACTTAGCCTCGTTATATCAATTTAACTCTGTATTAAATCACATAACTTTCTTGCGAAGGAAAGAACATCACTACATGAGAATTCAATCAAACTTTAATATTTCCAAGGAAATGTAAACACAGGATAATGAAGGTCGAAGTAATAAACTTAATTATATATTGAATATATCATATTACATCAATATGTATACATTTCCTTCAGAATTTCATGGTGCATGGATCAATATTAATTTTACTTTCTTATGTGTATGTACGTACATGTATACATATACATACACAAAATAATTTCTATACACATAAAATAAATATGAAACACACATATAATTGCATTTTAATTGCCAATAATTGATGATATAAAGAGAATTTACTATTTAATAATATAAAGCATTTTAGAGAAAAGGGAAAGCAAATAAATAAATCGTTGATCATATTTAAAAAAAAAAATACAAACTTTTAATAAAATATTATAAATTTCGAGTATTTCTCTCTCTACAAAATTAAAATAGGTTTGTAGGAGAGTTATAGTGATGTACAATATCAAGGTTATCGATTTGATAAAAACTTGTTGGCGACGGAAACTGGGTCGACGACTAATCATTCAATTTTGTGTTGTCAATAGAATGCAGTGACATTTATTAATAACAAATATAGGATCGTTATGAAGAATATAGCCTAACCATAAGATAATTTAAAAAGAGTCGATACTCATTTCTCGAATTTGTTTTTAATGTCATTTCTCTGATTATGTGTTTGCTAATTTTTTAATCATATCTAACATTATGAATCATTATCAATATCAATCATTAAATATCATTTTATATGTTATTTAATATTATTTATAGACATAATAACAAAAAATAATATATTTTTATATAAAATAATACATATTAAATCACGGTTATTTGCTACTGTTGCTTTTTGCTAATTTTGTAATAAATTTTTTACTTAAAATGTGCTTCTCTTAATGTGTTTTCTCACGAGAGAATATTATTTTACACGCTATGCTCTCTTGCAGCATTAGAATGTTTTTATCATTCAACGTTTTTCCATTTGAAAGTCATCATAAATTCAACAATTGTTGAGTGCATTTTGAACCATTTTCGTAATTTCCTTCACATCTTTTTAAATCTTTTTACAAGAGGAAAAATGCATAAGAATTAGGATAAATAAATCAGTTAGAGAAGGTATATAGCCAGTGTAAATAACTACTTTACAATACTATTTATTTCATTTTCTGTAAAAAAATACATACTTTGCTAATATCGGTACAAAAGTAAGACAGACAAGAGCTGCTCTCGAGCGAAAATCGCTAAAGACGAGTACATTCCTATTGGTCATTCGTTCTTCCTAACTGGCACACGTCGCCGTGTCGCGCCCTCGTTGCGATTATGATCAGGATCGGAGTACAATGGACCGGTACGCGATCGTCTACCGGAGATCGTCCCCGATTCGATCCAGGTACAGAGTGGCGGATATCGCTGCGCCGCACGGCAACGTTTCGAATCGGTCCTTCGTATTCTAAGACAAGATCCTCGCGGTTATCCGTCGTCGCGTGCACGGGGGGAGGTGGAGAGTTTCTCGTAGAACGACGACGAAGAACCAATCGTGAATTATGATGTTAGTGATGATGACTGTAGCCACCGTAGCCACCGTAGCCACCGTAGCCTAAATCGCCACCCTCGTATCCACCGACGATGTAGCCACCCTCGTGTCCGTGTTGGTGTTGGTGTTCATGGTGCACAGCTACCGGCACAGCTACTTTAACCGGGTAAGGCACGGGCTTCTCTACCGGGTAAGGCACGTGTTTCTCGACGTGAACGGGATATGGCCTGTCGACCGGGACCTTCACGGGGTAGGGTACCGGCTTCTCGACCGGGTAAGGCACATGCTTCTCGACCGGGTACGGCTGCGGCACTGGTATCTTAACTGCAACTGGCACGGGCTTCTCAACCGGGACGGGGTACGGCCTGTCAACTGGGACCCTCACGGGGTAGGGTACCGGCTTCTCGACTGGATAAGGCACGGGCTTCTCGATGTGTACGGGGTAAGGTTTGGGAACGGGTATATGAACTGGACGATCGACTGGGACTCTGACTGGGTAAGGAACGAGCTTCTCGACCGGGTAAGGGGCGGGTACGTGGACCGGGACTTTCACTGGTACCGGGACTGGTTTCTCCACGGGATACGGCTGCGGTACTGGTACTTTGACTGGGACTGGAATGTGTTTCTCTACGGGATAAGGCTGCGGTACTAAAACCTTGACCGGGTAAGGACGATCGACCGGTACGTGAACCGGATAGGGTACCTTCTTCTCCACCGGATACGGCTGGGGTACGTGAACGGGCACCTTTACGAAGACCTTGACTGGGTAAGGCACGTGCTTCTCAACTGGGTACGGTTGCGGTACGGGCACTTTGACGGGGACCGGTACGGGCTTCTCTACCGGGTAGGGCACATGTTTCTCCACGGGGTATGGCACGGCGACATTCTTCACTACGGTCACGGTCTTTATGTGGTCGTGGCCGCCGATATATCCGCCGTACCCGTGACCGCCGTATCCGTGAGCGCCGTATCCGTGAGCACCGTATCCGTGGCCGCCGTATCCGTGGCCGCCGTATCCAATACCGCCCAAATCGAGACCGACATGTCCACCGGATCCGATATCGTATCCCCCGTCATAACTATAGCCGTAACCAAGACCTAGCAGGCCGCGCTTCTCTTGCTTTTTCTCGCCTCCGGATTTCGCTTCCACTGACTTCTCGATTTTCGCGGTCTCTTCCGACAATACTGTCGTAACCGCGAGGGCGGCAACAGCCACGCAAATCTAGAAAATATGCAATGTTATTTCTCATTGTGCTTGACATGAGTAATTATCTCGATTGTGCTTTATTATATATAATACTCGAAACGTCCAATAGGAAAACGAGCTCTCGGAGAACGTGCATGTAATAAAAAATTGAATATATTAAATCAGCTAGTCTGAGCCTTTCTATTAATAATACTTTAACCGATATCGATTCGATACGTAAAAATTTGTAGATATATTAATCTATTAATTTTATATTAAATGTTATATATTAATTTTTTTATACTTAAAAAAATATATTTTGTTTTGAAAAATTAAATACACATATACATCACCGCACAATGTAAGAAAAATTCTTTAGAATTCAGAAACAAAACGTCGTGATTAAAAAAACTTATTAGATATAAAATCGATTCATTTTGCGATAAAATGAAACTATTCAAGTCGCGTAAGTTGTCCGACATTAGTATGCGGAATCCGTTCAGAATACACTCCTCGTGCAACTCGTTCGCGAAATTCTTTAACGCATGATTTACGAGTCTATATATACACGCGTTTTAATCTCTCTCGAACGGTTCGCACCCCCGATTAATCTCGTTCACTTCTCGTAGATATTCGTTATCTATCTGAGTCTCCTCAATACACGTTCACCGACGTTTCTCGCTTTCCGACGACGCGACACCAGAACGAAAAATATTGCAAACAAATGCAACTACGACGGAGGACGTACCAGGATTCTCATTTTCGCTCTCGCGATGTTCCGGGTGCGTCCAGGAGTGAACTGGATGCTGATTGCCGTCGGTTCCTGGCCTTATATACGCGGCACACTTTCGCCTTCGCCACCCGGGGCCCGTCGGGTCCGGGGCCCCAAGTCATGTACCCCCACGTTATACCTCTTTGTTCAACTACGACGATGACGATCCTACCGTCCGAGCGATCACCACTCCCCTTTGGGACAGACACCTTACTCCCCCTCTTCAATTTCCCTATACACACGCACGCACATATTCGCGTTGCGAAGAACAAACGGGTCTTGTTCCCTTCCTTCTTCGTCAAATACTTGTGCTCGCGTTACCTGATTTTTTTTTTTTTCACATGTCTTCGCAGGTACCTCGATTGCGCTTTAGTTTTATACGATACTTTCTCTGAGAGGAACGACGGACATACCGATTGGCCGTCGTAACGTCCCTTATGTTAGTATCGGAAGCCGTCGACGAGACATCGATCGTATCCGCGTGCCTTTCCAGTTCGGATAAACTTAGATTGACAGCGCGTAAAAACTCGCCTCTTCGTACGTAACGTTTCACGAGAGTTTGGCTCGGATAGATTCGCCTGTCGGCAAATCTCTGTCAGCCGATACGGATATCGTCAGTAATATCTCGTGCGGATAAAATGTGACATACATCACTCACGGCGACCACTGTCAGAGCTGTCACCGTGATATTTTGGCGCGTGTCGGTTCCCTCACCTTGCGAGAGATTTATAAGTCGATATATACAAGTTATATAAAATTTTACAAAATTGTCGAAAGTTAAATTGTCAATTTTTTGGTGTCGCGTCGGACGTGCTCCGACGATATTTTCTAAACTTTATTGCTCGCCATTACTCTGTTTCGAGATGCAGTTAAAGTGTGCTTGAGTTTGGATTTTCAACTTTTACTACGTGTATACGTGTCGTAGGTACCTCGTAGTAGAGACGCTTCGCCAGTGGAACGGAAGTCGAGAAAACCCCATTTAAAAGAGAGATTGACTCGCAATCGTTGAAACGCAATCGAAAATTGCGCGTCTTACGGAATTTCATATTTTTATATATGCGCATACATTGTACAATTGTTAATTGCTGAAGTTAATCATCTAACAGAATTATTATACATATTTTCATTAAACTTTACTAATATAAAACTTTTGTTTTCTATTACTGATTTTGTTTTGTTTTCGAATACTAATCTATAATAAATTACATGCCACATACATGCGCCTAGGTAGAACATTGGCATGCCAGAACCTAGTTTTTTCCGTCAGTAAATTATACTAATTTCCCACCTTTTCCCTACAATTTTGTGTCCCTCTACAAGAATGCATAATTCACATTCCAACGTTATACCTTCTCCACGTGCCTCTATATTATAAATTTTCCGCTTTCCATCTTACCTCCTGAAGGATAGCAGAAACATAGCTTCCTTTGTTTCATTATTCCAGTCATGATTTTAAATTTGTGAGAAATGATTTCTCAGATGGCGAACAATCCGAATCTGTTATATGGTATTACTCATCGAAATTAAAGGAATACTTGGTTAATTGTTAGAGCTAATAAATGTCAAAAAATCGCTTTGATAATGTGAAAAATGAGGATTTTAATTATTAACACAGTTAAGTGATTGCAAAAAGAAGTTGGATAGTTTCGAAAATAAAAATTCCTTTCATTTTCCAATGTTTTTCCCCGTTGAAAAACCTGTTGTATGCCGATCGCACTGACGCAACGTGACGTGTTTCAGCTACGGGCACTTGAATACGTTATTTTTCGTAGCAATCGACTGCAACGGTCACGCGAATCGCGCGCGATCAACGTCATCATACATCCTCTCCCTTTCTAGCTATTACCGTTCCGTTTTCGTCCTCACCTCGCCCAACGCCTCCTGCACCGCGTAATGCAGACGCATATATACATGCATACATGTGCATGCATCACAGACAACGTAATAAGACACGCCACCTAGAATTTATCTCCCGCCGATCTCGTGGGTGTAGCATTGCTCCCTTTCGAGGGACATGCGGACCCACATCGCAATCCCGCTCTAAAGTCGGTGAAGTTCCGCTTTCCATCTCCTCCTCTCCGTTTCGCACGCGGCTAAGTATGTCGATGTTTACCGCCGCATTATCCATGGGACATGATCACCTTACGCGAACGGTGTCCACGTGTAGTATTATATCACTTTACTCAGCAAATATATGTATATCGGACAAAGAAATGTATTCGCAGAAATCCATAGCATGCAATAACAATTTGTTTTTTCATAAGCGAAAGTATATCATTAATATGTTTCGCAATACGGAATAGAGAGGAAGAGAAAAAGAGTTTATTATTTTAATCGATAGAGTTGTTTTAATTCATGTAATAAATAATAATAAATTGACTTTTAAGGGATTAATCGAATTAAAGTTAAAAATTCTCATGTTTCGGAATATTTAATAATTTGACATCGAAGTGTGACCAATAATTATTGGAAATTAATAAAAGTTAATAAATTCATATTAATAAAGAAAATCAATGATAAATTAAATAAATTGCATCTATAATGAAAAAAAAAATCAATAGGATCTATATATTTAATTGATTAAAATATATAAAATAATATAAGATTTAATAATATAAAATAATATAAATTATATTTAATCGTAGATGAATATATATTTTATTATTTCACAATTAATTATCAGTCTATATATGTATATAATTGCTGAACCGAGGGATACTCCAAATGAGAGACGCAACCGAGTCGGGTCTGGCGAAATTAGCTGAATCTTCTGCGCTCGATTCTCGAGTCACACTCAGAACTCCCCTGACGACGGTATCCTGATTTAAAATAAAGCTACGCGTCCGCGAGAGATCACACGCGCTAATCAAACTCCAACACATACATAACTGATAATATAAGAAATAAACATAAATGATAATATAAGATAATACAAGAAAGAGTTTATATAAGGGTTTATATAAAAATTTTCTTGTCATATCTGTATCTTCTTCTTTAATTTTTCATCAAACTTTTTGTTTCAACTTTCTCTCTCGTTAGATCATATTCGCGTTCGTATTTTTCGATATTAATAATCAGCATAACATTTTAATTTTAATGAAATCTTCATTTACTGTCTTCTAACTAGAAAAGTATATCAAAATGGTCGAAGCTATCGCGATACCTGTCATTCAGGGCGAAGGTCTCACCTCGATTCTATTATTCAACCGTGTAACCTGATTCAATCGTTTCCTCGCGATATGATTACTTCCCCTTGAATATCAATATGACGACTTGATTTTACTCTCCCGCGATGCCATTTCGATGCGTTCGCCCACTCATTAAGTGTGGGTGAGCAAAGAAGGTTAATCAATAATATACGCCAGTAAAAACGCCCAGAAAACTGTGAAATCAGATAGTTATTTTACTATGTTGAATTTCGCAATGCGATAAAATTCATGCCAAAATTTTATGTTCCGGTGCCTGATTATTACATGTTGTATTCTGCCGCTTACAGAAATCTCTTCGCTCATAATTTTTAATGATGTGCGAGAAATTCATTAATTAACGCGCAATAATAATTACTATATAATCAGAAAAGTATTATAAGTATATAGCTATTTATACTTATTGTTAGTTCGGTTATAAAATCGATTATAAAACCGCTAGGCTGATATGAATCCGGGACGACTTGCGTTACTTTTCGACTCCTTCCTGAAACGTGTTTAGGCTGGGAAATCGCGGATTTCATTAATTTCGTCGATGACTTCATGGGTAATGCTCGCAACGCGAGTCGCAATATACATATATTCAGATGTCACGCATGTGTTACGACACTTTCGTATATATTTCAAATGACGAGAGCTCGTGCGAGAGAGAACTGTTACAATCGTGGAAAGAAAAAGTGTTGGAATACCGATCGTAATACCGATCCGCGATCTCCGGATGATATTACGTAAAGGTCGTTGCCGATGAAACACGTCTCTCTTGGTGAAATGGCAACATACTTAACCGTTTATTGCCTCTCTTTTTAGCCACCTGACGGCAATATTATTCTATGCGGAGGAGAGGCGAGAATATTCTATCTCCCGTCTGTTACTCGTTTTCATAGAGATCGAGAGTCTTCGTGACCTCACTGACCCTGTTAACATTAGCCTTGCAGATCCTCGAGATTCATGAAAATTGGCATCTCAGACGTGACTAAGATCAGCATCAGCTACTTTTAAAATCATTTTGTCTTAAATCTAAAGCTATCACGAATTTAATAAAAAAAAGCATAATTAAAAAAATCATTAAATATAATTCTATTTTTTACAAATAACATAATATAAAAAATTAAGATTTTATTGAGAGATTTATATTAACTCATAATTGCATGAATTATACAATTATTATCGTAAAATTTACACATTTTATGAAATATATTTTGCTATTTTTCAAATTTTGTTAATATACTTTTCAAGCCGTTAATATAAAAAAAAATTATGAGTCTATTATAAACTTAAATAAATTGTCAGACGTAACAGAAAATAAGCTTATCGATTTAATAAATGATCTCTGAATTTTTACATTATGGACGCACTTTTTTCGAGATTATCCCTATTACATATTTCTTCCCACATGAAGCTGATTCAAATTTATTAAGTATGTCGAGATACGCGTAAGAGGCGTGATATAAGTTAATTAGCTTTCTCTCATATTTTACAGGAATTTCGTGGCTGGCGTCCTTCAATTCCAACTATATCGCGCTCTCTGCCAAGCTGCGGGACAGAGATTCATCGACAATCCCAGAAGACCGCTGCACAGATGCGATTTTTACAGAAACCCCCAGGCCGGCGGAATCTTGGGGTGAGTATTTAAAAATCTAATAATTCGCCGTTCCTCTCTTAAACCGGATAAGCAGAAAGTCTCTGGCGTCATCTTTTACGCTACGTCTCTTGCGCAAAATCCGCCGTATACGTCGTTCAAAAGCGGAAACGCAGGCGTAAAAGCGGCCTTTTAATAATCAGTTTTAAATCTACGTGCACTACACGTATGCTTTCGCAATATGGTATACGCTTCTTTACAAACGCCGAGATCGATCGCAGCCAGCAACGAGCGGCTTCGTTGAAGACCATTCGCGGACAAAATGCGAAAAGCAAACGTTTTTTCACGTGCTTGTGCAGATCGCGTCACATTTTTATTACGGTTAGAAAAGCTGCGCCACTGTTTTGTGATCATATTTCAACATCCAATACGTAATATGAAGTAGCCGAGTGCAATGTAGAGACAGAAAAACACAAGTACAACTTTGTTACAAACTGAACAATGCATTAGAGTCCTGTATAGTGCAAGGGAATATAAAACTCGGTAACTGTGAAATATTTGATAACGTCGACGGATATTAATTACGCGTAATTAAAATAAATATTGAAATAAATCTAACGTACTCAAATCGAGAAACTATTGTGTAATTTCGGTTAAATAAAAAAATGTAGATCATGGAGAATGACACAACACAGCGAGAGAAAGGAAACAGGATGAAGGAAACTACTCAATGATATTGCGGCGTCATCATTTGTTGCTTTATGCATCATTCTTTTCCTCAATATATGTATATAATAGCAAGAACTGCTGAAAAAATTAAATTTAATAAGAAATATTTTTTTTAAATACCGTAAGACACACGCGCACACATGCATATCACAAAGCGAAATTATATTGTACAAATGTTTTATTTTAAATTTATTTTAAATTTTGCAAAGCCGGGTATTAGAAAATATATCATTTAATTTTATTGCAATATTCTCAATTCCAAGGATAATTATCTCCGTAAAAGAAGGAATTTCCGAAGCGACGACTCGTTTATTGTCCACTTCGTTTTCAATAGCTGTGAATTATGACGACTATTTACGTAAACAAGAATTTTTGGTTCGACCTAACTTCATTATACAGTCACAAAGCCAGTTCAAAATGTCAGGAATCTGTAAAATATCACAACAAGGTGGGGCCACGAACTCGATCGATACCTCATTCCGGATCTTGACATTTTGGCCCCGAATTTTTTATGATTCAAGGTTAAAATTTATGTAGAAATTAATGCAGGCGTGTGATGGTCACCCATAAAAACTGGAATCTTCCGAAAAGAGAACGAAAAAAGATTGTCGCATCTCGTTATTTTGCTTTATCATCGCGACAAATTTAGAAATGGACGGAAGATTAATTTCAATATAAAAAACTATGCAAAACGCTCTCGTTTTTTAGCAACTTGACGTCACAATTCTTACCCCACTTAATCATTCAGAAAAATTCAAATCCGCGAGTTGATTTATATAGACACAAACATAGATATATAATACTATCTGCATATATTTATAACATGAAAAAACTTTTAACGTTTAGCCACATGCTTAAATAGTTTAACACAATTAAATATGAAAAATATATGAAGAATATAGAAGTTGATAAAAGGGGGTAAAAGGAAAAGTCGCAGAAATAACGTATGATTCGTTAAAATGTAAATATTGATACATTTAAATCTGCCTAACGTGTTTTAACTTTTACTCGTTTTTAATCGTTAATCCAATGTCGATAATTCCACCGATTAGAAAACGATTAGAGAAAAATTATATAAGCAATATCTCAATAGATGCAAATTACAAGCCATCTATTTTCTGCAGATTACTTTTAATTTAACAAAGATTACTTCTGTCAAAATAATTAGCGGAAACCATAAGATTAATAAACAAACCAAGAAATGCGGATTATATTAATCAAAATATTATAACTTAAAATTAAACTTGTATGTGTATTGAATAAATTAAAAATATATACTGTCACGCATTTAATATAATAATAGTATGACGGTGACGTTTCTTAAAATGAAAATTTCGATTTTGCATCATATTACCTCCGTTCACGACACATGTTTAAAAAAATAAAGACTTTTATTATATAATTCAAACCTAAACTGTGGACTGAGCCTATCAAGAATTCGATCAGTTCCGCCATTATTCCAAATCTGATAATTTAAAATCTAAGGTGCTTCGCTATTACTGATGCGCGTGACTTGGCGCTACACTATACCGGTATCTCTTGATAATAAATACAAATTGTGTAAATTAAATCATCGCGTCAATTACCATCATGGATATTTGAGATTAAATTACAGTTTATTTCAGACTACGTCGCGCTTATAAATTCGCCAATTTAGTTTTATATCACTACCGCAGGGATGTCTGGAACGCATCTAGTTTGCGCATTTATTCATCGTTACACAATTCCATAATATTCTCATCCACTATAATACTCCTAGTGTAGCTATATTTGGAATATGAAGCATAAAATGACGATCTCTATGATTTCGACATTCATAATTATGTATCATTGCAATGTTTGTTCTCGTATGGATATCTCGCGAATAATCGCTCGTCAGTATATAGACACTAACCGACTGTAATAACTTGTGTAATAATACTAACAATTGTTGGCACTAAGAGAGAATAACGATCCTAAATTGGTAAAGACCTAATTTTGATTTGAAACATACGTTAAACAATGATTTGTGTCGGCAATCATTTTTGTATATATTATCGACTTTTATAATATATATTTTAATATTCTCCTCTGCAAAGTGTGTAAAACTCTTCTCTAATATATATATGATTTAATATGTTAAAATTAAAATGTGACGAAAACATTTCTGATTATTTCAATTATGCAATTGTTTTAAATTGCTAAATGCTCGCCCTTCTCGAGAAACTAATGTATTTAACTCTCTGCCAGCAACAATAAAAATCGCGCTTGTAACAAAATCGTTAAATTAAAGTATATGTGACATAATGCGGGCATATGTAATACAGTGAGTTGTTTTGAGAAAGGTAGATGCTGAGAGAACACCTTCGTGCGGCATTAAAGTAGCGTCGTGTTTACATAGTCTTGACGAGGCGCGAAAACTGACGGTCGGCGCCGGGATTGCGTTTTTGCCTCGTTGATTACGGGATCCATTATGCACACGCGAGCATGATCATGATCCTCTTGCGAATGTTGCAAAATGCGTATGCCACGGTATTGTTAGATCGTATCGTTCTATCGTGCAAGATGCCGTGGATTTTGACAGCGCCTTTTCATTTTTTTGACAGTGAATTGCGGCTTGCACGTGCTCGAAAGTTGAGTTAAAAATAATATTTTGTATATCGATTAAGAATTCAATTAAACATTATATCACCGATCGCTTCTCGATCGGATCGAGCCTTCCTAACAACAATCTTCTGGCGAACGTTATCTGGGTTAACGAGAGGGAAATCTCTTTAGTCGGTTCCGCAATTCCGCCAGCCGTCAATCCGGTATTTGTCTCTCGACATTATTACGATGCGTCGTGTCGTTCCAACAATTTTGTTCGATCGAGATAAATATCTCGATAATGATAATAATAATTGTTGGCCGCCTACGCGGAGAACAAGGCGCGGATCTCATTGTTAGCTAGTAATCAAGCTGATGTAAAGCTGAGAGAAACCGTAAAAATATGACACATGAAATATAAGTTTATAAGTGTGTGAACGTCATGTTGATATTACACACTATTATTTATATAATCTCCACACTAATTATATGCAATAAAAGTTTGTATAATATATGATATGAAATAGATGGTGTAATATAATTTCAAGAATCTGTTAAATAAAAAAGATGTTTCATTATATTGACTTGATCGTATCGATTGGTGTACGATTAACTATTATAGAAAGAATTTTAAAAATCCAATCGACTTTCACATATGACTCGCAAAATATTTCAAATAATTAAATTCCGACACGTTCATTAGGCTGCTATAAGATGATACAATAAAACTGATGTTCGCCATAAAATTTCATGAGATGCGGGGAAAGGTAAATCTGTTGCGACTACCATATGTACAATTTATATTACTATAAAAGGGGAGTATATAAAATAAAACACACACAGATTTAGTTGGAACGTGTTTTCTTCGCAGTTACGAAATTGAATTCGCTGAGAAATTACATAAAATGATAAAAAGTATTAGAAGGTAGACAAATTCAAACGATGTGATAATTAGAAACGTTCTCGTATTCTTCTCTTTTTATCTCTCTTTTCCTTTACGATATATGTACTTGCGAGCTCCGAATTCACGGACTAGTTCATGCGCATTTATAGACGTAACGTGAGCAAAGTTTTATATAGAATATAGACGATGAAAGTCACATAATTCTCTTGGCAAACGGAAACTCGATAAGGATTGTTCCGCGTATGAAGATGATCGGAATTCATAGATTGAAATCTCTTGGCAACCGACCAAGCTGCTAAGACTTCCTGCAATATACATAGTTTCCGTAGAAGCCAAAGTAATCTCGGTAAAATAGAATTTCATTATATGCATATACGTAGAAGTATCAATAGAGTACTAAAATTCTTGTAAAAATTGAATAAGGATTTATATAACTTTGCAATCAAAATTATAATTAATTGTCACAATCGTTGAAAAAATGTATGAAGAATGATATTTTTCTAGCGATCACTCATCAATGATAATTGCAGCATAAATGATCTAAATTATTATCGGAGTCTATCTGTTCAATATTTTTTATCATTAAAATATTTATTTATTATTCAGATTTTTATATGACACGTGAAGTGTGTCAATTACGAATTATCCAAACGGAAATTCAATCGGAGATCATTCATAGTATGAGAATCGAAATTTCGCTGAACGCACCTGACTTCCTGTCCCATCGAAGGACGATCTCGACCTCTCGCTTTACGACGATTACGAAAACAGCATACCCGGTAAAGTGCGTGCGTGATGTAAAGGAACGCAAACGGTTATCATACCATACGAGAGAGTTTGCAGTTAATAACGAAGAAACTCGCTACGTTGTTACGTGTTACACTTCCGTTTTCGCTACGCAAAATTCGTGGGCGTCGCACGAGCTGGAGAAAAGCCTGCGACAATATGATACTATAGTTAAAAACTGAGATGTAATGTAATAATTATATTACTAGAACTCTAAACGATTACAAATTATTGCCACATTTCCGCAAGTAGCCGAATAAAGCGCACGATACAATTAATATTTGAAATCAGCAAGAGGAATTTTATATTATTTTGAATAGAACATGGGAAGCTCTTTCCGATCTTTCTGCTGTCAACCAATATTTTTTAAATAATTTTCTACGCACAAATTCTTTTTACACGTTTAATGACATTGCAGAAATCATACTATTCGTCAATTTAAATTTTTGCATAGATTTAAAATCCATATCTCTTTTGACGACAACTTTCAGATGTATTAAGAGGTTTCTTGATTACCAATCTTAAATTGTGGCATATATCTTGTGATAAAAGTTTAAATTTAAATTCCACGTGGAATTAATAAAAAAATTTCCTAAATTTACATTCACACACATTAAATTCATTTATATTATTATGCTCATATCATATTTATATTTATTAATTGTGTTAATGATACTCGATTACGTGTTGATTTTCTGAATTGCAAAAGAGATATGCGACATCATGGTTGACTTATTCCACTCGCCGGCTATCAATACTGTGATTTAAACGCAAATGCAAATTGGTACTTCGTCCTTGGTTGTCACGGACGATCGCGCGGAGGATCGGAAAGGAATCATTTGAAAGTTCTGCTTCGATCGAGAAAAGGCGGAAAGATTTTGCGATCTACTGTACAACATTTATGTCTTAAATGCAATTGAACGTAACTGTCCTCAGAATAATCCGAATGCATGAGCTCATCCCCTACCCACAATCGTAAAAAGAAATACGATTTAAATGACCGGTACAATGAGAGCACGATCTCATATTCATTCTTATGCACCGTTTAACGTTAACGCTAATTTAACATTATGTATTTATAATACGATCACTGTTTCAATTTCTTGTTTTTTTTTAAATATCTGAACTTTGCTATTTATGCTAAATTATAGCATATGAGTGTCGGCACAATTTTATTTTTATTTTATTTATTAAAAATTTGAAAATTTATCTCTTACTTATGAATAATGTTTCTAAGTTAAATAGTTTTGTGTTTTTTTTTATTTATTTATTTATTTTTTTATTTTACGCTTGTGATGATATCTGTCAACATGATATCCGTCTATTGATATCTAATCGGCGAAACATTTGCTCGCCCACAGCATCTCTCTTTATGAAATGCATCCTTCGCCTATGTGCCGACACCGGATATTACGTGATCGATATAAATTGATGTCGAAAAGAAAAAAAGAGCAAGATATATAGAGAGAAAGAGATCGAGCCCTTCTCGGATCCCACCGAAATATTTTTTTTACCAATCAAATCGTTTGCCACGAAAGGCATGGCGAATGCATGAAGGTTTCTTATTCCGAGAGCGAAATCTCTCTCTGTCTCTCTCGAAGGAACCGGAAGCGACAGGCGGGATTGATTTCTGCGAAATCTCGCACGGCGAAAAGGCTCGTATCTCGTAACGCCGGTGTCGCGATTGCGGCTATTCGTCGGTCGCACAATTTCTGATACCGTGAAATTACTGCAGTTGCGCGATAGCCACTATGACGTAACAAATGTACGGCCCTGAAATGATTGCGAGCGTACGATATATGAATAATAATATTGCTCCGATTGATCATTCTTGCTCGACCTGGTTTCATATTGGATGAATCATATTGAACGTACAAATAAATTTTTATGCAGAGATATAAGAATATAATGAATAAAATAATCAGATAAAAGAAAATTCAAATAAAATTATACATGTAAATAATTTTTCTAAATTATCTCATATTCTTTATCAGTCGTTTCTTATTTGGCTACATATAAAAATATGTAATTAATAGAAATACAAGTCGAGCATTAAATCGCAATCGACAGTTAGACGGGGAAACATCTGCGTAGTATTTTATATATTCGCGAAATGTTTTTTAAACGGGCATCAAAGTTAAGAATACGCTAAATTCGCTGTTACTGAGCGTTGCGCTATAATATCGTCGACTATCCGGTGATTATGCACGGAGGAAAAGTTGCGAGAGAGTTCGCCGTTGATCCAACGATCGATTTGAGAGGCGCGGGGTATTGCCACTGTTGCACAACCGCGTATCTCTAAACAGTCACCTCGTCAGCACGGTGCACCAGTTCTCAGACCGTAGCATCGCCTTTAAAGCGTCGTTTAATCTTAGATCGTACGGCATTACGGGCGCAAATAATGATCGTCGACAGTGTCGACGACTTGATCGAAATTCATTTACGTTCCATCTTTTGCGCTTGTGAAATTAATTTATTATCGTCTCGCTTATCCTCGATTAAATTTGCATTTAATTTTGGAAGAGCAGCGAAACATAAAGTATGAACGCAATAATTCTTTATTGCTTCAGAGATTTAAATTTTTACTTCGCAGAGAAAATAAGAAATATATATCTATAGGCAAGAATATAAAAAATATTTGAATTTTTAATCTGCAAGTGCGATATCATTTTTAAGTCCGTGGCCTATATTTGAATTTAAAATGCTAAGTGCATATATACTTAAAGATTGTTTATTTGTGTTTACAGTACATACAACATATTACAAAGGAATTGGAAACCATAAAAGAGAATACTAAATTAATTGCAAATTCCAAAAATTATTATATATATGTATCTTATGTTTAAAATAGCAAAGAGATGAGAAATGAAAAGTATTGCCGAGGAAAAAGATCAGATGTGCAAAATAAAGCTAAAGTGCAAAATAAAGCTAAATATAAATCGTATAAAATAATGTAGCTATAAGTTAATTAAGCAGCTCATAATTGTCAATGATATGACGTCAATGTTGATATAAATTCTTTTCTAGAATTTTAAACAGCAGCGCGGTGTAATAAATTCCTCGGTAACACATATACACACACATTTCGCTGTCATAATGCAAAATAAATCACCTATGCAGATTGAAATCGCAGTGGAAACGGTTTACCGAAGAAATGGATTATAGCGTGTCAGAGTAGGAATCACCACATGGCAAACACAGATTACTAGAGATAAATATTGCGGTTAGAAAATTGTGGAATTGACGGCAAAGTTATAAAATTGCACGCCATCACACTTCTCATTATGCATAAATGCACAGTTCTTTCTTTCTCTCTCTTTCTCTCGCGAAATGTTCACGAGAAACATTTTGCACGAGACGTACGTTCAACAATGAAAGAATGTTGAGCCATAAATAGCTCATTGCTGAATAATATCCACCTGCAAATCACTTGAGATTAGCCTTTACCTCCGGTAATCATTTACCGGATTATATGACGTATTATATCTTTTTCTCAATGGTGCGACAAATACATACATTTTCTTTGCCTAATAATGTTTCAAATAGTGACATACTCGAAATAAAATAAAAGCCGTATATTCTCACATGTTCTCATTCAATGACAGTTTTACTTTCGTCAAAATTTACGTTCGTTTAAATGATTTCATTAAGATACTTTCATTAGAATATAATCTAGCAAAGATTACTAATAAAGCGTCGACATTTTTTTTAATTGGAGTTACGTTCAAACAACACTTTACAAAATTTGTTAAAGTCACATTTAATCATTTATGTATATATTCTCTCTCTATATATAATTAAAGTTATTAATTCAATCCTATATTTTTTATATGATAAAATTGTTGTCGAGATTTTCACTGCTTTAGAAATTTTATAATAAAGGAATCGATATATATATATATATATATATATATATATATATATACATATATATGTTCTTATTAATAATAATATTGAATTATATTAAAAACTCGATTAACTAATAAAACGATATAAATGTATTGTTCATATAGGAGATTGATGGAGAAGGGTTCGTCCATTCCCTGGCAGGAAACGCTCCGGGAAGCTACTGGTGAGTTCAGATTAGACGGATCCGCTCTTAGGGAATACTTCCGGCCGTTGGAGGACTGGTTGAGGACCGAGAATTTGAGAACGAGTGAAGTGGTCGGCTGGTCATACGGTAAGGAAACGTTTTTCGTTTAAATTTATATATACGATACGATTTCGACCGCAGCAATACTCTTTGTATAGTAATTTACAGCGATATTCTACGCGCTTAATTATCTTTAGTTAATTAGCGATTCTTTATATCTTTAACCGGACCGCGAAGGGACAGAGATCGATGCCACGTGTTGTATAGAACCATCATAGTACGACTCGGTATGAAACTTGCTACAAATTATGCAATTTCCTACCGTAACAGATTGAAGGTTGCAGTTCCCACGTGCTACTTACCGGTATAAGCGCTACAAATGTTCATTGTATGACGACATTCGACTGTGAATTACGATCTGATGCACGGTGAAAATTATTGAGATTAACGGCTTGCGACTACCAATGCATACATCTTGCCAAATTTTTAACGCCGGTCGCCGGCAAAAACGATTATATAAAAACGATTACATAGGAAAGAGCTCGGATGTGTACATACGCGAGTACATCGCGCTGCGCTTATCCCATAAATTATGTCGATGCATTTCGAAAGCACAAGTACGGAGCACTTCGAGCGGAATAAGTTATGAATTCTCGTAAGTAAAGTAAAACGTGTGTAATACGTGTTACGTATTAAACGTTATAAATTAAGGAATGTCTTCCCTTCTCTTCCCAGGAAATGGAAGAGAAACGGGCAAGAATTTCGGTAAAACCACCGCAGGGCGATAAAATGAAAATGATGTTGTATATCTCGAAGGGATTTAACTCTCTTGAAAAAAAAGAAAAACGTATAACCGCGACGTTGATGGAAGGTGAATGCGAGAAATGCGAATTATTCGACCAGAAGGCTTTCTAGTCCGTCGTCGAGACAGTTTCTTTCCTCGGTATATATAACGTTAGGAAATGTTGGCGCTATTTCCGCGATGGAACGCAAAAGCGGCGCGGTTGGTTCGACGTTGGGGAACCCGATTGTAGAGCTCTGGCCCCGTGGGACTAGCAGCAGATATTGCGAAACGAGGAGAGGCTGGAGCAGAAGAGAGCTAGGAAGGAATATAGTAAACATAGCGGCGGGGGAAAAGACACGTGGGGTGGGTTAAACGAGAGTCGTGAGACATTCACGTTCGACGACTGACTGGCAGACTCTCGTTCTTCTATCGCGTACAAGTTGCACCGTTCGATCGTAATAATTCCCCGATGCATCTCCGTGAAGAAGGGAAGCCGAGATTTGCACGTGCACATGTGCACGCCGATATTATAGATGCAGTCTTTCTCTCTCTCCTCCTTCTATATCTCTCTCTTTTCGCGTGAGAGCGAATATCGCGTTCACGCGGTCAATCAGGAACTGGCACGCGTGATTGAGCCGGATCGAGAAATCATTCCAGCTCATGGCGCGTACGTAATATTATGTAATGAGATCACTAGTCACATGGTTGATCTACTTGCACGCGGGATTATTTTCCCCAACAGGAAACAATTATAACTTTAATAAAAGATATGGGGGTTGGGGGAGGGTTGTCTTGAAATCGAGATGCGGTGTACGTTTAAAAGTTTTAAATTATTAACTTCCTCAAAGAAAATGCAAATCACGAAATAAGAAGACGGATTAGTCACGGCAAATATATTCGTCATGTCCAGTCGCAGCAGGTGAAAAGACAACGTAATGTTAGAGAGTTGTGTGTTTGAGAATAACCAATTTGCATTGCAGAAGTTCGTTTTACCTGATTGCAGCGGTTATGCAGGCAACGTTAGTATCGTTAGCTTAACCTGAATTTGAGAATAACTTGGACACTTGCAGCTCTTCTTACATAATTTGTTCGTGCATGTCCTGTCAATATTTTTAACGAAAACAATCGACAAAATATATGGGAGAAATTTGCGTTTACTTTAGCAACATTTTGCCATGCCAAGTAAGAAGTCTCCTTCTCAAAGATAATTCTGATGAAAAAGCAAATGTATTATGCTTATTATGTAACACGATAAAAAAAATCATAAAACGCAATATAATTTAAATTTTAATTCAATTCTTTGTTATTTTCTTGCTCATAACTTCTTCGGTCCACGTGTTATACGTAAGCGATGTAATAGAAGGCGCAAGAGAGTTTTGATTTACTAGTGTATCAAATTCTTCGTGAAATGGATTTTCATATTTTTTTATAATCACAAAAATTGCAAATTGAACGTTATCCAATCCTTGCTTCGTTGTCAAAAAATAGTAAAAGTACACAGACTATATAATTTATTTTAAATAATTCGCTATATACGCGCGCTGTGTAAAAGAGTATAGCATATAATTAAAAGTTAGATTATTCTATCTCTTCAAAGAAATCAATATTCCACGTACTCATTCTATAGTTATGTATTACCAATTATCCTATCATATTTCACTCGAGGAGATTGATGTTATTAAATTTTTCCAGCAATACTTAATCACAAGAGAGATCGCTAATTTCTCAAGCGCAACCATGACATTTATAAAAAAAATCGCGTTAATACGTTATACCATCTGAATGAAGCAATATCTCATTGTGCACGATGCAAGATAACAAGGAACGTGTTACTATTAAGTAGCCTTATGTTTCCATTTCGTACCTTCCGCTTAAGTTACAATTGAGATTAAATTGTATTACGTGGGAGAAACCGTTATCTGGTGAGACGTAAGATCGATACGGGCGTATTTTAATATACGAACGAATCAAGCGGAACGACACGTGATTCAGTCGAGATGAATTTGACGAACATTCGCAAAACTGGAGAAACAAAAATCATGAAAGGAAAGGGAGATTGACTGCCTCTCCCTTTACTCGCCGCAAGGTTCCGTTTTTGTTCCTATCGATCTCGATTACGGGATTTTATAGAACGGTTTATTTTCTCTTTCTCTCTGCCTCCAGCAAACGATCGCTCGATCTCCATAACATATTCTTTTTGTTCAAAGAATATCACGATTATTTCACTTAGAAATGATTTCGTTATATTTCGTTAATTTTTATTGTCAGAGAAGCGGTTTCGACTAATCGATTCCTTTCTTAAAAAAAAAGGCATATTCAGTCGATTCTCGCAAGTATTGTTGCCTCTTTTTTGTGATCCTGATTGGCTGTCTCGTTTCGCATTATTGTGCATTATATTTGTAACATCGAGAAGCTGTCATTGCGAGGGTTAGCAGTTTAACAGTTTGTTCAAAATAAAATTAAATAAAATAATAATATGTTTTAAATAATATGTTATAATACTTTAAACTCGATTAATATTTTTGACAGTTATCAGCTGATTTCTGTCAAAAAATATTAATCGAATTTAAAGTATTATAACATATTATTTAAAACATATTATTTTATTTTATTTTATATTGAACAAACTGTCAAACTACTAACCCTCGTGATAACAGCCTCTTGATGCTACGAATATAATGCACAATGCGAATCGAAACAGTTAATCAGCATCGCGGAAAAGACGCAACAATACTTGCGAGAATCGACTTAACATGCTTTTTTTTAGAAAGGAATGTTATAATATTTTAAATTCGATTAATATTTTTGACAATTATCAGCTAATTTTTGTCAAAAAATATTAATCGCGGATAAGATATTATAACATATTATTTAAAACATGTTACTGTTTTAATATTTTCAACATATTATATACACCGCTATAGAAATATAAAATAAACAATTTCTCACTCACCAATACCTGCAATAACGGAGTTGTAGTACACAGCACATTGATCTGAAAACAAAATATTCAATTATAACATTATAACATTATGTATAAAATGTGTGTCGAATATCTCATAAACGATGCAGTTTAGTAAAAATGTTTTTGCATACCTTACAGTTGCCCCGTTGTCGCCTGATGCCTCCCCGGGCCTCCTCCTCCTCTCTTGGTCCTTCGTAGCACTCACGACATTTGCGAAAACACGAATAATTACGATTGTCCGATACTTTACGCGGCACTCTCGACACGCGAAACTTTACACGGCACTCCCGACCCGCGACACTTTATACGGCACTCCCGACGCAATGTTATCTGTAACAAATAAAATACATACATATATTAGAATAATCTTATTATTTCGCATTATAACATACACAATATAAATATAAATATGTAAGCTATTAATTAGCAAATTTTCGCTTTATTAATATTTTTTGACAGAAATCAGCTGATTAAAGCGTTAATTTGCTAATTAATTTTTAAAATAATAATATGTTATAAAAATTAAAATAATAATATGTTTTAAATAATATGTTATAATATTTTTGACAGTTATCAGCTGATTTCTGTCAAAAAATATTAATCAAGAATAAGATATTATAACATTATTATTTACAACATATTACTATTTTAATTTTTTACCATATTATTATTTAAAAATTTAATTAGCAAATTAACACTTTAATTAGCTGATTTCTGTGAAAAAAATATTAATCGAGTTTAAACAAACTTATATTATTTTTTTTTAAATATCATTCTTTTTAAAATCGATATAATCGAAGAATGGCGCCTTGTGTTGTTCTAGTATGAAACAAAAATGCATGCAAGCTGTTCGTTGTTTGCAGAGAATCATTCTTGATTCGTAAGTCTGGAAACAATTATACAATTCAATGTGATCTTAATCTGTTACAGATGGGGACTTTTGCAAGAGAAGCATAGAAACTGCAGGTCTGCAGGTCTACGGTAGCGGTTTATACTATGGCGGTTCTACATCGATCTACGCATCTTGGATCACAATAGGAATCATGACACTTTGGGCAGTATCGGTGCTCTAATATAAGTGCAATGATTCAGCCGATACATCATCGGGCATTGATGATAATAAAATAAGGAGAAGCTCGCTACACATCGTTAACCTGCCAAAACATACCAAATCGTATAACCATATTCCTATAAGATTGCTGTCGAAAAAAATCTTGAACAAAATAATTAAATTATTCACTCAGATATTATTTAGTCAAGTTAATTAGTGAAAAAAATAATGATTATTACTGCCAACAAATGCGCAAGTACACAGCGCAAAAACTGAATATTTTTTGCAAGGTGAAAAGATATGTATTTCATCCTAAATATAACACGTTATTAATTACGAGATGTTGTACGTAGAGATATAAATGTTTATTTTACAATTAAAAAAATATATATATATAATATATAAAGCGTGCATGGAAAAAAAAAGTTGTATGTGTCGTGCGTGAATGTAAGTGCATAAATTATTTTATACACTTGATTATACAGCTCATAATTCACATTCTGTAATTATTAACTTCATTGTTGATAAGCAAAATAAATTTATGTCCCTTTGTTGTAAATGTTCATATTTATATTACAGCACTCTTATGAACAATTTCATTTTTTTTTTTTACGCATTTGTAAACCATGAATGCTCCAATTCTTTCAATATCCTTACAAAACCAATATCGTTATAAACCTCAATATCGTCAGGTATCCAAATATCTTTTTTCAACGATCAATGAGCAATCGAACTTTTTTTATCAAATCTCGCAACTAAAGAGAGAACTCGTTAACCGGAACCTTTACTTTCGGAGGAAGGAATTTTATTTGATAGAAAAAAGATATTCCTCAATGGACACACATAAGAGTTGTTTGACAACAAAGGCTATATACTGGACAGCTCCCTTATCTTACGTAATTGAAAGTCAGCGAAATCGTACCAAGTAAAATCGCACTTCTGCTGTCAAATTACTTGTAAACTCAATCGAGCTCTACTTTATCCTTCGTCATCTTATTGTACATATCTTTTATCGTCACTATTTAGATCGGTCGTATTCTTTTTTACAAATTCATATATTATACAATTCCATTCGCTTTGATATTCGATATTAAAAATTCGCCAATACAAATAACAATTTTCGAATAATTTTGCTTTAATTATAAATATCATATGTAATTATATATTATGATCGATCAATTGATATATTTTTAACTTTCATATTAATACATTACACGATATAAAAATTTTGAATATTAAAAATTTTAATATTATTAAACATATTAAAATTATGTCAATTGAAATATAAAAGTTTCATTAATAAATTTAGAAAAAAATTTGTAGCCAAAATAATTTAATTAGTAAACTGCACATCAAATTTTTATAACATCTTTGCAAAAATAATATCTATTTTTCCAAGAATTATAAGTGCAAAATTAGACGTATGAATATATTACTCAAATAAGAAATCGCACAATAGGTTCGTTTAAATGCTTCTATTTTACGCCCATTCCCATCCGATTTTTCACTGCAATGTGCGTCGACGCGTAGGATGACAGCTTTCACGAGCAGTGACAAGAGATGCCATTATTGTTTGCAAAGGCACATCACTAAAACGTAATTGCACAAAGGTAGTCTTTGTCCAGAAAGTGGTCCGCCCGCTTTGCGTAAGGGGAAGACGCGGAAATCGACCGCGACGGAAAAAGAAAGAGCTTGGCATCATCGAACATGCAACGTGGCATTTCATCGTGCGCGACTGGAAATATTTCCGATCTTATCACTGCTCGACGACGTAATGCATGTCATCTTACACATATACTTAACGTGACGACGAAAACGGAATATTTGATTTCAATATCGATTCACTATATAACTGCAAACTTGACAATGCAACCTTATGCAGCTACTTTCCACTATCTTTCCTCACGTGGATTTACATTTCCCAGTTACAATTAAATTGTATTTCTAAATTCATGGGATTTATGTAAATTTTTACTTGCATAGCTCTTATTAATTAATCATATTTTCTATTTTACAAATGTAATGTTGAGAAAAAGTTATTTTAATTTTTCTTTTATTTCTTTCATGTTTTATTATATCTACTTTATATATTTTATTATAAATAAATTTTTTTAAATGTACTTCCTCGATTTTATCAAGTTTGGCGTTAACGAATAACTGTAATATTTTCTACATCAATCGATATAAGTTCCTCGTTAAAGTATGAGAGAGCTGCTGTCAATCTTCATATATTTGACACCGTAAAAATAAACTTCCTGTATTTTCGCAACGACCGATTAAATTGTTGAATTAACTATATAGCATGCAATAATTCCTTATGTAATCCAGAAATAACTTGCGCCAGAAAGCCATTTCGCTTCCTGTCAAAGAGGAGATATGCGATTCCATTAACTGCAACGACGCGTATCGATCTGCGATTTTAATTCGCTCCCGCTACGATAACTTAAATACGGAAATTGAGAAAAATAGTAAAAAAAAACTATAGAATCTGTGGAACTTGACTATCCAAATTGATCTACCTTGTTATGAAATAGCAGATTGCCTCACAATTAAGCATCGCGTTATTCTAAGTTTCTATCCTGAAATTGTTTTGAAATTCTTACTTAACGTGAGTAAAGTATTACTTCATGGGATGCGCACTAAACATTACCTCGGTAACGTTGCGTTCAAAAACGATTCGTATTTCATTTGATACATATCTGCCAGTATTAATCTGAAAGTGAGAAATCGAGTAGATTGTAAGGAATACATAACGTTACGGCAGACATAGGCGCCAGTTGCTAAAATATATTAAGCTTCACAATTTTATTCATATTTCGATTTTGTTTTCGATTCGATCGGATATTAAATAAATATTATAATACTGTAGCTTCGAAGAGATTTAGTAATAATAAATGGAAACACTAACACGAAGAGAATATTTTGTATCAGTTACATTTTCTATTATCATATTTTCAAGCATTAAATTGTTAAAGTTTTATAATATCGACAATAATCGATGATCAGCATGAAATATAGCAGAGATGTTGCTGATTAATTCAATTATTTTCTTTCTCCTTTTTTTATAACTTCTACTTTCGCAACAGAGTGATGAAGTAGTGATAGGTGAAGAATAAATTTGATGAAAGAAGACATTGACGAAAGAAGTTTCTCTCCGAGTGATAATGCTAGGATTAAGCAATATTGATGGATAAAGCTTGATGAGAGATGCTTCTGGGGACCGATCGTAAATCGTTCCCGAGATGAAAACCGGTCCGGGACGGAACGATCGACCGACGCCCATGGGGATGGACGGTTCTGGCGATCTGCCCCAAAACTGGTCCGACTGGTTGCATAATCGGAAGACCGGGAAGTTGTGCCTTTCCGCGAAATGTCTGCGAGAGACGCACAATACGAGCCGGCCGCGACTGGACACCTCTCTCGTCCACTTTCACCGTCGGTCGCACGCACAGTTTTACGTTCGTCTTAGCTGGTATGCGACCACCGATTATGTATATCGGTGATCAGTTAAAATCAGGTGAGGAAAAGAGAAAGATAGAGAGAGAGGGGAAAGAGAGGTTTCGCCGGCCAACCGGAATTGGATGTAATCGTTTTAATTGTAGCCTTCTCTGGAAAGAAGGTACCAGATCCGCTCGACGAAATCATCCGTTTCGAAATTGTGCGTGAAAGTGATCCTGAAAGTGGTTCGACATCCTCCTTCGTCTCCCTCTGCCGATACGACGGCATTGATACACATGCATGTTTTATAGATCGCAAAAAAATGAATGTTTCGTATTTGCGTTCACTGCGTTGAGCAATCCGCAAGCCAGAGCGGACGCTGACGAGCTGAGGAATCGGTTACGTCATGAGTACGGAGTATATAGAGAATTATATATGCAATCGGTTCAAGCAAGATAGATGACACGAGATGGACCGAATATCGAAGGAGATCGATCATACGTTATGTACTTATGGGCACGTGCTTGGCGACGTTGTTAGTCGTTTCGAAACTATCGGTGAAAGTGATCAAGCTTAAAGAGATTAAATGATAAATATAAATTAAGAGATACTGGCTCATCTAACTCTCGAATATGTACTGATGCGTTAGCATATAAGATTTCTAATTAGCATAAAGTATAACTGGTTTAATCTTTCCGATTAAATTCTGCTACCTAAATTATGGCTTCACTTTTTAACTTTCTATTAGATATTTGGCGACCCTCAGCTATCACAAAAATCAATCAAAACGTAACTAATTCTGACGTCTTCTAGAATTTTGTATGCTTTAGAATTTCAAATATATAGAGAGAGAAAGATATAAGATATATAGAGTATCATTGATCACGTTTTTATCAAAAAATTATTTATTTAAAAATATAAAACTGTTTTATAATAGATTTATTAAATTGCAGCGTATAATTCTATAACAAATACGTAAATCTTTCATTGCACTAATATTAATATCAGATATGTTTCTCTCTTATAATATCGCACATCGTCATTGTCGGGAGATCAAATCAGCATCAAAAGATTTTGACGTTACAAATTATCTGTCATTATTATCTTTGTTTAGCCGGTTCTACTTGGGAAAATATCGCATTACGATTAACGTCGTGACAAATAGCGAAAGATAATGAAGGTTTTCTGTCTTTTAAAAGGTGAGCTTTTGAGAAACGAGCTGCACCGAGATCGTTATGGTGATCGTAAAGACTATTACGTCTGCGAAACAAACTCGGGGTCAACGATATCCCAGAATAATATCTGGCATTACTCGGCTGATAATGAGGGTAATTATGATTAGTCCTGTTCCAACGAAACAATGCTAACGACTTACGCAATACGAGACGTAGATTGGCACCAATGTCATTGTCTCGCACGATTGTGTCGCTAATTAATGCAACAAGTCATGTTGGTTGTGATGCCGAAAGTCCATATTCAATTGTGGATCAATTTCATTTCAACCATTATTTTGCATTAAGTATATTAAAATTCCTTTCAATACGATTGGAACATTTATCGATATTTCATTAGAAAACTTATCAATTTTACATATAGGTATATTTTATAATTACACTTTTTATATAAATTATAAACATTATATATAATATAAAAAAAGTTATACAAATTTTTATATAATTTCCTGTATTAATCGATGGGATTGCTATAGAAATAATAAAATTATAAGATAAATTTTTCATAGTTTAACATTTCATGGTTGCAATAATATAATCGTAAAAGCCTTAAATTAAATCAAATAGATAATGTTACAAATTTACAATTCTATGAGTTTTCCATCGAATGTATTTTTCAGATATTGACTTGATGAACACTCATTAATAATGTCATTATAAAGAAATTTCTACTTCTTGTTTTAATAAAACATCATAGTTGGAAAAAATGAAAGTTAAACTTTGTTAATATATTCGAATTACACAAAACAGGAATCGCGGAATCGCGTTTCAAATAAGTGTTTACTGTCGCAAACGCGATTTTCAAAACCGCGCTCTCTTTCATCAGAATATATTTTTTTTTTAATTTATGTGTGTGACACAACTATGTACAAATATTATTTCAATATTAAAATAATGATTACCATAAATTCTTTCATTATGTATAATTTGATATTAATCCTATTACTAATCCTTAAAAAAAAAAGAAAAGCGTCAGAAACATTACGCTGCAACTTTAATTAAAACTTTCAATATTCCAATATTAAAATTTAATATATTCAACAATTTTTCTTTTACACATCTATACCGTGAAAAATTATCTTCTCTTGATTTCAATATACTTTCAGTTCTTATCTTCATCATAGTCTATTAAAGCAATAAATATAAATATAAATTGATTAATCAGCGAATGTGTGTAATAATTCACAAACTCTAAAAATAAAATTATTTTATCTGTTTATAATTCTCTTAAACATTGCACATATTATTTGATTTCGCAAAAAACATTTTTCAATTTTGATCATTAAGATCAATCCATCCGTGTGTGATTTATTATAAATACACAGTAATCGGGATCTTATTACTTGTAACGAAACTGGTCGGAAGCATAGATATATCATTGCCCCGCAGAAGACGTCAAATAATAAGAGAGTTACGATTTTCTGAGATCTTGTTCTCCTTACTCTGATATTGTTCTCTGCAAATAAAATTTCTGCAATCCGACTACTTTCTATTTCCTGTGTCCAAATCGCAACGTATCTCGCAACGTACGATGCATGAATTGAACGTTTCCCGATCAACGGGCGCATTAAACAACACGACATATTAGCGTAATCGTTACGCAATTCCGTTGTTCCGCGCCATTCTGTCGATTCGCAATCGAAATCTTGTAGAGGCGGTTTCCAATGCAGAATTGCATAAATCCGTCGAAGCGAGTGTCGAAGTCTTTCCCACGCAATAATCCCCGTCGCTTTTGTATCACTCGTAAAACCAATTATATCCGGCTACTCTTTTAAGAGATACTTTTTTAAGAGACACACATCTCCGCAAACAAATCGTTAGCGTTCACGAAGAATTTCTCTCGATATAATTATTTTTAAGTAATCGCCAATTAATGATAATCGATAATGATAATTGATACCGATATATTGTCGGTCGCAATCGGCGCGAAAAGTTGCGCCCTTTTTATACGTGGCTCGTAAAAACGAAAAGTCGAATATAAGAAAAGCAAGTAGATGTTATTTATAATGATTGCTTCTTGCCGCTTGGCGCGGGAGCTCGCTTATTCACTTTAGATACAAGGACGAAAAGTAGTTAAATCGATCTAAATGCCACGGGCGAGTCCGAGTAGTTCTTCTAGGGCGGCCCCGTTTTCTTTCTTCGATTGCTCGTTCCGCCGGCAAATCACCGCGCTTAATTATAATATCGCGTAAAGAGGCTCGACAATTTCGTTCTCTGATAATAACCGATCAATAAAACGAATGCTCGTCAATATGCATAATTGTTCCCGCATTCGTTAGGGGTCAAATGTTATAACTTACAGATAATCAAACATGAAATTAATGGGAGCACTAAACCTAATTTTTTTACAGCATTATATTTTATGTGCGTCGTTTTGTTCAATAAATTAAAAAATTTGTATAAAAATCCGTCCGTTTTTTTTTTTTTTTTGATCGCAAAAGTTAGGATGTTATGGTGCTTTAATCTATATTTACAATCGATCTCGTGTACAAATAGACGATAATAATTCATATGGTCGTTGTATGGCCGCCTCGATGACATGTTTACACAAATTAAAAATATTTCCAACGCAGATGACTGATTCTCCGCGTATTATTGAGCAACAACGCTCCGCGTGATTTCACACAAAATTGCGAAATTAATTAATCGACATGCCGTTGGTGCGCGCGACATCCAGGTAGTTTTATTGTCATTGAAACATTCATATTAATTAATTTCGTTATGCTGTTACGACTGCACGAGAATTCGGTCACAGATTTTGCACAAATATCGTTGAAAAAACAATTGCTGTTTTGCAATTTGCGTATTTATGTGCTATTGCCATTATTAAAAAATATTTATTAACTATGTCGCATAACTTGCAAATTCAAGAATACAGTTTAACAAAACTTAAGAAAATTGGCGATTATTTCTTTCAGATAAACAAGTGTGCGTGTATTATGTAGAAAGCTTGCGCCAAGAAGGAAGTGCATAATAATTTTTACATTACTCAGAAAAGATTACGATCGACAGGCGATTGCTCGGCGAAAAATGTTTCCTTTAGCTAACGGCAAGCTCTTACATGCACTACGTGTGCATGATAAGTAACACATAAATAATATAATTGATATACAATTAGTAGTTCTATACAGTACATCGCAAACTTTTCATCCCAGCGAGATATTTGCATTTTATTCAAAAATAATCTCTTCACAATGTATCTATGTATATATTTTATTATTTCGATAATAAATTCAAGATAAATTATATGAATAAAATATGAACATATGTTGGTAAAATTTATTTAAATTTAATAGATATAAAATGATAGTAATAGTTCTTTCTCTCTTTCTCTCTTAAAAGTTTTATTTATTTTATAAATGCTTTTGAATTATAATATAGATAATAATGTGCTTCGGAATTAATAAGTAGTCTTAATTTTATTCATATTGTTAAATTGTTTCTCCACGCTTTTTTGCGCATCGTATAATCTCCACAATGCATCGCGCAAATAATCAACGATATATAACTTTGAAACAGAATTTACGTCGCACACTTACGTGCGGCTATCTTGCGATTATAAAATGTTTAAGTGTCTGCAATTGCAATAGAATACATAGTAGAATATATGCGTCATCGTATATTAACTAATATTTGAAAATATAAAATAACCAAAAGATAAGTCAAAAAATAAAAAAAAGTACTGCATTTATTTTATATTTTCAGAGCGCCAGACAATATTAATATAATATTTTATATTAATTTACAAGTAAAAAATATTAAATTATAATGTTCATGTAAAAACTTAATCTAGAAATATATCTGTACTTAACAGTGAATTAAATTTATTTTAATAATATCTATAATCTCTTAATATATATTGATAATATCAACAAGCAAAATCATGCCAAGGCTAAGCTAGTCTTTTTTTATTATAAGTAATGAGACTAATTTTTGCGAAACACACAGGCGGCATTAATCGCAAAGGGAGCGTTCCCCCGTAATTACTAATTACTCTATTTAGCGGGATGTTGTACAGCATTACGAGATTAAGCGGTCGATGCTTCGAGCGAGGATCCGACCATAGTACGATCTATTGCGTGTTGCGAGAATAAGAGGGAACACAGTGAATTGCTCTTCCAATCATCTCATTACACGAGTCTGCCTGCTCTCGGCTATTCCGACAGACAACTCTAAACTCCGGCTTTTGCGTATCTATTCTAATTATTTTTTTAACGTGAGCAGCGACATCCGCGACATACCAATGAGAATAGAGCTATTATAAAGTAAGAAAAAAATAAATTACAAAAAAATGTAAGTATTATTAATTTGCAAGTTACGCAAGCGAATGTATATAATGTAACAGCTAACTGTGAAATGAATGTAGACTATAAATTGCAAATGATGCAAGGTAATGTATAATAATAATGCGTTTCTATTTTGCAATAAATGTCGCAAAGTTATTACATTATATATGTTTATAACATATTTAATAATGAATTCACAATTATGGAATAATACAAGTTATCTCATACTGCGTTTGTTGCTTCGTGTTTCGTGATAGATGGAAAGTCTCTTTTTGCTAAGTTGGATATGGCGTAAGAGAAGCCGAGATTTCTGTTTCAGCAGCCTACTTTTTCAAGAACACCGCTTGAACATTTCGTCATTTATCGATTCGCATCTTCATGCTCTCGAACTTGGTGTCGCTTGATCAACCAATCCATCTTTTTATGTATACGCAATATCGATCTCGCGTTCTTTTATTATTGTCATGCTCTGCTGGTGACTTGCAATAGCACTTTGTTGATCGCAATGTCAATGTCTCTGTAGGATATCCTCGTCGTTTTGCCAGCTGAAGTACCAGCATGATGGTACCACACCCTCTCTCTCTCTCTCGCTCTTGCTTCGGGAACTAGGGCCCATACGACCTCTGGCCCCTCTGAACGCGCCCTCTCCTCGAATTCTCGTCATCGTGATCGTCGTCGTAGTCGTCGTGGTCGTAGTTGTCGGAGGGTCGGAGTTCATTGTGCCACAAGTGCATTCCGAGTGCCGGCGACGCCAATTGCTCGTTACGAACCCGGGACCAGTTGCGAATCGCTCTGTGAAAGCGACAGTGACATTTCCCGGAGCGAAGGCTTGGCCCTTGCAATAGTCTCGAGTGGTAAAAACATCATAGGAATACACGTCTGTGTGCGTTCGCAAAATGATACGGCATTCTCGCGAGAATGAAGGGTAGTCCGTAGTTCACATTCGCATCACGAACTCGTTTGAATTTTACGAAAGGTATATGCCGCGAAAATAAAAGTGTCTGCAAGTATTTCTTATTTCTAAAGTATGAGCGATATGGCGACACTTTATCTTTGATAAGTTATTCTGTGTGAGACAAAAGTGAAAAAATTTTTATTTTAAATGACATGTTACATTTTCAATGAAAATTGCAGAGAACATGATAAGCTGAAACTAACGTAGAAGTGATACAACGTTTAAGGAACTACACGGATTAAAATAAAAATTGCAATACTTAAAGTAAGTAAAAAATAAAGACAATTATTTTTTCTATTGTGTGAATTATATTATAATACATTATTCTATATAAATGTGCATTCGTGATAATTTCAATCACATCAATTTTAATGAAGGAAAATTTTAAAATACGTAAACACATTATTATTGTTATAGTAGAGAATGGCAAAAAAATTGCGCATTTCATTAGAGAAAAGAATAATGCAAAACTGAACGACTATTTTCACACAGATAAATGCTGATATTAATCCGCATAGTGACCCGATGCACGTTGAAATAGCAATAATATGATGTATATACGACTATTTCCCTTTTACGAGATCAAACGCAATAAGAACGTATTGCTTCACTTTCTTTATTCCGTAAATTGTTACGAAAAATATATTTTTTATATCAGAGTGCTGCTTAATTGACATAATCGTACCAACTATAATTATATAAGCGTACTCGTAAAAATTCTCGGTGAAACCGCATAATGTAAACGAAAGTAACGTCGACAAAATTAATTTGCATCTACATTTCACCTACATTAATTTTATACATATAAGATAATGCATCCTCGGTCCATTCTTGGTCTAGTCATTTCGGTAAATGTGTAATCGCAGTCGAAATTTTTATTACATTACATTACTATTAGAAGTTTACAATTTATGAGATCTCTAGAATATAGAATATTCAAAATGGCTTTCGAGGCCAAAAAAGTTGACGACCTTTAAATTAATAGAGGAATCAATATCCTTGAAATTTATATCTTAATTACATCAGTTTAAAATATTAATGGCTTCCGTGAGAATTGCAATATATATCTGCCTCGCACTCTTTCTTATTTTGTCAATTCTATAATATGTATAAAAACACAGATACATATTATAAAATATGAAATTAATTATAATATAAAGTATTTTGAAAGATGAAGGACCAGTAGCTAGACTAGTTAATTCAGAATTTATCAGAATTTATTAAACGGAGAAGATTTCTTCTGTATTCAATATAATTATATGCATAAGCTATCGCCAAAATATTTTTTTCTGTAGGAGAAAGAGAGAAATTTGATTAAAATAAATTTGATTGAAATAAATTTGATTGATTTAATTTGAATATTATAAACGTTTAATTTTGAATGACATTATACAGGTAATAAATTAATACATCTAGTAATCAGCTTTCACAGGTATATATCATGCACGATGTTAGAAAACGTATATCTCGATCGAAAGTATCACGATATTTCTTTTGAATTACTAAAACTGTGACTTTCGTAATATTTCTGAATAAGAAATTAAATTCTCACGACTAAAGCAGCTGGTCGACGCGTTTGAATTAACGACGACATCATGTCAACTTCTTGTTCACATCACGCCGAGTTATGATAGCAGAAAAAAGTTGTGCTATATGCCACATGTGAAATTTTAAGCTCCTGTGTGATTCCTATTAATAATAGTTAATCGAATTAACATATCGTAGCGGTTATTTTAATCAACTAATTAGCAATATTTTTTTCGCAATATTTTTACAAATGAATACGTCTCTAAAATTAACAATTAGATATTACAAATAACAACAAAAAATAATTATACATATATATATATATTCTCTTATAATATTTATAAATATATTAGATCAATTATTTTTCACAATAAAGAATATAAATAATAACATTGCAAAACACCGGTTTAATTTATAATAATATCAAATAGATAATGATTATATAATAGAGAAAATTTATATAACCGATTAAATTATCGCGAAAATTATCACAAAATTTGCTCTGTTCGAAATATTCTCTCTCATATGAATATCGATTTCTCCTATTTAGTGGTTCATTCTCTGTCATGCAATATTCTGCATTATCCTTGTTACGCTTTGACATTGACTTGATGTATATTCAATATTATATGTCACACTTGTACCAAACCATGATCGACCAATTAGAGTCACAGTTAATACTTCCTCTCAAAGAGGATCTTTTTGGAGGGGACATTTGTAATATAACCATTTCCGCCCATTTCCTGTACGAATGTCTAACAGTTATCATTACGATAATATAGTCTCTTCCCCCAATAAATTATTATATATAATTGATAGTTATATATTATTATATATATGTATATATTTGATTTGCACACACACACACACACACACAGATTAATTTATATTATATATTCCTCTTCTTACTTTACATTATACATATATGTCGATAATAACAAGATACCTACTTTCTATTCGGTAACAGTTTTTCTTCCATCTGACTAATGATATACGAGAAGATGGAAGCGTCACTTTTACTCAAACAACACCAACGACTACCAGGGTTTTTTCGATGTAGGTTATTCTGAAGAAATCGTGTTTGAAACACGAAGCTCAAATACTTTTGTCATACTAACACTAGTAAGTATATTTAGAAAAATATTGTTCAAAATATGTTCATACAGATTGTAGAAAAGAAATATTTAAAAAGTGCATTTTCTAGATCCCGTAATTGCATTGAAATGAATCTCTCGGAGATCTCGTGGATCTTCTTTTTGATCATGGTTTTTGAGACGGTGACCCTTTCCAACTCATTAACCGGGGATCACGTGTGCTCAAGAATAGAAAAGTTAGTGGCCCACAAAATACGATTAAATATAAGTGCGATAATTTTAATTATCGATGATATTATAGAATCTATTTGATGTATATTTTCAAAGAGAGACCTTCACCTAAAAGCCTTGACAATGTAGCCGGCATGCGTAATACACATATCATTATTATGCGCGTACCTTGCCGTCGCTGCATACCGCTATAAGCTCGATAAGGGACTTGCGGGACTAGTCGATAGCTAATTGATCGTACATTACAGTTATACGGTTACGTCATACGAGACTTATACCGAGCCGGTCGTAGTCAACACGTTCACTTGGTGTTTACAAATTCCTCCAAGATGTCCCAAGACGCGGACCGAGCTACGACAACGATATCGTATAAAGGTGAGTTCTAATTTTGTTGCTAATTTTAATTTTGTGATTTAGAAAATATCAGTTCCAACATTTGGCAAGCTACACAATACTCTATCAATAATTTTTTACATCCATATATAAATCAATTATTATGTCAATTTCAATAATTTTCTTACGAACCAACATACGTTATTCAGAAGCATCGCTAGCATAATTAACTCTGTCATAAACTTATTTATTTAAAAATTTTTTTTTCTCAATTTATTTAATGGTATATCTTAACTTGGGTATATTAAAAAAGTTAGAAGAAAATTAGAAATTTTATTAGTAACAAAGAAGCTGATATTTGTAGAGTCAAGAGAGCGCCTGATTTTTCCGACAATAAAATACGAATTCACGCTTAATGCAAATATCTACGCACACAATCTGATCTAATTTTACCCTTCATCGTCAGTGAATTCTATGATGATCATAATTCATAAATTTCGTAAGCTCTTGCTACGCTATGGCTCATGAAAAAGAGTCATTTTCCCAGGCTGTTCAAAGGGGATAGGAAAATATACTGATCTTACACAACAAAAGAGTTCATCGTAAGATCGGTTTCGCAGAAATTTTTAGCGTACAACGAGGCGAGAAAGTGTTGCTCCATAAAAGAAAATTAACATTGTTTTTATAATTTGATGAGAAATTTATCAAATTATATGACAAATTTATTCTTCACTATAAAATCTCGATAGCTTAAAATTTCCATGCGTCAAATATAAAGACGTGACGCGTGCAGTAAAGAAATAGCGTCGAAATTTAAAATTATCGAAAGAACGAACACATACTCGCTAAACAATAGATCTATAATTTATTCTAATGACGGCGATTGCGTCGCAATAGAAGTTACATAAGCTCTCATTTCCACTTCTCGTTAGGGAAAAGTGTCGTTCCCCAAGCAGCGCGAATGGAAAACGATCGGCCTGCAAACACGGCGAAATACTTCGCGTGGCGGTAAATTCACCTATGCGGTAAATCGTGTAACGCCCCATATATACACAATGCAACACAAAAACAACCTGCCTATTCTCTTCCGCTTTTACATTCTTGCGCTCTTCGTCTTTCTCTCGTATCGCACGCATGTCCTTGTTTTACGTCCGTCTCGCTCTCGCTGCCGCGAGTCCGAGTTTATTGCGGGGAAAGTCTGTATTAACAGCGGCGGTCTGATTAAGTAAATATAAATAAAAAGAAGGTAAAAATACACATACAGGGTGTTACAAAAGCATCGGATTTGCTTAGCACCATGCGATAGAGAATGAAAATCTAAGAAGATTTTTCCTCAATGAAAATGTCGAGGCATCAATAATTTTCGAGTTATAAGTGATTGAAAATGAAGGGCTTTTCGCAAAATAAACTTTATGGAATTAAAATATTAACAAAACTGCATTCTTTAGTTAATTTCAGGTCGAGTTTAATTGAATAGAATTTTAATTTAAGGCTTACAATTAGTTACTAAGATATATGATGGCAAAAATTGGGAACTTGCAAAAAATGATGACCTCCCTCGACATTTTCGTTGAGGAAAAATCTTCTTAGATTTTCATTCTCTATCGCATGGTGCTAAGCAAATCCGATGCTTTTGTAACACCCTGTATATGTGTGAGCGCCGGAATGAGATCGAGAGGCAGAGAGGGAAGGGACGAGTTGCAGCTATAATTACGCTCTGTGAAATGCGGAATTAACGAATCGCGCCGAAAGAAGGAGGAACCTGTCCTGTCTCTGGGATTACGAAACGATCCAGAAGCGGGCCATTAGAGCTGAAAAGGATTTCGCACGACTTTGCGCGGCACCTCGAGAAAGGAAACGCCGGAAGTCGACAATTTTGCGAAACATTTAACTCGACACATCGCAGGTAGATGCAGATATATATATCTTCGATTTTCACGCGATAATAACAGACAGTTTCTCGAAAAGTATACGTAATAAAGGAGAAAAGGATGTATATATTTTTCGCGCAATAACATTTTTCCAAAGAATACGCATCTAATCGCGTGATAAATAGGAAGATAATCATATAAACGGTATACGAGAAATTACATTTACACAGATAGATTGTATCTCGCGGAGGATGCAATGCAAGTACACGTTCAACGATCAGGCCTGCTTATAATTTAACGAGAGATCGACATCGAACCCTGATATCGCTTCAATTAAGGCACGAATTACCGAGGCGCGGACGCGTAATAATAATGCCGATGTGAAATCTCGCGTTAATTTACACTGCTTGTGCATTCGATAATATGCCGCACGAAAGTGAGTGTGACGTTTAACGATGATAAGATGTAACGTGCAAACAAAGTTGCAGTAAATAATTTAACATAATTGATGTGTAAAAAATATCACGTGTCATCGCAAACTGGCCATGTTTCCTACGTTTCAGAATTAATAGCAGATAAGATTCTCATAAAAATATAACTTTAATAAATTTAAATGTCAAGTGTTTGGAAAAGTCATACACATCTCTTGTGTCAAATGTGTTACGCTCATTTTCCTGAAGGGAATACACATACAATATTGTCACTCTCTTTTGGCTATCTGTAGTATAAAAATATTTAATCTAAGTAATAAACCAAAGACTTCATTTTTAAGAAACAGATTGAAATACAGAATCACACAAATCCGTAATTTTTACATAAATTAAATAGATAAATTTATATAAATATTCAAAATCAAGTTAAAAAGTGTATATAAAATAACATTGAGAGAGAGAGATATTTTTGAATTTATCCTTGGAATCTTTGAAACTTATTTAAATAGATTTAAATAGATTTAAATAGATTTTTTTTATTGTAATAGTATAGTAACTTATTATATTAAACTAAATTGAATACGAAGAACCATACTTAAGAATCTCAATTAAACTTAATTTATTTTGCAACTTAGCATTGAAAGTCGTAAAGTTATACAGGAGAAACTCGCGCTTTCTCACAGGATTCTATATTTGTGGGTCGAACAAATCAGCCGTCTGCCAATTAGATTAACGAGGCTCCGCCCGGCTTTAAAAATTTGTGCGCATTTGAGGATTCGTGATTCGAAGAATTAACCGGAAGTGAAATGATCTTGCTCGTTTGAACATTTCGTAATCGGCATGTCGTACCACTGTGTGTATAACATCAAAGCCGAAAGAGAATGATCAAACCTAAAATGGAAAATACCGTGCGAGACATTCCCGCGCTAAAAACACGCGCATACAAAATAAGATAATGCAAAACAGGATTTACGTATATGTACGTGAGATATTTGCGCGTTGCTTATTACGTGGACAATGGATTTATTTCATGCAGTTTATGAGAAAAAAAGGATATTTCGTCGTTATGTCGATATAGTGTGTCATGCACATTGCTATAATTAGCGTGTTGTTTCGAAAGTTGCATCTTTTTTTTCTTGAAGCGCGTGGTGCTTATTTCTATATAAAAATATTAAAAAACGATCTATATATAAAAAATTACAGTGCGTTTAATATACATTTAATGAAGTAAGCATTTAGTAAACTAATACGCGGACTACTGAAAAATTTTAAAAATAGATGATCATACATTTAATAAATATATGATCATACATTTAATAAATATATGTTGAATATATAATTAGCAAAATTATAAATAAATTATTTCGTACGCAAAGAGGAAATAATTTCCTTTGTTATAAAAAATTACAGTGCGTTTAATATACATTTAATGAAGTAAGCATTTAGTAAACTAATACGCGGACTACTGAAAAATTTTAAAAATAGATGATCATACATTTAATAAATATATGATCATACATTTAATAAATATATGTTGAATATATAATTAGCAAAATTATAAATAAATTATTTCGTACGCAAAGAGGAAATAATTTCCTTTGTTATAGCATTGTAAAAGTTTTTAAAATTAATATCTATATATCTTTGCTCCACTTAATAAAAATTAAAAAGAAATATAAATGTAGTGTAAAAGTCCTACATTATAGAATTAGGTAATCAACTAAAACTTGCTTGATCACTTCCGCTTTCACTCAAGAAATGTCTAAAAAATTATTTGCGTAATGTGCACATAATCAACAAAACGTGCTAATCTTAAAAATAATTAATTTCAATTTATAGAGAATTAAATGAAATGCACAAATAATATTAATTATATTATTTACTTTTAGAACTTTGCAGAGTATCCGTCTCGCGTCATTGTCCTAATTTATATGCGTTTATATATATGATGGAATTACACACACGAAATTATACGCAACAGCTTTCATTGGAATTTTGCCAATCCAATACTTATCGCGTAACTATGAATCGATTCATTGAATCACATGTTCTTTATGATTTCGCCATACAATCGAAGGTTTCGATTTATTAGCATACTATCGAAACAATCGACCAGGTGTTACACCGTCATCGTGTAAGGCATAGATTATGTATGAGAAGCGATGTAATTGAGAACGCGCAATGCTTATGTAAATAAAAAACGGGATTTTAACGACAGTGCGAATCCGAGCAGATGCTTTGTGTGAAGGCAACTTGTTTGTCGTTGTTTCGCTAATTATCGGGTGTGTTCTTGTATATAAGTTAATAAACGTGCGAGCCTTGTAACATAAACTTGTAACATTATTGCGAAGACGCTGGAGCAACATCGCGAGCGTGAAGAATTTTTTTTAATTTGAAAAAAATAAGCAACTGTATCGCACGAGTTACGGACGAATATTATTAGTCGGGAATAAAACCAGGAATCATGAAAATAATGCGCTAATAATTATCGATTATAGCTGCAATGTCGCCTAACAGTTGAATTAAAACAGGAATGTTCGATAAAAAATGCGAGTAAAATAATATAATGAGCGAAAATTACCGTTGGACAAGTCGAGGTCACTTGGCGTTTTCTAATATGCTAGAAAACGTCTGAATTACCCAACTTTTGAGTAATAACGTACGAGCATTAGACATTTATGGACAAGACTCTCAATCTACTGTATATATATAAATCGGATAATATAGTACCAAACTTTTATATCTGCGTTAATCTATAATGTTCAATAAATTCAAAATTTTGATTTTTTTGCCTAAGCTAAAAGTTATATAATATATAATTTTTAATTATAAAATATTTGTATATGATTTATAATAATTATAAAGTATAATTGTGATTCAATATGTTTTATGTTATATATATCAACCAAGGCACACCTTCATTTCATAATTATATAGAAAGTAATTAAAATAAAATATATCATAAAAGTAAAAGATAAATTTCATAATTACGGCACACTAATTAATTCCAAAAAGACACCTTTATTACGAAATTTTATAAACTGCACATTCTGCGAGGAAAAATATTATCGAATAAAATCGTAAATGCTATTGAAATGCTATCAGATATCGCTAGATATCAAAAATCGATAAAGTTGATAAAAAAGCGCCCCATAAACTGTATCATTATTTAGCCCAGCGCAATATTGTAATTAATAACTTTCTTTTTTTGTTAAGAGAGTTATGCATGCAGAAGGTTTGCTCTGCGAATTAATCATGTCAGTTACGGCATTTAGTGAGAACAAGAAAACTTTTACGTCAGTTTCCAGTCTAGCATCTAGTAAGAGAGAGCTCTCTCTCTCTCTCTCTCTCTCTCTCTCTTGCTCTCTCTCTAAAGATTGGTGACTTTAAATGATTTATGAGGAGAGGTGAAACATGTTCATCGATTATAACCTAATGGATACAGCTAAAATTTTATATATATAAATTATTTAGTGTTGAATATTAAGTTTTTATATTAAGTCAACAGATTTTTAAAAAAACATTTTTTTATATCAATGCTTTGTAATAAAAAATTATTTGTAAGCGTCAGCTCTCTTTTTACACATTTTAAATTTGTGGAATTGAGCTTTTAAACAATTACATTTAAAATCATAGTTCTATCAAAGTAATCTTTTTTATTAAAAAGAAATATTTTAATTAAGAAGAATTTTTATATTCGATGCTTCATTAATTTTTTAAATTTATATCATTGCATTGATTTATATGTGACTAATTGTGTTATATAATTATATTCCATATTTTATTTCTACATAAGTATTTCTAGAAAAATCCATCTCTACATTGTTTGAAAAATTCTCAAATGAAAAAAATAACACAAATTTGGGAACATCATGTATATGTCAAGATATTAAAAAACCTCTTAAAAGATCGTAGTGAAAGTGAAAGAAAGTGTTCAAACTCTTCACGAGGCACACACCTCAATAAATTTGCATATAATTCAGTTTATAACGGAGACCTTGTTCGTGCTTCTAAAAGTATGCTATGAAATCATTATTTCACTGACAGCGTGTCGAATGTCCAGTTAAAAAATTGGATCGCGTAAAATCTGCATAATAATACGTATTAAAGGTGCGCTGCCCGTTTTGCGAACAAAACATCATCCGTAATTAAGTAAAAGGGGAGAATGTAACGCGATCGTTCGGTCTGCTGCAATGTTCCAGGCGAATTTCACGCAATGCGATTGCCTGTCGGCCGCGGAAGCGGTGAACGGCAGCGAAATGTAATAACGTTTGCATATAGAAAAGAGAAAAAATGACGGTCTTAATTCAACGCCTAATTTATGAACGCCGGTTTTCACGTCTCCTTTTACGTCAGAGAGGATTTATTTTCAAGTCTTCACTTCTCAATGAGCACAAATCACGTAATAGCATTCTTGGGAAATAATGCCAAATTATTATATTGTATATTTAGGGTCTCTCAAAATAAAAGTTTAAAACTTGTAAAAAAATATATGTGACAGCAGAATATTATATATAACATATATTATATAAAGTCTTACACGTGCCATGTGTAACTGTAAATAAAAAAGTAATTTATCGTTTGTAATAAATTATTAGAATTATATAAACATCGAAATTTTTTTAACCATTATCTTTTCAATTTATATTTTTGCATACATTTATTCCTTATTTATTATCATATCTTTTTGTCATATTTTTACGTGTTATTACGAATGAATTTATTATGCAAAGAGGTACTCTTTTGCGCGCGCGTATGTTCTTCATCTTGTTCCTTGTAATCCCCCTTCATTTCTCATCGCGTGCGCTCTCTGCATTCCACGCCACATTCTCACTTTTACTCTCACTAATGATCGGAATCTCATGCTTTAGAGAGTGAAATAACGATCGTCTTATCTCCGGAATTCTTTCTTGAAATTGGAATCATCGATGAAATCGCGCGTATTTTCGAAACAAAAAATAAAACGAGATACCTATAGCATTTAATAATAATGCATTTAAAAAAAATTATCTCATAATTCAATCGAATTATTAATGTGCGACAATAAAAATGCCAAAAATTTATCAGTAAATGTTAATAATTCTTGATAACAAGCGTACTTTAAAATAAAAATTAAATTTTAAAGTGTTCTTTTAACGTTGCAATTATTTCAATTAAAATATAAGCACGAAATATGTATTACAGGTTGAAGAGAAATCGAAAACTGTAAAAGAATGCTGCGAAGGATACAAAATGTCTCACAACGATGCAGAAACGAATGCGACGTGTTTACCATTTTGCGAAAAATGTCTAGCGGGCGTATGCATCGCCCCGAATAAATGTCAATGCGATCCTGGATATTATGGAGATGACTGCGCTCATGGTAAGTCAAAATATAATATTCTCTTTTTTTTATAAGATATAATCTTGAATTTGGTAATTTATTATATCGACCGTATAAATTGTAATTTTTGCATTTAAAACACTTAAAATATATGTATTTTAAGATTTTCTTAATATATAGCTACTATATTTTAAGATATATTTTATAGCGTGAATGTGATATGTTTTAATTATCATAATTATATATTTTCTGCTTTCTGTGTAATGCATTTCCAAAAAGATTACAAGATACGATAAAAAATTAAAGAATAAAATTTTTTTTCCCTATTGTATTTTCAAGTCTCATTGCATCTCTCTTTTACATGATTCTTATTATTGAGCAATTTTAAATTTACTTTTTTAATTTAAGAAAATTTATTAAATGCCTCACATTAATATATAGTAGTTATATATTAAGTTTCTATTGTTCAATATACATGATTACTAAAAGCAGCACTAGTTTTATCTGTAACATCATTCTCAATATCAATATGAGAGCGATTTATTTAGATGATATCTAAAAAAAAAAATAGCGAAGGTATTTTAAAAGATCGTTGAAGCATCATCCTTTGTCGATGATACTTGCCACATCTATTTATCGAAACGGAATAATGTCTACAGTGCTAATTAGATGCTAATAAATCGCTGTGACATTTAAAAAGATATATGTAAACTAAGGCAATAAACAGCTATAAATATACATATAAAATCGCGCGAAATAAACCTTGAAAAAACTGAATAATTAATGAACTCACTGCTAATTTTCAAGGTCCGTGTGATGATTTATAAAAATTCAATGACAATTTCGAAATAATTCCCACTCGAAAAAAAGCATTTGAGACTAAAACAATAAATGATGCGTTACTCGATTGTGAAACGGAACTGAGAGTGAATAAATCCGAAACGGATAAGTACAAAACGCAACGAGAAATTTCACGCTCTATGAAACGAACTGACCTTCCATGATCAAAAGAACGTGCATGTAAAACATGTGATGTTTTCAGAAATAAATAGTATTTTCACACAAATCATAATAATAAGTATGCATTATTTTCACAGCTCGTTAAACTAACGTTATATTACACATCGTTGCAATAATGAAAATTATTGTAAAACAAAGATGTCAATCTATTATTCTAAAGCAATAGAATACATAAAAAGAAAATTTTTAAAGTAATATTTGCTTTTTCACACATTATCAACTTCAATCAATTCTTTCCGCTATTTCTATAATATTTATTAATATTTATTATAATCTTATACTTTTTGTAATATATATATATATATATATATATATATATATATATATATATATTCGAATTTATCGAAATTATTTTATATTTCTTTATTGAAGGGGAACCCATATTAGGGTTAATGATAAAATTACAGATTTATCGCGTTATCAAACAAGCAAAAGTTGCATGCAACTGTTGCGTCAATACAATCGGGGACTTCGAAAGTTGCGGAAGCCCGGAAGTTACGAAGCCGCTACTTTCCCATGAACACTCGAGAAGGTCGTGGGCGGCAAAGAGTTGATCAGATACAACGTCCGATATCATATAATCGTGACGTCAATGCTTTATAAAAGACATATTCTCAATGATAATCTCATTCATCTTAAAAATATCTCCTAGATACATTTTATATCTGCATTTCGAAAGACTTATTAGACTCGGCAATTACATTAAATTATTTGTGTTTACATGGAAATTATAGCATTAAGCGTAATATATTAATATATTACACAAAAATATAAAAATTGTAGTTCAAAATATATATAAAATATATTGATATTGTAATTTTATATGTAAGCTATTTTTGCGAAGATAGTACAAATAGATATTAATAGAATAAATATATTAGACATTGCTTCTCTCTCTTAAATATTAAAGCGTTGTATATTTATAAAATTTCGAATATTAATTTCATCTTGCAGAATGCCCGATAGGATTATGGGGTCTGTACTGTATGGAAATATGCAATTGCGGTAAAAATGCCATCTGCAATCCTATAAATGGCGCTTGTAAATGTTCTCCGGGATTGCAAGGACCACAGTAAGCGATTAAAAAAAAATTCATAACATAAACAAAAGCTTTTGCCAAAAAATTAAAGCATCATAATATTCAAAATATCAATATATTAAAATTAAATTGTGTTGTAAAAGTAATCACTTTTTTGCAGATGTCAAGAGCATTGCGCAATCGGCCAGTGGGGCCCAGATTGTGCAAATAAATGCACGTGTCAAAACCGAGACAATAACTGCGATGCCGTAACCGGAAGATGCAGGAACGGCGACGCCTCTTTAGACAAACAAACGTCACCCGCTTATTTGCCGAGTTCTACTACTGAACGCATACAAACACCCAGAATTGGCAACCTGGAGTACACAGAAGTTGTCTCGACACCGATTGAGACTACCGAGCGCCATACAGAAGGTGAAATAATACGTTTACCGAAGAAAGCATTTGTGTACATGTTGCGTTAATTGTTTGCCCAAAGACGTAGAAATGGCTCTTCAGGTTCTTAAGCGTGAGAGCCAGCTACGCAGGGATAGCAAGACAAAATTAATTAGTCAAAGAGCTAGCATCACAACTGAATTATATATGTATATTTCTTACTCTCCTTACGCGACGTGAAAAAATTATTTGTTATTAATGTTTACGCATTTTTTAACACGCTGCCGTGATTAACAGCAGCATCTTTTTTCACGTAAACGATAGTCTTTCAGTTTAATAATTTAATAATTAACTAATAATATAGATTAAAAATATTATATAATATGTTATAATATTTATATAATATTTTTTTATCTGCAGATATTAATAACAATTGGAATGATACAAATTACATTGCGGAAACAACAAGTCCGACAACAGCTTCGATTGCGATTCCTCCGACAACAAAGGAGACGCGAATAAAGAATCTTTCGACCACTGCTCGACCTGTAATCGTATTAGTCTCTGTTCCCGAACGCAGAAGGAACGTCGATAATGATAGGCAAAAGTTTGCAACGAAGGACGCGTTTTTCAGACACGTGCAAAATGATGAAAGTATCGACGTGCCAAATATCGATTATGTAAAAACCGTTCATAAAGGTATTATTTCCAGAGATATTTGGAAAAAATATATAAATATATAATTAGCCCGCTACCCTTTGCTTGTGATATAAAAATATCTTCATATTTTTTTTCACGCGCCTGCATTCGATATTACACTGTTGTGAAACAAAAGTATTTTTATTGCCGCGACAGATGACATTCAGACATCTACGCCGATTTCATTGGACATCGCTCTAATTGTCGTGGCTGCGATCGTCTCTCTCGGTCTGACTTCGCTTGCGGTGGTTATGGTTTTTCACATGCGTTCCAAGCTGTTTGAGACCGTTCGTCTTGCTATCTACGACGACGAGAAGACCAAAAGTCAAGAACACGAAAGCGTGAACAGCGGTAGACTGTCCACAGTAGTGAATGCTAGCCTGCCTCGTGAGTATCGAGCATTACATTCACTTGATGCAACGTTCTCTTCTTGCTTCTGAATTGTTAGTGAAATCCGTGTGTCCTTGACCCTGATGCGGTCTAGCCACGTAACGACCATGACGATAATCTTGGCCGTCATAACTAGCGAAGAAGCTATAATCGGACGTGCGATATCATCTAAATCCTTTGCACGATCGCTAATCAGATCTCTTGTACTAACGCGTATGTATATCTGCGATTTTGTTACGATTTTAGCACCTCCGATTTGTGTGAATCCCATATTTGCTACTAGTGCGGAACCGGAAACTATTTTCACCGTCGACGGCATTGAGTCCTTGAATACTTATGCTAATGGCGCCGCTACAATAGGTCTGCGAATTTCCGGTAATCTTCGCGGTAAGTTTCCCCATTTTCTTTTTAAATTTACTATATAAAAATAACACAGTAACAACATAATAATTACAAAAAGAAAATTAGCCTTCATTAAATTAGTAAAAAGATTTAATAAATAGTAGTTAATGATAGTTAATAATTCTATATATAGTTTTATTCTCGTGAAATTGTAATTATGATATAATTATTATTTTAATAAAAAGGCTAAACTATACAATTTTAATTTATCTATACAATTCTTAAAATATTCAACTTATGTGTTACTGTGAATCCTAGATCTGTTACAAGATGGCCATTACGATCGACCATCGGCAACTCTGATACGTCTGCAAACAAACTTTGACCATAACACGGAGCATGTATACGATGAAATACCTTTACAAACTACTCCATTATCCAACAACCAGGATGTGTGATGACACTATTCACTACATTTCATGGTCAAGTCCACCTGTCATTAATAATGCAATAACGTCATAAGAAAAAAAAACATGAAGCATTTTTAGACGAAATGCAATCTGTCATGAACAAATAATCGATGAAAAATCAATCGTTCGATCCTATTGAAAAATCCTATTGCGCGATCCTATTGCGCGAATACTGGTTTCCGACCTTACGCACATTAAACGCGCTTGAAGGCTGAACGTGACTATAATTGAGATAAGCAGAAAAACAAGTCATTTAAGCATCGTACTGTCAATGACCGCCGATAGAATTTAACCAGTGGAGTGTGCAACTTTCTGAATCAACTATTTCAACGGGATGACGTCAAACCGAGGGAGAGAGAATGCACTAGATTATGATTGCGCGCGAATGCACAATTAGGTGGAAAGCGCGAAATAATAATCCTGTGTAACAAGCAAGAAAATACAGCGTGCCGACATACCATCATTATCCAGATGATATTAAACATTTGTATAGTCTCGATGCGGAATTATCTGCTTACGAATAAACAGATGCGAAAAATGTCTGATAAATCTGGCAATTTTACTCACAATGAGTATGAGCGTAATTTACTTGCGATTACGTTGTTTATAAATTATAAATTATGTTGTGTAAATTAATTAATTATTGTTTACTCCAGTTAATATTACGAGCGATTCTTTTACATTAAATATCGTCGCATTGCACAAAACAAAGTACTTTTTTTTTCTTAAATTTAAGAATATTACAAATTTTTCATTACATTATTAACAACGTTATTATCAATTTTTTATAAATTAATAATTACTTCGTATTAATCTCGTTCTAAAAAAGTAGCATTTTTGCGCGATAACATCCTGTATTTCATGTTAATAAGATGACGCGTTTCCGAGTTATATCAATAGTGATATGTAAGTGATAATTTAATGATATAATTTAATGATATAAATGCTTAAGAGGAAGTACACTTAATAATATTTCTGTGTTAAAATAAAACCAAAGAATTAAAATCCTACATTAAATCGACGCAATGTATGTACTATGGTATCGTAGAAAAATATAATGTTCATATATTTCCATACAAGTTTAAAGAAACTTTTAATAATTATGTATAATAAATTAAATTAAATAAATTATATAGTTAAATATACACACATTTTATATATAACCCCTCTTGAATTTTTTAATTATTATTTTTTTCATGTTATTATTTTGTAAAATGTCAATTAATTAATTTATTGTAGCTTTGTATGCGGAGATATTTTTGTAAGAAAATGATAATCACCGAAAGGATTAATTAATATTAAATTATACGTTATTTATGTTGAAAATAATATTTACCTCCATATAAAAAAAAATAATTTTTATGGAAAGAGAAAAAAAACCTCTTTATATCATGAAATAATCTGATCTTTTCAGAGAAATACAGATACATTCTGCAATAAATAGTTATACTCGTTTCAAGGAATTGTTATCTGTAGTCAGCATTAACTTATCATAATTAAATAAACATATGCTGTGCACATTTATCGCATTTAACATATTCTTGCGCTGTTTTATTATCGCCCTAATTCGCTCATGCATTCATTCCCGGATGATATCAGACGGATTGTAAATAACGTCGATATGTAAAGCGAGAAATTCAAAATAAAGTACACATACAGATTCAGAATACATGTATAATTTGAATGATTTGATTATTTTGAACATTCAGAAATTATTTTATCTCACATTATATGCATATAAACATTATAGATGCAGTATAATCTTCTTTTCAGATAACCTAACTTGGATAAAGTAAGTTAATAAATGTTTTTAACAACTTTGATATATTACTTTTATGTTTTTTTTTATACTTTATCATAATTTAATATGTGCATGACGTAAATGTGTAATTAAAAAAAAAATATTTTTCATAACTTTTACTTAAAATTCAGAAGAATGTTGCACAAGTGTAAAAAATTTTTATGATTTAAATAAAAAATATTCGATAATATTATTAAGCTATTATAAATTTAATTGCGACACATTATCTTATTCTTTCATTTTGTGCACAAAGTTACAAGATGCAATAAATAATTTATTCACGATTGAAACCGCGTCGAATGAGTCAATTATGTCCCAGTTAATAGTAATAACCTAATCAATAATTAGATAAGAAAGAAAATATGAAGAAACGGGACGCACGAATGCTTTATTGGCCCTATTAAGACTCTTTGACATATCGATATGTGTAACTGATAACCATTTCCTTGAACGAGTGTTGCGTAGTTTAATCAAAAAGATGAAAAACGCTGGCCTCTGCGACACTCTTATCGCGATGATGCCCGCTCTCTGACCGAAAATAAGCACCCAGTAGTAAATTCGCGATCGTTCGTACAACATGCAACGATTGTTGATTTGCCTGGTCGTTTTTACGGGCCTATGTGCCAGCACCTGGGCCACGAACGGTGTAAAGGGTGGACATCGACCGCGTTATCCCACAAGCGGAAATTATCATGGTAGCAACTCCTCGCAAAATGCTCTTTGCTATAAAACGGTGCCGTAAGTAATCAATTTTTCATTTCGAGACGCGAACGCAATATTTCTGACAATAACACAATTGTCAGTACTGCTTTTCGCTTATATATTCTTTGTATGTTATATGCGTGCGCGCACTAAGAATAATATAAAATATATCTATGTTTATTATAGATACAGTCATGTTTTGGCTTTGAACTCTAGTGGCTCGCCTTATAATACCATCCCTCAACCATCAGGAGGCCAGTCTGTAAGTAACGAATGAGTCAATTATGTCCCAGTTAATAGCAATGACCTAATCTCTTTCTTTTGACCGTAAATTTTTCCCGCGTTCTTATTAATTTTTTTCATAAATATAATAAACTACATTTTTAAAAAAAATAAGAGATCTTAGAATGCAACTTGCGCATTCATTACAAACTATTCAAATAACTTTATTAAGATAATTATAAAATAATTATCTTAATGTAAAGCAATTATATAATAAATAAATAAATAAATCTCTTATTAATCAGCATAACGAGGGTTGGATTACTATTTTGGACTGTTGCGACGGTTACGAGCGCAACGTGACGAGTGGCTTGTGCGAACCGCATTGCGATCGTGGCTGTTTCGGCGGACGTTGCACAGGACCAAACATCTGCAGCTGTCAACCGGGATGGCGTCCCGAGGATGGCGTCTGCATGCCTGTCTGTACATACCAGTGTCAAGAGAACGCCTATTGCTTCTCCCCAGAGGTGTGCGTGTGCAAATTAGGCTACGATGAGATAAACCGTCAGTGCAAGCCAATCTGCCCTGACGAATGCAGAAACGGCGAATGCGTGGCGCCGCGAGTTTGCCAATGCAGACCGGGATTTGTTCAGAATGAACGCAAGGAATGCGTGGCCGCTTGCAAGGGAGGCTGCGAGCACGGCACATGCAGCACGCCGGGTGTATGTGCCTGTCACCAAGGGTAATTATCTTATTTTTTTTAATATCCTATGATCTCCGGTAACTACGCAATATATCTCTATCATAATTAAAATTAGCCTCGTAATTGCGCAGAGCGCTCTACATGTGTAACCTGTTTTTCAAAAACAGAGAGATAAATCTACGTATAGTTGATAAATCAATGTTAAATTCGCGAACACGCTGCATGCGATATTACGCTGCAAATTTATACACCGTGTAATTTTGTGCAGACATATAAATAAATTATCTTTTAATTTTTATGCACGCACATCGACATTTGTATAAGTGATATCACTTGTATTAGAGAAACAGATACTTTATAGATACTATACAATTACAAGTTTTATCAAACGAGAGCATTAATCTGTTAGTATATATATTAAATTGTTATACAGAACGTTTCGCATCTACTGATATTTTCAACACACGTTCTTTGACGAAACGTATTATAAATTATTTTACAGATACACCAATCCTCCCGGTGACCGCGAGTCCTGCGTTCCTCACTGTCCAAACGGTTGCGACGACGGCGAATGTATCGCGCCGAACATTTGTAGATGCCGACCCGGTTTTGTGCACGATCGCACCGGAAGTTGCGTGCCGGACTGTCCGGGTGGCTGCGACGGTGGCGAGTGCATCGCGCCGAACGTTTGCGGCTGCAGATCCGGATACACGCGGGATCGTTACAGCGGCCGATGCGTCCCGACTACCCCTGGCTCATCGCAGTGCGGAGAAGGGTATATTGTCGATCCCGATACCGGTAGATGCATCCCCGCACCGACAGTCACCACCCCGCCGCACACCCTCGACTGTAGACACGGCTGTGGTCCTCACGGCATCTGCCGTATAGGACATAATCGATGTATCTGCGAACCGGGATACACGGTCGATCCTGCTATCGGTAGATGCGTTCCCCTAACATCTTCCAACGCGACTAGCTCACAATGCAGATACGGTTGCGGACCGAACGAACGGTGCGTCGCCCCGAACGTGTGCGACTGCGATCTGGGATTCCGCAAAGATTCTGATACGGGTAGATGCGTCCGATACGAGGGGGATGAAACGGACACACGCGTGTGCCAGCATCCGTGCTTGAACGGCCAATGCACCGGACCGGATCAGTGCACCTGCAATCAGGGATACACTCACGATCCTCGTGATGTCACACGTTCAAGATGCGTACCGGTATGCGTGGGCGGATGCCCGAATGGCGTATGCACCCTCCCGAATTTCTGTATCTGCAACCCCGGATACCGAAAAGAAAGTGGTGTTAAGGGTCGGCAAAGATGTGTCCCGCAAGAGTAAATGGATGTTTTCAAGATGTATAAATAACTGACATATAGTGTGTTAATATTTAGATTAGTTTGACAAAGCGAGCATACATTCATTCCCAGATATCAAATAGATTGTGTAAACATCAATATGTAACGCGAAAGTCATAATAAAGTACGCATACCGATACAGAAAACATTTTATAGTTTAGTGTTTATCTCAAAGATACAATTTGAATATTCTTTTGAAGAAGAAATTATTTTCTCTCAAAACATTATGTGCATATATAAACGTTAAATTCAATAATTCTAACTTCGGATAATCTAATTCAAATAAAATAAGTGTATAAATGTTTCTTAATTATAATTTACATATTTTATATATCATAGTCATCTTATACTTTCGTTTAATATAATATGTGCATGACATAAATATGTAATTTAAAAAAAGGAACTATTTTTCACAATTTTTATTTCAAATTTAAAAATTTTGCAAACATAATTTTTAGGGTTTACATCTAAAACATGTGATATTATTAAATTAAACTTTTTAATGGTAATATATTACTTTTTTCACTTTGTGCACAAAGTTACAAATTGCAATGAATATATTATTAAAAGTATTAATTAAAAATGTGTGGAATGAGCTGATATCATAGTAAATAACAATAATTTAATTTAATTATTGTTATTAAATTTAAATAACAATAATTAAAATTTAAAAAAGTATGAAGGAACAGACACACCAACGCTTTTTTGGCTTTTGAAGATTGATATGTCGAGATGCATAACCGATAATCGATTCCTTGAACAAGTATTGCGCAGTTTAATCGAAAAGGTGGAAGAAGCTGCTGGCCTCTGAGGCAATCTTATCGCGTATAGATGTACTCTGTCTAAGCGAAAAAGAATCAGTAGTAAATTCGTGATCGATCATGCAACATGCAGAGATTAATGATTTGTCTAGTTATTTTTACATGCCTGTGTGTCAGCACACCAGCAACTGACAATATAAAAGGCAGACTACTGCGTAGTCTTACAAATAGACGATATCAACAACTTTTATGAGCCAATTACACAGAAAATCTTCTTTGTTACAAAAAAGTGCCGTAAGTAATCAATTTTTCAATTCAAGACGAGCCTAATACCAACAATTATATATTTCAGTATTATTTTCTACTTCCACATACACACACTCTCTTTCAATTTAATATATGCGCGGACTAACAATAATATAAATATATCTATGCTTAGATATAGTCATGTTTTGGCTTTGAACTCTAGTGAATCACCTTACAATATCGTCCAACAATCACCTGGAGGCAGTCAGCCAGTGAGTAATTGACTCGAATATTTTTCTGCGTTTGTGTTAATTTTTGGTAAATATATATTTAGCATATATATATATATATATATGCTAAACTAAATTTTCTCGTGGAACCAAAAAATCTCAAAATGCAATATTTGTGCATGCATTATAAGAGTCGATATAAATTTAAATAGCTTCTATAAGACGGCAATTATAAGAATAGATTAATCTTTTATTCATCCTAGCATAATGATACTTTGATTACCATTCTGGATTGTTGCGATGGCTTCAAATTCAACGTAACATTTGCACACCCATTTGCACGCATCGGTGCCAAGAAAACGCTTATTGTTTCATTCCTAAAGTATGCAAGTGCAAATTTGGCTACGAGGAGCTAAACGGTCAATCTGTAACAATGGATGCAGAAACGGCGAATGCATGAAGCCGGGCGTTTGTCAATGCAATCCAGGATATATCCTAAATTTAATGAACGAGTGCATAATCGGTTGCGAAGAAAACTGCGTGTATGGAACATGCAGGGAAGATTTGCACCTGTCACGAGTAATTATCTTATTCTTTCGAATATTCTATGATTTCCGATAATTACGAAATATCTCTAGCATCGGCGTGATATTCTACGCGAAAATTAAATTTTACTCATTATATATACATATACATTTACATACATATATGTACATATCGTATTATTAGTATGCAGAATGTTTCGCAGATATAGGATATTTTCAACATATGTTTTGACGAAATATTAAATACTTCAAAACACATAAAAATTTAACATTAAACACTTAAAAACTCCCAAATTCAACATTAAATAATCTTTACAGATTCCCTGACACTCCAAATGACAGCGAGTCCTGCAATCTTGATTGCCTCCCCTGCGTCGGCGAATGTGCCGCGCTAAGAATTTGTAAATGCAGACCCGGTTTTGAGCGCAATAATATGGGTAATTGCGTTCCTTTAACAGATATAGAACCTGCGCAATGTATATACGGCTGCGGTCCGAATGGACAGTGCAACGCTTGGGGCAAATGCGACTGCAATCCGGGATTCCTCAATGATTTTATAACGGATAGGTGTGTCCGAGACATTGGGAATAATATGGATACGAGAATCGGATGCCAGCATCCGTGCTTGAACGGTTATTGTAGCGGACCGAACCAATGCACCTGTAAGTCAGGATACACTCACAACAATGGTGACCTTACAACATGCGTACCGGTATGCGAGAGCGGATGTCCGAACGGCTTGTGTATTTTGCCAAATGTCTGTAATTGTAATTTCGGGTACCGGGAGGAAAACCGTCAGCAGAAATGTGTCCCGGGAGAGTAAACATTATTTCACAGATTTAAAAAAAAATTGACAACAGCGTGTTAATACTTAAGATAAGTATGATAAAGCGAGCGCAGATTTATTTAAGAATGATATTAAACAAATTGTATAAACCTCATTATATAATGCAAAATTTATAATAGAAACAAAAAACATTTTTGTAATAATAGTTTAGTATCCCCTTTCTAAAAAAGATATGTAAAGTCGATACTCGCATATATTGAAATTTATTGTTGTCGCTTTTTCTCGATGCGCATTGGCTGTCAAGATTCGCGTTGTGCGTTATATTTGTAGCATCGAGAGTCGTGAGGCTGTCCTCGCGAGGGTTAACAGTTTGACAGTTCGTTCAAAATAAAATTAAATAAAATAATAATATTAGTTTTAAATAATATGTTATAATACTTTAAACTCGATTAATATTTTTGAGTTATCAGTTGATTTCTGTCAAAAAATATTAATCGAGTTTAAAGTATTATAATATATTATTTAAAACATTATTTATTTTATTTTATTTTGAACAAACTGTTAAATTACTAACCCTCGCGATGACAGTCTCTCGATGTTACAAATATAACGCACAATGCGAATCGAAACAGTCAATCAACATCGCGGTAAAGATGCAACAATACTTGCGAGAATCGACTTACAATTAATATGCCTTTTTTAGAAAGGGATGTTATAATATTTTAAATTCGATTAATATTTTTGACAATTATCAGCTGATTTTTGTCAAAAAATGTTAATCGTGGATAAGATATTATAACATATTATTCAAAACATATTATTATTTTAATATTTTCAACATATATACACCCCCATCACCGCTATAAAAATATTATAAAATAAACAATTTCTCACTCACCGATACGTGCAATAGCGAAGTTGTAGTACACAGCACACATATTGATCTGAAAACAAAATATTCAAATTATGTATACTATACATATGTGTGTGTCGAATATCTCATAAACAATGCAGTTTAGAAAAAATGTGTAAGCAAGAATATTTAATTAGCAAATTTTCGCTTTATTAATATTTTTTGACAGAAATCAGCTGATTTAAGCGTTAATTTGCTATTTAATTTTTAAAATAATAATATGTTATAAAAATTTAAAGAATATAATATGTTTTAAATAATGTGTTATAATACTTTAAATTCGAGTAATATTTTTGACAGTTATCAGCTGATTTCTGTCAAAAAATATTAATCGAAAATAAGATATTACATCTTATTTACAAATTACTGTTTTAATTTCTATAACATATTTTTATTTAAAAATTTAATTAGTAAATTAACGCTTTAATCAACTGATTTCTGTAAAAAAAATATTAATCAAGTTTAAATAAACTTTATATTAATTTTTTTTTTAATATTATTTTTTTTTTAATACAAAACCGAAGAATGGCGCGCGCTACGCGCGCGCTTGGGTTGTTCTACTTTATCTTAAAATACAACTTGATTAATCTTTTAAAAAAGAAATTATTTTCCCTCAAAATATTATATGCATATAAATTCAACGTAATTGTGTGTGTGTCTTTTCGGATAATCTAATTCTGATAACGTAAGTGTTTATAAATGTAAGTAAGTGTGAATAAATATTTCTTACTTATAATAATTTACATACATTATATATGTATATGTGTCTCATACTTTATCTTAATATAATATGTGCATGATATAAATATGCAATTCAAAAAAACCTATTTTTCACAATTTTGATTTCAAATTTAAAAGAATCTTACAAAAACATAATTTGTAAGGTTTACATCTCTAAAACATCTGGTAATATTATTAACTTTTTAATATATTACTATTTTTCACTTTGTGCAGAAAATTATAAATTGCAATAAATACATTATTAAAATTATTAATTAAAACTGTATGGAATGAATCAATTATATCCCAGTAAATAGCAATTAATCAATAAGTAAGATAAAAGAAAAAGTATGAAAAGATAGACATACGAATGCATTATTATCTTTTGAAGACTGAAGTGTCGAGATGCAAAACCGATATTCGTTTCCTTGAACAAGTATTGCGCACTTTTAATCGAGAAGATGAAAATTGCTGGTCCATGCAACATGCAGAGATTATTGATTTGCCTGATTGTTTTTACGTGCTTGTGTGTCTGCACTTGGACAACAAACGGTGTAAAAAGCAAACAACAATTGCATTGTCGTCTAAACAGACAATATCACCAACTTCTATGGGCCAATCTCTCACAAAATACTCTTTGTTACAAAACAGTGCCGTAAGTAATCAATTTTTCAATTCGGGATGAACGTAATACTGACAATGATATATTTCAGTATTATTATTTACTTACACATCCTTAATATATAAATGTACTAATAATAATATAAATATATCTATTAGATACAGTTATGTTTTGGCTTTGAATTCTAGTGGATCATCTTACAAGATCATTCAAAAACCTGAAGGCAGCCAAAGTAAGTAACTATCGAGTATTTTTCTGCGTTTGTGCGTTAAATTTTAGTAAATGTAAAAAACTACACAGAGAGAATTTTCTCTTAGAATTTACCCTGAAAATCATGGTAATCGTGGGACAATATGGTATAAAAAGAATTTTATGAAAATTTCTCTGATTAATATTTATCACAATAAAATATAAAATATGTTTGATTAATTTTATTATGCAGTTTAGTAAAATTAATCAAACATGTTTTATATTTTATTGTGATAGATATTATTATTTTTATTGTGATAAATATTAATCAGACAAATTCTCATAAAAAAATAAAATTCTTTCCATACCATATTGTCCCACGATTACGATGATTTTCAGGATAAATTCTAAGAGAAAATTCTCAGTGTAAATTTTCTCGTGGAAACAAAAATTTCGGAATGCAACATTTGTGCATTACAAAAGTCGATATAAATTTAAAAAATTATTTCCATAAGAGGATAATTATAAGAATAGATTTTATTAATCTTTTATTCATCTCAGCATAACGGTAGTTGGATTACTATTCTGGACTGTTGTGACGGCTTCAAGCGCAACGTGACGAATAACATTTGCATACCCGTCTGCACATACGAGTGTCAAGAGCACGCTTATTGTTTCGTTCCTGAAGTGTGCAAGTGCAAATCTGGCTATGAGGAGATAAACGGTCAATGTAAACCAATCTGTACTAACGGATGCAGAAACGGCGAATGCGTGGCTCCGGACATTTGTCAATGCAATCTAGGATACTGAATTATAACAACGAATGCACACCCGTTTGTGAAGAAGGCTGTGTGTACGGTACATGTAGTGCAGGTGTATGCACATGTCATGAGTAATTATCTTTCTTTCGAATATTCTATTCCGGTGACAAAAATATCTCTAGCATGACATTCTACGTGATTATTAAACTTTGCCTCATAATTGTGTAATTGTATTTCTAATCTTTTCGTAGTAGGAAAATGCATTTATATAATTGATAATATTAAATTTATCAGATACAATATTACTCGCTGTGAAAGTCATTATATATATATATATATATATATATATATATATCATGTAATTTTATGCAAACATACAAATAAAATATCTTTTGACTTTTATCCACATACGCACCGACATTTGCGTAATTAATATTATTCATACTTGAGATACAGATCAAAAATATACATATATCGAAATACATATACATATACATATATACATATATATGTATAGAAAGAGAGAGAGAGAGAGAGGTTGTTCCACAGATTTTAACTGTGATATTTTCAACATATGTTTTAACGAAATATTAAGCATACAAATTTAACATTAAATAAACTTTACAGATACACCAACACTCCAAATGACCGCGAATCCTGCATTCTTCATTGTCCAAACGACTGCAGACTCTAACGAGGCAAATGCCTCGCGTTACTACGTATTTGTCAATGCAGACCCGGTTTTACGAAAAATAATATCGATAAGTGCGTTTCCCTAACAGATACTCCTACGGATGTGACCCGAATGGACGGTGCGTAAGTCCGGGCATATGCGAATGCGATCCGGGATTCCACACCACCTTCTTGACAGATAGGTGCATTCGAGACGAGTGAAATTATTCGGATTCGAATTATTTGCCCGAGTGTCAGCCTCCGTGCTTGAACGGCTATTGCAATGGACCGAATCAGTGCATTTGCAATGACGGATACACTCATGTCAATGATGACCTTACAACATGCGTACCGGATGAGAAGACGGATGTCCGAACGGCATGTGTACTCTGCAAATGTCTGTATTTGTAATTCCGGGTACCGAAAAGATACTGATCAGCAGAAATGCATTCCACAAGAGTAAAAGCCGTTTCTTAAATATAAAAAAAAGCTAACGACACGAAGTATGTTGATATTTAGATTAATTTGACAAAGAGATGAAAATTTCGCGCATTATGTTCCAACTGAAATATTATATTTATTAATTGATAATAAATTGTAAAACAACATTTTTGTGCATTTTTTGTTTTACACAATATGTATTTTTCATCGATATAACTGTTGAAATATGTGTCAAACAATAATATACAGATAGAATGTCATTGCACCTTTATGTCCAATTTAAATTTCTGTATTATAATACTTTGATTCTATATTATATTACTTCGATGACATTATACACAAATTCTTGAGTAGTATAAAATAATTTGCGGACACAATTTTCTTAGAACAAATATAGTGTCAGATGTAAAAAAACTTTAAAAGAAAATAAATGCATTAATTAATAATTAAACATTGATGTATGCTAAAAAACCCGTGAAAATATCCGTAAACTAAGTATAACCGCAATCGTTTATTGTGCAATTGTTTATTTTGCATACAACTAATGTTGTTGCATCATAAATGGGTCATTGCAAACTACATCCTTGACCTAGTATGTCAGCTTAACTAACAATAAGTTTTGCTCAAGAAAATGTACATTCCGTTTATGCACTGTTAAACATGCGGAATTGATTCGTTTACGGCATAAAACATTATACAATTTTTACAGTTTTATGCAATATACATTCTAAAAAAGTGCACTAGGTACTTTATAATTATCACAATAGTTAATGCTATAGATTTTAATGTATTTAAGTAATTTAACTAAAATTTTCATATTGAGGATAATCTGCATGTAGCATAATTTACAAAGTGAAAATAGGCAAGCAAAATACGTGTTTTTTTCGTTGAAGAGAATTTTTGTAAATCAATCTGAATACTTTTCATTTTATTTATTTATTCTTAAATTAATCACTGCGACTTAAAACACAATGCATGCATATAAAAAAGTTTTCAGTAAAACTTATATGAAATAAAGATTACTTAAAGAAAGAAATTTATCATATATATATATATATATATATATATATATATATATGTATAAGTTGAGGATTCATATTAATATAATTGTTGGTGCCTGACAACAGCTAACATCCTGCCGGATTCTGATAGCGCGCTACATCATAACAGAAAGGAAGAGAAGCCTTTAGTCTAGTTCGCGACTTGATATATAACTGTCCATATATTAATCGCTCTTTCTCGCTAGTTGTCTCTTCACGAAAATAAATTTTTCTGTATTTAGCAATTATGAAATTTTTATACGTCGTATTTATTTTTGCTATTCTACAGAACAGACTAATTACTGAAATAGTCAGTTTTCAATCACTTTCAAATAAATATCTTGATGAATTATATGAGTCGATTGCTGATACAGAAGGAAGATGTAGTCAATTAGTTAGGTAAGATATAGTCACATATTTTCTTTTCTTCCCTCTTTATAAATCGAAATAATGTTCATAAGATATTCAATATGATTGATACAGTGCATAAATAAGCTAATATTGTTAAACTTACACACTGTTTATAGTTTTCAAGAGTCCCAAATGGTTCGATACCTGGAAACATATAGAGAGAAGACATGGGGTCTTTTTTATGAGACTCGGACTCGATGGAATTACAGACGTGAGGTAAGATTTAAGCGTGTAAAACATCTGTTCCTGCATAACACTCTCTTTCTCTCTCAACAAAACAGAATAATATTATAATGTACAGAAAATTATATATAATATTTGTGTGATAAATTATATATATCATGGGATATATATTTCATGATATATAATATTTGAAAAATTACATATACATATATATATATATATATATATATATATATATATACTTTTCAACATTTCATATATTTTCAACATTCAATATATTTCATATATATATTCGATTATTAATAGAATAAATATTATTTTATTTTTTGATAAGGATATTATTATCTTCTATTAGTCAACTTAGTTATTTTATCTAACCAAATAATTCTATATTTATATTCTCTAAAGACTTAGATGCATTTCTTTATATACATATATAAATATCGTTATGTCGCTAATAAAAAATTTATTTCTATTTTAGTTTCACCTATCATGGCGCAAAAAATACACGTGTTGCAATGGATATGAGCTGATGTTATTTTCTTTAACATGTGAACCAATTTGTCAACCAAAATGTGGAAACGGCACTTGCGTCAAACCAAATGTATGTATGTGTAATTCAGGATATGAAGAAAAGGATTTCGATCCTATCTGTGTTCCTGAATGCACTCACACCTGTTTACATGGCAAATGCACCGCGCCTGAAGTTTGTACGTGCGATGATGGATACTTATTGAACATGGACGGTCATACTTGTGAACCTGTTTGCAATTTAGCATGTCACACAGGATCATATTGTTCCGAACCCAATCACTGTGCCTGTCTAAATCGATACACCGATATAATTCTTCCTCGTGGTCAGAGAGTATTTAACGTAGGTAAACAATACGATTTATTTGATTTACTTAAATTTGAATTTTGTTTATTTAACACGATAGTCACGAATGTAAACATAAAATCAAAATTGAAAGATTATGTTCAATGTTGTGGGGGGGGGGGGGGGGGGTGCGTCGTGAAAAAATAATTGTTGTCTCAATTAGATAGATGTTAATATTAGAAGAGAAAACACAGTCTCAGCACACAATCAAGCACAAATAGATTTAAAAAAAGCACATGTCGATAAACATTCGCATCTTTCTGTACTTAGAAATGCCAACCTGTTTGCGAAAATCCATGCGTTCACGGTGAATGCATCGCTCCTGACACGTGTGCCTGCGATAATGGTTATGAGCTTGATCCAGATAATATATTCGTCTGTAAACCCAAATGCGAGCACGGTTGTCTCTATGGCACATGTACGGCACCCAACGTATGCACTTGCGACAAAGGTTATTCCTTAAAAACTTCGAGTACGTGCGAACCAGTTTGCAGTGAAGCTTGCGTCATGGGTACTTGCGTGGCCCCCGAAAGCTGTAGTTGTTTCGAGGGCTATGGCTTATTTGAAAATTCAAATTACATTTGCGAACCGGTCTGTGAAAAAGCTTGCCTCAATGGAAGCTGCACTGCACCTGGCGTATGCACATGCAACGAGGGATTTCGACTGAGCGGCGATGAATCAACGACACACATTTGCGAGCCTTACTGCGAAATTTCTTGCGAACCGTTTGGCGTTTGCACCGCACCGGATGTTTGCACTTGTTTTGAAGGATATCGCCTAGCTGACAAGACCCGAGCCAAAAAAATCGTTAGTATTAGAGAGAAAAAAAAAAAAGAAAAATTTACCGCAAGATCATTTCTCATCGGTTTAAGAAGCGTCGTATATACTTTATATTTACGTAAAATAATTTTTATATTTACATAGAAAAATATTGATTTTCAGGATATACAATATTTTGCTGATAACTCAGTGTGCGAGCCGATCTGCGGTGCAGAATGCATCAATGGATTTTGCAGCGCTCCTGATACATGCAGTTGTGATACTGGTTATCAACCGTCAGACGGCAACTTCACCAATATCTGCGAGCCTATCTGTAGCCGGAATTGCGTAAACGGCGTCTGTAGCGCGCCTGAAACTTGTATATGCAACAAAGGCTATCGTCCTTCAAAGGACAATTCTTCGAACATATGCGAACCTTTTTGCGAAACTGACTGCATCAATGGATTTTGCAACGCGCCAAACGAATGTACCTGTAACTTTGGCTATCAACCTACCGAGAATAATCGTACGAATCTCTGCGAACCGATTTGCAATCCGAGCTGCAAGAATGGTATCTGCGTCCGACCCGACGTATGCAATTGCAAACCAGGCTATCGTCAATCGACGCATTCTATGAACGTGTGCGATCCTATCTGTCACCCGATCTGCGAAACAAACGGAATCTGCGAAGCGCCTGACTTGTGCGTTTGCAAGGACAATTATCGCATGGTCTATTACGATGAAAAAGATGTTCCGTTTAGATGCGAGCCGATCTGCACCGTCGACTGCGGAAACGGCACGTGTACGGCACCGGATATCTGCTCGTGCTTCGATGGTTATCGAAATGCGGAAACGGGTAGGTGCGAGCCTTTTTGTTCAACGTGCAACAATGGCACGTGCGTCGCACCTGAAGTCTGCGAATGCGACGACGGTTTCGTCCTCGAAGACTCGAGGAAAATCGAACCCGGAGCCTGGGAACCTCGTTACATTCCTGAGGATGGACCGGGAAACGGAAGTAGATGCATGCCGCGTTGCGAGAATTGCGATAACGGCGATTGTGTAGCACCGGACGAGTGTCAATGTCATGCTGGTTTTGTGAAAATCGAAGGTACCTGCGTGCACGCATGCCAGGGTGGTTGCGGCACTCACGGCGAGTGCATCGAGGAACGTAGGATTTGCGAATGCAACTACGGATGGACCGGCCGGAGTTGCGATCGACCAACCTTGTGTATCTCGATCTTAAAAGACGAAGATAATCGTACCGAGTCGTAAGTATCTAGAATATAGCATTTTAGAAATTTATATTTTTTTTATTAAGTAGATATAGTAATTGGACGTAACAGCAATGAGTATATTTAATTAATGAGATATTTAAGTATGGATTCAATATTAACCAATTAAATCCCCCCCTTCTCTCTCTCTCTCTCTCTCTCTCTCTCTTTCTTTCCGTACAGGACGCTTTGATATTATTATCAGAAAAACCATTATAACGATATCTGAAATGAATCGTCTATGAATCATCTGTCATTCCTTTATTTTCTTGCAGATTAAATGTCATGGAAGAACAAAATAACACTATCGAGCATGTACTTATAAATAACCCACGATGTCCCGAGTGTATTAATAAGATAAACAATGAGACATTGTGTTTTAAAATGCATATTAATGACACAGAAAAGGAAACACAAATTGGTTGTTTAATGAATGAAGGTTTGTTATAAATATACATTTATTTAACATGCATTTCTTTTTATTTCTGAGAAAAAAAGCAGAAAGATAAAAAATTCAAAAATTTTTTCTGATTATGTACGATATATAAATATATCGAAATTGATATTAACTTTTTCAGATATGTTTATGTATTCACAACATAGTTGTATTATACTGTTATTATATTAACATTATATATTAATTTTTTTTAGTTACATATTTTATTTTTTAGTTATATATATATCTGTCTGTCTTATTCCTTCATCATATCAAATTTTTAATTTCTCCTCGCAATATAATATTGCGCGACAAACTAATAAAGACTTATTACTTTTTTTGCGATAGAATGTCTCACACTAAGCAGTCAGTATAGAACTGGAAAGGAAATTATCAAACTAAGTGGAATCGCAGGTGGTTTCGGAATATTACTTCTGATAAGTGCAGTAGCAATTTATGTAGTACTACGAAAACATCGAAATACACAAATGGATGATCTAGGTATCATTATCAAATTTCATTATACATATTATCCAGTAATAATTGCAAAAATAATTTCTTAATTATACATGCTTATTTAGAAAATGTTAGAAAAAAATAGAATATAAGTTATAAATATCAACTTTAAACAAGAATCGAGTATATAAATAATTATCGCGAAAAAAATGCAAATAAATTTTTTGAGGCGTACAAGTAACAAACTAAATAATGTAATTAATACATTACTCAACAAAGTATTCTTTTTAACAGGTGATGAACAGGTAATTTGCAGACACAGTACATCAATGCAAGGGCTAATTGAAGAGAGTAATATTAATTCTTAATTTAAAAAATTCTACGAAAAACTTAATATAAAATTTTTGAAATTTTGCTTGAAATAATAATAATAAATACAAAAAAATGTTTGTTATTAATTTAATTAATTGTTAATTGAAGTTAATTAAAAATGTATATATTCATTAATCTAAAATATATTCAATAAACTATAAGTTTTTAAATGTGCATATTTTTTCGTCACAATTTTTATCTGCTTTCTAATGTTTCGTTTTCTTGCAGTTTTTTGTCACAAAACCTTGAAAAAAAGACATGACCGCGCAACTGCGACAATTTCTCCTCTTTTGCTATTAAAGCTCTTATATTATTAATTTATTTTACTTTTTTATATACGAATTGTATAAATGGCGTCACATCAAGTGATCACCTTCGTTAAATGCATTATTGTTATCATTGTACGATACATTGTCATTGTCAGGATTTCGTGCTAAAATGATAATTTAACAGAAACGCGGATGCTTCCATTCAGAATTTCGACTACAGAAACTTTTGCAGCTGATAAAATAGTCGCTGGGTGATTTACTACTATTTGTTTCGAGCTAACCGTGTTCATCACGGAAAACGCACAATTTTTGTGTGGGTTTCGCGATTTTAAACTTTCTATCAATGATTAATTGATGCCGCACGCATCTATGTATCCAGTTTTTAAAATTCTCGCACATTATCTACTCGCTGTGGAATTTTATGAAATATTTTCTTTCATACTTTTTCTCGGTATCATTTCTTTCGTGGAGAGAAAAAAATGAAAGATGTATAAATCGCCATTTTTATATATAAAAAACTTTTATATTTAAAAACTAAATATACATAAACTTTTATATGTACGAGGGTAAGTCAAAAAGTAAAGGGACAAATAAAGAAAAACACATTTATTTTAACCTATGTGGAAAATTTACATATCATTTTTCGACATAATCCCCACCAACATCGATACATTTGATCCACTACTTAACAAGCTTTTGTATTCCATCCTGGAAGAAAGATTTGGATTGGGTGTGTAGCCAGTTATGCACCACTGCAATGACCTTCTCATCCAAAGAAAAATTTTTTCCTCGTAGTGCTTCTTTTAATAAACCGAAGAGATGAAAAAAAAAAGAAAAAAAAAAGAAAAGAAATACTACGAGAAAAAAAATTTTCTTTGGATGAGAAGGTCATTGCAGTAGTGCATAACTGGCTACGCATCCAAATCTTTCTTCCAGGATGAAATACAGAAGCTTATTAAGTAGTGGATCAAATGTATCGATGTTGGTGGGGATTATGTTGAAAAATGATATGTAAATTTTCCACATAGGTTAAAATAAATGTGTTTTTCTTTATTTGTCCCTTTACTTTTTTATTTACCCTCGTATATTAAAAAAAAATATATAAAATATTTTTTATTCATTTAGAATAAAGTGCCTTTTAAAGCAATTGGTAATCCTTTTCATCTTATATTTCATCCTATTTCACCTTATATTATCTCGACATAAATAGTATTAATACTTTAAACGAACTTTATACTACACATACACATCCATTTTAGTAAACTCTCTGATAACACAGCACATCCACATCCTGTCCCATTAGAACAACGTAGTTCATATGCATGGAAAGCAAGAGATAAAAGAGATAATACATGGAAAGAAAGTGATACAATAGTCAGTTCAAGTTTTACGAAGCAAGTGTCAACTTCACAAAAACAACGTGCTATGGGGTTGTTTAAGAGTTTGATCACTATATTGATTGTCAAAATATTATTTCTACAAATAGACAAAATGTATACAAATGGAACTTCCGTAACGCTTATCCCTAATAAGCCTTCTTTACACATACCAATTAATAATTCAACGTGTACTAAACAAATCAGGTATTATATTTGTTATACGATCTCTTTTTTCTACATATATGTCGAAATTATATTCTATTTAGATCTATTAAATATCTATTTCTAAATTTGATATATTTTGAATTTTTTAAAAATAACTTTTTTTTCAAAAATACATTAATTTTGTTAATTTTATTACAGCCGTAGCTTCACACATTATATTCCTTATATGGAAACATATCGAACGCGGGATTCTTTACATTTATTTTATTCTATCAGGACTCGAGTAAATTACAGAAAAGAGGTAATAAAATCTGAGATAAATAACATAAAAAATGACAAAAAAGAAATAAGAAATAAAATTTCACAGAAAAAATGAAAAAAAAAAACAGTAAAAAAAATTTGTATACATGTCAAATGCATTCTTCTCACAATCAGTGTTACTTTGCCCTGCAATCGTTAATTTTTGTTTTGAAAATCAAATTAACTGAAACAATATTTCATAAATGAGATATTGAATTAACAAAACAAAATTTCAGAAAAACTAGATATTGGATTGTTTGTACGCTATATTCAAAATGTGTTGCTCAGATAATGTTGCTTTGTGGCAAATTCAATAAAAAAAAACTCAATAAAAATGTATCCTCAATAAATAATAGCATCTAAACGAAAAATTAGTATCACACATCACCAACAGATAGTATGTAAAATTCGGTAAAATTTTATTTTATTTTCTTATCTTTGCATTTATTTTACAAATGCAAAGTCTTCATAAATGCTCTTTTATTTCTCGCTTTCTCTCTTTCTTTTTTTCTTATCTCCTTATATCATGATTCGCTAATTAACCAATTACATTTGCAGTATCACACCGCATATATCATAGAGCCCACATGCTGCACATTCTATACTCAAATCGGTAGAGAATGTGTACCGCATTGCCCGCAATCTTGCAAGAAGGGATACTGCTTAAAACCGAACGTTTGCATATGTCACGCAGGATACCGCGCTTCGAGCAACACGAACGACAAAGAGACGTGCGTACCGGTGTGCACGAACGGTTGCATCAACGGCACGTGCGTCGAACCTGACATATGTAGCTGCAACAAGGACTATTGGATGGATTCGGACGGATTCACTTGTCGTCCTGACTGCGACGAGGAATGCGAACGTAACTACGGATATTGCTACGAGCCGCATGTCTGCTCGTGCCGTCCTGGTTACAAGAGAATCGAAAAAACCTCCACCTCGTCCACGTGCGAGCCCGTTTGTGATCGCGCTTGCACGAATGGTTACTGCGCTGCGCCTAACGTTTGCAAATGTTTGGATGGTTACGAGGTGGACCAGTTCGATCGCTTCAACTGCGTCCCTAAATGCGACGAGACCTGTGTTTTCGGCGCGTGTATGGGACCACAAATGTGTTTCTGCAACGACGGTTACACAGCGGTGAACGCGAGCGTTTGCGAACCAATCTGTAGTTTTCCATGCAAAATGGGCACTTGCATCGGACCAGAGAGTTGCGATTGTAACGACGGTTACGAACACCGTAATGGAAGTTCGAAATACCTATGCGAACCGATCTGCGAGGACTGCGGCAACGGCACGTGCATCACCGGAGTATGTGTCTGCGACGAGGGTTTCGTTTATGATAATCAAACTCGAGTTTGCAAACCGCATTGCGCAATACCTTGTGAACCGCATGGGAAATGTACATCGCCCAATACATGCACTTGCTCTCAGGGGTATCGCCTAACGCAACACTTGAATGCAAAACTATCGCAAGAATCTTTCTCTGTGACATTTAATGTAAGTATAGCAAGTACATAGCTCTACATGATAAAATATATAAAATGTAAAAATTATTTATTTAAAAAAAGAAAAAAAAACTCACTGGAAAAAATCAAAATCATTATTCAATCAATAAAATTAATTATTTAATAAATAAAAACCAATAAAAAAGATGTTTTTTAATTAATTGGCAACTATGAGTATTTCTAAAAGTATAATCACAGTTAAATAAAAAAATATATATTTTATTGTTATTCCTTCGATAAAGAATCAGAGATATATACAGAACGAGGAACATCAATCCCTATGCGAACCAGTTTGCGATTTCGAATGCATCAAGGGTACATGCACCGCTCCAAACGTGTGCACCTGTAACGAAGATTATGAACCATCGTGGATGAAGCCGCATCAATTGTCTTTGCCCTTAGACAATAGCACGACGCGCATCTGTGTGCCGCGTGGTGAACCTGTTTGCAATCCTTCGTGCGGGAATAATGGGATATGCACTGCATCCCTTACATGCAATTGTTACAACGGTTACACTAAACACGCTGATGGTCACTGCGTACCCCATTGCGTTCAAGAATGTTTCAACGGCACGTGTACAGCGCCGAATCGTTGCACGTGTAACGCGGGTTTCGCCCTGAGAAACGAAAGCATCTGCGACCCGATTTGCGAAAGAGGCTGTCAGAATGGCGATTGCGTCGGCCCGAATCATTGCGTTTGTCGCGACAATTTTGTGCCGAATACCGGGTCTCGCTTTGAAACGGAATGCATTCCCGCTTGTTCCCGTAATTGTAGCGATCACGGTACGTGTATCGTTGAAGACGACGAGTACAGATGCAAGTGTCACTACGGTTGGACGGGATGGGATTGCGATCAACCGACTATATGCGTTATAAGAATGGATTTCAATTGCAGTGATATCAATAAGTAAATATCATCGACCTATAGATTTCTTGTCTTTGATAGCGAGGAAAGAGCGCTAATTAAATAATTAACAAATTGCTTAATAAATTATATAATTGCAGAATCACGATCCGTAACGATACAAATAATAGCGTAATCATGCAAGCCTACGAGAACGCGCCGTATTGTTATCAGTGCGACAATTCCCTTAACAAGGAATCACTCTGCTACGTGATACACTCTGATAAAGGCGATACGACTCCAATCGTCGGTTGCTTATTTAGTACAGGTATTTGCATTTTACTTTGAAAGAGCAAAGAAATTACTTACTTTTTCATTTAAAATTTTGTTAATTATTTATACATAAAAAATTATAGGAAAGTTTATAACTTCCATTCTTTTAAACTCTTCTCTATATTCTAAGTGATCGTCTTCAGTATAAAAAAATGTAATTTCTTATTCAGTATAAAAAGATGTAATTTTTATTTTCTTCTTTATATAAAATAATATATGATTCAAACAAAAATAACTTTATATAATAAAAATCATTTCTATATTATAACAAAAGAAGAGATGAAGATGAAGATAGAATTGCAAAATAATGTGTTTACTTTGTGAGCTTTGCAAAGTAATTATTAAAGTTTTTTAAATATTATTTTTTCACAAAATATTGGAGCATTTTACGTTTTTCTATAAAAACATCGATTAAAAATAGAATAACGCTTTTAATTTTTAAAAAAATAAGTATATAAAAAAATTATAAAATTAGCGTAAAAAATCAGCTACACTATTTACAAAAATTAATCAAAATAATATAAAATTAATATTGAAAAGAAAGATAAATTTGCATTCTATTTATCACAATGTTTAAATTTGTATATATTTCATATCTGTATTTTTATTTTTTCAGATTTGCCTTGTTATTTGGCGTCTCATTACAACGCCTCGATTAACGTTGCCAAAATAATTTGGATCCTCGTGATATCAATTGCGACGATTCTAATAGTAGCAGCATATTTAATATATCGCAGACGCGAAAAGAAGAAAATAGCCACAGGTATATATTTGAGAATGTAGATAGGACTACAATATAACTTTTGACATAGTATTATGTTTCAATAAATAATGTAACTATTAAAAATTAATTGTGATGTTCTATTTCCGTATCAGTACGTACAAGATAAATCATGACAGGCAATCATGAGTCGCTTCGCGCGAATGATAAGAGAAATACTCACTTCCTCAACATCAAAGCACTCTCTTTTAATACGCTCCGTTTATTCGTTATAATAAATGTTAAAATAAAAAGTTTATTTAATAATTACGTTGTTTAATAAAAGCTTATTTATATAATTAGGTTTTTATTCTATTTTGCTTGGCAATGATTTATTATGAGAGATTTATTTCACAGCAGGTATGCCGACAAATCTCTTTCTACGAGAATCTTTCGTCACCGAATCTTTGTTGCCTGATAGCGTGCTCGATTTTTGAAAGAAACAATATGAAGATCATCGTGAAGAATTGTAATAGATAAATAGTAATAGAATTGTCATGGATAAAGTAATAATAAATATAATAATTGTAATAATAATAAAATTTTTTATGGATTGTGTGTGTGTATTTTATTGTTACCAACATCTCTCTTAAAAAAATTAAATAATTTATTCGATGAATCACTTTTAATAATATATTTTAATAATATTTTGATAAAATATTTTCGCGTATATAAGAGAGGAGAAAGGCTAATAGAATTATTTCCTTAAATAAATGTATCAAAATATCTTATAAGTATACAAATTATTAGAACAGATTCTATCTAATATGTAAAAAGGGTGCAATTCACGCAATATGTCCTATTAATACTGTCAACGGTCCATGAATAAATTCGCGTGAATAAGCTGTTTAAAGTACAAGTACTATGACGCAATCGAAGTTGCTGAACAAACCTCAACTATATAATAAAACATTGCTGTTGCTTCGAAACAGTTTTTGGCATTTACGGGCATGATATATCGGTCACCTCGTTCAAACTATAATTACTGCCCCAGTTGCACCCTTACAATCGTAGATGTCTGTCGATGATAAAACAGCGCAACGTCATTCCACGATAAAAGCTAACTCCAACTTGAAGAGAGAAAGAGAGAGAGGCCTGCTGGTCCCATTGCCCCTTATTTTCACCCGGACGCGAATCGATTACGGCAAACTTGCTCCAAGTTAACGTCCGACAAACGCTGCTTCGTGTCGGTAAATTCGTCTTGAGAGAATAAGGGATTCTGCCGATTAATGAAAATCATGACAGAAAATTTCTGCGGGAGATAGAAAAAGAGCGAGAGGGAGAGGGAGAGAAAGGGGGATGAGAAACCATTAGTGTCGAACCAATAAACAATTATGCCGCCTGACAAACCAAGAAGCGTGATATTATACATGCATCTTCGTCATCTCCACTCTCCGGAGAGGCAGACTCACTACGACTAACCCTGTCCTCTCGATCGACGTAACACGACGAGGGCGAAACGAGGCGACGCGAGGCGCCGCGACGCTCGTCGGCTGCGTCGGAGTAGCGCGCAGCTGCAGCTGCGTCCTCGTTCTCCCTGCGAGGACCTACGGCGTTCAGTGAACGAGGCGGTGCGGTTTCGAACGGGACCGAATTATACATCCTCGAGGAGAGAGTGCTCGATACCGCGAACGCGTGGAAGTTGAACTTCAAGAGGGTGCAGCGGACAGTTTCGTGTACGTTTTATCCGACGCCACGCAGTAGATACGGACAGACACGCACGGACATACGGCGAACGTGGTGTAAGACGCTTCTCTGGGGCATCGAAGGCGAGAGGGTGCGCCAGCGGGGTGGCAGGGAGGGAGGGAGGGAGGGGAGAGGGGAAGGCGACGGAGAAGGATGTCGATGCGCCGTCGGTGGTCGGTTTCGGGGGTTGACTCGCGCCGCGGGGGCGATGAGCGCACTTCCCTCCGCCCTGAGATTGACCTGCTGCTGCTGCTGGCTCCTGCTGACCTGTCTCGTCGTCTTCCTGATACCTGCACCCTGCACCAGCGACACGCCGCGGCAAGTGGTACGCCGGCCACGAGAACGGCCAGGAGGTGATGATGATGCGCTCGTGCGCGGATCCAGCTATCTCGACGACACCGACGTCGTCTACGACGACGAGCAGATACCCAGTGACAATGGCGACATCGAAGATTGGTTCGACAAAAATATTACCGCGGGTGAGTATTGACTTTTTTTCAATACCATGACAATGTCGAAATAATAATTATATGTTCGGAGACGATTGGTAAATCGGGATTATACTTAACGAACAGAATTCGATAACAACAAATTGGTCATTAAATGACTCGATAAATTGAGGATATAGATTATCTCAAGTATATCCTCATGAAATTGTTAATCACAATTTCTTTCTCGATTATTGAAAGACAGGATGCATGAGAATTGTAATTTCTAATAATTGATGACAAAGTCATAATTATAAAAATATCCTGGGGAAGAAAAACTTAAAAGACAAGGATTTATTCGGAAAGCTTAATGACAATGTCGTAATACGTTAACTAAGCGACGTCGGTGAAATTATTAGTTTCTGAGGGTTAATATTATTAATGAATAAATTTATCGTTTTTCTCCAAATTTAAGAAAAAATCGCAGATTTATTAATGAAAAAATTAAATTAGAAATTAGAAGATATATTAAAGATATTAAATATACTATTGTTCTTGTATCCTTGAAATATATTCGCGAAATTTCCATTGCGAAGTACTCGTGAAAGTAAGAAAAGAAGTGTTCAAATAATGCCAATAATATTGATCATTTTACATGTAATATTTATGAAAGATGAATAAATTATCAAGTCACAATATACGAATTTCTATAATATCCGTATTAGTGATTTTTCAGTAAACAAGAATATTATTTTGAGTACAGCAATTGAAGGCAATATAATAATATTATATTATTTTATTTAAAGTAAAAAAAAAATTTATAGATATAAAATTATAGATATAAAGTTTCTAATTTCTTATATATATCCCCCTATGCAAAATTTATTTATAATATAATGTTTCAAAACAATCAACAATTAATTTCAATAGCATCATTGCTATTGAATCAAGAAGAGTCAAAATTTGATATTTTATATGTTAATATTTATTCCAGAATGCAATAAAATATGGCTTTTTCAACATTTTATGAAATATGCGTTTGTTGAAAAAAATTAAATGATGTAAAATGAAATTATAATTGCAATCAAGATTACTTGAAATCGTATTTTTTATATATCTGTTATACCTTAAATTAAAGTATCCAGATTATTTAAAAAATTATAAATCTAATCAATCTTTTTCTCGCTTTGTGTGTCATTTTAAAGTTTTCACAAAAGAATTTATAAATTATTCCCTTAATTATCAAATAAATGTGAATATAAAAGCTTAAAAATGAAGAATAAAGACTTTAAGTCAAATACTACTTCGAACAAGCAAAGACGTATATTTTATTAAAAAGAAAATTATGTAAGTTAAATTGTATTTTTAAAAAAATATCATTTTGCAAGCAATATTACGGTAAAACAATTATTTATGTCTTTTAAATGAATAAGATGATAATAGAACTAGAGAAAGACTATAAATAAAAGGTAGAGAGATACCTTTAAAAAAATGCAAGTAATATAAGAGAACTTATATTGGCTTATCATATAAAAGATCTATTGTTATACGAAATTATTCGATAATTAACACATATTTAATATAATTTGCAATCGAAATATATACACGACAATGTTCTATTTTCACGTAAGACAAGAGCGATCGAAGGCAATGTATCTCAAGGTTCTCCTTGCTTGCGCTTGCTCCACAATGTGCAAACACGTTCCTCGAGAATGTTCATTAAAGCATATATCTTTGCTCCCAAATATATCCTCGAATGTAATTGACTTTATTGATTGAATAATGAGGTATTATAACTTTTGCGAAAACACGATGTACATTTTTTCGACTAATGAGCAAAATATTAAGCAAAAATCAATTTTTTAAATATAAATATAACTTTCTAGATTATTAAAAAGCGATACACACACACCAAAAATATATTGTTCAAGAAATGCGAATGTAAATATTTAAATCAATTATTTCTAATAGAACATTTTAATTTTATTTTAAAAAATTATATTAGTTATTTAACTTTAATGCTTTATTAAACCAATGTAAAATTAATTTACTTAAGTGTTACTTAAATGTTACATCATATTATATATATTTTGATCTCCTTTATTAAAGACTTTAATTTTTTGAAATTCTAACGCATATTCTTATATGTGTTTGCTTTTCTCGATTTTATACTATATATATACATATATTATTCTGAATTATTTATTAAATATGTTTTGTTAAAAAAATTAAATAATGTAGAATGAAATTGTAATTGCAATCAAGATTATTTGAAATCGTATTTTTTATACATCTATTATATTTTTTATACATCTATTATATTTTTAATTAAACTACTCAAAATTAATAAAGTTATAAATCTAATGAATTATTTTTTTGCTTTGTGTGTGTGTGTGTGTGTGCTGTTCAAAATTTTATTATAATTATAATATGAAAATAAATTATCGTTACTAGAATAGCTTTAGAAGAAATTGAAAGTATTTCTAATAACAAGTTTAGTGTCGATTTAACTGAGGAGAAAACGTGTTCTTCTTGATTTTCGCGCCAAACATACCACCGGTATTGATTTTAATGGATGCTGCCAAGCTCTCTGTTCTCCCCAGATCCGCGTGTGTGAGTTAAAATGCACAATGTGTCTACATTTCGAAAGTGTAGATATAGAGTGATATAGAGAGACTATAGAGAGTGATAGAATAAAATTTAATAATAAAAAAATAACGCATATTGAGATACATTTATTGCTCTTTCATTTATGCTATGCACTTTTTCAAATGAAAAGAAGCAATCGAACAGAATGGATTAGACTCTAACAAACTTAGTTATAACTTTAGTTATAACTAATACACGAGATAAAATAAAAATTAATGCATAATAAAAAAGAATAAAGCTTCAAGTTTATTGGTGCAATCGCAACCTCACTTAATTGCAATATTAAAAAATGTAAGTCACGATAATAGAAATATACTATTATGCGACATTAAAGATTTAGTGAGGGAGAGTACAAAATATATTTATTCAATATTAAAAGAAAATATCTTTTGCACATTTGATATTTTTTTAACTTTTAATGGTTTGTACTTAATTAAAATAATCAGAGATATTTTTAATAATGCGAATATATTTTTAACTACACTTAATGCATGCGCTATGCCATCGAGTGTTATTAAAAACTTGCGTTAAACTCTTTGCAAATCATGCTAATCTAAATTCTCATTCGATGAGAATGAGATAAAGTGCACGCGAAGTAACCGTAACGCGTACGTGTAATGAACTTTAATCAGTATGAAATTAAATATGACCTGATAAAGAAATCCTGTCGAGAAACTACACGTTTCTAATCGCGAAACGCAAAACCGGCATATGCTCATCACGAATCGACACAAACTATGTCGCGCGGACGCTATTATTCGCAAAACAATGAGTTCTGTAATATTGAAATCTATGCATTTGCATAAGCGTGCATGGCGCCGTTAAATGACGCAAAACGTTTATTATCCATGACTGTCGTTGTCATTAAGTGAACGATTTATCCGAATGTATGTACAGTCCAAAAAGATATATGTGAAGCTGGCGTTTCATTTCGTGATAACTCATAAATAATTAAGAGTTCTGACTTTATATCCCAAGACATTTTCATTACTTTAATGGTCAGAACTATTTATTTAAACTATCAAGAATTTTAGAACTATTGAAAATAAAGAACTTTTAATTATTTATGAATTTCCACGAAATGAGACCAGCTTCATACATCCCCATTACCGCTATAGAAATGTTATAAAATAAACAATTTCTCACTCACCGATACGTGCAATAGCGGAGTTGTAGTACACAGCACATTGATCTGAAAATTAAATATTCAAATTATGTATATACATGTGTGTGTTTTATATATATATATATATATATATATATATATATATATATATATTTGAAAGTCTGAAAACGGTCGAATATTTCATAAACAATGCAGTTTAGAAAAAAAATGTTTTTATTTTGCATACCTCACAGTTGTCCCGATGTCGCCCGATGCCTCCCCGGGCCTCCTCCTCCTCTCTTGGTCCTTCGTAGCACTCACGACATTCGCGAAAATACGAATAATTATGATCGCCCGACACTTTACACGACACTCCCGACGCGCGATACTTTACACGGCACTCCCGACACGACGCGTGAATTGCACGCGTATTTCGCGTACATTGCACAATAAGAAAAAACGATGCGAAAACTATAATCAACTCGCGCGCACCTTATTAGTAATGTTTACCTGTAATGACAAATAAAATACACACATATATATATATATATATATATATATATATATATATTGTATATATATAGATACTTAAACAAATATAACAAAAATTATGTGTTTCTTAAGAGAAATGTTATTATATATTTATTATTTATTTTATTATTATTTATTTTATTTATTATTTATTATTTATTTTGCATACCTCACAGTTGCCCTGCTGTCGCCCGATGCCTCCCTGGGCCTCCTCCTCCTCTCTTGGTCGATCGTCATTGTCCTTCTTCGTAGCACTCACGACACTCGCGAAAACGCGAATAATTACGATTGCCCGACACTTTACACGGCACTCCCGACGCGACGCGTGAATCGTACGCGTATTTCGCGTACATTGCACTATGAGAAAACTATAATCGAAAACACGAAGCAACGATTCGTTCGGTACAGGTATTATTGCTGATAAGCTGCAACTGCGAGAACCTGTGATAACAAATAAAATATATACATATTAGAGCAATCTTATCTCAATATCTGTAGATATAGACAGAATTCTTTTTAGAATTCATGTAGAACTATAATTTTTTTAATCCTAATAATTACTGATAAAGAAAATGCTGTAGGACAAAATGAGACGCTGCGTGAAGTTGCGTCTCACAATCAGTTTGTCCCAAGGTATTTTCGTTGCTTTAATAGCTAGAACTATTTATTTAAACTATCAAGAACTCTAAAACTCTATTAAAAAGAAAGCCAGAACTCTTAATTATTTATGAGTTTCCACGAAATCAGACGCCAGCGTCACATACACTCCAAAAAGAAGTAAATTGTAAGCAATTGACAAATAAAAATGTCTATTTAAGATATTATTACATAATGATATAAAAAGATTACTAATATACATAGAACAATATATTAATAAATTAAAGATAATGAATTTGAAATAAATTTAAAGGATACGCGCGCGAAAGAACACCTGTAACATTTCATTAATTTAAACATATAAAATATATTGAATTAAATTTAAAAATATTTATGTTTTTGAAAATTAATTTTTAATTTAAAACAATAAGAAATAGAGTGTTTTATCGCTGAAATGTCTTACATTGACAATTTGAAGGCCAAGAGTGTTGCTTACAATTATTACTTGGCCTATTAATGTGAAATTAATGAGAATATGCGATACAGTAGTACAGCGTTATAATAGTCCGGCAGTGAACGTTCGTGATAAATAAGTTGGCGCGCTGCCAGCTGATTGTACATAAATTTGGCAACTGAATTGATAAATTGAAGAATTTAAGGTTTTTTATTCGCATTATTTCAATATTTATGTTTTAACGAGTGCGTTATTAAAATGGAATTATTGATACCAAATAGCAAATTTAATAATTTACTATCATCGTCAAAGAACGAAGTTTCCACTTCTTTTGTCTTTATTAGTGTCAGTATAGAAGTTTATATATAAATATTTTGAGATTAAATTACAAAAACAATTAAATCAATTATTCTATGACTACTTTTATAGAAAAAGGACGGTATTTGGGTTCGCCTTGCGACCTCATGTGCAATTCCGAACTACAGCACGTATTCTGTGATTCAATCACTGGCCTCTGCGAGTGCGAAAAGTTCTACCCTGTTCGTCTTGGGCCTGCTAAGGGATGTGCCAAACGTATGTATAAAAGCGGCTTTAGTAACCCTCACACACCTAACAAGTAGGTCGTTCCGATATCATAACTTCCATGGTAACGGTCGGTGAAAATAAATATTCGCACGCTCCTGATGACCTGAATGAAGTACAACGCGGTGTGAAAAGACTTTGCGCACTCATTTATTTTCTGCATCAAAATGCAAAGAACGCAAAATAAACTCTAAATAAACTTTTAAAATTATTGTACCTATTTCACACATGAATCTCAATATTTAAAAGGGGTAATATTGTTAAAAGGGATAATATTGTTAAAAGGGATAATATTGTTAAAAGGGATAATATTGTTTATTTGATATTAAATTTAAAAAACGCAAGATAAAAAATTTTTAATTAAAGACAAACATGTGATACGATATAAAGATATAACGATAAAAATTTCGAGAAAGAACAAAGTTCTATCGATACTTTGGGAAAAGATTGAGCGAATCATATATTTAAGTAGATAAAACTTTGATTAACTCCCTATTGAATAAATGATACGTTTCTCAATAAGTGAAGTCGTTTCAATCAATCGATTCTTACTTTCAGCCAAAAGACTCGGAGAGCAGTGCTTTTATCGTGCGACGTGCACTTTTACGGATCAGCATTCGACGTGCACCCAAGTTCAACACAATGCAGTATGCGACTGTGAGGAGGGATATCACAGGGTTGCTCTTTCTAGGCCTAATAAAAAGGTTTTCTGCGCAGAGGGTATATAATTCATTTATCCTCAATGTATATATAGTATATAAATTATATAGGTATATATATATTCATAAAATATTTCCTGAAATATTCCTATAATTTTATTAGAGGTAAATTTTATAACTGATTCATTATTATAAACATTAAAATAAATTTTGTCACTGAAAATCTTGAGAACCTTGAGAAAATCTATTTCGATATCGATCCGCGACAAGTCATCGAGCCGCGTCCTCCTTAATTCGCCGTAATCTCTACCGATAGATCTGGTGCTGATAACTACGGACCTCCCGACCCTACTTTGCATCGCATCGGGGATAGCCATCTTCACGGGAATGATATGCTTCGTGCTCAAACTATTCAGTCGGGCGAGGTATTCAAGGCCGCGGCATTACGCCAACGCCAATCATGCACCACCCATGCTGTTTTCCAGCGACACAGGTAAATAATGATGATCAATTAATAAGGAGAAATTTTACAGGAAGAAAGATATCACGAGAAACAAAGAAATTGTAATTGCAGAAATATGTTAATGCTGAAGTGAGATGTTAACAATAACGCAAGTAGTAATTCTATTTCCATAAATTTACTTTTTCTAGTAAAATCTTTTCGTTCAAATTTAAAAAAATTGGCACAAAAATAATATAATCCTCTAATAAAATAATTTTTTGAAACGAAAAAAAAAAATCAAGCTTAGATTTAGTATATCACGATTAATGGATGGCAGCACTCAATCCGTTTTTTCAATATGATTTCACAAATATGCTTTTATATGATTAGATTTTGTATATTTTCTTTTCCAATCATTTTGCTTACGTTGGAAATGTTTATTCCGATTAGGAAAAATCGATATCATTTTATATAACAATTCAACATTATTACAGGATTAATATTATCTAAATTTAGCCAAGAACACATGTGCACATACATATAAATATAACATATAAAATTTATAATGCAATTATTTTTTATCGATAAAATGCGAACAAATCGTTTTACTTAATTTTCATAACTTTCCTAAAATACTGCATTGCTTAATATATTTTTATATTATATACACATGCAACAAGATTCACACATAAACCTCCCACATACATATATTCAGATATAAATCTTTTATATATATTCAATCTCTTATGTATATTTTCTACAATAATACTCCTTCTCTTTCGTGAAAAACCTACTTTTGCTTCTAAATCAATAAAAGATATCTATATATCGATAAGATGCATAATATATTCCAAAGAGGAATCTATTCTCGTCTTACTTCGTCACTTCCGACGTCACGGATCAAACTATACTTCACGAAACCAAATGTAGCAAGAAAATGAAATCTTCAAAAATAATTTCAAGTATATAATATAAAAGAAATGTTGCATACACTAATACACGCACACGTACACATTTATCAAGAAGTTAAATATATATCTCTTTCATCGAAAAATAATCTGAGAGCTGAAAAAATTAATTGTTTTGTAATCAACAAATTATTTCAAAGCAATGATAACTTTAAAATTCATGCGCAGAAAAAATATATATATATTATCGCCTCTTTTTCTATATATATAATTTCTTTTTAATTTTAATAAAATAATTTTTAATGATTTTTGTAATTTTAATTTTCTCATATAATTTTATATGTGGTATTAAAAACTATTAAAATTAAATCATATCCTCTGCTATCAGTATATCCAATATATCAGATAGATTAGAGCGAAGTATCTTTATCCGAAGCGTTGAGTAAACGTCATCGGCGTATTTCATTTAAAAGGTCAAACGACACATCCATCACATTTATGAGTGCAAAAAGACCGAAAGGATGGCAATTTATGATGCCGTGTGGCAGACATATCCGTATATGCGAAAAAGTAACTCCCTGAAAATAATTTCGCAGGCATACCGCTGACGCTACACGGACGACCGTCCTCGCGATCGAGTCAACGGAGTAACAGCGCCGGGCCCCTTAGCTGCGCGTTCACCAGGAGGCCTAGCAGCGGTGACAGCCGCGGACCATTGGTACCAGCGTCCAGAGCAGGTGCGGCACGGGCCGCCGCTATCTTGCTTATATCGTGTCACCTTCAAGCGACCAAAGGCAACAACAAGCATCGACGTACTCTTAGTGATGTAGCTGAGGGATCGTCCGACGGCCTCGGTAGACGATCAACGATCTCTTTCTGTCTCTGTCGCTCTCTCGCTCTCTCTCTCTCTCTCTCTCTTACTCTCTCTCTTTCTCTTTCTGAATATCTCACGTTCCATCGTATACATACGAATATGCCCTTTTCCCCCTTTGACGTTCGCTCCGTCTTCCTGTTTGCTTATCGATCCGCTCATCAAATTACATCAAATACCGCGAATTCCATTTGTAATTACGCGATTCGAGTTGTACGAACGTGAAACAAAGGTGCAAAAATATTGCCTGCTCTTATTAGGAGATGTCGTCGACATTATTATCATTGTGTTCATTCACACAGGTGTTATACTGACAGTAACAGATTCATTCAATGTTCTCGTCGTGGCTATGTGTATAATTTTCTGTTTCTCTAGTTCTTTCCTCATACTTCTTCATTTACGTTTCGTTTCTATGCTCGTGAACGCAATTCGCTTCTTGTGCTAGTAACGATGATATACGGAAAGGAAGATTCATTATAACGATGGTGTTATAACCGCGGTAGCAATGATGCTTCATGGCAAATCATATCACTGTCGCTATTACATGGTCATGATAACTGGCTGTTGTCGATAGGTGTTTTAGATATTCGCATTTCGTCAGAGATCTCGATACCCTTGACAACTTCGTCCATAACGCGTTTTATTCGCTGGACAAATTTAATAGTTGTTCTACAAAATACATGTAATATATAACATTACTTGAATATATGCAAGAGAAACTTTTCAACATTGGATACAATCGTCTTCTTCTAACTATTTTCGTTAATTGTATTTAGTTATTCTTACACCATCGTAACACAATTGTTATTTTCTGTTTACGTGCTATTTTTATGAGTATCAGTTTTATGTACATGTACACATCTAATTCATGATGTTCTTTCCTCCTAAAATAAGAAATGCTTACGTTCAATCAGCGTCTCAAATAAAATAAATAATAAATGATTAATTATAAGAAAAAATATGTATACGGTATCTCTCTCAAAACCGTATAGATAATAATATTCGCGAAAAAAAACATGAGATTGCAAATAAAATGCAGCACAAGTGTGTTACGAGATAGCAAGATGGCAGCGGCCGATTTCGTTGCTCGTTTATGAACGAATGTTTTCTGGTAAGACTTAGAAGAGATACGAAATCCTTACGCACTAGCTAGCTCGCTGCACACACACATACACACACACACACACACACACACACATATATATACTCACACATATGCATAAATATATACAACTATTAATATATGAGGTCAGTTTATCGGTGTAGATGTTATGGAATTTATAAAATTATTATTGTCTATAGAATCAAAATTGAAAGAAGCAAATGTTTAATCATTTGACATACTCTTGATTTTCTTGCCGGAAAACTGAAGCTCTCTACACAGATACACATATGTACGTACATATATACATGACACATACACGCACACAAAATATATAGATTAAAATAATATATATTTTTTAGAATAGCTTGCTTTGCTAGCTTATATATTTCCATAAAAATTTGCTTTTTAGATGTGTACCTCACATCGTAAAAATGCGCCTGTGTGTAATAAAAATATGCATTTTGATAACTTTGCGAATATTACGTGCAAATTACATCTTTTTATAGATGTTTATCAATTTTAACGCTATTTGTTTAAAAAAATTTATAGTAATAATTTCGTAACTAATATTTTTTTAATTTTAGCAGATATTTAATATGGAAAGAAATTTTTGTTTATAATATTATTTAATTTGTAGATAAATTGTATTATTACAATTTATATTTCATTAATATATCATGATAATTTGTAATATTATCTATTTTTTAATTGAAAATGTATACTGTTTACATAAACACGGTATCATTTTCCTCTGTTTAATTCGATTTATCACATGCATGAGTTACTTTACAGAACACTTGCAATTATTATATTGCAAAATACACAATTATACTAAAAACATTTTCATAGTCAAGTCTAATAATTTTTAAAATAAATTTAGCATGTTTATACGATATCTAAATCTTCTTTTCTAAGAAAACATCAAAAACAGACAAATACATATTTAATAATCCACTGCTATTTTTACCCTCATTCTCGTATATTCATTCACATCCCTATTTGCTCAATTTGTAGCACTACATTTCTTCGCAAGCTTCTCTACTTCCACTGCTTCATCGAATATTTATCGCGCCGATAAAGGTATCGCAAGAATATATATATATTATAATCTCGCACTTTAGAAATTTACAGTCTTAGAAAGTTCAGCTTAGAAATTATCTATTGTGTAATAGATTAATTCTTCCTTTCAACGTTATATTTTTTCTAACGTAGAAAATAGAATTATCATATAGAGAACATACTGTATCTCTACGTGTAATTCTTTTCTTCGCGTAGGTTCCCGCCGTCCTAGTTTAGCGTCGGTTCATAGTTCGACCTCCTCATCTCGTAGCTACAGTGCCCGTCGACTCGAGAAGGAAAGAAACGATAAGGAGCAGCGCCAAGTGTTTCAAGAACTCCGACTGACGAAGCAGCGGGATCAACAGCAACAACAGGTGGTACCGACGCCTAGTCCTAGGACACCCCATTCTACAGACGAATTGCTGCCTTCGGTCGAAGAGGGAAATGAAGTCTTTTACAACGATGTAAGTAGTTTAAATCTCGCTAAAGCTGCCTGTCGTAATCTATCATCATCATCATCGTCGTCATGTCGATAGGATTAATTTACAATTGCTATCGAATCTTAAATGAAAGTAAATTGCTTTTACAGCAGGTACCGACGACTTCAGATGTATCAGACACCATTCCGACGACGACGACCATGACGACGACGACGATAACAACTTCCAATGTAACAACAACCCGAATAGGTGAGACTGCGCCTATAGCAACGCCAACGACGTCCGTTTTCGGCACGAGCGTTGCGCCACGGGCTTCCGATGACATTTTTCAAGTGTAGTCTTCGTCAAAAGTACATATGATGAAGTCAATGGACGTACAATTTATTAACGACCTTTTTATCGTATTTGCAAGAACCAACCGCAACATACAGCGTAAAGCTGGAGGTGTATACGTAAAAAGAGCAATCACTTGCTCTTTAATACGAGAAACTTTCAAATAAATAGGCATGCACAAATATCGAAAATAAGCTACATTTATACTCTGTCTGCATTAAAAAGTTAACTTGTTTAACATAGAATCCAATTATATGAATAATAATTTTCTTTTTAAATAACGATTATGTGAGATAAAGCGATATTCACGCAATGATTAACTTCCTCGTTTCTAATTTTTTTTCCGAAAATTAAGAGTTTGTATATTTAACATTATACAAGGTTTTTCTTAAACATATGTCAAAAAATCAAGGGATAATTCCTTGGGTCATTTTATGAAAATTTATATCTTTGATGATTTTTTGAAAATTGCTTTGTTTTAAAGATACAGAGCGATAAAAATTTATAAGAAAATAATGAATACCTGTAAAAGTTATTAATGTAGTATTCAAAGAATTTCTTTGTTGTTACCAGTGATGCCAGAATAAAAATATTGTATTAATATATAAAAATAAAAATATAATAAAAATATTGTATTTCTTGTAAATTTTTATCGCCCTGTGTATCTTTGAAACAAAGCGATTTTCGAAAAATCATCAGAGGTATAGATTTTATAAATCATAAAATGACCCCAGGAATCACCCCTTGAATTTTTGACATATGTGTAAGAAACACTCTGTATATTTATATTATTTGTTTAAGTACTACATTTTACAACAATTCTCAAAATAATATGGTTAAATAAAATAATATATTTAATCTGCGTAATTTAATTACAAAACTTTTTTAATTTGCTTTCTCTTTTTCACAATATTGGAAATCAATATTTCGCTGAGTTCTTAATGTCAACAGAGTATTAATGCAAAGGCACTTTCTAAGTGAATGTACTTGGGCACAAGTGTACTTAAATGAGTTATAGAGGGTGAAGACATAATAAAACATATTTTTACTCGGTACTTGCACAGACAGATAAATATTACGAGAATGCAGCTGGACATTCAAAAAAGAGCATGAATTAATGACATAATTAAGTGAAGCAATCAACGTAATGACAGAATAATGTTTGTATTTGGATGGCTTGATAGATATAGACAAAGATATTGAAACTGTTTATAATGTCTGATTGTGAGAAAAGTGCATTTACGCTTAGGTACTTAATATATTATGCAAGGAATCTCGAAATTGATGACAGGATATTCCGATTATAAGCAGAGAACGAGAAAAAGAACCAGCGTTTCAATGCTTTGAAATTATTAAACTGGGCTACAGTATCGGATAAAAATTTTACAAAACAAATTTTACAAACTTTTGTTTATAATATGAAAATCGTACTACAATTTGTACTACGTAATTGAATTTCTTTGGTATCAAAATATTTTTTGATTACACAGAGATTTATGCTGTTCAAGTTCAGGAAAGACTATTTTTACAAATCAATTATACCAGAAATGAATTACATCAAAAAATTCACAATAAGAATTAAATTAGTTATTTTAATTAAAAACGATTTTATGTAATTTACATATATATATGCCACTGTATAATTACATATCAAAAATCATTTGAAAGCATTGGTTCGCCTAAAATAACATTACTACAACAATGCCTCGTAAACCTTTTTAATTCTGATCTTTGATATCAATATAATTGTACTTGATACAAGAATATAATAATGATTATTCTCGTGTTTATCAAGATGAATTATATTATTATCTAAAAAGTCGCGATTAAACTAGAAATCATTTTGGTGTCAATATATCCGTTCATTACATGCTTACATGTAATCGTTACATCACTTGTTTTAAGTCAAGTTGCATAAAAGTCGCATGTGAGCTTGTGAAATTCTTTTATCAGAGTGTGACTACATATCAACAAATCCTAAAGCACTATTCGATTTCAGTCAAATGTAATCATAACGTGAACATCGTTGAAAAAATCGAAAAATAATCTCATCTTATTCGGATTTAACAATAAAAATGTCATTGTAAAAAAATAATAATGTCATTGTAAAAATCATAACATTCACGCTGCATTACTGCTATTGCAGATTTTTTTCAATATAGACATTTTGTTGATTTGTTTTTAGACATGAAAAAGAGAACTTTTGATTTGTTCATTTATATGCAATTTGATATGCACAAGTTTTGTACTTTTTAAACAAAGTAAAAACTTTAATTACCTATAAATAATTTTATATTGTTTTTTATTTATAACTTAAAAATTTAATCAATTAATTTATCTCTATATAATACATTATATGTATATATTTTTTTAATCAAAATAATGAAAGAAAAACTTTATTTTTAGAAATACAAATTCAAGATGAATATAGACTTTATTATAATTTATTTTTCGACTATTTCGTCATGTTTAAAAATTTAAATAGCTATGAGATCTTTTCTATTGCGATAGCGTTATATTTCATAATTTATGTGATGCAAAATTTTGCGTGATTCTAATTATCATAGTTAACATAATCATAATGCATTTATTTAAAGATCGTTTCACAGGCTTTCAAAGTGTAATCTTTGGTCGCTAAAGTCATGTAAAGTATAAAATGTAGTGATACAAATCACATTAGGAGAAGTTATCATACGATGCAATCATGTTCGTAATAAAGATTTACAGAATCAGATGGAGAATCAGTCAGAGAAATTTATTATAGCAAAACGTATATCGACATTCTCGTGTTCGGATAATTTACGCTGCCTTTTCCGAATAAATGATAAAAAAAATGAATGAAATAAGAAAGAGGAGCGCGTTGCGTTAAACTCCAGGATGTTCTTACACTTATACATGCTGCATAGCGTGAACGCTGTATAGTCATATGTATTTACACGCATGTACACTTGACACAGAGATAAAATACCTATACCTACGTACGTGTTCGGCAACGATCGCACCTGATTATTAGGCTCGATCATAGTCGATCGATCTATTATCATTAATGCTACAGAGGAAATATAAAGTTATATCACACACAGCCCGCATTTCTCTGAAATATTCAATACTCGACTTGCCGCCTGATTTATAAAAGTCGATGTACAACGTTATCGTTTTATCCCGATTTTAAATGTTTACTGTATCATAAGATTGTAATATAGTCGTTGGGCCAAATAAAGCTCATTTTTCGATATAAGCATATATACATGTAGATGTGATTATTCCTTTTTACATTGTACAGTATCTCAAAATGAGCAAAACATTAGCAGTAGAAATTAATTATACTCTTTAAGCTACTATTAGTTTCCTTTATAAATTCAAGGTAATTTATTAGCCAAAGAATTTATAAATTAATTAACGAGAAAGGGGACGAAAAAAAATTAAGTTTTACACGTAAAAGAATTTTTAAACCAAAGAGGAAATTAATCAAGGGGAGTATATCGAGAAAGTCTAAGGTCTATATTGCTGCTTGAATCTCATTTCGAGAATATTGGATGAAATAGATTGGAGATGGAGATTTATATTTTTAAACGAGAACAGTTCAATTAACAATAAAACTGTACTTGTCAGTTGAGAGCCGAAAGATTAGTTACGTAAAATCTAATTTGAAAAGAAAGATTTTCGATTAAGAATTATAAAATGCTGTGCACTATATTATGACATTTTTGCACTCTGAATAATGATAAATTAATAAAATGGCAATTTATTTCTATAAATCGAAATGATGACAATCTACAAATTACGAGCAATTGGCTAACATAGAGGAAAGAGAACAGATAAAAGACAAAATAAAATAAGGAGACAATTGACAGTATAGACTATCATACATTAGATTGTCTGTAACCGATGACTATAAGTACGTCACGTTAATATTAAGTGATTCACTCCCTAAAGGCTTTAAGTATTTATTGAACCATATCCATCTCCTAAGACACAGTCACAAATTTTTCTCGGCGAGGAGCACATTTTATATTCAATAGTATTTGTCTATTGGTTTCCTCTGAGCATTAGTGTTACACGTTCGCAAAAGAAAGAAACTGCTTATAATAAAGTATTTTATAGATATATTTTGATACAAAAATTAAAATTACTATTTTATCACATATATTATTATTTTTTCTTATTATATATAGTACACATTAATTGCTTTATTTTTTATATTTTATCATAAACTATTAGTTTATATACTTTTTTATATATTTTTTTTACATATTTCGTATATGTTAATAACGTTAAGTTAGTATAATATGAAATATCATTTACGAAAAGAGCATGTGTCTCAAAAAGTTAACGCAAGGTTTCCATTATTCAAAATCTTGTGCATTATTAATGTTATGCGTATATTGTTCCCCTAAAAATTGACTTAATTTACTAAAACCGCGTTATGCTCAGGACAGCTAATATCACGCAATCTGAATTTCGTTAATATTACAATAGTAATGTTCTTTATTATGTATCTGATACCAGGGAAAATGTACTATGTAATTGTCAGAGTGTCTCTAACATTCCTCCCAGAAAAATTCAAAATACTTCAACGCTTTTTCTTCAGAGTACTCTATATCAAAAATAATTTCGTTGTAATCATTCACAGACATAAACGTATCAATTAATAAGGAGACTCGAGATGGAAGAAGAAATTTCTGTGCAAATGGAAAACAATTCGCCCTCAATAGAGCACACTTTACGTCCAATAGTCTTTGTCTCTTGGTTTCTAGGAGTCGGTGTTGCACGTCCACGAAAGTGTCCTAAAGCTATCACGATAATCCTACGTATCATTCATTTTGGAGTTTGTTCCGTTATCGTGGCTTACGGTGCGATAGATTTTTTCATTTTCGGTAACGTCTTTAAAAGTGACATATACAAGATTATGTACTACATGAACAAAGTAATGTGTTATGTGTCGGCGTATTACTACGTTTATCACGGCATTGGACAATACGACAAGTGGCCAGAATTAATGAGCAAAATGAAGAATGTCGATCAGAAGATCAGAAAAGAAACGCCTATGAACGATCGACCGATAAAAATTATCCAAGTGCTGGCTATTCTCGCGACAATTGCTTGCGGTCCACTATTTCTAATCATACATGCTCTATATTATTATTTCACATATCCCGAAGATATTTTCGCATCCGACTTGCTACTTTATTATACGATAGCTCAGTCATTGATCAACAGTTTCATATTTGACGTTATCGTTTACGTGCTATACCATAGATTTCAAACAATAAATGAATTAATCGTGCAATTAGATGAGGGATTTAGTACGCCATGGATTACGCTTAAACTCAGATGTATCAGAGAATTACACACGGGCAAGTGCTAGTATTTTATTTAAAATATTTTTACAATCTCTTTGAAGATATTATTTTAAAATATTAATTTAAATATTATTTTATTAATTATAATAAATTAATATTACTTTATTATTATTAATTTTAAATATTATTAAAATTTTTTTTTAAAGTTGTATATTCTCTTTCGATAATTTATATATTATTATTTATGTAAAAAACAAGATATATAATTCAATGTGTACAATTTATCAAAATGTCACAATAATTGATATTACATTGTTGAATTGAAAAGATAATTTTCTGTTATACAGAAATGTGTGATCTAGCAATGATGGTAAATGATATTCACGGTTTTCAACTTCTTCTTTTCTCGGCAAATTGCTTCACCATGGTTGTGGCTACGCTCTTTAGAATTTACATGGGCGTTGTAGAAAAAAATTACGCATTCATGTTAATAAATAATATTCTTTGGATTTTATATGCTACGCAATTCGGCCTATTGTGTTGGATCTGTACACTTGCACGTCAAGAATCCGACAAGACTGGAATAATTATATATACGATTGTATTAAATTGCAACGCTGTGAATCTTCATAAGCTAAACGGCACGAAAAACCAACTAAGTCTAGAAATACCACCAGAAAACCAGGACGGCGAGCAAAATTCTAATAGAAGTAGCAGTTACAATCTCAACTACATTGTTATGGAAAATCTCCTGCGTAAAAACCTAGACCGAGACTGTGTCAGAAACGAGGTCAATGATTTTTCAATTCAATTACAGCAGCATCGAGTAGCAATTACTGCTTGCAACTTTTTCGAAATGAACAATGCTTTACTTAGTGGTGTGAGTATATTATCACTATATTCATTATCTATAAAATAGATTATATAATTTCTTTGCAGATTATAATATATAATTGAAAGCACTATTATAACAAATAAATAATTTCTTTTTCAGTTCGTCGGTGTAATTACTACTTATTTAATAATTCTCGTTCAATTTTATCGACCCGAAAATTCAACGCATAATTTAATAGAAGATAAATAGGAAATTATCATGTTTCAAATAGCACTAAAAAATAGGAAGAGAGAAGATATAAAATATATGCATATATATAAACTAAACATAATATTATATGTATTAATTTCTCTAATATAAATATTTATTGTAACAATATATTAATTTCTCTAATATAAATATTTATTATAACAAATTTATCATTTATATCATAATCTTTAAAAAATAAAAAATGTTATTTTACAAGAAATAAACTGAAATGACTGTTGAACATAAATAACAATACTTATTGTAAAATGAGATGAAATGTAAAGCTGTTATGAAAAGAAACAAATAGAAAAAAACAAAAGAATGATCAATTTAATCGACTTCTTCGATGGTTGGTCCGGCACCACCGGCGCCAGGATTAGGTCCTGCTCCTCCAGCACCAGGGAAACCACCGGGTGCTCCACCGCTTTGATAAAGTTTCGTAACGATAGGATTGCAAATAGCCTCCAGTTCTTTCTGCTTGTCAGCAAACTCTTCCTTCTCCGCTAATTGATTGGCGTCCAACCATGAAATAATTTCGTTGCATTTGGAGATGATTTTTTCCTTGTCAGATGCATCAATCTTATCCTTAATTTTTTCGTCCTCCATCGTACTCTTCATATTAAAGGAATACGACTCAAGAGCGTTTTTAGCACTAATCCTTTCTCGTTGCTGTTCATCTTCTGAGCGATATTGGTCGGCTTCATTTACCATCCTTTCTATTTCCTCTTTTGATAAACGGCCTTTGTCATTGGTAATCGTGATTTTATTTTCTTTGCCTGTAGATTTCTCAATCGCAGAGACATTCAATATACCTATAAAATAAAATATAGAAAAATAAGAAATGCGTTAATTAAATAATCAATATAGTTAATATAATTAAATAATCAATAATTAAATGGATTAAATATTTGATTGTAAAAAATCAATGTTTAACTATTGAACTTACCATTTGCGTCGATATCAAAAGTAACTTCAATTTGCGGTACACCCCTAGGCGCCGGTGGTATTCCAGTTAATTCGAATTTGCCGAGAATGTTGTTATCCTTAGTCATCGCTCTCTCTCCTTCGTAGACTTGGATAAGTACTCCCGGTTGATTGTCGGAATACGTGGTGAACGTCTGAGTCTGTTTCGTGGGTATCGTCGTGTTCCTCTTGATCAAAGTTGTCATGACACCGCCAGCGGTTTCAATACCCAATGACAACGGAGTCACGTCCAACAGAAGTAGATCTTGAACTTCTTCGGACTTGTCACCGTGCAAAATAGCTGCCTGAACTGCTGCACCGTAAGCAACGGCCTCATCTGGATTAATAGATTTATTCAGCTCCTTGCCGTTGAAGAAATCTTGAAGTAACTTCTGAATCTTTGGTATCCTGGTGGAGCCACCGACTAAAACTATACTGTGAACTTGAGCCTTGTCCATCTTCGCGTCTCTAAGCGCTTTCTCGACGGGTTCAAGGGTACTTCTGAACAGATCGGCGCAGAGTTCCTCGAATCTAGCCCTGGTGATCGACGTGTAGTAATCAATACCCTCGAACAACGAGTCAATCTCAATGCTCGCTTGCGTCGACGAGCTCAACGTTCTCTTCGCTCTTTCGCAGGCTGTCCTCAAACGTCTCAGAGCTCTCTTGTTAGGACTCAAGTCCTTCTTGTACTTCCTCTTGAATTCTTGCACGAAATGGGTCACCATTCGATTGTCGAAGTCCTCGCCGCCGAGATGCGTGTCGCCGGCTGTAGATTTCACCTCGAAGATGCCGTCCTCGATTGTTAGAATTGATACGTCGAAGGTACCACCGCCCAAGTCGAAGATCAAAACGTTCTTTTCGCCTACGGCTTTCTTATCGAGACCGTACGCTATCGCGGCTGCTGTCGGCTCGTTTATTATCCTGAGAACATTCAGACCAGCGATGGCGCCGGCATCCTTCGTCGCCTGCCTCTGAGAGTCATTAAAGTAAGCTGGTACAGTAACAACGGCGTTCGTCACGGTCTTTCCCAAATACGCCTCCGCTGTTTCCTTCATTTTCGTTAGGACCATGGAGGACACCTCCTCGGGGAAGAAGGTCTTCGTCTCGCCTTTATAAGACACCTTAATCTTTGGTTTGCCTCCCTCATTGACTACCGTGAACGGCCAGTGCTTCATGTCACTCTGTACAGTTGCATCATCGAACCGGCGACCGATCAATCGCTTTGCGTCTTTAGAGAGATAAAATTATAAAAAATTATAAATTGTCTTTTCTTCCAATATCGTCTCTTAAAACGTGCCGTGCAATTAACTGAAGAGGATGCGAATTGTATTGGATTCTGAAGGAATGGTTGCAGAATTATGGCCTAGTCAAAAAATATTCAACTTGCCAGCTGTGATATTTATAATTATAATAATTAGAAAATATATAATTATAATAAATTATAATTACACAAAATTTATAATTATAAAATAATTTTAAAAAAATTAATTTTAATTAAAAAAAATGTGTTAAGTAATTTTACTTACCGCAAGTTTTGTTGTAAAAATTGCAAAAATTGTAAAAATAAATTTAAAAGATTTATCACAATATTAAACGTGTCAAACATAATATGCATGTTTGTAAAAATATATTACGCAATTTGCTCATTACGTAAAAATAATTACGTAAAATATTAATAAATATTTGATATTCAACGAAAAATTTATCGTGTGAATCATTTTGATTTCGATCCAACATGAATCGGTAAATAGTGTTTATCGCTGGCATAAAATAGGATTACATAAAACTAACGTGTCAGAACGTCAGAACGCTCGACTATAATGTAAAGGATGAAAATGAGCGAGCGGAGAGAGGAGGAAATTGCGTGCACAGTGACTAGATGCTATGGAGAGATTGTGCAAGGTCACTAGTGCAGTAAGATACACAATTGAGTATTACGTATGTAACAATTTCAAGTTCAATTCCAAAGAATCGAAAAAAAATCACAAATGACGATCTTCATTTAAAATAATTCTGATTTAAAATAATTCTTTATGTCTAATATATACGTCAAAGTTGTAAACGTACATATATGCGTCGCATTGCATAAAAATTTTTTCACTTACCGAAGATGGTGTTACTGGGGTTCATGGCAACCTGGTTTTTCGCCGCATCGCCGATCAGCCTCTCGGTATCGGTGAAGGCTACGTAGCTCGGTGTAGTCCGGTTACCCTGATCATTGGCGATGATTTCAACCTTTCCGTGTTGGAAGACACCCACGCAAGAATACGTGGTGCCCAAGTCGATTCCAACTGCCGGTGCTTTCGACATCGTTATCCTCCTTCTCTCTTACGAGCAATATCTCAATGTAATCGGATACTGAAATCGAAATATAATGTAAGCTATTTGTGCATGATTGTGCGATGAAAAAAAAAACAGCTTAATTAATTTAATTCCCGAGAAAATTGAAGTTGGCAAATAGCCGCATACTTGGCGCTCGAAATAGTACGACGCAATAAACCATGTCGTTTCTCGAATAATCGATTAACGATTAACTAAACAATTTTCTTCATATATTATTTGTAGAATTATTTTTACAATTATAAAAATGTATTACGGTACATTTCTCGATCATTGTAAGAAAAATTGCTAAATTTTTATCATTTATTTAATCGCGATAACCTTGCGAAACGTTTTTCCATCATGATCGATTATTGCGTCATTTTGCAATGTTTGTCTAGAAACTACATCTCGTGCGGACAAATAATATAACAATATAAATATGTTTTGTAGTTATTCCAAACAAATTCTATATAAAATTGCACTTCCGCAGACTTTTCTGCACGACTGAATTACAGTTCTAAATTATATAATAAAATGAGGGGAAAAAACATATTTAGACATTTAAATCTATTAAAATATAAACAAGTTTCGATAATATCAAAGGAAACTACGCAAAAATTCGTATTTAAACAGCTTCAATTTGAAAATGAAAGATTTCGTGGCAAGTAAACGACGCACACACACACACATTTTCAGAAAAAAATAACCTACATTACGTTACGATTATTTCATTAAGAAATTAATTTAAAGTCGAAAATACACAGAACACGGATTATTCACCTTGTCGTTGCTTCTCTATCACGTAGACGATTTAATCTACGAGTCGACACAATATAAAATGTAGACGCTTGCAGGAACTCTTGCTCTCGTCGCGTTCGTTACGAAACTAATGACACGAAGTTCGCCGCGCTTCTAATATACCGAATCGTCCGCTTCGAGAAGCTTCCGCGGATGACCAATCGCGGCGCGGATTCTCGAATCCACGAGACGCTTCCGTCGAATATGAGAGAAACAAGGAGAGACATATCGTAAACGGGATAAAAAGAGAGGGACGAAACGACGTAGAAAAATATCGAGTAGCAACACGATATAGAATGTCCACGGCTATAATTAACTGCACGAATCATGTTTCTTTCGATGAAATATATCATATCTAGCGCATCGATGAAATAAAGAAAGGGTGTTTACTAAATATCGATCAGCTGTATACGATGAAATCATTCGCGTACTTTCTAGAAATGGCAAGAAATCGCGCAACAGCCCGTTCGAATGCGAGATCGATCGCGAGAGACGGGAAGAATTCCAGAAAATACGCCATTTATCAGTCAATTTACTTTCCTATCGGATACGTACTCTTCATTTTTCCGATCTTCCGTTCTGGCAATCAATACTTGGATTCGCTTCACGATGGCAGCCAATCGTTTAACCTAAATGCCTGTAAATAAATGAACGTTACTATTATTATATTGTCATTACATAATTTCTAAAATTAACATCTCTTTTTTATCGCGGCAACGGAAATATTCTTAGATTATGATAAATATTAATATTATTTTAGCACAAAATATAATCTTTCTCTATATGAAAAAATAAAAGTTGAGAGTGAAACATATACCTAACTGCTTTCAGTACCAATAATGTTTTGACAAGTTTTATTCGATCGAATGTTCGACCGGAACCGGACTTGCGAAATTACATGGTCTATTTAGATAAAGATATTCATAAAATATATTCTGGACGATTCTAATTTAAGCAAACCAGCTTTACTGAGAAAATGCACGATAAATATAACTGTTGCGATGCACAAAATTTAAGAGCAAGTTGCAGTTACACCAGCGCCAACTAAACCCAACTAAATAAAAAAAATATAAAATATCAACTGTCGGTAAACTGCAAAATCGTAATGTATGAGAGAATCGGATTTTTGTTATTAATTTAATATATATATATATTATATTATCAAAGAAAAAAATGTTGTGCCTGATGGAAATAAAATGAATAATAAAAATAATATATAATTACTCAAAGAGATGGGTTAGGATCATTATGATAGATCATTTATAATCATCGTAATGGATCGATTCTCAGCCACAATTACGATCATGAAATATTGTCTGACAGAAGTTTAACAGCTGATTCATATTATAATAGTACATAATTAATTTATTCTCTTACATATTCTCCTTTATCGTGAGGTGAACCATATATTTCGAGCATCCAATCACGACATCTCGCCGCTATTCCATTCTAATGTCAGTATTGGTCGACTAGAGCTGGTGGTTGTTCCTTGTTCCTCCTCGCTCCTCGGACATGACAAGTTAGCCTTCGTGGCCCCTTCCTGTTTGATAAACTGTCACGTAGAAATGCCACGATTGTCGTCGCACTGTTAGACACTTTCAACTATCAACTGTGCAGTACAAATGCAATCATAGGGTGCGAGGAATAATTATGTGCACAATGTGATATACAATTGAATGACGATACGGTTTTCGAGCTCATGCTTTGTGATTGTAAACATTAACCCGCACTCTCGTACCCAGGTAGCAGCAGATCTTCCGTTATGAATGCTTAGTAAGTTTTCTCTTTTTTTCCTTCTTATCTATATTTTACCGTCCTAAATTGCTTGGCTTGAGCTTATCTCACCGATAAGTGCGTTGCATGCAAATCCAGTGGCGAACAGTGGCCTTGAAAAGCAAAAGATAATGATTGTCATTCTTTCACTCCAAATGGGCTCTAACTATTCTAAATCAATATGGTAGTTCATCACCTTTTCGTGTTATTAATAGATATTGTGTGAACTAGTTTTTTTCTAAGTCTTATGTATTTATTTCTTCATCACTAGTGTTTAAAAAAAGTCACTATGAATTTGTAAACTTTTCGTTTTTCACATTATTAATTAAAAAAAGAAAATAAATCTAAAATAATAAATTTATATTATTAACAGATTTATTTTAATAATTATTAAATACTAGTAAAATTAAACATATTTCAGTATATTTAATTTTTTTTTTTTTTTTTTTTTTTTGTAATAATGGAAATATATCACACTTATCATTTAAATTCTTTGTATATAATCTCTTAATTATCATTATATTTAATAATATATATTGATTAAAACTTACATAAAATTTTTTCTATCTTGCATATAGTAATAGAGGTGCACCAGGTATATCAGGAAATGCTGCCTTTGATTGTTGGGTTCAAAAGTCTAATATGCATGATGATTCTGCTATAACAAAAATGCAACATCAATTCTGGGTGACGAAGCAAGTTTTGTCTCGAAGATTAGGAAAGAAAGAGGACGAATGTATAATTGCTTCGGATGCTGAATTGGATGCAAAGCTAGAGTTGTTTCGCAGTGTTCAAGAATCTTGTTGTTACTTACAAAGAGTTATTGACAGATATCAAGAAAGATTATGCAGTGCGTTTTAACACAATTTCTAGTAGAGAATAATATATTAATGCTACTCTCTAACATATCTGTATTATAATATCTTAACATATCTGTATCATAATATGTATTTAAAAAATTTAAGTTATAAGGATATTTATATTATGATAATGGAATAATTTAAACATTCTATACAGATTTAGCTCAGGAAGAAAATGGAATGGGACGTTTTTTGAAAGATGCTGGAAAACAAGATAAAACTCGTGCTGGCAAAATGATGTCAGCAGTTGGAAAATCTTTATCTTATTCAGGTCAACAAAGACTTGCATTGAGAACTCCTTTGGGTCGACTGTATCAAGAGGTAGAAACATTTAGACAAAGAGCTATTGAAGATACATTACAAAATGTGCAAGCAATGGAAAAAGCTCGTACAGAATATCGAGCTGCCCTATCATGGATGAAAAATATTTCTCAAGATTTAGATCCAGATACGTCCAAACAAGTAGAGAGATTTAAAAAAGTTCAAGCACGTGTCAAACAGTAAGTTCCATTTTGCACTTTCATGTAATAAAAGTATAATCACAGATTTAATCTCAATTCCTCTTTTTTAATTATTATATTTAATTAAACTGCATATACTGTATATCTGTCTTTATAAATTTAATAATGTGTTTAAGAACATTTTTATATCTGTTGTTTAGGGGCAAAATAATTTTTGACAATCTGGCCCTTGACTGTCTTCAGAAGGTTGATTTATTAGCAGCGGCAAGGTGCAATATGTTCAGTCATGCCTTAGTTTTATACCAAACCACTCTCCTGAATTTTACAAAGAAATCTGCACAAGCTTACTCTACGATAGCAAACAGCTTCAAGGGCTATCAACATTTTGATTTCACAGTTGTACGAGAACTGGCTGAAACTTCTAGCAAATTGGCACAAGAAACAGGTGGTGATGATGATGATCCAGAAAAAGATAAGTAAGTTACAAAATAAAAAAAATATCGTCATTTTTGTCATAATACAATTTTTATAGATTACCATTTTTTGATATGGATTATCATGATGATGTTGAGGAGGCACAAGAAGCTACTGCAAATTCAGAAAGTACATCAGAGAAAACTAAACAATCTGAAAAACTTTTGGATATAGAAAGTGAGCCAAAAGATATATTAATACATTTAGATGCGACTACAAATTCTTCAAGGAATGGAATAGTGCATAGTACTAACGATACGGAAAGTGATAAAGGTCTTGAAGAGTTCTTTGGAAATTTAAACTTAGAAAAAGATGTCTCTAATAATACCGGACAATCGGTTACTAAAACCGAGAAAAATGATTATTCCAAATTCGAGAAAACATCTGAAGAGCAGAAGTTAGCAATGGATATATTTGAAGAGTGCAATACAGATTTTAATTTAGCTGACTTACCGTTGTTGTCATCAGAAACTCAACAACAGCAATCATTAAATTTTTTGGCTTCCAAAAGCGCAGCACTATTCGATGATATTCTAAATAACAAGCAACAATGTACGAACAATGATTGGGAAGGCATATCAAATGATACTTTTCTACCGCCAAACATTTTGAAACAAAGTTTAGGAGATGCAGCACTAGGTATGGGACAGAAGAGTAGCACAACTAATAACACGGACGACAAAGTAAGTATTTAAATTTAGTCTAGTAGCAATAATCCCCTTCTCCCCTCCGTGCCCTGCACAATTAATATTACAATATTCTTTTCATAGAAAAAGAGCAAGACTGGAAAGCAGAAAGGTAATTCGTGGTTGGATTTATTTGCAGAACTGGATCCATTGGCTAATCCAATGGAGAATCTTTCCGGTGATAATAATGCTTCTGCTTAATTCATAATGCATTTTAATAACATTTCCTTGACACTCTGGTTACTTGCTATTTATAACAATAAGGAAAACTGATTAAGTTATCATTTATTGCCAATGAATATCATAATGCAGTGAATGCATAAAATTCAATGTTTTTACTTGGTACAAGTTTGTATCAGTATTTACCAATTTGTAAACTTTTAAATTTAACATTCCAGATTTCTTTTCAATAGAATTGTTCATAAGAATCAAAACTATTTAAATTATATGAATATTTTCATATAAGCTAGAGACACATACCAAAGATAAAATTTGATGTTTATTGAACATTTTATGCTAGTCATATATATTTTCTTTCAAATATATATTTAAAAAATCTTCAATATAAATAAATTTATTATGGAGTTCTTCGTAGTGTTCTAACATGGATATATCCACACAAAGGAATGAACACAAAGTATATACTACATAAATATTGTATGCGCTTTCTGTGTTTATTTCAAGTTCTTTTCATGATTTTACTTATTCTCTTAATTTTTTTCTTATTGCATATCAATCCATAACATCTGAAGCCTCTGCTTGTAAACTAATATTGTAAATTAAGAGATATCAAATCCATCACTTTCAATAAAGACAAAGAAATTGTATATATTTTTTCACATTACTTTCTGTATTAAATTAAATAAATACTACAGAGTTACAGGCATAGGCTCAGAAATGTCAATTTGTTCATTTTATTTATAACTTTCAAGTACTTACACATCATCAACCGAGGTAATCACAGTATTAATGCTAAAGTTGTAATGTATTTCAAATATAAAAAAGACACTTGAAATCATCCGAAATCTAATCTTCATCGGTAATACGTTTCAAGTTCAAGTCTCGTAAAATTGAGATAGGGCAGTCTTGACTCTGAAATGGAAATAACAATGAGATTTGTTAATACAAAAGTTTACAATAAGTGACAATAATGTGGGTGGAACATAATATTTATCTTTCATACTTCTCAAACAATTGAGTGTCTTTCGTGTGACGTAGCTGTTGTAAGATACGATAAATTCCTAATTCTCTTAGACGCGCTTGTCGTTGCGCAGCACCGGGTTCCTCTCTCCAGACTAGGTTACATACACAGAAAATCGCTGCGACTTGTAGTTTCACATTGCTATGCATCTATATAAAATATATACATTGTACATATACTATAACATATATATGTATACAATTAAAATTGACATTTAAGAGATATTTTATTAAGTTAATAGAATAGATTTCAGATTAAAATTATTATAATAGATAGAATGTGAATGCTTCATCGATTTAATGCACACATTTGGCATCACCAAGCTTATGGCAATCAAAGCAAATTTTTTTTATGCTATTTCATTCTATTGTAAATAAAACAGCCGTCCATAAGCATGAGCAACGCCGGCTTATTTGTATAGAATCCAAAAAAAGAAAAAACTTAATTGAAGTAATGAAATATTGAAGTGTTGTAATTACAATATACGAACCATATAATCCATGAGTTTCTTAAGCACGTCGTCGTTAGCCATAATGTGATCTCTAGCTCGGTCACCATCAGCTACATTTGCTAAGATGCAAAGCGCTTGTTCCTTGACATCCGCCGGATGTTCCGGATCTTCCAATACTAGGATAACCGCTTGCATAACGTGAGTGGCATGCTCGCCCATTATACGATCTATGTGAGCCTTGGTAGAGAGCAAGTTTCGTAACAGGCCCAGCGTTTTCATCAGAACGCTCAATTCAGGATCGGCCAGAAGGCGAAAGATCTGATCGGTGCCCAGGCACGAAAGTATTTGCGATTTTACACGTTGCTCCGCTTGAAAAGCCACGTTCATTAGGGCCCAAATGCCGTTCAGTCGGAGTGCCGATTCGGGTCGTTTAGTGAGTGAACACAACAATTCTACTCCGCCGGATTCGAGAATTGGTTCTTTGCTCGGACTAAACTCCAATAGTAAATTACATAAAGTACTCGAGGCAACAGTTAATAAATCACCTTCACCTTCGCCTCTACCTATAGTACAATAATTATAACAATGTTAATAGTAACTCATAGTCGGCGATCGAATACTAATAATAACAGCTAATTATATAAGCATTGATTTCTTTATTCCTTTTTTTCTTTTGGAAAAATGATTTTACAATGTAGATAGAGAAAAGAGAATAGGGATGTATTCACTGTTTTTATCTACACGCATAAAAAAGTATGTCGTCCCATTCCAAATTTATATATTGATAGCATTTTACTGTATTTGGAAATATTCATTAAATTGTGTGTTTGCTTCTTTGCAAAATATTAATCACAACAAAAAATTTAAAAGGTGACGAACTTTTTTTGATACGTGTATTTTTATTCAACTACAATTCTCTTGGCTCTTATATAGAATAAAGAAAGAATAATTTACAATATACATGAATACTTCTTTTTGATATTTTTTTTTTCTTTCTCTTTGATTAAACTGTTTGTTCGAAATTTAAAGCTAAATATACCTATACTGTATCTTACATGCAATATATGCATGCAACATACATGTTTATGAATGTCTATCAATGTCTATTGTAACGTAATCTGTAATATTCTGCTTATTGTAAATGTATATTATCATATTTTACCCTCCAACCCCTTGTCCGCTCCATGTAACAACTGCATAAGCGGCCTCCACACTGCATGATCCTGAAACGTAGTGCGAAGCTGTTGCACGCTCCTCGAGAGGGAGTGCAAACATCTAACCGCGGCTAAACGAACGCGGGATCCGCCGGGATCTTGAAGACCAGAGACAACTTGCTCCATAAGACTTTCCGTTTCAATGATACGCTTTCGAATGTCCTCGTCATTAGCACCGAGAGACGCGAATGCTCTAAACGCGGCTTGTCGCATATCTTGCGTTAATGTCGCATCCTGAACCTGGAACAAAACAAATATCGCACACATTTTTAAATAAAAGCCACTATAAAAAAAATATATATATTTGATCGATTCTATATATACTATATATCTTTTTTTTACTATATCTGTACACGTTTATAGTATAATTGTAAATTACTTGTGGATGTGGTCTCAGCAGCTCCGCCAGTGTCGGTATCAGATGATTACTAATAGATGCTAAACGCTGCAGATCTGTATCGACTTCGGTAAGATACGCAAGTGTCTCGGCCGCGGCAACTCTTTCACGCGGCGGACGGTCTCGATGACACAATCGAACAAGACACGGTAATGCGCGATAAACAACTCGCGGATCGGTAGATGGCAAGGCGCCGGCTCTATGCATGTACGCGATGCATCTTGCCGCTTCGAGCTGTATCAACGAGCTCTTCTCACGTCCCATTAATTGGCCTAGTGCCACGGGCACCAATCTACCATGGACGGTATTATTCGTGCTGGCTGATGCGACCATAGCCGATACCATGTGATTCTGATAACACATGTTTGCTAAGCAGGCCAGAGCTGGTAATTGAATGTCGGACAGAGTGGAATCCAATTGCATCGCCAACGTTTCCACCGCTCCGCCTTTGGATAGAGCATTTTGCTCCTCTGTCGTCTAATAAATAATTTTGCAAATTAGTTCAAATTAGTTTTAATATTTCTTTTTTACTCTACAAGTTTTATGTTATCTCTTTACCTTACATGCCGTAGTTAAAATCGTCGCGACACAGACTTGACAGGTGACGGATCGACTCGCTAAAGACAACAATCGTGGTACTAACACAGGGTCTTGATAAATCGAGTGAACTGGCGCTGCTGCATGTTGGAACACTGTACGTAGACATCGTAAACAGGCTTCGTTCAATTGGTCCAGTACTTTCGTCTTGCCATCCATAGAAATCTCAGGAGTTGGTGCGGAAAGCAAGACTTGAAGAAGCAACGGAACTACACCTAAGTCTATAAGCGCCAATACATGCTGGTCTGTGCCTTTGGCTAAAGAGCCCAGCGTTACCGCAGATTCTAATCTTACACGATCGCCCACGGTACCAGACGTATCTCCGAGCAGCTGCAAAAGCCGAGGCACCACACCTTGAGCTATAACTGAACCCTTTTGCCTGTTGCTGCCGATCACCGAATTTTTCAGGCATCTGAGAGAAAGAGAGAATATCCATATGCGAAAAGTTAATAAAATTTTTATATATATCAGATAGAGGAATAAATATATTAAATGAAACTGTCAAAGAATGTTCGCTCGAAGGATAAACGAGTTACGTTAAATTCTTAAGGTTAAGTGCAACTTAAAACTCACATAATCGCATCCAGACATTTCTGCGGGTCCGGCGAATAGAGTTCGTCGATATAACTCCTGGAACTCTCGATGTCCTGCAAGATCGCGAGAAGATCGTGATTTTGTCTTTTAGGAGTAATAAAGGGTATAAAGCCAACGGCACACGGTACGATTTTTCGTACTGGATCTGCTAATATTTAGTAAGATACTAGAAATGCTGCATTCTCATTAGTATATTTTTAATATATTACTAAATACTAACAGATCCAGTACGAAAAATCGTACCGTGTGCCGTTGGCTTAATAGGGGGATCTGCGGGATCTATCGAGAAACGTCAAACGACCGGGGACCGCGTTACGAATCCGATACGACGTCGAACTCACCATATATGGCTGCATCACCGAAACCATGTGTAGGCTTGCGTTCTCACATAAATGTCTCGTAAATCGGTTTAATTCGATCGGTCTCCTCGCGGAGCTTCTGCCACGAGGATCAAATCCAGGATTACGCGAAACGTTCGCGACTCTTGCGTTCTCGTTCTCTCGTGCTCTGAAATGAGCTCGGAGCTCGGTCTGTTGCCAATGATGCCAACGTCGCGAAAACGAATATTATCCTATATATATGACAGAAAAGTATGTTCGTCCTTTAGTTGCTTCTTCTTTCGCGTTCCTTCTCTTTCCTTTTCTCTCTCACAGAGAACATGTATTGAATTAAATCTCTAATGTCAAATTAATTAATAACGCTTGTAGCAAAATAAATTTATATATATATGTCGATAAAAATCGATGATCGAGATGAATCGAAATGAATCGAGACGAGCAGTCGAACGATGATTGAGAATTATAATTATTATCCAGTCATCTTTAAAAAAAAATGGTTTTGTATAATTTTAGAGAGAGATGAGATAAATGAATGGAATATAAACTGTCGAAACAATGATCTGACAAATTTATTCGCATATGTGCAAAGGACGTTCACGAAACAGCTGACGCGAAACTTCGTAATAACCTCTACATATGTTGCAGAGTAAATTTGTGCCCCATCATAAGCAATGACGTGGATATAGGTTAAGCTTTTCTACGCTCATGTATTGCACATGCGAACGAATAAAATCAATTATATCGGGCACGGATTTTTCATGAAGAACAACTTGTAAATAATGTTCGAAATCACGGATACACAGAGTGAGTGCAGGGATTTATTAAATCAATTTCGACCGACTTGCAACAATAAACCGGCGAATACGTGAAACGAGATGATTAAATGCTGTTGATTTTATTATAAGGAATATGTTTCAGAAATCGGGGTAGGATTGGCAGGATTTGGTATTTCTTTCCTATTCCTTGGTGTACTATTACTCTTTGATAAGGGTTTACTTGCTATTGGAAATGTAAGATTGTATTCTTGTATAAGTGTATCTTACACAGCGATTTGATTGACTTCTAAATTAAATTGTTATTCATTTTAGCTATTGTTTATATCGGGACTCGCGTGTGTCATCGGACCATGGAGGACTTTAAATTTCTTCTTCCAAAGACACAAAATGAAAGCCAGTGCCTCGTTCCTAGGAGGCGTTTTTGTAGTACTTATGGGCTGGCCCCTTGTGGGGATGATTTTAGAAACTTATGGCTTTGTATTGCTATTTAGGTAAGTGTGATGCATTTTAATAAATTTGATACTATATAAGAGTTATTTTTGTAAATATATTAGTTTATTATTATTTTTTATTCTAGTGGCTTTCTACCAGTAGCAATAAATTTTCTACGAAGAGTACCTTTATTGGGAACTGTACTGAATATGCCTGGTATCAGTCGAATTTTGGACATAATAGCAGGAGATTCCAATAGGACAACTGTATGATAATTATATAATTTAAACATTTTTAACTTTAATATCAACATTTTTGCTTAAACCTTGTATATAAAACAATCATATATATCATGTTCCATATTCTTTTTCTGTCATTCCTTTTTAGAATGTTTTAGAATGTCAGTTGTCAGATAGAAATTTCTGTACAAAAACAAAGTATATACGTATTATACAAAAGTATATACATATACATTATATATATATATATATATATATATATATATATATATATATAATTTGCCTCCTATAAGTGTGAGAAAATATCAGTAAGCATATAGTATAATTGATTTGTATATTTGTTTACATAAATGACGTGTGTGCATAATATATCTGATTACGTTAAGGGTGCGCTCAATTGCATATGTATGAAGCATTCTATAAAATTTTATATAAAAGGAAGTGAGTCTAAATTTTCTATCGATCTAACTGCTAAATAAATCAGTAAATAATTGCCAAAAACGCATACTCTTTCCTTAATCAGGTAACAAATGTTTTGTGACAAAAATTAAATGGATGTATTTAATGTGTCATATATCAAAATGTTTTATACACCAAAATTGAGAAGAAAAACATATTTCAATAAAATTCTTTGTCAAATTTTTAAGGAAAAGCAAAAGAAATTGATGTTGCAAAAATATTAAGAGCACATTGAATCATATTTAAGCTGAAATTAATAATTAAAGATATATAATAACTTTATTGATCTTTTTAATTTTTACTAAAATTATAATTAAATTAGCTAAATATAATTCAAATTAGACATATTGTATGAAAGATTTTAAATCTCACTTTTCAATAAGTCAAAGTCTAAAATCTTGATTGAAAGGGTGAAACAAATTTCCGAATGTATGAAATTTTATATCATTTTTATTGATTTGCTGCTTTCCCTGCATGCATCCTAACATGAACAGATTAGATGCATACATTCTGAGTAACCGCTGTTCATCTTACACATAATCGTCTGGAGTGCGAAATTAAATTATCGTCCATCGAAATTCAATGGACTGGCTGATACCATTAAAATGATATTTTATTAATTATGAATTATGAATTATCTACAACGGGCCGAGAATAAGGGCGGGGGGCGGCCCAGGCTACGCGCCCCGCCATTTCGATATTTCGTCGCGCGTCCCTCTCCTCGTTGATTTCGCGTGCGCTGACTCGATTCTCTAGGCAATTATTACTTTCAGTATTTAATATTTTGACCGGTCTACTTATTTCAACGCGCATGTGTGGAACATTTTCCAGGTAACAGGTGTTCGCGATACCTCCGCGATTGTATTTGCCTCTTCATCATTTTTCACGATAAGAGAATATGAAAATACGCGTGCGTAATGTTTCAATCGCTGCAAGAAAATACTGAATCCGGCAATAAGTTAAGCAGATTCTCTTCTATTTTTTTTACGTTTACAATTTTTGCCGAGTTTCATGCATTTTACGAGCTGCTACGTCAAACGTCCTCGGCCTGAATTACTTGTTCATGTTACCGACAGCAAGTTTTTTCTGTACGTCGGTCTCTGGGAATTGCTATCAAATTGGATGGTACGGATAATGATGATGTTTGTGACTGTGAAAGTAATGAGACGAGAATCTTTTTAACGCTTTAAAGAAGATTTTTGATCTCATCGTACAATACGAGTACGAGCGCACCACCGGTACCACGGAGAACGTTAGAGAATGCACCTTTGAAGAAAGCATTGCGACCCTCCGATTTGTAAATAGTAGCCCAACAATGGAGAGTGTTCTTATACAGAATGTCACTCTTGGCACGGCCAGACTGCATCATCATACGTCTACGTACTGTATCGAAGGGATAGGACACAATACCCGCGACAGTGGTTACAGCCTGCAACAGATTTGAATGAATAAGCGAGAGTTTGATGAAACTGCACGAGTATACATGAACAACACAAAACTGTCTTAAGTCGTCTTCTCACCTGGGCAATACCCCATGAGACAAGGAATGGAGTTTTCTTGGGGTCTGGCAGCATACCACGGGCAGTGTCATAGAAACCGAAGTAAGACGCACGGTAAATAATGATACCCTGCACCGATACACCGAAACCACGGTATAGACCAATAAGGCCATCAGCTTTGAAGATTTTAGTTAAGCAATTTCCCAATCCTGTGAACTCACGCCCGCCACCAGCCTTGCCTACATCGGCAGCCAACCTAGCATGTGATAATGCAACAGTAATTAGTATTTAGTATCAATAATACAAATTTTTAGAAAAATTAATTAGTCTCTATTTACTAGAAAATGTACAAATTTATCTATTAAAATAAATTAATAATATCAATAATATATTCTTATGATATTTTGACACAATTTAATCATAAACAAATATAAATATGCAAAGGCTAGATTATCTTTGCAAATTGAAATTGAAATTTAGAAAAAGAGAAAATATTTAGATCAAATTAAATTTATACAGAATAATTTTAAATTATTAGTTATTTACTGACTAATAATTTTTGTATTAATAATATTATAATAACATTTGTATTAATAATATTTGTATAAATATTTGTATAAATAATACTTGTATAAACAATATTTGTATTAATAATAATGTGACGCGATACTATTCAAAATGCAAATAATTTATAAATTTACCTAGTTCTGGCAAAGTCAAGTGGGTAGACAAAGCACAAAGATGTAGCTCCTGCAGCACCACCCGATGCGAGATTTCCAAGGAAATAACGTCCAAATTGAGTATTCTTATCAACACCACCGAGGAAAACTTGCTTGTACTTGTCTTTAAAGGCAAAGTTCAAAGCCTGTGTTGGAAAGTATCTGATCACATTGGCAAAGTTACCACGCCAATAACTGAGAAATCCTTGTTCCTTTGGGATACGAACGAAACAATCGACCATACCTAAAAAAGAGAGAACCAATATATAATATATATAATATAAAAATAAGTATATATGAAATTTAGATTTTAGTTTTTAATTTTTACATTATTTAAATGTTTCAGATTAGAAAGAAAACTACAAGAGAGAAAAAGATTTATATATTAAAATTTAATACAATTTTATTGGCAAATATAGTTAAAGTTTAGCTATAATAAAATTGACAATAAAACGTTAAAAATCGACAAATAATTCTAATTAAATCGATAATTTAGTTCTAGCTATCATGGTTTTTTCCATCGAACAACTTTGCTCAATAATCGCAATTGTTTAATGCACCGATTAAGTTGTAACTTTGCGGACTTCACGGATAGCGACATTTTCCTAAGCATTTTCTTTAAATCCCCGAGCTCGAGACCGGCTCGTAAATGCGTCTCTCGCACGGCATCGATGACATCAGCGAGACCTTAATGGACGGCATGAATTCCATGACGCGTGGAAGTAGACAGAGAAGGAATCCGGTCTCGTGGCCGACGAAAGGGCGGCCATGTTGGACCGCACCGTCATCGATCGGGGTAAGAGAGCGAAGGCGAGAAGGCGAGAAGGAAGAAGCCACGCGCTGCCATCTGGCTCGGGACGATGCGTTTTATTGAAATATCGATCCATCGTGCCGAACCGCGAGAGAGAAGAGCGATGCTATATGCGATCGGCCCCGACATAAGTTATATAAGTCGCCGAAACTCTCGGGGCTTGACCTTCGTTACATAAATGCGCGAAATTCCTCCCGCGAGGAGGCGGCTATCGCATACTAGGGACACGCGAGACACCCCGTCGCGGCTGCCTCTCAACGGCTGAGCATTACATAATGGCCACATCTCTCTTCTCTTTCCTCCTCTCCTATCGTCCTTATCGAGTGCACTTGCCGCAACTCGCTCTTGCGTCCTCGCACACCCCAATGGAACAATGGAACACATTCGAGATTAATGGCTACTGTCACATGTTCCGTGGGGCTGCCATTCATGCGTTCCGCCACGCGCCTCGTTAACGGTATCCCCGAGTTCCCTGGAGACGATTATCGCCGTGCTGTCTCTCGCGTTATACTCTTGCTCTTGTCGTTGTCCGCGATGTGGCTCGTACTTTTCTTTATCATAACTCTAGGACATTGGACAGACAAGAAAAGAGAGATACGGATCTACACTCACCCTTGTAACGCTGCTCCGCAGAGATCTGCTTGGAGATGTGCTGTACCTGCAGCAACAACTTGACACGTTCGATGGGCGCGACGGCGGTCTTGGAGATCGCCGCGGCCACACCGCCGGCGATGAAATCCTTGGCGAAGGCCACGGGATCCGCGAGTCCAGACATTGTGGGACGGTGGATCGGTGATACGGGTAACGGAGAGAGAAAGAGAGAAAGGAGACTCTCTTGATGTTCTAAACGTTTCGGACGCGCGCCGGACGACGAGTGAGCGAGGCATAGATCGCTCGTCACGAGCGAACGGGCCCTCCGCTAAGAATAGTCGCGCAGGTCACGTGTACCGCTCTGCGCAACTACGAAATCGCCGCCACATGTCTACGTCATCGCGCGCCGCCGCGCCGCGTCCCGTCTGTCATCGCGGGACCGTGACACGCGCGACGTCGCGTCGTGTGACATTCCGGGTCGCGCTTCCGTCCGAATTCGCGACCTTTTCCCTCTTTCGCGGTCGACCTTTCGGCGACAGGTCGCGTTCGACCGCCCCGCGAATTCCGCGTTCGACCGCCCCGCGAATTCCGCGTTCGAAAGCCCGCCCCTTCTCGCGCCGCGACGACGTCGCGGCTATTCGAAATTTCCAACTTCCCCCGGTGGCGGGAAAATTGACTTTGGAATGCGATTTATCGCTTCTTCATTTGTTCAATAATTTGATAACGTAATGACGTAATGAAACGTGTTATGATAAAGAGGTATATGAAGTCTGGTGAGTACGTCAATAATCGAAAAGGTTAATTATAATTGATTTTGTACAAATTAAATTGAACGTACACATTATCGAACACCTAAAATAAGAATTTTAGCAGAACTTTTATCATCTAAAGTATAATGTATAAACTATATCTGGATCAAGGGACTAATGGAATATATACAGGATTTAATTTAGGTACGTTGGAAAAATTAAATATATCAGAGAGTTCATTGTTGCCAATTTATAAATGACAATTTCGAGCACGTGATCGCGTGAAGTTGCATCCCTTTACCGGCCGAGTCTTCATCTGTCTTCAGGGCGCAAGCTGATCGTGTTTTAAGCCAACTTTAACCCTTTTTCAATATAAGAAGGAGATGCAAGGTCAATCTTCTCCGAAGAAGGAGGTCAACGGGACGCGTCACTTGCGTAATCCTGGCTCACGGCCATCGCGTTGCGGAGGATCCGCGCCAGGGTTCAATGGGGTAACGTCAAAAAGGCAGAATGTATTTATATACCTGTGAGAAAAGCGTGCGCGTGCAGAATAGTCGATGCTAAAATCAGCTGTCTTTCGCCTACACGTGGCGTACACGCTCATGCAGATATACGATTACGAAGCTGGCTCGTTCTTACATATTATCGTTCTCACCGATCGATTTTTTTTCTGTGTGCGTTGGAGAACAAATAAATATATACGACCACTTTGATCTTTAAATTCTTGAGCTTCAATCCGATTTGAGCCTTGTGAGACCTTGATACAATTCAAATTATACTTGACATTGGCCTTACGATTAAATTTAGAAGGACCTACGAGGTGATTGAGATAGAAAAGACGCTTCAAATGTAGAGTCTTTCATGAGTTTAGATTTAATCTTGACTATGAAAATATTTAGAGTAAGCATCTGGTTGTAAATAATTAATTCTCAATATTTTAGCAAACATAAAATTTACAAATAAAATTGATGTAAATAAAATTAATTCAAAACAATATCTTATCATCTATTTATATTTGTTAGCTTATTGTCTGTTACAGAGTCTTGTCTTCTACTCCAGCCTTTGGATGTCTAACAATGATCAGATGCATATCTTCAAGTTAGCACATTGAATAGTTTATTTATATCAGCATTGTATGAATAAGATAAGCAACACACATATTTGGGATGACAATACAAAATGATTATATAGTATAATCAAAGTGTTGCTAGGTAAGTGACTATATTTTCTTCAACTAGTCAAACTTTTCTTAAAGACTGTACAATCGATGACAGTATTCTAATCTTTAAGAATTTAAAAAATTAAATTGCATAATGCATGCGAAATAGAAATTTGTATAAAAATAAAATAAAGAGAGATAAATACAAATTACAAACAGAAGTTAACATAAATAAGATATCTAATTATAATAATAAATCTTACTCTAGTGCAACAATTTTATTAAAATCATCTGAATTATGTCTATATGAGATTTTGGCAAATAGTGTGACGTGCATTTATTTTGTCGTAATTATTAGCTTTATGCCAATGATCAAAATAACGCATATTCTCTGTCAAAAATATTTACTGAATATAGAAAAATTCTCTAATTTCAATCAAAATTGCATTACCGACAATTATATATTTTTACGATTTTTATTTAAAAGAAGATAGCTTTTTTATACAATTTTATACAAAGAAATTTTTAATGTGTCCAATATATATATTATCATCCGTTACGATAACGATATAAATTTATCTGGTTAGATAAAAGAAATGAGGAAGTTACACGATAAAAGCGAGAAGATTTCAATGAAATTTTTTGTACTGATACATGTCAGTACACATAGTTCGTAAGAATGCATCACAAACCACGTGCCAACGTTATCAGCTCGGGCTCGTTAGAGGTCGGACTCGGGACTCAAATGTTGTATTGGATTAAGTGACAACCTTGAAATAGACTGTCACACTTTATGACTGCGTAATCGTCCCGTACGAGCGATTTCCCGATGAACGATCAATGCACCTGAAAAGCGTTCCTATATAACCATCAGCGTTATCATTGCGAGTCATCATTGTATGTGATTGCAAAACGCGTCTCACTTGAACGACACGTGATACTGAAAAACGAAAAGAAGTCATTGTCGTCATTAAAATAACGATATTTCGCGATTTATTGACGTTGCTCGAAACGACTAGTATTTTCATTACATAAGTCACGGTTCGTGAATCTTTATTAACTTGAAACTAATAAATTTAGTAAATTAAAAAATTTCTTAAATATTCTCTAATTAATTTTACTTATTATTTTTTAATAATAAATTTAACAATCTAATAATTTTTTTACACATATATACATATACAGTACTGAAATATGTAATATAGATTTGAAATACTGAGAAATGTCAATATAGATTTAAAAATTATTTAAAGAGATTGTTTCACGATATTATTTTATAAGGTGAATCGATCGCGATTGCATTCGATTTGTTGGCTGTCCCTGATAAACTGTATAATGTATATATGTGTGAATATCTAAATAGAAACATATAAATGCAATGCCTTTATGTAACATTTCGTTATTACAAACATACAGTTTTGCGATGAGTTTTTGGATATTGTTAAGTATCACAACATAATAATATGCAATGTGAATATTTATCCAATTTCATGTACATATATATAAAAGTATATAGATAACATATATACATATATGTATATATAGATAACAGAATAAGTCTTTTTTCTGTACTTTGCACTCTAAGACTTTACGGGAAATTGTGCTATTCTGTGAATTATACCCACGTGTATTCATATAAATAAATTTTCGCATAATGCGGCGACATGCCAACGTTTAATATCATTTACGTTTAATAGCACATCTTTAACTTGATCTATATTATATTCTGTATGAAACATGTTTACAATATTATTTATCTCATTGTCAATGAAATACATTTTACGAGTATCATTTTATCCTTAAATATGTATATGTATATGTCAAACATCTATATATAATATATATTTGTACAGCTTTTATAATTAAAGTATTTTTGCAAAGAAGTTGTTTCTAGTTAAATAATTATTTAATTATTGAAATTATCGTGGCGCGAAAACCTCTGTTGGTACAATTTAAGAAGCTAGAAGACAGATTCAACGCTATCTAGTGGTAGCCTACTAATAGACGGTGAACGGGAGTACGAGAATAAAAAAAAGTCGTTAACTCTTCTGAAAGGACGGAGAGGAGTGAGGTGGAGAGTTCATACGGAGCAGTAAATACGAATCAAGCCGGAGTTTCGCATCGAACGATGCGTTGAATTACCATTTTTTTCACGACGAATTATTACGCCTTGTCATACGAATGGATGCGAGTTCGACGAAACGTCACGGTGACATTTCGCGTGAATTTACAGTGAGCGTCTTTGTGATTTTACATCGCTTTGTAATTTGTGTATTATGTACTGATATGACGTATTCCGTACTTTTTCACGCTGCGCATTAATTAAATTAGCTGACCCGCGTAATTATCCGGGATGTAATTTGTGCCGCGAGATACTTCTCTAGTCTGAGGTTTACGGTAAACGTCACGTTACACGGTCTATAAACTGTTCTACCACTCTAGGAATTTCCATCTAATTAATTATACACATACATACATTTATACATATATCCGTTAAATAAAATATTTTATTTATATGAATATCAATTAATCCAATGATATAACAGGGTGGAAGGTGGAATAAATCTTTTTATCTGTTATTCTTATATGAAGAATGAATATCAGTTTCTGTCAATAGTACTTTATAGCAATATTATATTGCAATAAAAATCTACTAAATTGCAGATGTAATCATACCATGGCAATATTCAACATATAAGTGCTGTTTGAAGAGAAGACAAAAATCAGCAACATGACTGAAGGTTGGTTATTCAAGTGTTCTATACAAATAACAAGAAATTTAAAAACTAATGAATTTATGGATTTATCACAGGTGCAGAGACTCAACCGAATGCAGGAAATGAGTCGCAGACGGGTAAGATACTGTTTTATTGATGATTTGTATATATGCGCACAATTGGATACTAAGTCTGATATAATTGAGTTAGTGTTTGTTATATATCTGTCTGTTATATATCTATGTTGTGTTACGTAATAGAGGGGCTTCATTTTTTAATCTATTTCTCATTACGTGATGCTATATATTCTTTTATTAAACTGAGAACACATATCTTTGTGCTAGCTAATCATTTATTACAAATATTAATATTATAAGTAGATATATTAGATTAATGGCTTTTTAAAATCAACAATTTATATTAAAATGAAATTAAAGAAATGTTTTGTATATTCTTTAAGTATACATATCACAATATATTAAAGCAGCTTAAAATGTAGTGAAAATGGATTTACAAATAGGTAGAAAACTTTTAGAGATATATATTGTTTGGTTTTGCAGAAGCCTTAGAACCAAGGGCAACACATAGTGAAGGATTACATGAGGGAGCGGCGGAATCAACATCGCAAACTGCTCTCGAACCTATGCAAGAGCTTCTTATAGTCCATGGAACTACGCAAGGAGAAAGCAGTGATGCTGTCAGCATTTATACTGCAAGTACCTCGGTATCTGGTAATGGTAAGTAGATTCTAGCAATAATATCAAAATACATATGCATATATATATATATATATATATATATATATATAAATAATTGCATTATTTTTCAGAATCAAGTTCCAGTAGAGTCAGCGCAATAACTGTTGTGTTACCTTGGGGTGCTCAGAAGGAGACAGTGAAGCCACAACAAATAGGAGACATGGATCTAAGACCAGGAGAGTATGTGATGCGTATTCTGTTTGCGGAATTTACTTCACAGGCGGAAAAGAAGATGGAAGCTGTTATGACGGAACATGTAAGTGATCGGTGTGATCGAACAATTTTGAAGCAATAATGTTGAAGCAACGCTAAATGCGTTATTTCCAGGAAAAACAATTATCAAAAGTGTTGCAAAGGGGAGAAGATCCACAGTTTGACCAACTCTTGTCGGCTTTCGGTTCCGTTGCCGAGCACTGTTTGCCATCAATATTGAAAGCACTCTTCAATTGGTACGAACGTCAACTTGTAGAACAAGGCGGTGATCATAAGAAACCTGCACCTGGGAAGGAAGACCAAAAAGGGAAAAGGTAAGTCAAATAGAGAAAAATATAATATCTTACAAGTATTAATAATAAATATATCACATTTCAGCATTATGTATACAATAGTATCGGGAAGTGTAGAAACAGTGGAAAGAAGCGAAGCAGATCTCTTGCAAGAGCGTAGAGATCTTGCTGTTGAATTTATATTCTGTTTAATGTTGATTGAGGTTTTACGCCAATTACCATTTCATCCTGGGCATGAAGATTTAGTAACTTATATCGAAAATATTGCTTTTAAACACTTTAAATACAGAGAAGGCATACAAAACGAACCAAATGCAGCTAATATCCATATTATTGCTGATCTTTATGCCGAAGTAATCGGAGTTTTGGCGCAATCCAGATTTATGTCAGTAAGAAAACGTTTTATGGTGGAATTGAAAGATTTACGAGCTAAAGAACCAGGTCCTCATACTACACAGAGTATTATTTCCTTATTGATGGGGATGAAATTTTTCCGAGTTAAAATGGTACCGATAGAAGAGTTTGAGGCATCGTTTCAATTTATGCAAGAATGCGCTCAATACTTTTTAGAAGTGAAAGACAAAGATGTTAAACATGCTTTAGCTGGTCTTTTCGTCGAGATACTCGTCCCCGTTGCTGCTGCTGTGAAAAACGAAGTAAATGTACCATGTCTGAAGAACTTTGTGGAAATGTTGTATTCGACGACATTAGACATGTGTACAAAATCTAAGCATAGACTGGCACTTTTTCCATTAGTAACTTGCTTGCTCTGTGTCAGCCAGAAAACGTTCTTCTTACAAAATTGGCATTACTTTTTAGCTATGTGTTTGTCTCACTTGAAGAATCGCGATCCAAAGATGTGTCGAGTCGCATTAGGTACGATTAAAAACTTTATATGCATTATTTTCCTTAAAAAAAAAGAGAGAAGAGAAATATATTTTTTGTATTCTTTATATTACAGAGGCTTTATATCGTTTATTATGGGTTTACATGATACGAATAAAGTGCGAGAGCAATTCGGCCACACAAAGCAGATTGCAGAGTATAGTGAATTCTCTGTTTCCTAAAGGATCGAAAGCGGTAGTGCCGCGAGATACTCCGCTGAATATTTTCGTAAAGATTATTCAGTTTATTGCACAAGAGAGACTGGATTTCGCGATGCGCGAAATAGTGTTCGACTTGTTATCTGTTGGACGACCGGTGAAAATAATTTTAACACCCGAACGTATGAGCATCGGACTTCGAGCATTTCTGGTTGTAGCCGATAGCTTGCAGCAAAAGGAGGGAGAACCGCCGATGCCGCGCACTATGGGCGTATTGCCAAGCGGAAACACCATGCGTGTTAAGAAGACCTTCTTAAATAAGGTATATATGTGTAATTGATATGCGTAATATTAATGTATTTATTAAAAACGTAACAGTTGCAATTCAACATGCTTTTATAATTTAGATGCTGACGGAAGATACCGCACGAAGCATAGGAATGTCTTCGTATTTTCCACACGTGCGCCGAGTGTTTGTCGATATCTTGCGCGCGTTGGATGTCCACTATGGCAGGCCTCTCATGATGACCAGCACTCAAAATATGAATAAGGAACCGGACGAGATGATCACCGGGGAGCGTAAGCCGCGAATAGACCTCTTCCGAACCTGCGTTGCCGCTGTCCCGCGACTGATTCCCGATGGAATGACTGGTGCAGAATTAGTTGATTTACTGTCTCGTTTGACGGTGCACATGGACGAGGAATTACGTGCGTTGGCGTATCAAAGTTTGCAAACCTTAGTGTTAGATTTCCCCGATTGGCGGCAGGACGTCGTGCTCGGATTTACGCAGTTCTTAGCTAGGGACGTGCAAGATACATTCCCGCAGCTTGTCGACAATGGCTCGAGAATGCTGTTGCAACTGCTGACCAGTTGGAAGAACGCTCTGACGAGTCCCAGTATAAGATCTAAGGAACAATCGGTAGATAATACACGGGTGAATATACGAGTGGACGTTGGCATCAAGAAGTGCGAATCAGGCCAGGTTTGCATGAACTTTTAGTTCTTTTTAGCATTTATAAAAAACGTGCATAAAATCATATAAATACATACTAATGTTATTTCTTGTTTTATACACACACACACACAGAAAGTAGAACCCGTGTCGAACATATTCTACCTGGTAGAAGGATTTGCATTGGTTATGCTCTGCAATTGTCGCCTTTATCCTCGAAGACTGGCTGTTCATATCCTTCGCGAAGTTAAACTTTTAATGAAGACTTTAGGTAATTATATTTACATATATTAAACTTATAATGCATTGCAATGTAAATATATATCTTATATTATATCTTATATTCTCAGGAGCACCCGAAGATGATCAACCTGTTATTGATGTGATTGACGCTTGCTGTCCTGCCGTCTTGGAAAAATGTTATCCTATGTTACCCCCAGCTGAAAAAGCAGCCGCTGCATCTACGTCTAACGTGGATTTACAATGGATAGCGGACAGAAGTAGTTGCGTTTGGACAGCTGGTAATGTTTCATTTATCATACTATATATAAACTATTTGTAATATATATAAACTATACATATAAAAACGAATTTGTAATATATATAAACTATACATATATAGAGATTATATTATCTTTATATTTCCTTTACATTGCAGGATTTCACGATGAAAACAGTACCAAGAGTTCTTCTTCGCTTAATCTAAATGGAGCCGACCCGTGGGCCAGTTGTCTATTTGCCTTTCTAGAAAAGGATAGAGTACTCACGTTATGCCCAAATGCTGTTGCTCATTCTTGGCCTATTGTTTTTACTCGCATAAACTCTCTGTTTTCAGTAGTAGATCCCACGTAAGATTAAATCTTTGCAATTAATTTGTATTAGATATACACTTTAATTTTGAAAGAATTAATATTCATTTACTTTTACACAGTCCGGTGAATGACAACCGAGCTTCGTTACTGAGAAGTTCGACAACAGTAAGAAAACCAATAAACGAGAGGGACGTTTATATGCACATCTGGAAAAATTATCTGACTTTTGGATATAGAGTCGTACCACCCGTGCCAAATCCGGTTGTTCGATGCGCCAGTCCAGATCTCAGTCTCAGGTAAGTTAGCTATTAAAAAAAATGTATGTTTCAGGAATTCAAATATCATATGTATCATCTTATTACATATTATTATTTAATTTTTTCGATAGAGCTTCAAAAGTTAAACGATTACTTATTATATGATCATATAATACTTATTATGCATCACTCAATGAAAAATACGTATAATTTTGTGCATTGCTACGCTCGTTGCAGATACAAAAAATTTATGTTTAATGAAATTTCGCGGCAAGGTGTTTAAATGTATTTGCATCGATAGAAGCTATGCGATTTGTATTTACACGTAGAATTTGTTGAGATATTCAAATAAGATTGTGAATAACTAAAAGCTCATGTTTAGAAAAATAATATATTAGAGCTTTAAGTGTATCTAAGAAAAGTGAGTCACACAGAATAAGATCAATATCAATATCACTTGGTATCAATTGGTGTTGGATCATGTATATATCAACGCCTGTCATTTCACAGAAACATCTTATTTATTCACTTGTCCCAAGAAATGTTACATTAAATATTTTACAGAATTGTAAAATAATTTATAAGTTTTCCAACTATTTTAAGTGGTAATCTTGTACACCGGCACAATTATCGAGTATTTTTTTTAAATAATATCTTTTTAATTAAATACACATACAAAATACTATACACAATATACCCTATTTAATATTGTGCACATTTTACAATGACGCGGCACCAATTCGTACCAAATTCGCGCTTTGCATTCGGGAGCGGGATCCATCTATCTGCTCTGTCCTTTCCCTCTATGCATATATACACACTTCGCTTTATTTTTCGCAACACTACATCTCTCGCATGCTGTTTCCTATCGTTCTATGTCTCGTACATGTACATCTTTCTTTCCCTCTCTGGGATATTAGAGTAGTAGACTTTCTGAGCAGTAAATAATGTCTGATACAAGGAGCATTGGTGGTACACTGTATTGCATACTCTAGTGGTCAGCATACGGTGGAGTTTGGTGTGTTGTGCATGAGTAAGGAGTTGAGTCAGAGCCTGGAGAATCTCGGCGGGGCGCAGACCCTGCCGGGTCGGTTCTCTGTACCGTCCATTTCCGGCATCTACACCCGTCACAAGCGTACCAGGTGAGCCCGAGAGAGATTAATAATCGCGAACAAAAAACGACCACGCTTCCTTTGATGTCACCCGGGATTTGAACGGTCGTTGGTAAATCGCACTCTGTCTTCCACTGTTGAATCTTCTTCGTCTCTTTTCTTATTCCTTTATCTATATATATAACGCAACACAATTTGATACTTTTTTTTCCATTGAACTTTCAGCTTCGTGCTGCTCGAGCTTTCTTGCCGGCCTAACAGTTTCTTCTTTTCGCGCGAACTTGCGTATCGCTATACCCTTGCCTAGCCTCACGACCGTTCCCGATCGCTTTTTTATGAGATTAAACTCCGACCGATATATATATTTAAGCGCACATAGAAAATTATTGATTTAAGAAACTGTAATATAGAATAGAAAGTTAATGTAAACAAGCTTGGAAGTGGTGAAACATAGTAGTATCGTTTTTGCAGCTCCTCGCCGGATAGTTTATCCGCGGAACGCGGTGATAACAAATCACCGGGCACAAACGCGAGCCCGGCAGCCTTATACAAGCTGACTGTACCTTTGCTGAGATGCGAGGCCGTCGACGTCAGGGATGCCGTGGTGCAAGCAATTGGAAAAGTGAATGCCGATGCTTTAAAGTAAGTATATATCTCTATATAAAAAATTCTCTATGAGGTGGAATAAATTATTAAAACGTTTCTCGATTATTTTACGTTTACGACAGAGACTTGATGGAAGAGTTGGTTCCTTACATCCGGGAAGCGGTAGATCGGAAACAGGAAAATATGAGAAGGCGAAGAAGACGCGACGCCTTGAGACTGCAGTTAGTAAGAGTACTGGAATTAATTGCCGAATATGGAACATTTGGCATCTGGTAAGTTAACTATTATATATTATTTTGTTTTCTCCTCTCTCTATTTGTTTTCACACATAGGATTTAAAGAAATCATCGTAATTTTTTTTTAGCCCAGCTGTATTAGATCGCGAGACACAATCCTTACATCCTACATTCGTCGAATACATAGATGGTGCGCGCATTTATTTAGAAAACGAGACTGATAAGGAAGCACCTGCTGTACGAGACATTAAATTGCACTTTTGTAACTTCATCAGGAAAATGATTAAGAGTTTTTCACGTAAGTAATTTCACTTAAATATAATTCTAAGTTTTGAAATAAGAATATACATAATGTCTTGAATAATTTATTATCTTGTTCATTTTTTGTTTCTCTAGTGGAGACATGTTACACCTTGTTGAAGAGGGATTTAAGAAGAAACCTGTTCATGCTCTTTGCTAGTTGGGCCGGTGTTTACGGTAAACCGCTTACAAGCACGTCGTCTATGCAAGAGGAGGAAAAATCTTGCACGGAATTACAACTCTCATCCTTGCAAGCTATGAGCGGATTACTCTGTTGTGGATCGTGCTTCAATCCGCGGTCGCTTTCGGAAGAAGGCGCCATTTTATATCAATGGTTGGACTCATTATTGGCCAGTAAAGACGAAAAGGTAAATTTATTATCTCTCTTTCGTATAAACTTTTATCTGCAAATGTTATTATTTTCTAATCACTTTAACATTCAAGATTATATAAAAAACTATAATTACTCGTATATATATTACGCATTGAATTAAGATATTCCATATTTTATCTAACGTCTTACCTCTGTTACAGATTTATGCACTCGCACGTGAAACCGTCGTTTTGTTGCTCGAGGGAAATCCCGATATTGGTACGCTTTTGGATTGGGTGGTAGATCGATGTTATACTGGCGCTTCGCAAGTAGCCGACGGTTGTTTTCTCGCTTTGGCAACAATTTTCAGCGCCAGGTATGCATAAATTTAAAAATTTATGTCTTAGATATAAATGTATCATATAAAATCGCGTTTTTATTGAGTAGAAGAAAATACGATATATACATCTAGCGAGTAAAGACTATAGGACGCATACTTTTGTATCAATGAAGATGTTGATATTATGTCGTGTGATATAGCAATAAGACTCGTATAAACATTGCAAGTATGTTTATGATTTTGTCTTTTTCAGGGAATATCCTTGCGATCACTATACCAGCGTCATCAACGTCACTTTAATGAATACAGGATGTCCTCGCGCTCCGGTTCACGATGCGGCACTTCAACTTCTTCAACTGTTGGATCAACGCTTTTTCGGAAACGTAGGTCCGCTTTCAACTACAGAACTTGAGGCTGGTAAGTAATTCTTGTGCACTATACATATAATACTGTGCATATATTTGTGCACTATATTATCAGTTTTTAACTGTTCACTTTTAACACATAGTTTATTCAGTTAATTGTAATGAAACGAATTTTTCACTGTATCATAATCTCTTATTTGTTGAGAGCTGTTGCGTTTCATGACAATTTTTTTGTTGCGTGTTGTCCAAGTGCGATTGTTTCGACGAATTGCATCTACGCGTGAATTCTGAAACTGAAAAATGCGAAGTTTTATCAAATTGATCGTAAATCTAGATCGTTCATTATTTAGCATGATTCATATTAGAAAAAAGAACGAACAAATTTTTCGATCAATGTAATGCTCGTGCATCTACATTTTCGTCGTCGTTACCTTATTATAATTAAGTATTTACCATACTGCTTTTCATGACTCGCCATCTGCATGAGAGTTTCGCTTCTTCTAGTATTTGAACGCTTCACAAACATGCGGACCATCGCTCTGCGAAAATTCTGCCCGCTCGCGCAATAAAAAACAAAGTTTATTCCGAAACTCGTGTTGAATAATAGATTGCACATTTGCTGTGCCGGAATGAGCCATATTGGTGATTCCGGATATTCCTAAATTTAACAGATATAATAATCATTAACACTGTGAAATATTAAAAATATATCGTATAGTTTAATATATAAATTAACAGTGCAAATCAAAATCTATACTACAATACGATATCATCCGCGATTTAATAAAATATTAATAGTGCATAATATGTCGTGGTTGTGCGTGGTTGGTATAGTCTTCTTACACGTCTAATTTCGCCAAAGTATTATGTATGATGCAATTAAATAAGACTTTGTTGCGATTTTTTTTATCGAAAAAGAAACTTTAATTCTACAAAAGATTTAATTAACGAAATTACCCATTACTTATTTATTATTCATTAATACCACTACATCATTAATAAAAAAATTCTTTATGCGATGAGATCGACATTATGTCAATCGAGATTTAACATCTTAAATGTAAATACGTACGTAAAAAGCAATCACCCTAAGGACGAACGACGGCATATTGAGACAGAAGAATGCGCTCGAAACGAGCAGAAGCATTTTCGTAACTTTAGTCTGCGGCATCCTATCCCGAAGAGTCTGAGCGTTATCGTTGGAAGAGGCGTTGGATTCTGTAGTCAAAGTTCGTCGGACATGATCGAGTTTGTAAATGTTGCGCGCAATCAGGGTATTAAAGATCACTATAATGGTCAGGGGTAAGGCGAACGTCATGACAGTGTCCAAGGTATTGTAGATGTTGGCCCAGGATTCCCACTCCTTATCCAACTCACAGCCAGTTGTGTTCCCGTTGGACGTAGAGAACAGGAGTACCGGACTGCATACCGGAATCGCTAATACCGTCAGCCCGATCACTGCAGCTTTCGCTCGGGCGACCGTACATAAAGACTGACGACGAAGCGGCCACTTGACCGCCACGTATCTCTCGACGGTGAAAGCCACTACGAGCCACACGCTGAGGAAGCTGCAGAGAGTGCTGAGGTAAATGAAGAACTGGCAGAAGCCCCATCGATTGAATAGATCCACTTGTACCATACTGAGCCAGACTACGAAGATCGTCACCAGGAAGATAGCGTCGGTTATTGCCAGCGCGCCCAAATAAATGCTGGATGAGAAATAACGCAGCTTTGTACCGAAGAACACGCATACGGATAGACAGTTGCCCAGCAGACCCAAATGTACGAGAATTGGCGTGTAGTATCGTTGGATATCTTGTAGAAGCATGTCAGTCGTGTCTTGTATTGCGCTTTTGTTTCCAACGATCATCCTCTCACGTGTTGATTTCAACTTGTCTGCAATTATCGTCAACATCAATGAGAAGAGAAGTAGAAAACGGCAAAACCGCGCCGAGTATATAGCGTATCACAGTTTGCGTCATGCATGATGACCTGCAAGAGCATTAATGTTTTATATCGAAAGAAAGAGAGAGAGAGAGAGAGAGAGAGAGAGAGAAGGGGAGAGAGAGATAAAAATAGAGAATATGCTAATTGCACTTCCTCTAAATTATATATTGAGATTAAAATTTAATTTAGAAATTGAAGATGATTGTTTGACATTTCGAAGTTTTTTCACACAATTAAATAAAAGGATATCGAAAGATATTTTTCTTAGATAATTAAACCTATTTTGAACAGATTTTTAACAGATAAAAATTTATATTTCATTGGATTTATATTTTTTAAAATTTCAATTTTAATTGCTTTTAAATAGGCCTTAATGGAATTGATTTTATATTTTTATTATGAATGTAATTGTTGATTAATGCAAGATGCATTTTAATTATCGATATAATTCTTAATATAACAAAAATGGTAATGATTGTTCCATACACTTTGCAATTATTCTATTATTTGATCAAATGTGCTTTACATTTATGTATCATAGCATAAAATGCAGTATCAGTGTTTACTATAAAAAATTCATTGACGAGGAAATATAGCGCTTATCACGCGCACACGGAAATCCTTCGCACGCAGATATGCTAACAAATCATTAGCGAACATAATATTGATTCAGATTATTGTAATTAAATGAATATATACGTTATACGTATACTTGATATTGTTTAAGTCAACATTATACTATTATTATTACTGAATTACGACAAAATAATTCATTATTTGATAAATGTCTTTTTGACACGTTACTTTGTCAACGGTATCTAATTACAAATAAAATTAAAAATTATCTTACGTTATGATGATAACTGTATGAGAAAAATTCTTATCTGTGCTGCAACACTCTGAAAATCAGATATAATTTGTCGTTAACATTGATAAATCTTTTTTACGAGTTATAATAGTAATATTTGTTTTAAACGCGAATAATTATTGTGCATATAACACAAAAGAATAACTTCTTGATATTTAATATTCGATAATGATGGAGTGGTTTATTTTTCTTAAGGATACTACGTTAAAAACTGTTTATTCGAAGAAATCGAAATCTTCAAGTGTTTATATTTTCCTTCTACATTCAATCTTGCGTCATGCTGTCAATCTTATGCATTCAATCTTTCTACATTCTATATAATTCTACGATATTGAAAATGTCATAAAAAATATAATTTTGACACATATCAGTTTGGTATAACAAAATAATTTTATAACTATTTTTTATAGAGAAATATAAAAAATTTGCTATTATGTTCAAATAATTATAAATAGTAATTATATAGGGGAATTTATACAACTATGATAAAATAATTAATTTACGTTAAATATATTCAGTGGGTCTATTCTTTTATTGTGCTATGTTTTATATTTTTTTATTTAAGTATATATATTTTTTTTCTTTTTTTTCATTCTAATTAATACAATAAAACTTGTTAAACTTGATGCATACCTATTTATTGAGTTTCAATAAATGAATTAATGGTTTATTTGCGAGATGTGCCAGATGCAAAACATTTTAGTGGGCTACTATCCAGATTATTCTGTAGACACATTTTATGACACGAAGCTGAAAGCTGCTTTTAAGCTGAAAGCTGCTTGCAATCCACAAACACTTTCGAATGTTTAAATATACTTAGATCTGACGTATATAGGCATAAGATCTTACACAAGATTATACACATTTTTAAAGTTTCGAAGATATATTAAAAATCTTTTTATACGCGCAACACGTGTCATGTTCAGTATCGATGCAAGATTATCAATCATTCATTGATATTATTTAATAAATCATCATTTATCATTTCAGATATTCGCGACAATTTAATTTAATAACACAATCATTTATTAACATCAAATATAAATTAAGTCTCAGTGGATTATATAATAGTCGCAACACCTTTCACTACTTTGTCTTTTATTTTTAAAAGAAAAGCAACGAATTATGATATTAAACGTTTCGCGATGGAAATAAGTTTAATACTTGAAACACTTAATTTTCGAACATTAGTATTGCACTTTCAGAGAAGGTATCCGAATGCCGTCTCAGCTATTTCTGTTATGTGCCCGAAGCATCCATACCTGATAAAGCTCGGTGCATCCAGTATTCTGGCTTCTGCGCATCAAACTAATATATAAATTTCCGGCTCTTTGCGGCGCATATTATTCTGTCATAACGCGAAAAAAAACTTATGTGTTTCCGCGATTTATAAGCTATTATACTTCTATAATAAAATTGTATAAAGTTTGATGCATAATAATCTTTGATCCATAGTATTTCACTTCAAATTAATCTCTTTCTCTTTGCATGAGAAAAATATGTTAATAATCGATTATTGATTTTTAGAACTTTGAGTAATTTATTAATTTATATTTGACCCCTTTTTTTCTTTTTCTTTGTTTCATTGATATATAATAATTTGTATTTTATTACAATTATATCATGCGCGCAAACGCATCAGTCATGCAGTACTTGCAGCAATCAAATTTGAATGTATACAATAAAATAAAAATTGCAGTTTTTTTTTTTTTTTTTTTAAATATAATATAGTTGCAAAATCTTAATGCACAAAGACTTGTCACATTTCGTTGATTGTGCTGATAAGCTTATTCTTCTTTGCATTATGCTTACAGTTGCATTCACATATATTTCTTTAAAAAAAAGTTACTTTTTCCATTTTATATAAAGATTGTGTCGATCGACCAATAATTCTCATAAAAATGATCATCATAGTGTTTCACATAGAATTTTATCAATTAAATTTAAAATTATGCTCTGAGATATAAATGTACGTGTGTGTGCATAAATATACACACACATATACATATTTTATATTCTTTTCATATCGTACTTATATTGAATCCTATTGAAAAAGTATTTGATACAGAAATATATTAACATAAAAAGCGAGATAAATTCCTTTTTTTTGCAAAGACGCACTTGATTTTCACGGAAAAAAAGTTATAAGCTAAAATATTTTTTGTAAAACGTAATTATGGTATGTTTCGAGACATAAAGAAATCCTGCACTGTATGCAGGTGTAAATATCAATTTGTCAATTCTATTAATGAATTATTAATAGAAATAATTATTTGTTTTAAAATTTTTAATATGTTATCTCACAGGACACAATGATCCTCTTGCAAGTTCTACTGCAACTGTGACTTCCGGGCCAGGTCAACAAAGTAATCCTGCAGGCGAAATTTCCTCCGGTGGCACAATTAGAGGTGGAACATTAGACGTCCTCTTATCGACTACTTATTGCCGCAGTCAAATGTATCTTTCACGACAATTGGCTCAATTACATCCGGAGCTCACGATGCCGATGTTCAGTGGTAAGTGAAATCTTCTCATATATTTTTATTAATACTTTCAATCCTAATTTCAAATATTTTATAATATAATATAATTTCATGATAACATAATAATTGAATATATTAAACAATACAGTTAAAATATTGAATTAGTTTCCATGTTTTTGGAAACTTTCTTAGAATAAAAAGCTGAGAATTTCTTAATATTCTTTTAGAATTTTTTAATTCGAGCTGTATAATTAAATGCAGTTTTCGTATTTGTTCGTGTTGATAGATCTATTCCGCGAAATGTAGTTGATTAGTTATATTAGTTCTTCGATAATAATTTTAATATCATGCCACGTCTAATAAATTTTAAATTAGTCCAGTATGTAACATAGTGCAATTAAAAACTGTTTGTTTAACCGATGTGTAGTTTATGCGTGTGTGGAATATATGTTCTGGACACTTCAGTTATAGAGAGGTATATCTGTGATCTAGTATTATTTAGTCGTAATTGAAACTTTGTTTTTTTTTTCGTGTATTTAAATTTTTTTAGATATAATTTTATTCTATTTATTTAATATATTGATTTAATGCGAAAACATATTTTAAAAACAATGCAATAGAAAATATAATAAAGAAGATGTTAATCATAAGTTATTAGACACGCCCATTGCATAAGAATGCTGTAATTCTTTTTCTCTAAGCTGATATTATTTCTATGGAAGATAGTGTATTTATAACACACGTTTATTTTAGAACTATATTAAGAACTTATAGTTTAAAAAATTCAAAGAAAGAGAATCTCTTTTGTAAATAATTTCAAAGCTTCTTTTTTAAATATATTAGCATTATTTTGTTATAAATTTAATAAATATACAAAATTTTGTGTGTCTATAATAAAGATTATTTGATTAGCTTGAATATGATTCAGACATTTAAGTAATATAGAATAATTTCGGCTATGATAAAAATAGTTGTTTTTCGAAAGCTTTGACATATGAAAAATAATTTGCATTGCAAACAATGCAATTTATTTTGCGTTGTAAATAAATAACATGATACAATTGGATTATTAAAAGAAACAGAGGAAATTTGCTTTTATCATAAAAACGTACGCAACAAAACAGTTGCGTATGTTTTTATGATAAAAGCAAATTTCCTCTGTTTCTTTTAGTAATCCAATTGTATCATGTTATTTATTTACAACGCAAAATAAATTGAATTATGTGATCTTAATAATATTCATCATAGATATTCAATTATACGAATGTAATAAAGAATGATAATTATATAATAATGGTTCCATGTTCATGCTTTCATCGATAATCATTCCGGAGGCGTGTTGCATAAATCATATAACCATTGAAATTATCGCTCATCTGTTTAACGCCTATATAGGGGATTTGCGTCAAATTGTAATTTATAAATTAGAGTAACGCGTCAAAATGATAGAATTTACTTTAAAAATTCGTTTAATATTATAATATATTAAATGTATACAACTATTTATAACAAAAATAAATCAATGATGCATGATATATTATAATAATTTATAAAAAAAATTATAAAAATAATTTATAAAGAAAAGAAATATAAGTTTTTGATTGATAGGATTGAAAGATTGCATCTATATATATTTTGAATACACATGACATTTTAATTATCTGTCACATAAATTGATTGGTTTATTAATGTAATAGCTATGATTCAAATACAGAGATTCTCATGTCTACTGCAGTGATACTTGCAATTAATGATATCTACTGCTAAATTTTACTAAAGAAATATATATTATTTTATTTCTTTATGCCATTATATATTTAATGATTACGATGTAAATGCTGAGCGCAGAGCGATTTATCTCTCTTTCTTAAGTACTTGAGAAAGTATATTTTTCTTGGTTTCAAAAGTAAATCTCTTCTTTCTCTCACAAATTTTTAAAATAATTTAGCCTAAAAAAATAAACCATAGAAATGTCGAAATGTTTAAAATTTTTCAAGTTTAAAAATTTTTAAGTTTAAAAATTAGATTAAAGAATTTAAAATTAAAATTAATTAGTTAACCCTTAAAATTCAATTTTAATGATTAATAACGAAACAAAAATTTGAAATGTTCTTGCATTAAACTTTGTTGTTGGCGGAATTAGGCTTCTGAAATAAAATCCAGGAACGACATACATAGAAGTCTGAGAGAAACCGTGACCCTTCTTACGAATTTAACCTTTTAAGTACAATCATCACTTTTAATGAGCTGCAAAATGCATCAAGTTGCTGCGTTGTCTCTCTGTTTACATAATAGATTGCTGCTCTTCGCTTTAATTTTCTGACGCATTCTGACACGCATCCTTTATACTTCATATCATGGATCATCTTAATGGATGTTTAAGAAGAATAATAGATTGATGCAGCACGCGCATATTTATAAGAGAAAGAAAGAGTAAGAGAGAGTGAGAGAGAAGAGAGGGAGAGAGAAAGAAGGAGAGAAATTTGAGTAACAATAATCCAAAATAATTCTATTGAATTATTCGATATCTTACACGTTTCTGATTACATTTGTTTGCTTTATTACAGTCAAAGCGGCGAACATTTTATTTTCAGAACAATGTAATATGAAATTGCAATTTTATCTCGCGAAATTCTATATACATGATATTTCACTCGATAGCAGCGTGCAGCACAAGAAATAAAAAATTCTATTTTATTTAAAGAACAAATTTTTTATTCGTATATTTTTTCAATAGTATTATATTTTTAAATAATGGCAAAAAAACTTATAAACATGCATGCAAAAAAATTAATCGTTAAGTACATAATAGAAATTGAAAGATTATATAATTTTATTTTTATATAATAGTTTAATTTTTTATATTTATTTTTACACGATAAAATTTTTAATTAATTAAAACAAAAAATATAAACGAGACAGCTAATATATATAATATAATAAATACAACTTAAATTATGTACAATTTATTTATATTGTATGAAAATAGATTCTTTTTTCGAATTTTTTATTCTATTAGAAATGAAAGACAGAGATGTTCTCATATTTCAGCTTTATATTTTAAATTTAATTTATAAGTTAGAACAACAAAGATATTGAATTAATAATTGATATAATGTTATCGCGCGAGAATCATATCACGCAGAAGATAAGAGAATTCTAAATAAGAATAAAATATTTTATGTTAATTGTTTAATCTCATATATTTTTGAAATACAGAAGTGCAATGAAAGAGTAGGCGGCATTATTTAAACAACTATAAATAATTGCAGGCAGTCATGGAAATAATTCCATGTGATTTTACGTTTGCACATGTTCCGAAAACTGGAATGTTATTTATGTATGTCGATGAAAATAACAAATGTTCTTTTATTTTGCTGTTTCAATACCGAAACGTTATATCAATATCGTAGAAAGCAATATTGCAAGTATATTTGATATATACCGTCATAATCGGTATACGAATTAATTAAATGCAGCGAATGAGAGAGAAAGAGAGGGGAGAAAAGAGAATCATGTCATTTGCATTAAATTTATTCAAACTGAAAAACAACCGGCATTTAAATGATTTCAGATTAAGAGAAGAGATATATGATAAGATGCGAAAGTTGAATGAATTTGGCAAGAACAAAAATATTAAATGTTTACAGTTTACACATATTATCATTAAACAAATAATCATTAATAAATATATTTGAATGTAATACTTAATTGATAGAATTTACTTAAATAATGAACAAAACGAGAGAAAAATTGGGAGAAATAATACAAATTTATATGATGTATTATTATATATGTATATATATATATATATATATATATATATATATACGATATTGTTAAATTATTTATTTATATTTATATTGTTATATATTGTTTTACGTGGGTTTATAACAAAGTTTACAGGGTCAATGATAGCTTAATATATAACACCAATTAATGTCGAATAACAGGGAATATACATATACACTAGTAGAATAGCATTATTAATGTAATTTGATGTGATGTGATTTTCATTTAATATCTCGATAATTTACATGTTTCAGAAATTACACATCGATTTCAAACAGCCCGTAGAGAAGTTCGGCAATTACTGCTGCAATATTTGCTACCCTGGTTACATAATATGGAACTCGTTGATCCAAATGTACCGCCGCCATCTAATCCGTTGAGTTATTATCAGGTGAATAAAGCTTATTATCATAATTATCTCTGAAATAATAGCATTGCGGAAAATTATAAATTTGAAATTAAATGCAAGAAATATTTAAGAAAACCAATACCTATATAATATAATTGATAAAAAGAATATCACCAAAAGTGATATTTATATACAGCAATATATAATATTGTCATTTGAGAACTAATGAAACATTGTAAAATGACATACATATTTAAACCATATTTTTTTAGAATCGGAATTCGTGACACTTTAAAGTGCATTTCAGTAATCAGAAAGTTGATGAGCTAATTGAATTTTGAATTAAACTTTTAATTGGACAATGTTTCCCTTGATATGAATACGAATATGTATATATATGAATATGTATATATATAATATATATTGTATATATAATATATATTGTATATATAATATATATTGTATATATAATATATATAATATATATATACATATTTATAGATATACATATACATATATATACATATACATATATATACATATTCATATATATATACATATTTATATATATATATATACATATTCATATGTATATGCACAAAAAAATTCCAATACACTTTCAAATTTGTGAAATTTATTCGTCCTAATTGAAATACCTATATAGCCCATGTATATACGATCGCCGGATAAAAATCACTGATATCTAAGATGACAAAGAATCAATTTTATATAAGCGAGAGGAAGTCCTAGACTGAGATGGTGCATTTCAAGATAATTTCTAGCTAGAAATAAATCACTTGTAACTTTCGAAATAATCAAATACATCGTGACATAGCTCATTAATTTTACACGAGCGATGCACTAGGATAAGCACACATGAGAAGCTTTCATCATCATATCTGAGGCTTCTCCCCCAGCTGTAGCTCATCAATCAGAAATCAAAATGATTAAAATCAAGTATGTATCACGGAAACGTAGCGCACACGCATGCGAAACGGCGAGATAAATAAGAAATCTTCCAAGATCATCACTTTTAGAAGATCCTCTTCTTAAAGTAGATCACTCGTAGTATTAAAAAATAATCATTAAAATTAAGTATAATCAGGGAACGTAGCTCAGATGATAGAGCTTAGCATGCGAGAGGTACCGTGATCGATACCGGGCGCCTCCAAGATCACTTTTTGGATTCTTTTGCCAAAAGTGGATCATGATCGTGATCCAAAATGATCCTGGCAACAATCTAGATCACAGGGGGCGTAGCTCAGATGGTAGAGCGCTCGCTTAGCATGCGAGAGGTACCGGGATCGATACCCGGCGCCTCCAACATTACTTTTTTGATCCTTTCACCAAAAGTAGATCACTTTTCTGAGTCTGATTGATCTTGTTACAGAATCATATCAACGGGGGCGTAGCTCAGATGGTAGAGCGCTCGCTTAGCATGCGAGAGGTACCGGGATCGATACCAAGTTTTCCTTTTGTCCTTTTATCGAAACTAAATCATTTATGATACCTGCAATGCATAGCAAGAATGTAATTTATCATCATGAAACAAGTGGAGCACGTTTCATGAAAGAAAACAATTTCTCCGACACCTTCATAACACGTGTACTCTACTTTCTTTCCAACAATAATTTTGGTTTTAAAAGTTGCTCGCGCTATATGTCGTTATGTATGTGTGTGTGTATGTATGCTTATTTGTTTTTGAATAAAGAGCTACACTTGCTATCTATCAAGGGATATGTATATATATGTACATATATGAATATGTATGAATATGTATTGTATATGTATATATAGGAATATGTATATATATGAATGTGTATATATATGAATGTGCACATATATGAATATGTATATGAATATGTATATATATGAATATGAATATATATGAATATGTATATACATGAATATGTATGTATATGAGTATGTATATATGTATATGAATATGTATATATATATATATATATATATATATATATATATATATATATATATGAATATATACTAACAATAAGAGAGATCGCGATACCTTCGACATCTCTAAGATATCTCTTTTTAATCATTTCTCTTATCGCGCGAGATCATCGACGACGTAATAATTCTTTTTATCGCGTTGAAGATCGGAGACGTAGTTCAAATCAAGATCGATATCCGGCGTCTCCAAGATTTCTTTTTATCACACTCGATTATCATAATGATCCTTTTTAATTTGATTGCGAACAACATAATTTAATAGATAGAATGATCCAAATGGTGTAGATGCGGTGCGTTATTTCTGAAAATAAAATCCATGGCTATTCGTATAATTTAATCAAGAGAGAGAGCATAACACACCCATTGATTATTAATGATGAAATTAGCTTTGATCAATAGAAGTGGAGGAGTTTAGGGGAGGGGAAATAATTCATATGGTTATATCGACAGCATTTACTTTGTATGCAAGCATTATTGTAATCGATTTCCAATATCCGCGCCTTTCCTTTAATACTTTCACAATTGTCAGCAGTAATAATATCATGATACGAATGATTAATATTAATCAGTTCTGTCACATCTTGCAAACAGAGATCGTTAAATTTAATGAACTAATCTTCATACAGTATAGCATAGCCAGAATTTAAATTATTATATAAAGCTAATGAATTTTTTTATTCAAGCAGCTATCTAAAAAAATTTTTAGAGATTTTATCTTGTTTTTTTAATAATTAACGTTTGATAATTAATGTTTTCAGTATTACACGAGTGATGTAACACGCGGAGGAACACGTAGAGAAGGCTGGGGCAGCGCAGAGGCGACGGAGATGGTGCTCAACAATCTTTTCTACATCACAGCGAAGGTACTTAAAATACTTTAATCTTTTAAATAATGCCGCGCGTGGCTCTTAACTTGCCAGTTCCCCTCCTTCAATTAAATTTAATACAGAGAGCCTTTTCAATTTTTATTTAATTTACGCTGGCTGCAATTATGCGTACTTTTCCTTCTTTTTTCCAATTTATTAAATACAATTTTGGCTTACACGTTCTTAAACATATGAAAATATGGATCAAATGTCAAAAATCTTTAATTAAGATGCACCTACGTATTAGGTTCTTGAAAGATTGTATTACCTTTAATATTATGCTACCACACTTGAATAGATTCAAAGATTATGAGACAAATTTGATTAATAATGCGTCCATATTCAAATTCCACATGCTGAAGATGGTCGATACATGGACCGAAACGTTCACATTAAATAAAGACAAAAACATACATATATTTTTGCGCTTTAATTACCGCGCGTGGCTCTTAACTTGACAGTTCCCCCCCTTCAATTAAATTTAATACAGAGAGCCTTTTCAATTTTTATTTTAAATAATGTTAAGCATTATTTAATCCATCGATTTAAATGTGTCGCAGTTTTCGGATGAGCATCCTAAAGAGACCGAGGAACTTTGGGCGACTTTGTGCGGTTGCTGGCCGAACAATCTCAAAGTTATAATTCGCTATTTGATTATCATCTCGGGGATGGCGCCTCAAGAGCTGTTGCCATATGTAAGTGAAACTTTTAGAATGATTTTATTCGCCACTCAGACAAAGTGGCAGATGTAATCTTTGAAAGTATCGAAATCGAATAATTATTTCAGGCGAAACGCGTGGTATTGTATTTGGCCCGGGCCCGTCCGGATCGTCTCGTCGACGAAATGATGACGGAATTAGAAACTGTCGAGACTCTGAATTGCCTGATCGAACGGACGGAAACGCCACCCTTTTATCGGCTCACCAGCATGCGGAAAGCCTCGTCACATAGCGACGCTCCTGCGGCCGATCCCGCCAATCCTCCCCGTGATCTCGGCGTCGAGAAAGGCACCATCCATACGAAAAGACACTCCGGAGAAGATCCCGTCAAAACTGGGTAAACAAGTCTACTGAAATCTATTATTTACATTGTCGATAGATTAAATCGCATTTTAATTTTTAAAAATGCAAGTCTATAAAAAAATCTTCAGAGCACTTAGCTTTAAATATAATCTCTTTTTTCTATAGTAATACAAATTTTGTGATATGGTTTCCTCACCTTGTACTTTCTCCATAGTTCCAAGTCCGATACCGCATTGCGAGCACTCGCGGGGTTTCAAACTCCAAGACCGGAAAAGACGAGGACTGCAAGCGGTCCGCCAGTTCTTCCAGACGATCTATCAACTCCGACCACGGAAGCCGAGGTAGAAACTCAATTAAAACTTGGTGACATTATAAAGAATCAAATTTATACGATTGAATGATTTCATTTTTCAATTGCGAAGTAAAGAAAGTTCGACAATATATTAATTCATTTCTTATAATAATCCAATATGAAAGTAATTAATCTATTTTCAGTTAACCACCGACGAATCGTGTTACGCCGCTCGTAACGGACCCGTTGGAGTGAATGGCAAAATGCCATGTGTCGACGAGAAGTTCGATATTCCTCAACCGCATCCTTTACCGATGCCAGAATACGGCGGATATTTCGCTCCTTTAACTGAATATTTGCCTGACAGTTCTCAGCCAATAAGCGGGTTCCATAGGTATAATTCCTAATATCTACATTTTTACTTATTTACTTACTTTGCCTAGCAATGCGCTAATAATAATTAATAATTCCTCTGTCGTCGTAACTCTTAGGTGTAATATCGCCGTGATGTTGCTCACCGACGTAGTCGTCGACGGAATTCAGCTAGATTGGGCCATACACGTCCCATTGATGCTGCACATAGTCTTTCTCGGTCTGGATCACTCGAGGCCGTTGGTGCGAGATCACTGTCGTTGCCTACTGCTGAATCTACTGGTCGTGCTTGGTGATCATCGCGATCACCTTGGCGTGGCACGCGTGCTTCTCGCCTCCAAGACGGAGCAATTGGGATTGGGACTATCTACACCGGCGTTACCAGTGCTGGAGCACAATTTCACCGAAGTGGACCCGGAATTTGATAGTTATCTGTACGGTCCTCCGCCAGCCCCGCCACCCACAACTCCACCACCGTCGTCTTCGCCGCCTCCACCCTCTTCGCCGCCGCCACCGCCGCCTCCTCCGCCGCCGCCGCCGCCGCCACCACCTATGCCTCTCGATTCCTCAGCGTCTCCACCGGCACCTCCGCCGCCCCCACCTCCACCACCTCCGCCACCGTTACCTTCTTCGTCAGTTGCGGATGGTACACCAACTCATTCGTCTTTATCGAATTCGACATCGACCCCACCGATATCGATGAATCATGCGAATCAGTCGGCAGCGGATGACAGTAAGGATTATGGGAATTCTCAAGCATACGGTAAGATATTCATATATGTTTTTATATAAATCTGTTAAAGTTTCTTTTTATCTTGGATCTTTAAAAAAATTAGTAGAAATAATAAAGTAAAAAATTTTGCAGAATCAGCAGTGTGCAATAGCTGGCCAGCTGCGAGCGGAACGGCGACGAACACGGTACCGCCCGTTATTGTAACGCCGGAGGACGCAAACAATTGGAATGGCCCTCAACCAGGTCCCAATATGCCGATACAAGACGTTATTAAATCCTTGATTAATTTTCTAGCTTCTAGGTATGTATAATTATTCGTATAATTAATAAAAAATATTAATTAGGATTTTTAATTAAATAGTCATTTTCCAATAATAGGACAAATCAACCGCTGTGGAATTATGAGGACATGACTGCTAAAATATGGTGGGTCCGTAGTGCCGAACAACTCACAGTATTATTACGACACGTGTTACGCGTCTTTAGAGATTCGTTGCCTCATGCATTGGTCAGCCAAAGATGGGCGCAAACGGCATTGCAACTGGGTCTTTCTTGCTCGTCCAGACACTACGCGGGAAGATCTTTACAAGTTTTTCGTGCGTTGCGCGTTCCTATAACGTCTAGGATGTTGTCCGACATCTTATCTAGACTGGTGGAAACAGTCGCCGAACAAGGCGAGGATATGCAGGTATTGTTAAACATTTTCAATGCAAATAATAGCGTGACACGTGTATATATACATATATATATTTATATATTCTGTACATATTTTTTTGCAATCAGGGATACGTAACAGAATTGTTGCTAACACTAGAAGCGGCTGTCGATTCGCTCGAATCGGACTTTAGGCCGCTCGATTTTATGAAAGAGATCTTCAAATCAACGCCTAATCTCAACAATAAGGATCCCGTATCGGGAAATGTAATCGGAGGAAAGCGCAGTCCAGGTGGAGGAAATGGTTATCCAGTTGGACCGCATATGATCTCTCACTTAAATCAAGGCGGACATACAAGAAGTACTAGTTACTCGGTCAGTTATTGTATGAAGAGGTCCAGCGGAGGCAATTCTACAACCAGTGATATAAAAGGTTATTATTAATAATTCTTACAGTAATCACACTTAAATTTTCTGTTAAATATAATAGTTAGATATTAAGTTTTAATTATAATTTACAGATATTTTCAAAGAATATTTTTATTACAGTATATATTTATATTTTTATTACAGAAGTTGACAACAGAGTCGGCGGTAACAAATATCCCAATTCGAATCTGTCGAGATCAAGATCAGCACAGTCCTTGAAATTATTGGGCGACTCCGCGACGCAGGACGACAAGATGACGATATTAGCACAATTGTTCTGGTTAGCGGTGTCTCTACTTGAATCGGATTACGAACATGAGTTCCTTTTAGCGCTACGGCTCCTTAGTCGCGTATTGCATAGACTACCGCTTGATCGACCAGACGCCAGAGACAAAGTTGAAAAATTGCAACAGCAATTACGGTGGACTTCGTTTCCTGGTGTACACGCGCTCCTGCTAAAAGGATGCACCAGTCCAAATACATATGAACCAGTCGTTACGCTGCTCTCTCAATTTACACCTTTGTTGGATCTACCGGTAGTCGATCCCACGCAAAGCCTCGCATTCCCCATGAATGTTGTATCGTTGCTGCCTTACATGTTGTTAAATTATGAAGATGCTAACGAACTTTGCATCAGAAGCGCCGAAAACATTGCGCAAGTAAGATTCTGTTCATTAATCTTTTATTCATCACGTTAACAAATAAAATATATATAATATATAAAATATATTGTTATATAATATATATATATATAAAATATATTATATAATATACGTATATATAATTATATATACTATTGTATGTACTATTAACTTATGTAATTTATTGTTGCATTATATTTATCATCTCTTCTCTTTCTTATTTATTTTACAGGTAAGCGCAGAAAAGGGGAAGAAATTAGAGAATCTTGGTACAGTCATGACATTATATAGCCGGCGTACTTTCAGCAAGGAAAGCTTTCAATGGACTAAATGCGTGGTGAAATATCTTTACGATTCGTATGCTCATCTTAGTTTCAATATGCTTGCTTTCCTCGTGGAAGTCCTAGAAAAGGGTCCGAGCAGTGTGGCATTGTCAGTACTCAGTATTATACATTGCATGTTACATTATGTGGATCTGGCGTCTCCAGCTGCGCAACCTATCAATACTGAACTTTTGAGAGTGATATCTAAATATGTTGAGGTAAAGCTGCAAAGTATATTTAATTAGTTTCATAATCGCGCATGCAAATATCAATTTAATATTTATTATAAAAATATATATCAATCGACTGCGATTTGTATAATTTTGTTCGTATAATTGAGAAAACTATAATATCTTAGGGCACTCATTGGAAAGAAGCGCTTAAAATCTTGAAGCTTGTAGTGACAAGATCGTCAACACTCGTAGCGCCACCGACATCGATGCACGGTTCATCCTGGGACTCTTCACTGGCGTCGCCGCATCCTAGTTTCACCGATACAGAGATATTTACGAAAAAGGAACTACCGGGTAAGTCTACGTCTTCGCGTAAATTAATTAATGCGTTCATTTATTTTTTCTGGATGTATTATCGATTCTTTTTCCTTTTTGCGACGCATGCATGGCACGGATGATTTATTATACAACATCCAGGTTGCGATAAGAATAACAGATAGATTGTAATCGCTTCGTAAAATAAAAGTGTAAAACAATATTTTTCTAAGAAAATCAATAACTTGTATCTCACGAATTACATAATATTCCTCTAAACACGTTACTTATGCTCCTATGTTTATAATTGCTTGAATTTTTAAGATACATATGTATTTGAAAGCTTTTTTAATAGAGCTAAAAAGTTTCATAAAAGAAAGAAGTGCAATAAAATTATTTTTCTATATTATCATGTAGGAATGTAAAGATATTAATTTTATAGCTTTTTAAATATTTATTATTTAGATTTTGTCTATCTCATTTTTATAAATAGGAAGGACAATGGACTTCACATTTGACTTATCTCAAACACCAGTAATCGGTCGACGTTGGTTGATTCGTCAAGGTGCTGAAGAAAAATCAATTAGTTCACCACGTTGTTCCTTATCCCTATCGCCGGCTGACAATAGCGCCATTGCAGGATGGAAGAGACCTTGGATGTCACAGGTATAGTTATTAATTCATATGATGTATATATATATATATCGAATTATACATACAAAAAATGTAAAATTAAATTTCTCTTTAATAGGGTCGTGTCAGGGAGTGTTTGGTAAATCTGTTGACGACGTGTGGTCAGAGAATTGGATTGCCAAAGAGTCCATCGGTATGTTTTTATTTTACAATATATTTTTCAATCATTAATTCAAGTAGTGTGAATGTTCCTTTCCTATGGTTTGTGCGTCATCATATACCTTATCGAAAACGATTGACTCTCATTATGTAACCCTTTCTAGGATGAGCACATTAGTTCAATGACATTGTATAGCAAGGTAAAAGGTCATTTTTAAATGCAACCAGCACACATCCACTTATCCGCAATAGTATAAAATATCTATACTTGTCATTAATTGCAATATTTGAATTATCATTCCACGCTTCAGTTAGCTTCATAAAAATGTTGACGCACTGTTGCAGAACAAATATATTTACACATCTGTGTAGGATCTTATAAAGTGGTAGTAGAGTAACTCTAATAATTTGAAGTCTATTATCTTTTAACACTTTGTCGTCTACTGCAGTTATGCAAAAAATTATCTATTAGATAGAAAATATTATCATTTGATGACAATGTGTTATATCGCAGTTACTTTGATATAAAACAATTTATCTGTGTGTGATTAATATGTATATTGTTACATATGCAGGCTGCTCCATTATTATATTAATCATTAATAATTTAATGATAAATTATTATGCGTAAATGTGTTTTTTACTTTTTAACATTACAAATACAGTTGTGCATTTAGCGTGCCATTGATTCTGCGCTCATATTGATAAAGTTTATCCTGTGATATTAAAATTGCTTATTTCTTAGAATCTGACAGAAATAAATATATAAATTGCAAAGCACTCTGCATATATAATTAGTCATTGTAAAACACGTACATGCACAATTGCTAAATATCTTGAGCAAACTCACGTAGTCAGTTGAAATTGAGATACTATATTTAAGACAATTATCAATTGAAAGATTTAAGTGAAAAGCAATAAAATATAAGTGCATATTGTAATATTTAATATTACAACAATTTTTCCCTCGATCCAAAAATATGAGATATTAAGATTGTTGATTTTGTATAAAGAAAAAATTTGTCACTTATATATATTTGCTTCTAATCTCTTCAATGTATTTCTTTATATATTTTGTTCACATATTATCAATAACATTTTTAATTTAGGTAATATTCAGTCAAAGTTCGGATTTGATGGAAAGACAATCATCCATGGCCTCTTCAACAGAAGAAGTTTCCGGTGCGAATAATGATTTGAGCGGAGGATCTAGACGGGACGATGAGCAATTCGGCGTATTTAAGGACTTTGATTTCCTTGAATATGAAAGCGAAAGCGTTGAAGTAAGCCATGATGCTTTATTATAATTTCTGAGAATATAAAGAATACCATAATTCAATGGCTTCCTATAAAATTTTATAGGGTGAGAGTACGGATAACTTCAATTGGGGAGTTCGACGTCGTCCTCTTAGTGAGGGAGAGGAACGAGAACCCAGTTTACGACAGTTCGAGGAAAGTTTAAGTGAAAAGACACCGTCATCCAGCAAACATACAACACGGGTAAATATATAATAAAACTGAAAAACAATTTTTTCTTGCTGCTATGTGTTTTATTTTTCTTCTTTTAAAAATTTTTTTTACCAATGACATTTTGTATATATAGCGTGGCGTGACTGAAGAGTCATCAGACGATGAAGCTGGATCGGAATCACCCTTGGATGAAGTACCAGGAGGAGTGTCCGGAACAGGCCAGGAAGCAAACAGCATCCAGGGAATGTTCCCGCCGTCTTCTCTCTCATTGATACCGAGTCGTACGCGTCACGATTCATCCACAAGGTCTGACACATCGTAAGTTTCTGTGTGAAGACTTTTGAAAAGGCGTATATTAATCGATTCACTCGAACTTTTCGCCTACAGTGGTTCGAGCGCGGGAGATCTTGGCGATGTGACACCTTGCAACGCGTCGCCCAATCTGTCCGCGTTGATGCCCTTCCGACAAGTTGTACGAGACGACGCCGAAGAGATCTGGAGACAGCAAATTCAAAGTCTTATCACTCAAGCTCCGTACAATACTTTGAGCTTCTTCCAGTTGCTGAGCAAGATCTTGAGAGTAAGTGAAAGAAGAATTTGAGAATATTGAAAAGTGAGATACATGAAAAAAATGTTCATGTTTTATAGGATGTGAGCAGCAAATCCGTCGGTCTTACACGCGAGGCGAGCGCTTTACTCTGCAACGGCAGTCCGGCTTCCTCTCATTTGGGTTGTCATTTATCTAGTCATGCCGAACTATTGAGTACAAAAGCTGAACCACCTTTGGTGTGGTTTTCGGTGACTATATTCGCGAATCAGCGATTAAACGAGACGTTGCGCTTTGGAATGCTGGAAGTGCAAGAACATCTGGAGACATTCCTCGATAGGAAGGACCATGCCACAGAAGTAAGCTTCATATTTCATACTTTGCAATGATTATTTAAAACAAATAATTATGACATATTTTTCAGTGTTTGGAGGCAGCTAAAGCAACCGCTAAGCTTCAAGCGTTAGGCGATAGTCACACCACAGAAGCGGGCGTTGAAGAGATGCTGTTGGATCTCGGCAGAGCGCTCTATAAGCTGCATTTTCAGCTTTTGTTGTTAATTGAAGCATCGAACAAAATGCTAGGAGCGTTAATAGTCGCCGCTAGAAACGTACAGATTTCTCTTCAGGATCTGTCCGTCGAGATTGCCAATATAAAGATAGCTTTAAGTAGAGCACTCGAAGAGAGCACCGAAAGTGAACGAGGAACACCCACTCCGACACCCAGTCCTAGTCCACTGCCGGGTTCTGGAGCCGTGGAAGAAGTCGCCAGGGTCGCCGAACTTTTGAGAAATGCACGGTGGTGCCCGGCACTCGAAGCCGTCAGATTGCACAGGGCACAATGGCCCGGAGATCCCTTTCACGATGACGACGATGTGACAACTGCTGTTAATATGTACTGCAAATATATAGGTCAGGATAGATCGGGTGAGTTTAAAAGTGCGCGCGTGCGTTACATATTTTTATATAATTCGAACAAGGAAGATGACATTTGTGCTTGTTATATATTTGTTACTCATTTTTTAGATATTTGTATAATCTGCATTTGTATATGTTGCATATCAATTTTTTAGATATATTCGTAGTGACGCGGAAAGACGATGAGATGTCAGAAATATTTGGCAGATTGATGGAAAGCCTGTTCGAAGTGTTAGCGGCCGTAACAGGATTGGAAGCGTCTACGAAAGCCGCGCGCAATCAACATGACCACCCTAATCACTCTAAAACCGACTGTTAATATGAGCTTTAATGATATAGTATTACGAACCGTTCGTTTGGATTAAAGTCGGCGTATATGTATACATATTTAACTATCGTGTGTTTAGGTATCTTGTATATGATTGTAGGTAATTATATATATATCACGATACATTTTCTTATATAATTATGGCGAATGCATGAAATCTGCGTAGAAACAAACCTTTTTTTTAACGTGAAGAACGTAACAAAAATCGTTATCAATATATATATATATATATATATATATATATATATATATACACACATATATATACATATATATATGGATTATATATATATATATATATATACATACATATATATATGGATTATATATATATATATATATATATATATATATATATATACATATATATATGGATTATATATATATATATATATATATATATATATATATATGTATGTATGTATGTATATATATATGATTATATTGATTATATATATATATATATATATATAAAATATTCGGCAAAATAAATTATCGAAATCTCGAAGATGGTATTTTGAAATTCACTATCCTGCAAAATATTTAATCAAAATGATTATGCGAAAGAGATCAATATATAATACATGGCCTGCGAAAGAACATCAGTTAGAATCTTGTCAAGATGTGACACGTTTCATGAGAAGATTTATCGATTCTGCAATTACTGCCGCAATAAAGATTGCTGCTGTCATGGTTCGTTAACCTTTATGTATGTGTCAATTATAGTATATATACAATGTTACATATAATTTCTATACGCTTTTATATATTATCATTCGAATGATATATATCCCATATATATCTCTTATATATACTTATAATAATAATGCCTGTGGTTATTGTGCAATATTTTGGCTCACCAAAAAATTTAAATTGATTTAATTTGAATGTTATTAAGACATTATTATCATTATCAATTATTCAAGACATATAATTCAATATTATAAAAATCATCATTACAAGAGAGAACTATAAATTTTCTAATCATCATTTCTATTGACACTTAGGATCATCAATCCTCGCTCTACTACTCTGGAACAAAATGGCCCACGTGTGGAAAAATCAACATGCGAAACGGCCTGCGATGTATAAAAGAAGAGATGCTCAGATGGAACCAATTACCGGTGCAATTGAAAACAAAGATCGATCGTCGCAAGAATAAAGAGAAAACGAGTGATTTATTAATTTCTTTTGCAGGCTCTGCAAAACTGGATGTTCCATGTAGACTTCATCAGTCTCAACAGAGAAGGAACCGCTGAATTTTATATATATCAAGTTCTTTGGAGTATACCCACACCGGCATATCCGGAGCCATATGTGACTGTCAGCGTGTTCTTCTGTATCGCAGCGAGTCGCGTGCAGCCGCCGCACTTTCCAGTTGACGTTAGTTTGTTATGTATATTTTCAGACCTTTCCCTTCTCTCTTCCTCTTTGTCTTATACGCGAGATTTACGCATCGGCTAAGAACAAATAGATCCGACTAAAATCGAATAATATTGCGCTTTAACACATATACTCTATTACAGTTTGAATATAATATAAATATTTAAGACAAGGTGAAAGAGAGAGAGATATATCATATTTATATTATATGAAGTTTTAAATATCTGAAGTATAGAATATTAGCCAAATTTTTTTTTACGTACAAGTAATTAAATATTAAATTATATAAATCACGCACTTTTTTGTAAATATAAATATATATTTTTTAAAAGGTTACATATGTCTTTGAAGGACATCAGTTTGTGCATCGGTTGGACGTAGTCTTTAGACCGAAGTGGCTCTACGACATTCTCGATATGAAGACTATGCTGTTCAAAACATTCACATTTTGAAATATCTCTTTATATAACTATTTAACATTTAAAACTAAATATTTCTATTAAATTATATTTTTTCTCTTAAAGAGTTATAGAATCATAAAACTTTATTAAAACAATGTTTATTTATGATTAATAATAACTATTCTTTTCGCATTCTCAAAATTTAATTGAACTTGTCCATTTGTAATAAAAATATGCGCGCTTTTTTCTAAAAAATAAAAAAAATTAATTCGCAATGAAATCGTGATACATATATCCAAGATATCATATGCGCGATACCTCCAGACATATGTCGCACCGTGTGGGACGGGTGCAGCTTTTCTAGAGAGAGATTTTTAAGTCCCTTGTGCACCGTATAGAATCGTAAAAGTAAGAGTGTCGGATTTCCGCGAATCGGGCACGCGCCGTTGCCGGCCGCAATCTGGTCCAGCACCGGACGTCGGCTCATTCCGTACGGTTAAACAATAAGAGCAGGTGATACCCCCATAAGAGACTATATACATTGCGCACTGTGTTATATTACCGTTCCCGATTGCACATTTACGTTTTTTTTTACACTTAAACATTTAGAAAGAAATACACATCGCTACAGTTTATAGAATAATAATTATTGAAATCTCCGGAGATTATATATATCTATGTAGGATTTCATCTTTAAAGATTATATAAAATGTTGTTATTTTATGCATAATTTTTTTTTTAATATCTTTATAGATCGATATCTTCATATCGCCGATATTAAAATATGACACGCAGTTATCAGTAAGTGGTTGGTGGTCCCATTCATTCTCTCCCAGAGTGTTAACATGTTACACGTAGCCGACTACAAGAAGAATCTATTTACAAGGAGGTGTGAACCTTGCGTTGGTCTTCGAGCTCGATTCTGACTTTTTTTACGCATTCTTTGGATAATAAGACCAATGAACGGATAAAACAATTCAAAAACCAAAGAGGAGGGCCTTGTTACTTGTGCACATGCTGGACGACGCCGGGAGGTCTCTCAGGAGATGCCTCAGCAGGAGCCTGAATAGAAAGCAACCCACGCGTCTTGGACATATAAAAAAACTCGTAAGCGTGCTTTTAACAGTTTCGATTTAATTCTTTCTTTTGGGCATTTAAAATTCAGAGATTTCCATCTCTGAATAATAGATGAAATTTTTCTAACAAAAGTAATTTTTTATCTAATTAGAGGGAAACTATATTTCCCGCAGAGTTATAAATATTGTTAATAATATATCGTCTTTCATTCAGCGATGGATCTGTTGAAATAAAATTCTTTTAAGCTATATGTATAGGATTATTAATTTTTAATAATTTTGATATTATAAGGTATTCCGCAATTAATAATAAGATTAATAAAACTATAAGTGTGACATGTATGTAACTAAAGTTGACGTATCTGCGCGATTAACGTGATTTTTTTTTCTTCCACTGAAGATATGTTCTCGAACGGGGTCTGAAAAAGATCCGTTTCACGCTTCATAAACAATCGATCTGACTTATCTGGGTCAAAGCGCACGATATCACGTTTTAAGCCACGGTGTCAGCAACCACCGCTACATCGATGCCTATTTATACAGGAGCGCTGAGCTTTTTGTCAGTCGTGGGGTGGTTCTCTCTGTCCTCTAAACATCACATCCGCCAAAATGTGTTTTCTACGCGGTGCGGTTACCGCTGACCGGGAGAAGGAGAGGCAACGGCGGCGAGAGGAAAGCCACAACAGGAACCATCGCCTCGCTTTCTTCAGCAGCTTCAAACATCCGCTGCACCAGTCGCTACCAGATCTCTCAACTTACCCCCTGCCGCTTCAGCTCAGCTCGCGCTCAAAGAGACGCGCGCCCGTTCGTTTCCCCTTTCCACATTGGAAACGAAAGGATGCATCGGATGCGTTTTTACTCGGGGTCCTCTCTATGTGAGAAGTCTTCCCAAAGTTTTCTCCGCTCTGTTTCCGTTTCTTCTCGCTCCGACATCGGGTTCTGTTTTGTGCGAGAGCTGCATCAGTCGGAAACTCAATTAACTCTTGCAAATGTATTAAGAACAAAAGATATTCTTTTCATTAAACTGTCAAACATACATACATATACATACATTTATGTTTGAAAGTTTGCGACAATTAAACAGATAATTAAAATTTGCGCAGAAGTTAACCCGGTGTTCAACGATTTCTCTCTTTTAACGACTCAATCATATATGTACATATATGTAATAAAAAGTTTTTTAATAGTGGTCTCATATTCCTAGGAAAGAGGGGTCGCAGGATTCTGGACCAGAGGACGATTGAACACACGACCTTCTTCAGGAATTAGAGAAGTGAGAAGAGGGATGACCAGTGATGAATGTTGCGTGATTGTACCTGACTTATGAGACGGCGACAGCAACATCATCATCATCATCAGCAGCAGCAGCAGCAGCAGCGGGGCAGCTCGTCGAATCACCAGCTGCCGATTCGCCGAGTCGACTCCTGGAAGCACGGGAGTCGATCTAAAATTAGCGGCCCCGCGATGTGGCACCCCCGCCTAGCCCTTACATGGCCACGTCATGGGCATGCACTCGACTACTTCGAGAGAAAGAGAGAGAGAGAGAGAGAGAGAGAGAGAGAGGGAGAAGAAAAAAGGGAAACAATAATAATCGCAGCTTGTGCCGGCACGAGTTGATCACGCGCGAGATCTAGCAGCTGGAACTCGTCGACACGGTTGGTCTTTGCTCCAGAAACAATCAGCAAAAGCTAAGTATTTTACGTTAATAGAAAGGAAATATCTATACCCATACCGCGAAGTGTAACTGCGAAGAAAATAATTATTTCTTCAAGTATTCTCTTTTCTTTACATCCTAATAATTAAGGCATAAAAAAAGAGGAAGATCTCTCTGGTTTCGCATACGTGTTTTTTGTTTGCATCTACGCTCAACGCTAAATGTGACCATCTAATTTTGATTCTTTCATTATCTTGAATGTGTAAAATACATTTAATTAAATTTAAAAAGTCACCTCGATATCGCGATAATACGAATCGCCCGGTACAACTTGACTAGAATTTTTTTTATCATATGGTACACAGGAAGTACCGTATGGGTTAGTAATGAAACACATGGCTCCCGGATGAATGAACGGCACAATGAACGAAGTCCCATATACGACAAGATAGCGCGTTACTTTAACATCTTGGAAAAAAACGTCTCAATGAAGTACCAAGCACATATCATCATGCATGTGAAGATAACATGCCTAATCGCTATATATTTTCGCGTATAAAATGTTTATTCACAAAATACTCGCGATTAATGTCTATAAAAACTACATATATTTTTCCTGTTTTTAAAAAAAAATTTTCATTTGTATTTACAATATTGATATAAACAATGTGTATTAAATAAAAATTGCGCAATGCGAACAATAGATTTCACTTCAATTCGAAAAAAACGCGCGCGGTTCGATTAATCGCGTTTCGCGGATCTCTCCTAGTTCATTGTCCTCCTCGAGGTCTATATCTCGGTAGGCCGCGTAACCCCGAAACGGGAGATCCTTTGCGGACTACTCCTCGTAGGAGGAACGAACCCCGTTCCGCAGTACATCTGCGTTGAGCGGATGCAGGCTGCATTTTATGACCGTCCAATGCACAACCGATTCTTATTCGTGCACCCGCACTCACACCCTCCATCGTCTTTGCTGAGCACGCGGCAACAACGACTTCTATAATTAGATTTCCTTCCTCCTTTTGGGCTTAGCCACCTTCGCGGTTGCGAGTGATCTCCTCCCGACCTGCAAAATAAAGAAATTTAATTAGACATTAAAATTAATCATGTTATAATAATCTTAAAACTAATATACACGGTTCTTCAAGTAAATAGATACGTTTTGATCAATTTTAATTAAGTCTATTTTTTAGATTGAAAAAATTATAATAATATTAATTTTATTACATCAAAAATTTATATTATTTTATATTAATTGTAGATTAATTACAGGTGATCCACAGAGATTTGGGAGTTCAACGTGACAGCGGTTTAAAAGATCCACGCTCGCGTGTCCATAGAGGAGTTTCACTTCGGCTATTTCGAACAGGTTGCGCTCGTACCTATTTTTTGATCATTGGCATCGGTCAGTCGGTCGTATCCATGGATTCTCGTGCTGTCGTCAACAGGTAGACACAAACATAATTATATACACGGCGATAGTTAAATTGAGGCGCGATGCATAAGTGCAACTCGTCATGCCAAGCTGCACTATCGTCGTCGTCATTTATAGCTATCGTTTAATCGTTGGTAATTAGCCAAAACTTGTCTCTAAACTTGTTGCAGCCGTGTGAAATTGCGACATTTTGATTCCTAGATATAGTGTCAGTCTGCTGGCATATCTTCCAGTAAATTAAATTTTTTAACATCTCATATATATGAGCGTCGTCGAGCACGTTCGCTCTATTTGCCACTTCTATTAAGAACTTTCACACCTGTGTCAGCTGTTTTGAATTATGACATAAGAAGTAAAATTAAGCGAAGTTTGTGCTTGCAACTTTCGGTATTACATAAATAACTTGCAAATATATGATTATAGTTAAACCTTTTTTTTTATTAAATTTGACGAAGCATAGAGAATAGTATAATAACTTTGCTATCAATTTTTAGAATAAATATACATATATAATTTTCTGTTTTAATTCATTTTTTTTTAAGTTGCATAAATATGCTTTTTTTGTAAGTATCCTACTTTTCTATATCATTTAAGTGAATTCCCTCAACTTGAAATTAAATCTTAAGATAGGATTTGATGATTGCTAAGTAAACGTATCCGGAAATTAATTAACAATCGTCACGAGAGTTACGTACATTTCCTGATATGATATATATTTCGTCAATGGACGAGAGATAAATTAGTGAAGTGTATCCGAAATTAGTATTCGTAGATCGTAGTAAAGGAATGTCCTTGTGCAACATCAGCACTTCTCACAGAAGCTTGCCAAACGACTGATTAACGTCATACCGAAAGATGAAAATCATGATGACAGTTAATAATGTAAACTTCAAGATATATTTTTATATTTGATGGAATCCAGAAAAATTTTTCTTGGAAAATTTCTTTATGATACATAATACTGTATATGTAATACTGTAAGTTGCAAGCATAAAATATGTGATAAACAACATTTACATATTTTGCGCGATCATAATTTAAGTAATACATTAATTATTAATTTAAGTAATATATATTAATATATAGGAAATTACTTTACACAGGATTAATATAATTATCCTATTAAGAAATCAACATTTATATACACGCATAAAAAATTAAAAAATCTAGAAATATAAATTTAAAGTTTTCATGCTAAAAAATCGTAAATTGTCACATATTAAAACAAGATGAAAAAATATATTGCTTAACAAATATTTTATATATGTATGTATTTTCTTCTAAATCTCTATGAAAAAAAATTTCTCGATCCTTATATGTTATGGTGCCTTGGCAACTCAAATCCGTCCCTGATCTGCATGCAAATACGAGCTAAACTTAGATATGTCCGATTTTCCTCGTTACGACAGATCGCATTTTCGTCTTCATCGACCTTAATAATTCTTTTGTTAATGTCAATTGTTATTAAAATTCTATATATCAAGAGATATATCCCTATACACTAACATTAATTATAACTGACTATCTGAGGAAAATGTTGATTGATCATTTTGTACATGGTGCAAATTAAATCTTAAAACATTAATTAATCTTTTTAATCGGAAATCACTTTACGAGTTTCTCTCTGAAAACGCGATACATTTCCGGTGGCAAGGTACAATCCTTTAGGCCTCAAAGTGTTAAGATAACGAGTGCACCGACTCGCGGCTGGATTCTTCAATGGGCCACTAGAAAGAAGAGAGTTTCTGAATGAGCACGCACACGCATTTGAAGCGTACGCACATATTCCCGTGGATCTTATAGCAGCGAGATATCAACGAACGAAAATGCGATCTCTCCCCAACCGAGTTTGTCTAATATTATACTGTTATACAAAACACATCGTGACGCACGCGATATTTGTACGAATTATTTCGAACTTTCGTGTCGCATCCTAAATTAATTATATATAAAATAATTAGATAAAAATTTAATCTTGAGAAAAATATGAGACTTAATATAGGCTTTATAGAAAAAAAATGTGATTAAATCGCTCTAAAACTAAACACTACACTGCTACCACAATGTTTCGAGATCCCATATGGACGTAAAGCCCGGGCATGATCGTGCGCGTGGGTCGCATGCGTCTTGTAGACACACGCGTGTTAAAGGGAAGGCAGTGGAAAAGGGAACTCGAACCGGAGATGAGACGATGAAGAGAGATGGAGAGGCTGGGCGCGTGTCGGTCGCGTGCCTATTGCCACCGGTGACTCGGTTGTATATCTGCGACCCTCTCAGGACCCTTTAACCGCCCTTTCGCCGTTTTTCCAGTGATGAACGTCTGACATCAGGGAGACCTTTCTCAGACAATGGCATTTCCGCCAACGATGAAGATCACCCGTTGACACATGTATCGGAGATAAAATCACGAACAGATATTTAATAGATCGATGAAATTTTTTTTTTCTTTTCATCACGATACATGACAGACGTTTGATGTAAGATGAAAGAGAAACTGAATTTAAGAAAATACATATAAATTATATAAAATACATATTAGAATATACATGTATATATGTTAAAATATGCAGCACATAAAAATTATTAAAAAATTTTATTGCAAATTACAGATTGTCTAAAACGAGTTTAAACGTTTTGCATAACTCTGTATATAATAATAAGCCATATATAAAAGGCAAAATGAATATGCTGCATTATGATTTGTTTTCTGTGACATATGCATATGTCACGCATTATTTGCCACCAATTTAAATTGATGACAGTACTTGTTCGTCACTGTATCATTCGAGACCATGACCTTAGTTGTTCACCGTCTAGTTCACTTCCTTTTCCTGTCACCTCCATAAAGACCGCCTGGGCAATGGTGATGAAAGAAAGGGGATAAAGAAATTTACCTGGCACGCGAATGCGCAGCCTTGACCAAGCAAAGACAGCTTGCTCTTCTAATTTCGGAAAATTATATTTCACAGGATTTTTCACAAGATCTTTGTTTCAGCAGCTCGTTTTTTATTAACTTCGTGAAAATCACAAATTTCCGATCACAAGAATGCCAAGCGAGAACGGAAGCAATCAACATTCCTAGCATTCTAGATGAGTAATTATCTCCGAAATCACTGTAATATTTCTGCCATGAGTAGATTGACGATAATTCTTTTTAATTATATTGTAATTAAAAAATTTAAAAAAAGAACAAATATATCTATAGATCTAGATATAGAGATTATATACGAAATCGATCCTTCTGTATATTTCTATTGATCCATAATTTTGAGACAAAGAAGGACTCAGAAAGTGAAGTACCCGGGATTAATTGTGACCGGGTCAAACTGCACGAGACGAGCCGTCTTCGCAGGTGGCAAGCAGGCATGCAAATCTAAAAAGGAGGGTCCACGCACACGAGCACGTGCTCGTATTTTGCGAGAGACCCTCTTTTCAGAAGCGGCGGCGGCGGCAGTGATCAGCTGGCGGTATTTCTTCCTTTTCTCTTCTCCGATCTTCGCAAGACTGAGGGAGAGGGAATCAGAAAAAAAAAACACTAAAAAGAACGAAAATGAGCGTCGCCACCCCTTCTCCATTCCACGCACCCGCATCCTGTGGCAGCTTTCGTAAAAACCGTCGGCCCGTCGGTCTCCATTCAAAAGCGCGAGTCACGGGGGCTCATTTACGAATTTCACGACGAAATTCTACACTGGCTGGGAGCGGGGCTTCTGCGATCTCGCTCGAAGAAGCAGGAATCTAGAGATAGAAATGAATAGATAAATACATACGAAAAAGAAAATAAAAGGAAAGGGTGCGATCGTGTCTCCAAGGAAGATTTCGCCCTTGGATTATGTCAAGGTATTGTAATCTATATCTGTAAGTAAAAGATAAGATAAAAATTATTCATTATAAATTTTCATTCAATAATAAATAATACAGTCTTGTCGATCAGTTAAATATAATCTTTTCAAATAATAATAGAAGATATCTATATATCGCGTATAAAATTTTAATTAATTTAATATAAAATATTTGTAATGTGAAAGAAATTATTAAGTATAATAGTACATAAAGATATACCCCTAAAACGTCAAAAAATTGATTATTTTCAATATTAAATTTCTGTATAACTGATCTTATCATTGAAAAAAGGGCAAGTAGCTGAATTTATACCGATGATGGTGTAAGAATAGAATACGATCGAGGGGGGATGAAACAGGCGGCTGTGATTGCTGTCTCCGGAAGGAACTGTCTCCCTTTATCCTCGAGGACATTGCTTCAAACACGAGCCAACGTGTCTTACGGTATTCTCCCCTAAAGGGAGACACTTCCACGGACGTCTCCACCCAGTGTTAACCTCTTGCACCCAAAACTAAATTAAGAGTCGTTCCGGTCGACGTTTTTTGTCACCGGGGGCACTCCTCGAATTTTTTTCCAATTTTTTTCCTCGATTCATCGAGAGTATCAACTCATTATATTTCTTCACCATGTCTAAATATTTCAAATCTTTACGTCCAAGATATTTATCTGTTTTTACTAATCTACAAATAATCAGCTACAAGGCACTCACTTAACAGTCAATTTTTAATATTAATTAACTTCTCTTGTCTTTTTTCAGCACTAAATTAGGTAACTGGTTAATTATCTTGCATTCTCTTCCTGTCTCTCTTTTACACACCTCTCTATTCTTACGTTCATCCACTAGTTCACATTGTTTTCTCTTACGTACCTAAAAATAACAATAATGCTAGGAATAATCGAGACATGTAAAGCGTATTTTCGCATAATGATTCACGGACCATGAATAGAGAATTAAGTTGCGCCTCCCGATGTCATTGCACCCTAGATCCTAGAGGATGCATAGAGGAACCGAAGGAAAGCGCAGACGGGAAAGTTGAAAGAGTACACGTAGACGGCTGAAAATCTGTCATTTGGCGTCCCGCCAAGTCTTCGCGACTTATCTTCAGCTTCGTCTTCATCCCTCATTCTCCAGTGGAAGCTCTTCCGCGGAAGACGAACCATGAGAACTTTTATTCCTACTTTCTCGCCGACACATCTTTTCGTGGAAGAGCATCGTGTGTCCTCATCATCGTCTGTTGCTATTTTCGGAATCTGACAATTTTTATAGATTCTTTTGATTGCAAAATCTAGGTAAAAGTGTTCACTGAAAATTCCTGGAAATCGTAAGATTTTGATTATTATTTCATGGCGTTTGCGTTACCATAAATGTTTATGATCGTCTACGGCGCAGAACTTTTAGTAGTCATATAACATTAACATTCGATACAGATACCAATTGCTAATTATAATCAAATTGTAATATAAATTGTGCAAATCTCTCCTTATAACATAAAAATAGCATTCTTTATTAAATTTAGCAAATAAATCTATAAAAATAGAGTTATAAAACATCTGTATTTACAATATTTAAAAAACTCATTTTTTTAAATCATCGAGATTTTGATATTTAGTTTATAGATTTTATATAATTTTTAAAGATTTTTTCCTCACTTCTTCCTTATATACAGAAACAAAGAAATGGAGAACAGCTACAATTTTTCTTTATTAAAATTTGATTCAAATTTCTCTCTCTTCCACTCTCTCTGTCAACGCAACACAAAATTCCAACACAATTTTGACAAAGATAAAGTCATGCGTCACTCTGCTTGCCTCAGTTACCGAGAAGCAAAATTGGCGAACGTCTGACTTTGAGAAAAATTCACCAAGGGGAAGATGTGCGTCTCTCGCGTCGCGAGATTCTGGATTCCGATCTTCTTAGCTTACCTTGTCGCGCCTTGCGAATGGCCGTGGAATAGAAGAGAGGTGGTTTACCCGAAGAACACGACAGCTGCATCGAGCCATCAGAGCCTGAAAATAGCATGGCAACCCCATGCCGAGGCCGCCGGAGGAGCGGCGAAGTCGAAGCCCTCTCTCTCTTTCTCTCTCTGGCTCTCCCCTTCTCTATCTCGCCTTTATACATATCCCGACTACTGCTAAAAAGCCGCCCACCTACGAACCTTTTAAATAGCGATCGCGTGCTTTTCCCTTTTTTCCGGCACAGTCCGGAAAGTACTTGCTACCACCGACACGAGGAAAAGAGAGAGCACGCGGGAGGTCGCTGATTTATAGGAGGAACCCAGCGTATCCGGATACTTTACACACGGGACGACACACGATACAGTCACGCATCTTCTCCCTAAACGATCCTGCCGTCCCTTGGAATCAGTCTTAATGACTTAGCACTCCTGTCATTGGCGCAAAAAAATCCGCCCCTATACTTATCCATTTTTTTTAGAACGAAAAATTACCTAAAATGGGAGATTTTTTCTTCTTACAAGCTTGTCCCGATTTAGTAAATCATTAATTGTAATTCATCACTATTTAATCATTATTAAGATCGTCTCACCGAAACCTTTCAGATTTGATCTTTGACCTCATCAACGTTAATACGATTGATTCTTAAGCAAATGTGTCGTTTCTTCGCTATCGTATATTCTTCCGCTGTCTTTCATGAAAGTCGCACGTGGTCACCAGTCGCGATTTATCCGTCAAGATCTCCGTCTATCCTGCGTGCCATCGACGACGTCGCGTATCTCTTTCTCCTCCCTCGCACCTGGAGACGTTCCAAGAAAGCTGAAAATACGCGACTGGTGGGCACATCAAATATCTTTGGGGCACCTGTAGGATGAGTCGCCGGATAAAGCGCGCAGAAAGATGCACGAGAGATGCGCTATCGATGATGCCGGTTACATTAATGGATGATCTGTAGCAAGCGATGGCGGCATAGCAAGCAATCTGTTGTCGGTTTTAGAGAAGAACTCTTTGAGAGTTGCGTCAGTGGTGAAGATGTTCTTGCGTTCGCTTGCTTGACGTTCTCGGAGCTCGTGACTTTATTTTTGGCTGTTCGACGAGGATACCGTCGGCGATTTACGATATCGCTGAGACACCTGTTCCGCAAACTCCTATCTAGAGATTTCTTGCAATTCCGAAAGCTCGCAAATTATTCATCCTGACCTAGACATTTGATATGAATGCTTTGATATGAATGACTGGAATGCTTCACAATTTCTTTCTTCGCCTTGAAAAATCTCAAATGTTTTTTTATTATATATAGCGCGGAAATGACGCGGATTGCGGCAAATATATCTAATAGTTGACTATGAATCATAAATTCTCTTGAATCGCAGATGTTGAGTTTTCTGAAAAACGAATATGTAAGTTTTTATTTATAATAAATAATAAATTAATATATATAATAAATAACGATAATAAAAGATAAATAGAACATATGCTTATAATAAATACAACATACAACTATAAATTAAAATTTGCATTTCAAGTCTTGTAAATTAAACTAAATGTACGCTGCAGAGTTGATCGATTAAATCGCTCTTTTCATTGATAAAAAAAGATTAAAAATAATGATAACATTATCAGCAATTCAAGCGTGAATCAAACATTTTTTTAATAGCATCACAAATTTGCATCGAGAAAAAATATGCAATATGCAGAAAATTTTACGTATTCGCTAATTTAGTGAATATTTCTCGGATTCGAAAGAATCGAAATTTAATCTCCTTTTTTTTTTGCTAATCGCCTTAGTAAAGAACAAAAGACTATAGAGGCTGCGGGGCTTTTTGGTTGACGATTGAATGAATGCCACGCGAGTTAGTCAGCACCGCGGTGCTAAATTCGGCGGACGCCTGGCGTCGCGCCAGAAGAACCACTCAGCGCACCAACCTGCTTCTACCCTGGAGCCGCCGATGAAACGCCGTTATCACATATCTGCTTGCCATCCCTTTAGATTGATAACATCGATCTTCTTGACCTTGCTAGATACATAGTAAATATTAATCTTCTTCTTTGATTCTTCTGTTCTTTGCTGTTTCGTAAAAATTGGACGTCATATAATGGTACCAATAACAGAAGATTGGACTAGAAGAATTTGAGAAATTATGAGTAGAAATGTTGATTGAAATATGATGAATTTATTATAAGCCGCATCTGTCACTGCAACAAATGATTTCATTATTATAAAAACTTACACATATATTAGAACTATAATCGTATTCCATTTTCTAAAACATACATTAAAAGCGCTGTTTAACATTGTACACGGTACATTAATCCCTTAATAAAATAAATCTTAATTAAATTTAATGGAAGAGAGAGTCTGCACATTAAAAATCTCATTCATTAAAAATTAATAATGACAAATATATGTTTCTCTCGTGCGCCAGATAAATTCTACCGATTCAATTTAATTCACTAATCAAAAAATATAATAATGATTCTCCTGTGTTGCGACGCGGGGTCCAATAACGAGCGATAATGGCGGGACGACTTGTCGAGGGGAGAGTGGTGAACAACCACCCTGCGTAAGCTGCGTGGACCGGTCGTGTTCCTCCTACGTAGCCTTTCATCTCCGCGCTCTCCCGCGAGACACACTCGTCACGCGTGTCGCACATTGCCGCCACACGAACGGGACCACCACCACCACCATCGTACACACGCGGAGGAACCGAGCGGGCACGCTTCTGAGGCGCGTGCAGCTGAAGGCGAAGAAGACGACGACGATGATGACGAAGAGCGCCGCGGCGGTGGCGGCGGATGGAGACGGAGGGCGAGGGAGGCTGCGCTGCTATATGTAGCCCCGAATCTTAGCCGGGGCAACTATTGCGCCCGAAATTGCCGAAGCGAACGCAACCCCTGCGCCGCTCGACGTACACCGGAATCGGATTATAATCTCTTCTCGATATCTTCGCGATCGTTGGACCTCTCATCTTCGTACTGTCCACATCCTTATTGCAGATAATATTGCAGATAGTCGGTGCAACGAGTGTGTTAGTTTGTGAATCTTGAATTGATATAAGTATGACTTGTGTGCATTGAGAAGAGAAAAATCGAGGAAGAGACGAAGATGCCGCGAGCGTTCCTGATCACGCATCGCAGGTACAACGGTGCTGAAGAAGAGGCCGGAGGATCTGAAAGAGGTAAGTTATATTAGATGCAGCTTTAATCAAAAGTGCACATTTAATTAGTCATGATAAATGACAATAGACTCAGCTCCAAACTTAAAAGAAGAATGCTAAAATTTTTATAATTTCAAGGTATTAGGTCTTAAAGATATGGATGTCGTAGATTAAATATTTGTCATGGAAAAAATTGCTAATAATAAAATTTAATTTATAAGACACTTTTAGTAATCAGATTTTGATTTTATTATAATTTAATATAATGACAATTATTTTGCCTTTTAATTGGTGAACGTTGACAGATTTAATTTATCATAATTTATTGAAATTATTGAATGATAAAAAAAATTGTACATTTAACAGTAACATATGTGATTTATATACAATTCTAAATTAATATTTCTCAAAGATCTTTTGCGAGAATTTTGTGCAGCAATAAAACTTTATCCGTGTGAAATAAATTTTATACCTAATTATTTATTGAAGTCTGAAAAAATCGCTGGACGTGAAATTGTAGAAAAACAATTCACGATGTCAAAATTTCGATTTTTACATACATAAATTCCCTTTTCTTTAACTAAATTTAAATTAAGAAAATTCGCTAGTCGGCTTCGTAATTAAGGTGGTGGATCGCGCGAATTTAAGAATAGGAGACACTAGTGCGTCATCAGGGTCCACTATGACGCATGCCGTCAATCTCGCACCATGAAGCAAACAGGCAAATCTCTTCACAAACGTCCGTGTATCCATGTATACGGTACTAAGAAATATGTAGAATAAACGCGGTATGCTAAGGACGGACGAGCGGGGGTCGCGACTCTATTTCCGTTCTCCCCGAAAACGGAGCAGTTGGGCTTTCCCCTCTCCGAAGGTGTACGTCGTGTTTTACGAATCGCGTCGACATCGAGTTTTCTTGCCAATCAGTCGGGAATTATCAGAAGCAATAAAATGTAAATTGATAAATTAATTATCATAGAATCGCGTAATATTAAATATAAATACGAGATTCATTTTTGTGTTTGGGAAATGAAAAGCTAAATTAGTAGAACTTTATACAGTAAAATATTTTTAGGTAAAATATATTTTATATCTATTTAAGGATCATTTTAGTATAAAACCAATTAAAAATTAAAAATATTAAAGTTAATTTCGTTAATTTTATTTCTTTAACTGCGTCAAGAATTTGTAATCTATATAAACTGAGTATTATTAATTGAAACTATCGAGAGATTGGAAAGACAGCAATTATTTTTTCCAAATATGAAAAAGAATATTATTTTAATCGGCTAATTAAGAAGATAGCTAAAATATTAATCTGTGACACCTGTCGCAGATTAATATTTGTTATTGAAAAAAAAATTACTAATGATAAAAAAATTGTTGATTGAGAAATTGCTAAGATATTTCAACAATTTACCTTTTTCATTTTCGCTCAGATTTCAGTCCCGAGAGAAGCGTGAGGCTGGCCGATTACAGCAGCGGTCAGCCAACTTCTGATGGCGCCAGCGAGTGCGGCAGCGAAACATCGTCCGAATGCCCTGAGGAACTGTATAATCTGACGAAGTTGGCGGAAGTGAGCCTGGCTGCGGCGGCGGGTACCCTGATTCACCACAGCAATGTCATCTATCAGCGACCAGTGTCGCCCAGAGTCGCGCAATATCCTGCAGAGACCAGCAGAACTCTGACGTCTCGATCTACTGTCCAGGTCATGGGAAACCAGGACCAAGTCTTGGGCGAACGGACGAGACTCTTCTTCGAGCGAATCGAGACCGAGAGGGAGATCCTCGAGGGTCGATCCGAGGAGAATACTACCCTGGGAATTCGTCTTTCGCCGCGACATCCTTCCTGCTCCTCGCAGGAAGAGTCGAGCTTCTCGAAAGCACCGATCGTTTCCAGTGTCGATGTAGATCCGTCACCGGTATCGTTATCATCGACCGTGTCTCAAGCTCGAAGGACGATCGGTGCCTTGGAGCCTAAGACGGAGGAGAACGAGGATCACGAATGTCCCGATTGCGGCAAGAAATACTCGACCTCGTCGAACCTGGCTAGACATCGTCAAACGCACAGATCACTGGGTGATAAAAAGGCTAGGAGATGTCCTCACTGCGACAAGGTCTACGTCAGCATGCCGGCATTCAGCATGCACGTGAGGACCCACAATCAGGGATGCAAGTGCCATTATTGCGGCAAGTGCTTCTCTAGACCGTGGCTTCTGCAGGGACACATACGCACGCATACAGGTATACACTTCTGATATTGAAGATGCCTCATTTTTCATTTTCGACGATAACTTTTATTCTAAATAAAATATCCTATATAAATTAACATGTATAATTATTATTAACATATGTATTAAAGACGACTGAACTCTGAAAAATTAACTATTTTTTTCGTCTTTCTAATTTAATCCACTTAAACTGTTTAATTGTCAAAGTTGTCGTTTAGTCTCTGATTGCGTTTTCTTACAATAATAGATATTACGTAACTAATTAAAGCAAACTCTATTTTTGAAGAAAGTACAGAGTTTAACGGGTAATTTCTATGAAGACAAGTTCAAATTAATTATTCGCAATGTGATTTTGGCACGGTCAGAAATGCAAATTGTAGATACAGTGTGAGATTGGTTGACACGCGGCAATATATCCACATCCTTCAACACCTTAAGTGGTACATTGAGAATAATTAATTGAAACCGTCAAATTAAAGAAAAGAGCAAATGGAAAAATGGAAAATCCATTAATTGGGCAATATTCTATTTCTCATTTCTTAACTTTTAATTTAATTTTAAAAAATTATATTTTTTCTCCTATATTCTATTTTTCATATATATTTATTCGAAAGAAAGTATGAATTTCTTTTTGTATTAATAGTATTTTTTAAAAATGAGCTTTTTAATTATCGTCTAAAATTTTAAAAATTTTTAATAATAATTTTTCTTCTTTTTAGGCGAGAAGCCCTTCAAGTGCACCATTTGTAACAAAGCTTTTGCCGACAAATCGAACTTACGAGCTCACATACAAACACACTCGAATACCAAACCTCATGTGTGCGGTCGTTGCGGCAAGGCCTTCGCCTTAAAGTCTTACCTTTATAAGCACGAAGAGTCATCCTGTATGCGTGCTCATCACCGGTCGTCCACGGAGAAGTCCGATCAAATCGAGCAGCAGACGACATCGCTATCGGTGAAATCGAGTGCCCCATTACTATCGTCGCCCACCAGCGTCATAGTTCCTCGATTAGGACTCGAGCGAGACCAAAAGGGCTCGTCGTCGGCATTCTCCGCGATCATTAGGCACACCAGGACGACGGACGCGACGACATCGTCGAAGCGATCCTGCAAAGAGAGAACGCCCTGTCCGAACGATCCGAACGAGGAGAGGCAGAGCCCCGATTCGGCGACGAAGGATTCGGAATACGTATCCAGGATGGTCATCAGGACGTCGGTGATATCTCCCAATCCGGAGCATCTGCATCTGCGCTTCGAAAACGATGTTAAGAGTTCCTCGACTAAGTACGATTATCCCAATCCGACGAGATCCTCGGCCTTTTCGAGACCCGCCGGGATGACTTTAAACCTGGCCGTCGCTTAAAAATCGGCCGATACCTGCAATCAGATCGAATCAGTCATGTTAAAAAGATTCAGACATTTGACTTTATACTTACTTTCGTTTGAAATTCCACAACAAGAAATTCTCTCGAATTTATTCGATTAGAAATTTGCAGAGATTTGCTAGAGAAAATTGCAGATTTTAATTTTCTGTAAAAAATTGAAGCAGGTTCAGGAATTTTTTTAATCACTTATTGAAATTATTCACTTTATCAATAATTTGGTCGCTGTTTTTTATAAGATTATTAGGAAAGGATTTAATTGAGAAATTGACAAAGACGATTTGTTGTACTGTTTGATTTGGAAGAGCGATTTTACAGGATATTCTAAAATTACCGACGTTTCTTTTAAGTTTCAGTTTTTTTAAATAACCAGTTTATAATATATAAATCTTTTCTCATCAAAATATGATTAAAATTGAAACGTTATTTTTTTATCATATACATACATGATGATGATGATGATTTCGTAAGACATTTTCATACTTTTAATTGGGTTTTCGCGTTATCTGTCCTGTATATCAGCCTTCCTTTATTGCGATCGAACGAAGATTATTTTTATAATAATCTGAATAAGTTGATTATTTCTGACAAGACAAAGTTACGAATTAGTAAGGAAACAACAGAGCATGTGACAGACACTATTCCAAGCATCTTCCGAGAATTAGGGACCATCTAGTAATTAGTCATAATGTTAAATCTATATAAGCCGTTAATTTAGCGATCCGTTGATATAAAGCCGTATCTTATAAATATTGGATCGTGTTCTTCAGCGTGTGTATAATTCGACACAGCGACATAATTCCGATAAGAAGATTGATATATAAGCGAACGAGAATATTTAAAAAGAAATTTTCGAGGCATAAGATCGCCCTTGACGAGAGTTTGTTAAACACCAAACCTGTGACCTTATCTATTTAAAGACGTAGCTATCGCACGGCATTAAATTGAAATTAATCGTCGATACGCGGACAGAATTGCAATGCCTTACGTGTTATTATTTTAGAATTAAATGACAAAGGTTCGAGGCTCTTCGAGGCAGCTATCGACTTTACAAAATGTAGATACGTATATATAACTGGCAAGTTCCAAAATATGAATGAATCCCAATGAATGTATGTAAGAATATAGTGTAGCCGAATGTAGCCGGGCAGAGTTACGTTTTCGGTCATAAAATGTTGAAAAAAACGATACAGCATTCGGCGCAAGTTCGTTGTTGTGTTGCAAAAATGTTGCATCCCCTTAGGATGCAAGTGTTGAGATGTTCTCAAAATCGCGAGAGCGTGTATCTGTGATTTGGAATTGCGCAACCGGTTGCAAAAAGCAAAAAGCTGGCTCCAGACAATGCGAAAATTTAATTATATTATATATATGTATATAAATTTCATATCATATCATAGAAATAAATTTAAATCCGATGATCCTTTACTAAAGTATTTTATATGTAATAAATTTTGTATTACATACGATTATATAGAATACCATGTAACATGTAATGCCAACAAACAAACGTTATCCAATCAAACGCATCGTTTAGAGCCGTAGCGTAGGTTGTCTGTTCTCCATCAGCGAAGTAATTATAGCCATGATAAATAAGCCTTCTTCTTTCGTTTTTTGATACCAAAAAAAATTGGTATCCGATCAGAGTGTCGAACTAGTCGAATCCGTTCCGTCATTACGAACGCAATCTGCCGTCGTGACAAATCTCTCAATTTTGTAATTTATTTTATCGCGACGGATGTTATCGAGAAAAAGATCGATGAGACATGTCTCTTTTTCAATGATTCGGCGGACGGCAAGATTATGCGAATGGCGACGGTTATAATAAAGATTTCATATATAAGTATAATAATGTGTCACGCGCAACAAAAGAGACCGATTGTGTCGCGTTTGCCGAATAATCTGCTCGTGCCCTAAAAGATTGTAATTAACGAGCTATTCGGACGCGTCCTAGTCATTTCGAGATCCGATATTATAGATTGCCTATGAATGAGAATAGAAATCCCGATCTAGCGTTATAAGATGTAGTCGTATTGATCGCACGTTGTAAATAGCATTCCCACTTTTACGTACATTAGAATTCGGACGCGAAAGAGACGTTGGTATAGTCGTTTTTAGATAATTAGACCTATTATACGCCTGTTGTATGTATTATACGTGCTATTTGTACACCAGAGTGCCTACATAAAATATTTACCCACATTTTTGTACGAATTGTAAAAATTTTGTCTTATCGTAACGAGAGGATAATATACGAAATGATATACGTTTGAATTAACACTTTACATTTGTCCTATCTCTCCTTTTTAATATATCTTTCTTTCTATAATATTCTTCTTTTTTTCATATTTCTAAAGATTTTCCAAAAATATAAAATTTTTGTTAAGAGTCAATTTGAATTATAAATTTCTAATGCATAGCAAGAGTTATTTAATCAATGTAGCTTCTGTGCTGTAATATATATTATAGATTGACATTATATATAATATATAAAAACAGCACGAATATAAAATTAAGATTTATATGAAAATAAAATGTAATTAGATTACTGTGTGACAGAATCAGCAAAGCAAAAATTACATAATATTTAAAAGCTGTGTCAGAATAATTTAATTTCGTATCTATCTAATTGCAGTACATGCATTCACATAAAGCTTTCTGTTCAACATTCTTTCGCCTTTTTACTTATTGAATTCACTTTATCGCGCCGATGAACCGTGCGATCACTAGTTACGCTTGGTAGTAGGATAAACAACGACTAACTGTGTTTAACAAATAGATTGAACTCAATAATTAGGCCAACGAAAGCGAAAATGACTAACTCACGATAGTCGTATAAATCAATCATATCAAGTTAACTCCATGTCGCTCCTAATTGATAAACATTTATGATTTAAAATAAAAATAAAAAAATTCATACATTAATATCATAAATTAAGATATATAAGTATCAAGTATCAGTAAATTAACTTTCATTGATAATGTGAAATAAATTAAGCAAAAAAGAAAAAAAAAAGATTTGGGTTATCTCCAAACATGATTCTGCCTCTCCTAAAAATATTTCTAAATATATAATTAGTAGAATAATGAAAAATACATATAATATATTATAATTTAAACTATAAAAAAAAATCATCTTTTATTATTGTATTACGCAAAATGAAAAATTTGATTGAAGAAAATTTCTGTCAAAGATTTTTTAACATGTATATAAGTCTAATTAACAATAAGACATCTTGTCGACACCTTTACATAAGTAATAGAAGATGACGATATATTAGGATTCAGTTTTCCGATTTTTTTCTAACTACAATACGATGATACCCCAAGTTATAGGTATCAGTTAGTAACAGTCATGAGTGCATATCTTATGGTAATGAGATCCGCACTGACAAGACTAACGAGAGACGACGTAGAGATAACATAATACATACAAACATTTATACGCACTTACATCACGACGCACATTCTCAGAACTTCTTTTAGCGCGATTCTTTCTCCCGCCTCGTGGCTTCATGGTTTCTTAATGATTCTCAGCGACGCTTCGCGGGACCAGCTATGATGAGACCAAAGAAGAGACTAGAAGAAACGTAGAGGAAGAAGAGCGAGAAGTCAGTGGGAGTCACGATCTAGCAGGGTTGGATCATCGTTGAGACATTGGTCCGTGTCAGTCGTGGAGAAGATCTCGCAGAAGATTCGAACCATGCAGCCGTACCCCATCATCCTAATTTTCCTCGCGAGTATAGCACTCGCGAGATATCATGTAAGTTTTTCTCGACACCGCTTTCCTTTCGACGGTGAAGGAATATCGAGCACATTTTGTCACATTCTTTTTAATATGAATTTTAAAGTGTTTGCAGTGTTTCAAGAGATGACAAGTTTTAATTGTTGTAAATTATACAGTATACTTAAAAGCTTGTGTATATTGAAAAGAATAATAATTTTATAAAACATTGTGTATTATTTTAAATTTTAAAAAAGTCAATACATCAAATTAATCAAGTGATATTTATTACTTTAGTTTATATAAAAAATTTTATAAGATTAATTATTTGTATTATTTAATTTTACATTAATTTGTGAATTTCATTAACGTATGATTGTTTTAATGTGCAAGATTTTAAAGGCCATTAATTTTTAAATATTTTCAGAGAAAGCATATAAATTATTCTATCTTATATAGCAAAATTAATTGGGTTATCGTAGATTTATAGAAAGTAATATTTTTATAAATATCGCCGGCACTTATTCGCCATTCAAAGTAATAGATAGCTGCTTATCTCTCCTTTTTAATTACAATTTAGGACATTTCTCGTTGCCATATTTCGCGCAGCGTTGTGAAATTCAGCAAATTGCCGGCATATATCATCTACCCGCAACGCTAAACGCAGAAATGTGATCTCTTATACAACTAAGTAACTTTGCTCGATATTCCATTCACTGTGAGATATTTTTGATATTTAAAAAATTGAGTTATATTAAGTTGTAATTTCAAAACAATTATTAGCTATATGTGTATAACAGAAAAAAATATTTTCATGCAAAGTATATAAAATAATTATACTTATTTTTAGAGAATATTTTGTTATAAAATATGTGATATGTATATATATATATATTAATTCCATATTGAAAATTATAATATTCTAAAAAAGGGGATGTTTCTTAAATTTATGTGTTTTCAAAACGCATCGTTCTGAATTAAGTATTATATTAATAAATCTGTCCAATTACAATATTCCATTATGGCAGGTTATTGGCACAGGTCACACATGCTGTAACTATGATGCATATGATTAGAAAGACCGTTTAAGAAAGATTTGAAGATCAAAGTTCATGAGATAAAGCAAACGATAGAGATTGTATATGTGCGTATGCTTAGTTTATTCTCTAGCGCTGTCTTCTTTCATCCCTTTTTGTTAAAATATTAAAATTTCAATATTTAATGTTGCATTGCTATAAAAGATCATTTTTATCAAGTTTGAAATATAAAAAACAAGATAGAGATCAAATATTTTCTATATATCTCAGGATATTTTAATTATATATGTTATTTATATTTAAAACTAAAAAAATTTATATAATCGCGACATTATTTTTGAAAAAATAGTAAGGTACTAATGATTAAAAGGTATAAATGATATTAATATTTATAGGAAAAGACGCGTTTTGATCGTTCTATTCATAATGAGCACAAAGCGAGGAATATAGAAAAGCAACGGTCTTTTACTGACAACGTTACGGTAAGTAGTTATATCGTTTTTATATTAAAATATAGATTAAAAGAAACTTCTTTTAAAAACAGCAATTCATTGCATACAAGAGCAGGAAAGAGAACGATTGCTATCTTGAGAATATAAAGCATGATCAAAATGTAACACATAAAAAACGACAACCAAAGATACTCTATGCATCGACAGTCCTTACAAAATTGGAGGTAACGATAAATAATCAATTTAATATTCATGTTGTTATAAATTATAAAAGTTATAAATAAAATTTTCTTTTTAATAAAAAAAAAAAATTTACGCATGTATTATATAAAAATTAGCATATATATAATACATATATATGTTTCTTATATATAATACATATATAAGAAACTTATATATGTCTCAGGGGTGCTTAATAAATATATAAAAATAGAATATTATTTAATTAATTATATGTAGAAATATAACTATAACAGACACAATATTATGTCAACGAAAGTATATTAATATTTTGATTTAATATTCTAAATATAAATAGGCATGGCAACTTGTTGGAGGCCGAATTGTTGATTTCTGCAATGGACGTAGAATCATCTTACTGCAGATAAATAAACCTATACCTGGGCAAACTCTCGATCCTTTTCTAAATGAAATCCCTATAGACGAGAATGATATTTTTCCAAGACGAATAGTTGATGTGGTTTTAACACCACTAAAAGCTCGAGCAAAGAGACAAATTCAACTCGAACAACGGGAGAAGTTGAAGGAAAATTCTAATCGATTTCGACTAGTTCGTCGACAGACGAATCAATTTCGAGGAAAATTTCGTGGACAAACGCAATCTCAATATTTAAATCTCGATAATCATGAACAGAAGGAGGGCAAAGCGGAAGCTGAAGCTACTCAGCAATCTTCACGCGCAGTAGTTAGTAAGTATAGTTATTTATTATATATATCTAATAATTATATATCATTATAATAATTTAATCAGTAAATTCAATTGAAAGAATTTCTGCGACTTTAAATTTTGATGAGTTGAAATTAGAATTATTAGAGACATTATTGAGTATGTAAATAAGAATTTTATATCGGATAAAATTTAATTATTAAAATTATTAATATTAATTATTAAAATTAAAAAATAAAAACAATTTTTTTCATTAAAATACCTTATACATGGGTGTCTTCCAGGCGGCAGCCGTGGTATGGGTCAAGCGCAAAGTATGTCGTCAAGTGGTCCAGGTTGTGAAGATTGTCCTGGATATTCTGGGTATCCCGGTATAGAGGAAGGTCCGGATAGAATAAGGATTCCGCCCACGGGTACTGATAGATATGGACAAGTTCCAGGTATTGGAGGTACACCTGTTATTACACGTCCTGGAACAGAAGTAACTGCAGGCGTACGTTATCCTGATGGTGTTACTCCTGGTGGACAAATAACGTATCCAGGCGGAGTAATTCCCGGAAGAGTCGGCACTTATCCCGGTGTCCCAGGAATTAGTCCAGGAACTTATCCAGGAGGTATTCAACCTGGAACTGTGATACCGGAAACTGATAAAATATATCCTGGAGATGTTCGTCCTGGAACTATAATACCAGGAGTTGGTGCAACATATCCTGGCGGTATTTGGCCTGGTACTGTGACTCCAGGAGTTGGTACAACATATCCTGGAAGTGTTCAGCCTGGCATTGTCACTCCAGGAGTTGGTGCAACATATCCTGGCGGTATTCGGCCCGGTACTGTGACTCCAGGAGTTGGTGCAACATATCCCGGAGGTGTTCAGCCTGGCACTGTGACTCCAGGAGTTGGTGTAACATATCCCGGAGGTGTTCAACCTGGCATTGTGACTCCAGGAATTGGTGCAACATATCCTGGAGGTGTTCAGCCTGGCACTGTCACTCCAGAAGTTGGTGTAACATATCCCGGAGGTGTTCAACCTGGCATTGTGACTCCAGGAATTGGTGCAACATATCCTGAGGGTGTTCAGCCTGGCATTGTGACTCCAGGAATTGGTGCAACATATCCCGGAGGTGTTCAGCCTGGCACTGTAACTCCAGGAGTTGGTGTAACATATCCCGCAGGTGTTCAGCCTGGAAGAGTTTTACCTGGAGTAACGACAGGAGTTGGAACAGGTGTTGGGACGTATCCAGGAAGAATATATCAACCTGGAGCCCAACCAGGACAAGGTATCTATCCTTCTGATGGCGTGGTAACTTCAATAACAACGGGTGTTACTGCTGTTACCGGCGTTAATAGATATCCGGGTGGTGTATTACCTGGGAAAGGCTTACCAGGCGTAACATATCCGGGAGTTTCTGAAGTAGGAATTTATCCCGGAGCCGAAATCTATCCTGGCGGTGTCCGACCTGGTACCGTCTCAGGAACAAGTGCCGAGACATATCCTGGCGGCGTTGCACCAGGAAGACCAATAGGTCAAGGAATTTATCCTGGTGATAGACAACAGCTTGGCGTGCTTTATCCCGGTGGCGTTCCATCAAGTACTTTGCCAGGACTCACTACAGGTTCGGTAGGAGCTGGTACACAAATAGGAACTTATCCAGGTGGTCGAACAACAGATGGACAAGCAATTTATCCAGGTCCTAGTGATACTATTCAATCTAGAATTCCTGAAGGAACAGGTGGTATACCACGTGCTCAAGTTACGTATCCGAGTGGTATATATCCCGGAGGTGCTACTATACCAGTCACATATCCCGGAGGTGGTACATATCCTGGTGATACGCAGCAAGTTATTTCTCCCGGTGCTACTTTATATCCCGGTCAAGCAATCTATCCCGATGGAGTTGGTCAAGTATCAACATATCCAGGCGGACAATATCCAGGCGTAGGCACTGGAATTCCCGGAGGAACAGGCATACCAGGAGGCATTCAATACCCAATAGGTACAACAGAAGGTCAAGCGACACCTGGAGGAATAAGAACTGGTATCACTGGACAATATCCTGGTTTGTATCCTGGTCAAGGAATAAGTACTGGTCAGTATCCAGTAAGACCTTACCCAGGAATAGGTGAAACCGCAGGAAGCGGAGAAGTCTCGCAAGTTGGAGGACCAAGTAGACCAGTGAGTGTGATAGACAACGGTGCCGAGTCACAGGCATCGAGCTCTGTGCAGCAAATTGACTCGGGTACTCAAGCGAGCGCATCGGCTCAAGGTAAATACGGCTCGGGTACAGCTCAATCGCAGGTGACGGGCACATACAGTGGTTCAGGTACCTTCTCTGCCCAAGCTGGTACCAGCGACGCCAACAAAAGCGCTCAGACCGAGATAAATGGCGGTAAAGAAGGAGCTACCAGCAACGCGCAAGGCATCGCAGATCGCGGAAAGAGTCAAACGCAAGTTCAGCTGGAGTCCGATTCCGGAGCTACTTCGACAAACGCCCAGAGCAGCGGGTGGAATCACGGTACTAATTCTCAGGTACAAGCGAGCTCCAAAGGCGGAATGGCGGATGCTCAAGCTAACGGCGAAGGCAGCACTTCCAGTCAAGCGCAAATCGGGTTCCAGCCATACTTGAAGAGTGAAGATGAAAAAGTGGAAAAAAACGCGACACCGTTCCGCGGTAGCGGAACAGCATCGGCCCAAAGCGGCATTCATCAAGGTCAATCGCAGTCGCAGCTGCAAGGTTCTTTCCAATACGGGATCACCTATACCGGTGCGGCTCAAGCTGGTTCCGGCGCCGCATCATCACGGAAACCTTTCAACTTTAATATCACCGACACTGAACTCTTCAAGCCCTTCAAACTGGATTCTTCTTCAAAGAAACCGGCGAACGTCGATAGTTCGCCAGCAAGTCGAAGCTACGAGAATAAACAAGACGATCGCGAGAAAGGCTTGCAAAGTAGCTCAACCTCGAAACAGATTGTTATTGTGAATTCCAAGGACAATCCATCCAGTGATAAGAAGGTGCGAGCTACTGAGAAACCGCGAACGACGGACGATACGACATATGAGGAGTACGACGAGTACGCGGACGAAGACAATTATTCCACGGATTCAAGGTTGACATTCCAGGAAAAGTTTTCGGAAACTGTGTCAGGTACGGATCATCTCAGTAAAACTACTCAACCAAGTCACAGTCAAATACAAACGATACAAGTCGCTAAAGGAAATCAATACGACGTTCATGTCAGCCGAGATTCGAACGTACCGCAAACGGGTGATATCTTACAACCAGGACAATCTGTGTCAGGATATACCATCCCGGCTGGTTTTCGCGGTAGAGTAGTATCGACCTCTGGTACTAAGACTATTGCCCAAGGTGACGGCACGTCTCAATCGCAGACCGTATCCTTGATACCAAAGGATCTAAATAACACCAAGTCGCGTGGCACGGAAACTAGGTCGCTTCAATCCAATCACGAACGTTACGTCGGCCGATATACGTCGAACAGTAAGAACCAAGGTTCTTTTGTCAATCAAAATACATCTCCCGATAAGCGGGCGAGACCTACTCCAGCTATGAAACCGAGTTATTATACTGTAACTAATAGTTTTGCTGGTAAGTTAAACGGCAGCAACGAGCCGAAAAAATACGAGCATCGATATTATACCAAGAGTTCTACTTGCGGATATTTTACGTTCTCCTGCAATGTCGTATACGGCTCCAACGGCAGAACGAAGATCTGCAAGCCAAAAGTGCCGACGTATCCCGATGGCACGCCTATGAAATGTTGAATGACCAAGATTTATTCGTCGTGGGATGCGACGTTAATTATTTTTGATAATCGCTTCTGTAAAGCATCATGCGTTAAATCATTCTTCTATTCACCTGTAACATGAAAATAAAATTTAAGTAAGTTTGCTTATAGTATAGATTAGATCATATTTGATTAATTATTAATTGCTTTCATGCGCGCGCCATATATTTTGCACTATAATTTATTCTATTCATAAATTTAAGTGGTATATTTCGCGCTCTTCAGCTTTCAGCAAGTAAAATAAATGTGAAAGTAAAGCAGATACGACAGGAAACCCTCAATCTTATGGATCAATAAAGACTATATTTTTTTAGGAAAATCCATAGGATTGAAAGTTGTAAATGTTGTATATACTTTGATATATTTCTTTATTGAAAAAATTATCGATGTATAGCATAATAAACATGTTGCTACATCAATTGCTACTATTTATTAAGTTTTGTCAATAAAATACATTTTAATTAGAAGAAAAATGTTTTTTTTTTTTTTTTGTCGTTAAGAAATATAATTAATAATAATCTTTTCTTTTTTTTATCTCGAAATTTAATGTAATTAATTGTGATGTATGAAGATTTATTCGTTTTATATCTCTATCTACAATTCAATATTCTACGATATGATAAACTTATATATGGAGTATTGCTTTAACTTATATTATATAGATTTTTGATATTGACATAAAAAGTTTCATTATAAATATCAGGTATCGTATCTTGTACATATTGTATCTCATTAATCGATTTTACTAATTTTTTTTTTCGAGGCGACGAAACATGTAGTTTCATTATGTATATATATCATATTATATATATATAAATATACACACAATATATCTTTATATACACCAGTTTAAAAAAAGAACATATCAAATAACGCGGAATGTAAAGTGTTTATAAAATACGTCTCAATAATAAAAATAATAAATAAAAAATATATATTCATAAAATTTACAAAAGTAAAAAAAATTTATGAGTAATGATCAAATGATTATTTACAGAAAATAATGAGAAAGAGGAACACAATCTCTTTACGTTGAGTAAAGGACTGCTGAAAAAGTAAATACTGCAACATAATCACCATCAATCTTAGCAATCGACAAGTAATTAAAATTGCACATTACATTAAAATATGCTAGCAATATATAATACATTTACTTATATATGCTACTGGAAGTATTGATGTTTTACGTTTGCTATTAAACACAGTAAACGCGTAACTCACAATAATTATTTGACATACACAATTTGTCGAGCATCACGCTCAACGGATAAATTTCCCCCCTTCCCCTCCTTTCCCTCCAAAAAAACATTAAATTGTGTACTTTAGGCCCACAGAGAGATCACCTATTTGCATTTTTATTATCTGATTTAAACACATTGCTATCGACACGAGCGAATTAGTATTATATCGCTAGGCTTGCTGTCGATCATAAACTGAAACAATAAATAATATATTTCTAACTTATGTTGTCTAACTTTTATTAATATTTTAATCTAATAATTTATAAATATTTTAATTTAAAATCTAATTTTATTAATGTTTCGCTTTAAAATCTAATTTCATTAACATTTCAATTTATATATTTTTATTTAATTATTATATTACATCTAAAAGCAATTTATTAAATTAATAACATACCTTCAGCATATTCATCGGAATTATTTACTTGGAACTTTTGCTCTCCTGCTCCTTCTACATCAGTGTCCGCTGCACATGATTCGCTTTTGCTGATAAAATATATAATAAATAAAATATATAATTCAAAAATTGAATTGATTATCCTACTTACCTATTTCTGAAATGTTCCAGTTGCACATTTGCAGACTCCAATTGTTCCATAAGATCCTCATTAGTTCGTTGCAATTTTCGTACGTTACTCGTAGTTGCGTCGACCTCATCTTGAGCAGCGGCAAGTTCCTTCTTCAACTCCTCGACTCTCGTTCTAACTCGCTTCACCTCTGCCTCATATTGCTCGGATCGTCTCATCGCGTGTGATAATTCTGTTGTTTTTTCTGCTAAGGATTGTTTTAACGCCGCTTGATACTGCTTCACTTCAAGTAGTACCTGCGAATATCGTATGGAAACGACAAAATAATAAATAACAACGATTTTGGGAAATATTTCGATTTGAAATAGAATTATAGCGAACCATATTGCGAACTAGGATTTCATGCTGTAATTGTCTCGTGTCTGTGTCAGCCGTAGAAACCGGTCGTGGTCGTCGCGATTCTATTTTCTCTTGCAATTCATATAATTTCAGACGCAGCAGCTTGTTTTCTCGTTCTAAAGAAATTTTCTCAGTCTCTAATCTCTCTCTTTTACTCCATTCTGCTGCATTTTCAACCTGAAGTCTCTCCAGCTGAAATTTTGATGATAAAAATATAAAATTATCTATAAATAAAATTATATATACATATAGTGCAAAAACAGAGATCATAAATAGATCATTGTCAGACATACTAAGCTTCGGTCAAGTTAAAAAACATGTTATTCGTACCAATAGTCTTTTTACTTCTGTTTCCGTACTTATATTTTACTGGTTGACATACTCGAAAAAAAATAAGGACTGAGAAAATGTGATCGTACACATGGATTGAATTGCGGCTGAAGAAGTCATAAGTAAATGCACGAAACGTTCCGCATTAAATAAATTAAGTTACAATACTAGACATTAACATCGTCACTTTATTTATTTATTTCCTGCTCGAGAAAAGGCCTAATATTTATTACTTTTTAATCATAAATAGAGTTTAACAAATTTTCTTAAATGACTATCTTCTGTTCAAGAGGAAATGTAACTACAAGTGTATACAATGTCAGTAGCTTACTTACTTCGGTTCTCAATTCACTTAAACGACGATCCATACCCTCTCCATTACCAGTATCGTCTATTAAATCGGCTATGTGTTCATCATTTAGTTCGAGTTGAAATCGCTCTTTTAACTCTGACAATTCTCTCATTGTGTCGGCTCTACTTTCAGATAATTCCTCACATTGTTCTCTTAATTGTTTAAGTTCAGCTTTCAATTTTTCCACAGTACGATGTAAAGAATCTTTTTCCCTTAAAAAAATAAAAGTAAAATAAATTTGCATGTGTTATTAATTATTTTTATGTGTATTAATTTATACAAACTTACTCCCTTTCCACAGAAATAGTTTTTGCTGCTTCTTCCAGTTTAAGTTGCAACGTTGACATTTTCTGAGTTAGAGATTCTTTGTTATATGTATCTAAAGACAATTGTTGCTTGTCTAGCGAGTCTTTTTTAGCATTACTATCCGCAATTAATTTCATGATATTTTTATCTAGTGAATTACTAGCACTTTCCTTATACAATTCCACTGCATGTTTCGGCACCGCACCTTGCAAAACATACTCTTCAATATCCCTTTCTGGCAAGATGTTATGACCTCCTGAAGCAACATCTGATGCTTCATGTAAAGTTTTACAAGATAGCATATTTCTTTGTGTATTTAATGTATCACTGGGTTCAATATTACTATAAAACTCCAACTGTTCATCTAACCCCAAGGTAGCTCTTAATTGTGGGTCTGATTCTAAAATGGTAAAAATCTGTTGGTCAAATTGCCCAGCATGTTTCAAGAGTATCATATGTATCTTTTCCATCTCCTTCTTCAGTTGCTCATTTTGCAGTTCCAATTCTTGAGAGTCATGTTTGAAAGTGTTAGCATCTTTGACAGCAATTTCTAATTTTGCTCTGAGAGCTTTGGCTTCATCTCTAGCCGCATTTCTCTCATTCCGAACTTTGCTCCATTTTTCACGCCAATTAGCTGTACAATCTGACCACCATCGCATTGTCTTTTCCATTTGAGCCGCTCGTGCTCTTGCCTCTTCAAGTTCCCTCTGTCGTAAAGCCTATTTGACAAAGAAACACACAGAGCGATCAAATTAACTGATAAATAAACAATTGAATCTTTTAAGAAATATTATTTATATAATACTGAAAAATAATATTAAAGTATTACTAAAAATTAATTGTTAAAAACTTCAACTCATCATTATATATATACAATTTAAAACTAAAGATTAATAATAAAAATTCTGAATATTATAAGCATGAATTATATTGATCCCTAGAATATTATTTATCATGAAAAAAATTAAAATAATTTCTGATTAATCTACAGAGAGCAAAGTATAAAATTTGATAAAAATCACCTCCTTTGACTCCCATTCGCTGTCCATGCAACGTGATGAGGAGGGCACCTCGGGTTCCCTCATATATCGTCGTGAGGAAGTCCCGCTTGTTGTTGATTGTGCCATGGTATCAGCAATCTACGTAACCTACAGTTTTCTTGTCACTGGCACTTTTTGCCAATCAACTGGAATACAATTCCTTACTTCATTAAAAATCCCACAATCCGATTTAATGTCGATTAAACATCGTTCTTTCTTGCACTCAATCGTGCCATTTAAATGTCATCAAACTCGATGAACTCGATCAAATAATCATAAATTTCGCACATGCCTTGACAAATTTCCATACACATACGTCACACAACAAATAAATACTATACTGATCAGAGCATCATCCCCCTTTTGTGGGGTGATATTACATTTGTCGTACGACAAACTTTTTAAGCATATTGATTGGCTGCAGTATAGGACATTTTTTGAGTCTCTATTTCACAGCCAATCAATGCGCTTAAAAAGTTTGTCGTACGAAATGTAATATCACCCTAAGGCCGATATTACATTTGTCGTACGACAAACTTTTTAAGCTCATTGATTGGCTACAAAATAGAGACTTGAGAAATTTTCTATACTGCAGCCAATCAATGCGCTTAAAAAGTTTGTCGGCCTAAGATCGAGAATCTAGTGAGTTTGTCGGAGATCATTCTGATTGGTTGATACTGTTATAGTATTGATATATGTACTTTATTATTATAGCTCCCCGGGTCCTCGATATGTGTAGATACATACAAAAGTACAAACCTGGTACAAACACGTGGTGTCAAAGTTCGAACTGTCATTTTTAATTGTAAATATTTGATCAGAAAAATGTTTGTGCTTACAGAATTAAAAGACACCGTTAGAATATTACCGAGCAATTTTAAATACAAATTAAATGATGTTGTTGCTGACGAATTAAACAAAAAGCTCGCTAATAAAGTACATATTATAAATTATTTCTAATTATTAAGGTACATTTACTATAAATATACATGACAAAATTATTTTAAATATTTAATTATTACACAGGTTTACAAGGATGTAGGGCTTTGCATTGTGTTGCACGATATTACAAAGATCGAAGAATCGTATATTTTTCCAGGAGACGGAGCATCACATACAAAAGTGACGTTTCGATTTATAGTGTTCCGTCCATGGGTAGAAGAAATATTAATAGGAAAAGTTCGTAGTTCCAGCTCCGAGGGTGTACATGGTAACAATCTGATTTAGTTTATCTAATTTAGTTTTTCATTGTACACAGTTTTCTTGTTGTTATTATTAGCATTTATGTCTTGTTACAGTTACATTAGGATTCTTTGAAGATATAATTATACCACCACATAAGTTACAACATCCATCACATTTTAATCAAACACAACAAATGTGGTTTTGGGTATATAAGACTGAAGACGGAAAGGAGCATAATTTGTATATGGAAACAGGTATATATATCATGAATGCAATTAGGATTAGCATATATATTGGCTTAAACATAAGTCACATATATAAAATTAAGATATTTAATTTTAGGAGATGCAATACGATTCAGGGTAGTGGAGGAAATGTTTGCAGAGACACCTTTATCATCTACGGTTAATGCACGTGATGGAGGTGAAATGCCAGAAACTAGTAATGTAGCACCATATATTTTACAAGTAAGTGTTTACGAATTTTTAATGTCACATTAATCAATGTGCAATTTTTAATCTCGACAATATCTCAATATATATTTGATAGGGATCAATTGACGAACCTGGTTTAGGTCTACTTATCTGGTGGAAAGATGTATAATTTATTTTATAGTGAGAATCCCAAATAAAATAAAGATATGATTAAAGTACAATAAACTCTGGTCAATAAATTTTTATTTTACAGCACATTCCATTATATTATTCTGTATCGTCAATTAACGTTGCATCTGTGAATGATATTTCATAATGTGACTTAGTTTTCCAATATAACCACCTGTGTAGATATATCTTAGTTTTGATTGATAACAGAATTATCAATTATAATTTGTACAGTATGTACAAAGGCGTTATATGTGCTAAACATGTGACAACACGTAGAAATTATATTTGCACACAATTATCAGATTGCTTTGAGAGATCTACTTCATCTACTTCATAACTCAATTTAATAGAATAAATCTTAGAATTGAATGCTAGAATTATTACTGAGACTGTATTATGTGAGAAATACATAGCATTCTAATAAAACTTATGTTAAAGATGGATTTTATATTGATGAAAGATATCATGAAGTGTGATATATTGTGTAATAAATGTTTTCTAAATTTAAGAATTATCATTAGCAAAATGGTTTACCTAATTACGTTAATATATACTAATTGATAACGACAAAGAAGAAGCTAATGAAACATCTTAAACTTAGAAAATATATTAATATACATATATAATACTGATTGCACAATATATGCTACACTGCATATATCTTTTGTTTAAACAAATTAAGACGTATTCTTTGGCATGTGTTATTGCTGTTGTTCTAATACACAACTCAAACATGCAGCGCTCGATTAAATTGATAAATATGATGTACTAGTTTAATCATAAATTATGATACATTAATAATAATCTACTTATTTGATACAATGTTAATAAAGGATATATAAATACATATCGACGTAAATTGTTAAAATTACGATATAAATTGTTAAAATTATCCATTTGAAACGCATGCAAAACATCTTGTCTAATTATATGTTACATTAAATATATGTATACTTAGTCAAAAACCACAAAGAATATATAGCGAAAAGTCTTAAATTTAGAAAACACTAATTGCACAGGGATATATTTGTATATATATATAAAGATAACGTATATAAATGACGATTCCACATTATTGTGGGTGCAATAAATAGTGAACCTCAATTCTCCATCTACAACATGTATCGTCAAACAAATAACACGAATCACGTATTCATAAATAGATTGCTGAGGGTAAAATGGCTTGGAATGTTACCTTCTGTGTAATCGATATCTGCTACGTATACTTTCTCTCTTTCAAGCAACATGTGTGTAATGTGTTGCAACTACAATCGCAAAAAATGGGACAATGCGCACTTTTAAATGGGCGCATTCGGCGGGAATAGCAATCGAGCAACAATTAAATATAATCGATACATACTCGAATAATTATTCAATTGCTTCACGACTTTTGTGTGCGCGCCTCGATGACTTAGTCGTTTAAATGTATGCGAATCAATTAGAATTACGAACAATATAAATTTATCACAGTCCTAACTGTTGAGTCTCTTGCCATACGTTTACTCGAGCTTTCTCTACATTACTAGGAGGCAAAAAAAGGACTCTCTTCTTTCTGATGCGTTATCAATCTCTTCTAATGTACAATATCGAGATAATTCACTTCTGTACAAGATCATTACAATGCATAGACATGAGAGTCTCTTTTTTGCTTCGTCTAATCGATATTAGACACAATAAATTGCAATCTTACATGGCCGAATAAAAAAATACGAACGAAAGTGCATGGGACGTTATTAAAAATGTCTATGCGTTAATATTTTGCACGTTTTGAGGGCTAGTGTTTTTTTTTCTTAGACCATTATGAGGAAAAAACATATTGTTCTTTCATATTATCTGGACGTCTCAGTTGCTTATTCTTATCTGTCTATACTGCTCCCTTTAATTATACCGTTTTTGTTTTTCGTTCGAAATATTGCTTTCTGCGAAATTCCTGCAATTAAGATCTATTCCTCGCAGCTTAATATTTTTTGTTTGACACATACATCTATTCGCATATAAAGAATCTTATTTTGTCGTGGATATATCCTCATTAAACATCGTTTATTCGATGATTAGGCAACGCGGTAGATGTTCACGTAGGTAATCAAACAATTCTCGCGATGTTCCTGGACAATTAGTTAGTTCTAATTCGTGTAAGTGTCGAAGCTGTATCAGACTGGATAAACCACTACTTGTGAGCAATGGGCAACCTATATAAAATAGATTTTATTTAGTAAATATCCTTGTATCAAATATATATAATTAGATCTATATAATTCAATTTTTCTTATACAGCTTTTATATATATAATTATTTAATTATACTGCGTGTATGTATAAGAAAAATTGCATAAAACTATGATTCAGAGATGATACTTTACCTGCCACGGACAACACCTGCAGAGATCTCATACCGCATAAATGTTGAAGTCCGAAATCTCTAAGTTGCGAACACCATCTTAAAAACAAGGCGCTCAACGAGACCATCGTGGAGATGTAATTCATACCGATATCCGTGATGTGTACACACCTGTACAATAGTATGAATAATACAATGCAAAAGACATACAAATGCGATACCGAAATAAATTACATATATATGTCAGACGTACAAAATAATAGATAAGATTTACTGCCATAGCAAATAGTCGCTTGGCTAAAGATAATTACGGATCTAGTAGCTCTAGACTTTCTGTCACTTTGTGACATATGAGTCAGATCATTATGTAATGCGCGATCTTAAATAGAATGTCTAGAAAAATACTTGTTAGGTAACTAGAAGATGCCTTTCAAAAGTTATGCAGCTTTTTTAACAAATTATGTCTTCATTTTAATAACATTAATGTTTTCCAAAGAAAGATATATATAAAAAAAAAATCTATATGTATATATATATATACATATGAAATATGATTTTTTGACAGCATTTTATGCGATATAAAGTGCAACATTTCTTTATATTTTATGTAAATATATATAGTGATTTTTTATAGACTTACTATATTTTTAATTGTCAAAAGTGATATTTTGAAAATTATGTTCTAGTAATTTTCTCTTACCTATCTAACGTGAGTTCTTCTAAATTATTCAAATCACAGGCAATGTATTCTAAGGCTGCATCTGTAATCCTTGAGCACCAGCTCAGATCTAAGGAACGAAGTCTTGGCAAATTTTCCGCAATTAATTCGACACCATCATCAGTCACTTTACTGCATCCAGAAAGTGACAACACAGTCAGATTGGGCAAGGAATGTACTAAAACAAATACAAACATATTAATTTAATATTTCTAAAAAAATTACATATGCAAGGAAAAATACTTTAAAAGTATAAAAAAGTTTTGAGCGATTACAATACAATATTTTTTTATTATCTTATCTTTATTCTTTAGAGTAAAAGTTATAAAGAAATATATAATTATAATTTTTTATGTTAAAATTATCACTATTACATTTTTATCTTAATAATTTTATAAATTTAATTAATATAAATAAATTTCACATTTCAGAAAAATATGAGATATAAAATCTTGTTCTTAATTATCTTTTGCGATATCTATTTAAATAATGGTATCACAGATCATTATCTGTAAAATATACACACGCGTACTTCTATACGTATAATTCCAATCTGACAAGGAATTACTCGTGACAATTTGAAAGTTAAATAAAGCTGCGTTCCTTCATTCTAAATTTAATGCCAAGCACGTATGCATCTGTCTTAATTTCGGCCTATCACTATTGTACATCTCATTTACCTTTGTCGTTCACAGAGAATCTCGGTCAAAATTTAAAATTGGCAAACGGCCTACGGTTGTCGAGAATAATATCATGTAATCTATACATTATCATAATTTAATGTGAATTGTCATTATCTGATTTTAATCGAAGAATAAAGTTTTATTATCTATTTAAATCAAAATAAATCTTTTTTTCATTTGTAAAGTTAAAACAATATTTACCGATAGTTTTATATTTTTATACAAAATATTTCAAGCATCTGATATTATTATATAGCATCGCTATATCTTGAATATGCTGCAACGACTCAATAAAAAAAAAAAAAAAAAAATCTACGTGAAAAATAAAATCAAAATAACAGAAGTGAATAAATAACGATTCTCACCAATATTTACTACGCCGTGATTTGTGAGCTCCCAGCAGGATTGCAGTTTCAAGATGCTGAGTGCACTGCTTTGCTTTGCACTGAAGTAACCAAGCGCAGCATCAGTAACGTGATAAGCTTGCAGAGAAAATTCGTAAAGGCTTGGCAATAGCTGAGCCACGGCGCCGACGGCCTCATCGGCCACATTGATGCAATCCGACAAAGACAATGATACTATTCTAGGGGTGAGGCATGCCCATAATCCAGCCTCCGTTATTTCATTGCAGCCGGTTAATTCAAGCTCGTACAAAGCCTAAGAATAATCACACAAAAAAATTGTATTCGTATCGTTTTACTCTATGTAATCCAATTAACTGACTCTTTGTGCTTTTAGCTATCGAATTTTCGAGCCGCGAAGTGATATCCATATAAAACGACATCATGCCTGAATAAATAGCACTCTGCGTTTGCATAAAAGTTATATATTCCTATTATATTATATATATAAAATATTTACATATTTATTATCAGGGAATACAAACACATCATTTAAATGGAACTTGTACACGCGAATATAGTAATTTTTCTTTTCATCTTTTTAAAATCTGATTATATAATTTTGATAATAATTTTAATAAATTATGATTGAAAAATCATCATTATTGTAGATGCAGAGGTTCGCGATAAATTTCTAGTTTATTTGATAATAAACCAATATAGCAAACGGCACATGAGAAGAGAAAACTTATACAAATAATTTACCTGCAAGTGATCCAAAAGAGCCTCTAGACCTCTATCCGTTACCGCGCAGCATCGTAATGACAAAGAATGCACGTATCGTTGTGCCAATGGAAAGCCGCGCGTTAATTCCGGAATATCTTCGTCGGTCGCACCTAGGAGGACCAAGGAATCCAAACCTCTTCTTACTAAGGAAGCATATAACCGGGTACGCGAGGTCGGCTGCATAGCGCGAGCTTCGCGACATCGTATCACTGGCACCAAACCCGTCCAAAGACGCGGTTTTGCATACAGAATGTCTCTCCATCTCGTACAAACCTGCGTACAACGATATGCATTTGATTAGAAGAGCTGTGACAAAGACACAGTGTGTTATGATGCAAATATTCTACGAGGGGATATAGAGAGTAGGTCTATTATCAGAGGCAAGCCATATAGATTTAAAGATAAAGGGGTTGAGAATCAAAGTAAACAAGAGATTTATGAAGTTCGATATCTAACTGTCATATTGATACAACTGTAAAAAAATTATAACTCATATATTTTAATTTTAGAATTTATATTTTTAAGATATACGTTTTTGCCATATATTTATTAATCAGATATCTCATGAAAAAACAATGATATAGAGAATAAAATATCTTTTTTAAAATTAAATCTCTTGTTAAACATTATCACAAAAATCGAAAGAACCACGTTTTCGATAAAATTGCAAGCTTGTCTGTATTATTTATATATTTTTTGATTGTGAATTTTGTGAATGGGAAATTGTGTCATCCGCTGCGTATACCTGAGCCAAAATTCTTCTCTCTGAAGGATTGAAATAGAGAAAAAACCGCCCGAGGAAATTGTCATCCTGTATCAGCTGCTCCCACGTAACTGGTGGCATGTACCCCCCGGTTCCTCCGCTGGCCAGCGGTACGGTCATCTTTATTCTGTTCCTGGGTATTCTGGCTCTGCTTGGGGTGACATTATTCAAGCGTTCCTTATTGTTGCCCGCCGATACATTGTTGATAGTCTGCGCGACACTTCGACTGGGCTTTTCGGGCGTCGCGTTCGCATTATTCGCGCTCTGTAAATTCATGTAAGCGACACTGCCACTTCCTCCGCAAAAAACGTTTGTCACGCGTTCCATGACACTGCTTTTTCCGCCTCCTGAAAATATAAGTAAGAATTTTAAAACTGCGTGCGAAATTTGTATGACGCTAAGAATTTATGAGAACGATGATTTATGGAATTAAAGGTCAAGGAAATTTGTGAGAAAAAGGATTTATGGAACTTTGAATATTATATAGATATTGAGCAAGATGCACATCAAGAGCAATTATAAAATGTTTAACGCGAATATTTAAATAACCGAATTTCTTCAAAGACGCATTCGGTACATTTTTACTGCAAAATATACAAAATGGAACAAAAATGTAGGCCGCTACTTTATATAGAAGCGTATTCTATACTAATTAAAATAAGCAAAAAAATTTATATAAACATAAAAATGTGTCGTTTTTACATTACGTTAGTTATGTTTGAGAAGAAACTTAAGATTAATTACAAAGCATGTTATTTTATTTCCAATAAATACAAAACAGTAAAAAATAAAAGTGTAAGAAAATAAATGTAAAAAATATTCCATGTTTACAAAATAAGCATTAGAGTTAAACAACATGTATATTTTTACATCAAACTAACTTTAATATAACTGACAATTTAGTTTTTTATTTGTTTATCGGAAGAACACTTGATAATTTTTTACTTTTTTTGGATGATAACTAGGTACTGTTATGGACATCTTTTTTAAAACTTTTACTACTGTTTTGTATTGTTGAAAATAAAATAATACGCTTTGTAATATCTTAAGTTTTAACGCAAACACCTGACTGTAACATGAAAACAATGTATTTTTGGATATATATATTTATATGAATTTTTTTACTAATTTCGAAGTAGAAGCCTACATTTTTCTTATAACTTATAATGATATAAGATAGTGATTTATCAGCTGAATCAAAGGATAGAATTTTTCGATAGCTTTTGAATTGATACCATAAGCATAATTATATCACAATTTTTCGTTAGAGAAAAATCTGAGATGAGTTAAGGTTCCCTGGAGTATTCTCGTTTTATTTCCTAGCTGTATACGTCCTATTTGGCTCGCGGCGCACCGCTATTTCCTGTTTGCCATTTATCTTGCAAATTATTTTTATTTTTAGTAACTGCATTTGATATATAGTTTTATACTCAGGCATAATAAAATTAACTAATCATATTTAATAAAGACCAGTATAAGCGAGATTATATATATTGTGTAAGATTTTCTTTTCTACGCACTCTGTGTATATATTTTTTTGTACAATATTTCTATTCTATATTTATAATTTTTTGATCGATAAAAAACAATATGACTGTAATATATAAATTTTAATGTAATGTAATATATCAATTTTAATTGACGATTAAATTAAATGACTACCATAATTTTGTTCTCTTCTTATCTCGGCATATATTAAATCTGATTCTTTATGCGTATATATTTGGTTGAGGCAAAAAGAGAGATCCTATTTATGCCTTTTTTTGCTCAGAACCAAATCCGTCTCTGCTCTGGCTGATCACGGTTTTGCCAACCCGGGACTGGCATCTATCCAATCACGAAGATTGACTATTTGCGCATCTGAATGTAAACGCGGTCGATCTAAAGACGATGCGTCTTTAAACTGCCGAAAGTGACGATCGGCCGCAACGCACATCAGCGTGTTTAATGTTTTAAACTCGAATAAAACACGTTTGATCCTAGATCAATCGTGATTACTTGGCTGCAATTATCTTATCAATGTAATGAATCAGGTTGTCAGGGATTGCTGCGAAACGCGATGCTAAACGGCTGAATAAATATGCGTTTCTAAGGCGTCTCATTATGCTCGAGTTTGCTATTTTCGCGTGCACGAGAACCGAGAACGTGTACATATCGATTCCATTGCAGTTAAAATTGCGACGACGAAAGAGTCACGTAGCGGTATCGCTTAATAAATTACGGAAAATATATCGCGTGTATAAAGTATACGGCGCGAGATTTATCCCTGCGCGTGTAAAATAACGAACGCGTCTTATATACATATATACATATACACGTTGAACGCTATATGGATAAATTAAAAAAAAATAAAAAATAAAAACAAGAGGGAGAGAAAGGAGAGAGGGAGAGAAAGAGGCGCGCGAAAGACGGGTTGTCACAAAGAAATCAATCCTTTATCCTGATTACGTAACGGGATTGAACCGAGGGGATTTACGTCGTTACGGAACGCACAGAGTGAGAAAAATCGTAAAGGGTCGACATCGGCAACCCTTTGCGCCGCGCGTCTTTATTTTTCAACGCCGTCCAAGCGGAAGATAAACTTGACACCGATCCGAAGCGCGCGATCCTTCCTTCTAGTCTCTGTTTCCGATAGCGCGGAAAAAAAAATCGAAGCCAACGCGAATTCAACGCGGAATCTACACGACGCGCTCGTGTTACGCACGCTACTACGAGCAGCAAGAGGAGGAAGAGGAGGAGAAGGTGGTGGAAACTTATAATAGGGGTGCTATAGAAGGGGTAGGAACAATAAGGATGGTGAGAAACACACTGGATGGACACAAAGGAATACAAGGATATACGTAAACGTTTCACCACCGACCATGATGCTTCGACGTCCGCAATCCCAGGCCGTTAATTCGCTTGGTCAGTTCGGCGCTGGCACGCTCGACGACACCCTGCGCTGATATCGAAGACATGGTACCACCTCGACGGGGTGCTCGTCAGCTCTCGTCCCGTTCCGCACTTGTTCCTTGGTGCCCGTGATTCGTAGTCAAGAGTGGCACAGCTCGGTCTGCGAATGACGAGGTCGCATCATATTTGACGATGATAGTCCCACGTAGGCGCAGAGGATGAGCTTCCTTTCCGAATAATATCGCCGCGCGCCGGCAGCGGCGGCGCTTCCTGTTCGCGCGACGCGCTCGCAAGGGGATGATGACGGTGATGATACGAAGGGATGATGAGAGCGCGCGCTACCTCCCCTTTAATGATTCTCTCCTTCTCTAGATTATTAAAAAAAAATAGGAAGAACAAACACGTCACCCTTAGAATCAATAATCACGATCGGCGCGACATAATCCCAACATTCACGGAATATCCGGACGGCTGCGTCGTCGACGACGATAGCAATATTGTCGATTTCGTCCGTTCTTCTAGCTTGTTTTTAACGACGACGACGGGCCACTTTGTATTGACAATATTCGCGTCGTCGTGCGCTTTTGTTTATTACAACGGGCATGGCAGCGAAGCGGAGTACAAGCGCGCTGCAGGCAGCACATGGGGGTGGTTTGCGCGAGACTGAATCGATATTCGCGCTACTGATCTTGTCCGGCTGCCTTTTCCCCACCCCTGCCGAGGGTCTACTAGGCGCGTGTCAGCCGCTTATGCCTGCCGACTGATGAACCGCCCGACAAAGTCGTGCGCCTGGTCGCATACAACTCGTGTTTTACCCTTCGAGCCGCTTGACATTCTCCTGCACTCGGTGTCCCGAAAATTGCGATCGGGCATTGGGATAAACGAATAAACTATGTAAAGAAAAAATAAACTATCAATTGTTATGTCTTTAACAAACAGATATTTTAACATTGTGTTTTATTAACATAAAATAAAAAATTAATAAATACCATATGGATCATGGAGACTTTATCAGGTTCAGGTTTTCGGGACACCTTGTATTTATCGATGACGTGCGAGCGACGTCAATAGCTAATGTTGCCTTTTTATAAGAATGCATTATTGAATATTTCATCCATATATATTATACGAAGGATGGAAGTTCTTTCCAGGGAGGTAGGTCGCGACGTGGAAAATTTAATAAGGTGATTGATTAATGAGAAATTGTATAGTATTCATTTTAACATTTATACATCGTTGTATTGGATGTAATATCTCTGATCTTTGCAATGTAAAAAAAGTTTCATGTTTACGCTATCTTGAGACCAGCAATGGAATTCTCTAAAAGCTTAATTTAAAAAAAAAAAAAAAGATAGATTAGAATATATCATAATTATTAATACTGAAATAATGCATATGACACAAATTACCTTTAAGTCCCAAACTACAATTTGTCCGTCTAAACTGCTTGTGCTAAATTCATGATCGGACACCCGACGAATGCAATTGATTGTATTTTGGTGCAAGCTATCTAAAGCGTTATCATTCGTCTCGTTCCTCGCTTGCCGATCTAATGATTGGAACTTTCGCATGGCAGACAATCCGGCGATCTCTTTTTTCTGTGTATTATCCAACTTTGACGCAAAGTATATTTGTCCGTTGTCGTCTATAGAATATAACATCGGCATACAGCTATGCCCCTATATGTGAATAGAGATTCTTAGTTAGTATAATGAACATTTATACATTATAGTATACTTTATAGTATAGAAAGAACATTATAGTATAATTTATAGTATAACTTTATAGTATAATTTTAAAAGTTGCGTTATTTACCGTTGTAACAATGTTATTAGATCCTATCCAAATGCAACTTAGAAACGGTAAGTGCTCTGTATACAGTCTCACGACTGCGTTTCCTTTAGTAGCATCGGCGACACATATAGACGAGTTGTGCGCCACCCAACAGATTTTATTGCCACATGGGCTGAACGCTACTGAATGTATCCAGCCACCTAAATGCATAAAAGCAATAATTATATACAATTCAATTTTTCAAAATAGCACAATTCTGTATTTTTCAATTAACATAATTCTGTATTTTTTAATAATAAATAATAAAAAAAGTCTTACCTCCGCTGGGTGTATTAGGAAACTCAGCCAGTAAAGTTCCTAAGGTATTACTGTGTCCCCAAGGAGTAGTACCAGGAGCATCCTCCATATCATTGATAAATGCACTGAAAACACGGACTTTATAGTCCGTAGATCCAGCAACCAGAACCTTGTTATCCGGATGCCAGTCAACGGTAGTTACCGTGGACCTTAATGGACGCTTTATATGTTTACATAACCACCAGTTATTCTCTGATACAAAGTAACAAACAGCTATAACTCGTCCCCCAGAACCAACAGCAAATTTATTTTCTGTAAAGATAATCACAAATAAATATAAATTCAAATATATATAATAAATATATATATATAAGTAAATATACTCTGCAAATGTATACCATACCTAGAGGAGACCATTTTACGCAAGTAGCAGCTCGATTTATTCGTAGGAGAACCCATGCAGGATCCCACTTGCCATCTTCCTTTTGAGTCCATACATAAGCGTTTTTATCCGCGGAACAAGTGACTAAGCGATTGGTCTTTGGCGCCCAGTCGATTCCCATGACAGCCATGTGATGTTCCTCCAAGGTCTCCAGCAACTTCCATCCGGATGCAGTACGTTTGTGCACCTGGATCTCATTGTTGTTTGGGCATATGGCAACTTCTGCGAAGAAGACGAAGAATCGATTATCGCCTCGCTGCTTAATTAAATATTCAATATCCAATAATAATAATAATAATAATAATAATAATATCGGACACCTCCGTACCTGTTCTATCTTTATTCCACGCATGACAACTGATGGCTTCGACACCGAAGTTATAGACCTCCGTCATTTCGTGCTCGCTACTTGCGAAAGGGACGCCTCGGGACGCCTAGTGCGTGAACGAAGAAATCAGCGAATCGAGCAATGAATCAGCGGACACTTGACACGAACACGGTCGACGGGCGCGGTCGCTGATTAAACTTTGCCAAACCGAGAGAATTCCGGCGTCCGAGCAATCGTATATCCTGGACAGCACTCACGGAAATTCGCGGACTCTGGTCAGTCTACACGAATTTCCCCGGTCTCTCCTGACGCTCGCAAAAACACGCCCCACCGGAATTGACAGTTCATCCGCAGATAGCGGGTTATCTATCTCCGCTTCGAGGTTATGTTGTCCCGGATGTACGTATTGCACTGTACAAGCCTCCCACTAACCTTGTTCCACTCACTTCTACAGCGACGACCTCTGTCGAGCGTGAGCGGAAGGAAACCTAGGGAAATTTAGGTCCCTAGGAACTTGCAACCTTGCTCAAGTATTTTCTTTCAGTCGAGTTTCCTCTCTAGATTACAGTGCATCGATTTTTATTTTTACGAAGTTGGCAAACCTGTTCGCGCGCTAGAATAACGATAAAAGTGAAGCGGAAGATTTTATAGTCGAGAGGTCGGCATAAAAAAACGGGATGCTGCGTCGTAGATCGAGGAGCCCCATCGATTGGAATTGAAATATTACATGTCTCTGCCTCGCATTCGCCTCGAGTCTTCGGAAAAAGGTATGGGAAGTATTACAAAAATACAGAGATTCTAAACTTGTCTCCGAGAATAAACGGACAATTCAAGTCCAATTTTTTCGCCACTTTGGCGACAATCGATTTCAGATGATAATCGTTATTTTATTATCTTTAATGACTCTTTGAGCTTTCATTCTGTGAGACACGCAATAAATGAAGTAGGTTATGATACAATAATACATGTGCGAGATAGAAAATATATGTGTGAAATATCGATTGCGTGTGTAAAGGAAAAATTGAAACGACGCGACGCCCCGATATAGAGGCGGCGCGCGCTGAATAGACAAATTCATCGTTGCGAAACGTATTTGCTATTTCGATGATTGAAACTTGTCGACTGTTTCTCTTGTTTCGAAAACAGTGATTGCGGCCGATATAAAGTAGCCGACCGCAGCTGTGCGCGATTGCAACAGATTTATTTCCGCGGCGCAAATCGTCCCCGCGCTGTCGCACAGCACAAAGCCAAAATGCGCCCTCGTTTAATCTACCGGCCATTTTCCGTTTCGCCGTATCTTGCGTTTGATATAGCTAAGGCCGCGTGATGAAATATTTTCCGTCGCGGATTAAAGCTGCAAAAAACATCGATGCAGCGTCTCGTTCAATGTGTGTTTCCGGAATTGCGCGATTCCCTGAATATTCGCTATACATGCAATAATACACACGCGCGTATGTATAATCTCATCATTTTACGTTTATTTACACTCTGAGAGAACTTTTCTCTTAGAATTTACCCTGAAAATCATAGTAATCGTGGAACAATATGGTATGAAAAGAATTTTAGGAGAATTTCTCTGATTAATATTTATCACAATAAAAATAATAATATCTATCACAATAAAATATAAAACATGTTTGATAGATTTTACTAAATTGCATGGTAAAATTAATCAAACATATTTTATATTTTATTGTAATAGAGATATTATTTTTATTGTGATAAATATAATCAGAGAAATTCTCCTAAAATTCTTTCCATATCATATTGTCCCACAATTACCATGATTTTCAGGGTATTTTTCTAAGAGAAAATTCTCTCTGTACATGAAAACTTTTCTAAATAATCTACTACATTGCCCGTAAATCGTATCAACAATTACGCGTGTTTTACAGTTTAATTAGTTTAAAAATTTAAAGTTAATAAATATTTTAATAAAGGAAATATTTGAGAATTATACATTGAATTAAAATATATTTTTGATTCGTTTCCGTAAATATTATATTGTTAAAATTAACTGGAAATTTAATCTAATTGTTTCCATCTCTTTCTGAAGATTAAGTTAGCGAAAAGGAAAGAATTACTTAAGCTTCAGTTAATTTTAACTAATTGCTTTACGGGACCAATCCTATAACAGATTTATTTTAATCGCTTAAACTTTGTTTCTCTTCTAATAATTTAAATTTATAGAGTAATACATATAATCTTTTGCTCTTCTAATTATCCAGCACAAGTATTTTGTGAGTGCTCTCCGGCAATATATCTCGTGTTTTCAAACAAGAGCATTCGCATTCCACTCTCTCTTCTCTGATGTATTTAAATCTCCGTTTGCGTTCTCTTGAAAAAGTAATTATCGCTACAATATAAAATAAATAAGTGGTTATAGAATAATTTCAAGATATTCATTATATGATAATTTTTATGTATAGATGTCTATTATATTTAATGTAAAAATATTTTATTAACTCAGATGTTAAAACATATGCGGAAAAACTTTTAATTATTTATATAATTAAATAATTATAGGTTATTATATAATTATATAATTAAATAATTAAATCTTTCTGTATATTTTTTTAACATTCGAATTGATAAAATTTTTTTTACACTAAATAATAAACATTTATTGATGAAAATTATTTGAACACACGTATCTTGCAATTATTTTATAATCTTTAATTATATTATTAAATATTCTATATATTTATAACATTTGAATTGATAACATTTATTTATACTAATTATGAATATACCTATATATGAAAATTTTATTTTTATATATGTATATATATTATTTAGTAAAAACGAATTTTTTTCAATTTAAATACATGGAAGAATTTAATTATTTAATTATACAATTTAAAAATTTAATCTTTGCTTATAAAGCAAAATTATTTTATGATTATTGAATAAACTTGTGAGGATGCAATATAAATTTCTGTTTTTATCATTTTCTATAACAATGACTCTAATTTTCTATATTCTTGTAAAAGTTATCTATTAAAATGAGATATGTATACAGCAGCGTATATTTTGCTTTACTATGCAAAGCGGCTTTCTACCCAGTTAACTCTCTCTCTCTTTCTCTCTTAAATTAACTTTTAATGGAAATAACAAAATTCTATTACTAGGTAGATAAAAGCCCTCTTGTGCCTCGTAGTACACATCAAAAGAGACTTTTTAATATCCAGTACAATATGATATAATAGAGTTATTATCTCGTTTTAGTGGCTAGGTAAACATGGCATTAATATATTAAAAAACATATTCCCCCAAAAGTAGAATTAAAATTTGTATGTAAAATCTTAAATGTTACATTTTTGACAATTAATAATTAAAATTAAAACGTGGAGAATAATATTTAATTATCTAAAAAATATACAAATTTTACTTATGTATCTATATAATATATCTGAAATGATTTTAGTCTCGATTTTTCGAGACGAATTTTATATGTATTTTAAAAAAGAATATAATTTTTATTTCTATCCTAAGGACAATACCACCTTTCCTATTATCCGAATGGCCCTATAGTGTCGATTTTACGAGCACAGTAATACGAATACAATATTCGATGTGGTCACTGTGAGACCCGGAAAACCACCTTTGCCACCGAGAAATCAGTCCCCCGAGAATTGACCGGGTCTGGGTCTGACAAACAAACTGGTTAGACCACCGTTGCCTCGTATCCGTACTAAATAACTGCTCTCCAAGAGCGTGCCAAGTCGTTTTCGAAATCGACTGCCCTGTCGACCTTGAGGTCTTAGGTCTTGATATATACTAATCCGGGTAAATTCAAGCCCAGGCACCGTGTTCGACTAATAAAAGTAGAAGGACAAGTGAATGCTATAGATTGTAGTGTGGGAAAAAAATCGCGTAAAAAAGTGATGTTTGTAATATTTCGAATTTAGGTATGGGATTATTTTCACTCAAAGAATATAAACAAATAATTTGCATAAATATTTTTAAATGTGATATTTTTAATATCTTAAAAGAACGAAAATTGAACTGTTTTCTAAATTTTGTTTTATGTATTTTTATATATTATCATCTTATATGCATATGGTATAATATTTGTATATCGTAAAGCTTTTTAATTTATTTAGTAATTTGAATCACACACACACAGATTTTTTCAAAGTTTTGAAATAGAAAAAGATAGAGTTTTACGATTGTCAGCTGGGTGTCATGTCCATTTTTCCTTGTTTGTACAGGTCATCTCTTAATCGGTTTTACTATGGCTATGCCAGACACACGCAAATCTATATTCAGAGATGTGCATTATTTAAAATAGATGCATTTAAAATAAAAATATAAAATGTAAAATGCCTATTTTGTATTTTGTATCTAAAATACATGCTAAAACTATTTTACATTTACATTTAAATGGTTTTTATTACCCATTTTTTATATCAAATGCATTTTTCTTGCAAACTAAAAATTAATCAAGATATCAATAATATGTATAATAATTAAAATGTTATTAAAGAAATCATTAAGTAAATATTTGCAAACAACGATAAACATTTTATTGTAATTCCACAGGTAAATATATTTATGTATATATATTTTTTGTTTATATTAAAAATATATAAAGTATATAAAAATAAAGTTTATGTAAAGTTTATAAAGTTTAAAGAGTTTATAAAAGAAAGTTTATAAAGAAAGCTTATAAAGAAAGTTCATAAAGTTTATAAAAATTTAATAAAGAAATAAGAATTTAAATATATAGATAAGAATTTAAATTCTTATTTCTATAAATGTAAATATTTTTTATGAAAAACCATTTTTATTTTAAAAAACCATCTTAAAAATGCCTATTTTCCATTTCCTATTTTAAATGAGTATCTGAAAAGCATTTTGCATTTTGCATTTTCAAATGAAAAGCTTCTAACTATTTCGCATTTTCTATTTTAAATGGGTTTGGACATTTTGCACATCCCTGTCTATATTACAATCGTACACATATATATTTTGTCTTTTGTACGAAACGAATTTAATAGGAAAATTTTTCAATCGTGTTTTTTGTCAAACTGCTTTAGAAATACAGCACTAGTTACAGTTTCTATTATATCTACAAGAAACATAATCTAAAAAATAGTATTATTTGTAACTACATTTTATTTCTGCTTAGATATATAGGTTTATATTTTCGGATTGATAGTTGCGCGCAGATTATTCTAATTCTAAATATAAACATTAATATATTTTACTGATATTTTTATATATTTTTACATTGTTTCCAAAATTATTCTTTTAAAAACAACTTGTTTTTTTATTACAAAGATATAAATTTTTATTAAATTATAAGTTTATAAAGTTTACATAATTTTTTTATTAAGTTAAATTAATATATCGCCGATATTTAATATAAAGATATAAAAAGCAAAGAATTTTTATTCTTTCATTATTTAGTTTTTTTTTAACTTTTATCTTTAGATAATTCAAACGAACAATGCTCGTTATTTACGTGTGTATAAATATGACATATTTCGATAAATATCTAACAATAAGTCTGTCTTTCTCGAGAAATTACGAGAGCGTAGCGCATAGATTGCGTGCGCGCCGACCGTTTGTACTTTTTACTTTAATCCTGACAGGCTACATTACTGCGCTGCCATGTTTAGAAGTGTCTTGCTTCGGTGCTATTTGAATCTCTGACAACGACACGAGAGCGAATCTCATCTCGCTTGGCGAGAGAAAATTTGACAGTATAGCGAGATAAAAACCGGCAGAGAGATTTAAATTTCATTATCTGCCGTTCATTAAATTAGCTCAGCTCTACTTTTTTGCATTTTCTTTTTACGTAAATTACGAGTTATCAGATTTCGTCCTGGTAGGCTTCTTCCTCCCTCGGTCTAATAAAGTCGCGCGATAAAATGCGAGAGAAACGGCGGCATTCCGATTTCCTATTTAAATTATTCTCGCGCCAGCATCGCTCGCCGAAGGTAATGATGAGCAGGAAAATATGGAACTCCAATTTCCCCTTCCCCTATACATATCGAAGATTCCGGACGTGTATCTAATGAAATTTCCGTTAAAATATGCGATCACTCGCGATGCTTTTGAGCGTTGGGATACAACGGAAAATTCTTTCAGATATTACTCCCCAAATTTTGCAATGATTATGAACGATGAAGTTTTTCACTCAAGAATGTCCACTTTTAAGAGCTTAATAATAATGATACTATTTGTGAAGTTTCCCGAATACATTAGAATTGAATGAATGAAGGTAGGATAAAGTATCAGATATAATGGGCGTGTTAAATTGCGTTATCACTTTCGTATTTTTGCGTGGAACTGCAAATTCAGCACTGGGAGATACATTTAGATAAAAGGTAGACCCAACGGACACGTTAATCTTGCCGTATGCTCGCCACGAACTTATCGACGCAATCTTCTCGCGACGGACAGACATTTACAACGATGTAACCGGACGTAGAAAGCAATTAAGTAATTTATTTTTGTTACGATTATATCTAACATTATTTTTTTCCCTAATCATTAGTATACTATATATTGTTTCATTGTTTGAAACATTATGCAAATAAACAATAATTAAGAATTATACAGCTTATAGAGATATTATCAAATTTATGACAGAATACCATATGATGAGATATTAATTTAATGTTTACAGACATGCATTCATTTATTTCGCATAATTATTATCATTAAATGTGGTCGTCTGAATTTAAAATTTAGTATTTTTGATATTAAATTTGAATTTTAAGTAATTTTACATTAAATTTTTTTATACAAATTAGCAGTAGTTTCTAATGTTTCGACTTAATTTTTTGTTAAAATTTATGAATAACATTTTCGCATCGATTTTTAATTAAACTGTTCGGGTTAGGTATGCGAACTTTTCGACGTGCAAATCTGCGATTGAGCTACTGACGTGTTGACGTTTTACTGACGATCCCTATCGCTGGAAGAATATTTTAGTCGGCGATATTGAACGAGCGAAACGTCAGCTTCGACTTGCATATCGCTATATGTACGTGTCATGAAAGGAATTTTATCTGATATCAGGTAATAGAGTTCACGCGTGGAGAGTATCGAAGGAAACTGCGATCGAAAAGGGTTGTTCATGAATGAGAACATTTACAGAAACGTATTGTTGCAAATTTACGGAAAAGTTATAATCTTATATACAGTCATAATCGTTCAGATTTTTTATTTGCTTCAGACATACGATATTTTGTCTCAGAGATTTCTTTAATGATATAAATCAAATATTTTAAGAATGGTTATAAGTCCAGAGTTAAATTTAATAAAAAAATTAAATTAAATTAAATAAAAAATTGCTAACTGTATTTATAAAAAATATATTCATTTTTGACGTTATCCTATAGTGCTCTGTATATGCAGGCGAAAGTTTAGATTGTTATTACGAAAATTTTTAAACGCGTGATCCTTAAAAAATTAAAGCTCGTTAATAGTTCGGCAACTGTTACAAACGTTAATGAATGTCTGTAACAAAAAAGTCACTATCACGTATAATTCTTGGAACAGAGATAGAACATTTTTGCACATTTCGGAGAGCTGTAGAGAGAATTTAATATTAGAATCAAATTTCGCATTTGCGCTTCAATCGCTGATTTGAATTTTACAGTAGACCGCACATAGATATCGGTGATGAACACATCCGAAGAACGAGTCCTATTGCATTAATGTGCTCTTATTGGTATGCCGCTGTTGCATTTCAGCAGTTGCACCTGACGTGCAAGCTACCTTTGATTCAGGATTTATTGGTACGTGAAGAAGCGATTATTCTCTCGAATGCAACGAAGGCATTGTCTTAGCTGGGAGAAATCTCGCGAATATATAAAAATAATAACTTCCTTGCTTATCGCGGCTTATCTCATTTAATATAGGAAAAGGAGCAATAAGAATCACGGCATTAATCACGGTAAAATAATCACGAAAGCTCTGACTTCAGACAATTTTTTATTTATTCCCGGCATTTAAGCTTCATCTCCACAAATTATTTTTTTTATATAGCCTTAAGGATTAAAAAATCTTTTGTATACTCTGTTTTTTTTTACTACGGACTGCAATAATAGCTCGTGCAACGCGACAAAAAAATGCAGCTTTGTACGCCACTGTCCTGTTTTAAAACAGAAAAACTGACCTGGAATTTTTACAAAAAATTTTGTCAGATAGGTGTTGATCGTTGTAGCTCTGGGACAAACCGCAATCACACTGTAGTGTCAGTTTTTTGAAACTTTATAACCGAACAAAAATTCGATTTTGCGTTTGTCAAGAGAGAATGGTATAAAAATAGGGCATTCATCTTTTTAATAGCAGTACATTATATTCTCCGTTCTTAAAGCGTGGGTTTTTTTTCGCACTATTGTTATCGATATATCGAATGGCGAGCAATGGAATTTGCATAATACACGGTCGAACGCGGGAGAGAACGCGCGATTGTAATTTATCAGAGCCATCCACTTGGCCCGCATGTCAGCCGCGCGTCTGATAGCATCGAACGGTCTGACGAGATCGATGCATTAAATCGGATACGTATCGTCACTAATGCAATGACGACAATAATGAATCTAATAAATCAATATGACAGCGATAATGCTCGTTGACATCTTTGTAATTGTTGACGGACGTTGTTACATATATCGGTAATAAAATGTCAAAAATTAGCAACATCTGTGCATCGTAATCGCTTGTTCGCTAAAGTTTCGGTCAAAAATAGCTACGGTAAATTAAGGGGATTTATCTCATCTGCACCTTCATCTTTATCGTTTTCAGGCATTAATTCCGAAAATTGCTGTAGTAATTTAGTCGATGTTCTTTGGATGACTCGCCATCGTTAAATGCGCGAGGAACTTTTCCAACTTCGTCATCTCAATGTTCTTCCTACCCCTACCCTTTTATTACTTGAAAATTAGAATTTAAGATGCGAAAGCATTTTGATTTCCTGAAAGTGATCGCGGGTAACATTTTGCGAATATTTCGTTGCCAAGTATAATTAAATCGATAAAAAAGATCGAATTTTTAAAATCAGATATTGTCATTTTTTTAACATAATATATGCAGTGCTTAATTATATCGCGATAAGCTGAGTATACCAGAACCAGTATTTCAGAGCATAACACACTCTGACGAGCTTATTCGGTTATAATACAATGATATCATCTGCGTCTTGGTTTTTTTTCAAGAAGAAATTGTTAAAATCAAGACGCTATTTAATATTCTAGTTCTCCCATGTAATCTCATAAGAAATCTTGTTGTTACAAAGTACTGTAATCTCAACGAAACTGAATTACACTGATAATATCAACCAATGGCGTCTTTATTTCGTCGACTTCTATTAGAGAAGACCATACGATGTCGTATCAAGACTTATTTAAAGTCGGGGCGGAGGGAGAAGGGTGGCATTCTCTCATCCCTTACCATATCGAATTGGCCAAACAATTTGCGAGCTGAACGTTATAAGGTCGGATGATAGGATAAAAATCCGAAAGGGTGAAAATGCCCACATATACCAAGGAAATTACCTACTAAGAGGGGGAATATATGCGCGTAACAGTTTCTGAAACTGCTTGCAATTTACGATGTGTACCCCGACCAAGCCGGAAAAAGCTATCGGGCTAGTCTGCGCAGTAATCCGCAGTATTCACGGATAAAATATCCGGCGCGAAATCGTGCTCGCGGGCTGCCGATTCTTCGTCTGCGAGGATTATCGCTTTCCAATTGTCGACGTTTCTGCAACGAAAAGCATCGTTGATCGTCGAAACTTTCGCAAATACGATCGCGGTGAGTGTGTTATTGACTGAACGAGATATCGTTTGAGTTACGAACAGCAGATGTTACTAACTTTGCAATAACATTCGTTAAAATCATCTAAAAGAAAAAACTTCTAGATAAATAAAGAAAGAAATTTCATTTAATATAAGAGTAATGGACGCATTCAAAAGAGAGAGAGAGAGACAAAGGGAAATATCTATCTTCGGTTTATCGATTATATCCAGTACGAAGATATTCTATTTAAGAAGAAAGAAATATCAGATTTAGTGATCTTTTATTGGGAGAAGATTAAAATTATTCATTGAGACGATGTGTTACTTTGGTAGGTTTATTTCTCCGCAAATAATAGAATTAAAGTAAATTGAAAAAAGAATTGATAGAAATATTTATACATTTTGTGATGTTTTGCATTTCTAATTTTTGAAATCAGGTATTTGTTTTACAAATGTAAAATTATTTCCATTTCCCACTCGACACTTAGCTAAGTGGTATCAAGAGGAAAAGCAGAGTGCAAAAGAGAGCACACAAAAAAAAAGAATAGAAGGCATTCAAAAAAATTTATGGACCAATCTGCTATTTCGAAGATTAGGTCTTCAGATTCACGGAAATAAGTCTCTTTCAATTTCTTTTAATTCGTCTATTTCTCACAGTACATAAACGTAAACGCTGCACGTCCATGCAGTCGATTAGACATATCTCGTAAATTTAGCTTATCTGCAGAAGCCGCATGAAAATAGCATCGCGTTTCTCAGCATGCCAAAATAGAATATCCATGAAGACTAGATTGAGTAGATTCCACTAGGGGTCTATTTCAGTTTGGAAACAATCGCAGAAAGGATCACTCATTCTACTGTAAACGATAAATTCCAAGGTCGAGTTTGTATGTTTCTACTAAATGATGATCTAAATGCAGAGATATAATTGTATATTATTGCAATTTTCTCTCTCTCTCTCTCTCCCTCTCGACTATATACATTTGTTTGAATTATCTTTGTTCCATTTAGCATTTCTCTAGCCGCATTTCTCTTGCAATAATTTTAAAATATAATAATATATAATATAATGAATTAAATCTTATTTTGAAATTGACATAAGTTTTAAAAGAACTTGTGAATTTTTGAGCTTATGCAAAAGATGCATGAGGGTTGCATGTGCTAAGCAGAGTAAAGTTTAAATTATCGCAGACTCGAGATATTATCTGATGCCGTAATCGTAAATATCGACAGCGATATTACAAGACCAGCCAAGAATAATACCGACTTCCATCTATATAAGCTGTAAGCATAAATCACTTCCATGTTTACGAGATGTAATCGTAATAATTTATATATCGTAATAGTGAAGGATGCAATCTCAAAAATGTTCGATATTGTATGTCCTTGTGTAACTTTGAAAACAATTTCTACTTTTACATTATATTTCTAGCTTTCTGTTGAAGTTAGCGCGTGGACTAAATTGCAGTTTAAAAATATATGATGTCGTTTTGTAATAGTTTCGAGGGTATGTCAGGAATTGTAAAGTCGTATTTTTTTTATAATTGCACATTTTTACAAATCAAACTAAAAATCGCTAACATTCTTAACGTAAGAATTAAATTATCGAATATTTTTATATTTTACAATATCACAAAATAGTATTCAAGATTATACTGAATTGCATTTTTGATCTTTTATGGAGATATACAATTAATCAAATGCATTGATAAGATGCAAAATTATATATACATATGTATATGTATATATATTTTTTTTGAGAATTTTTTCACAAGATTTACAACAAATAAAATTATATGATATACAATTTTTTATGCCAATTAGAATTAATATTAATTTTGTAACGAAAAGTGATAAAATCACACTTTTCTTCAATAATAACGATATGGATATTATATTTAGATAGCTGACGACGAAGCATTTCTTTAAAGGAAAATGAACACATTTGCAATAGAACATGGATTCTAATAATTGTGTAGTTCTAATAGGAACTACACAAAAAACAGAACCAATATTCTAGTTCGCAAAAGAAAAGAAGGTACGTAGAGATTCACATTAGTGTGTGTTATAGTTCCTCAGTAAATACTTATAGACACGCTTCTTATAAAGCGCTCGCAAGAAATAAATGAGATACTCTAGTTTTTTCGTGGGGATGTTGGTGATGTGGTAGATATCAAGGACTAAACGTCCGTTACAGGCAACTAAAGAAAAAACGAGAAATAAAAAAGTTAGGAGGCGGCAGGCGAGTGCTATTGTAGCGAAAATAATTGATTAGCAATAAAGAAAGTCTGACAAAAGCAATAAGGCATTAATTGAATCTCTTGTCCTCAAAAGAATGAATTAACATTTCGATGGATGTTAACGATGCTAAAAGCGAATGTCTGTTTTATGTAATTTTGGTGACAAAAGAATTGTCACAAAGGAAAAAAAAATAACATAAAAATGCACGAATTTTACAAGAAAAATTAATTATTTAGAAATTATCATGAAAGAATATCTTGATATTTGCTTTAATTTAATTAAAATATTTTAAGTTGTTATATAGTTTATCTTATATATGTTATTAATTATCTTCTATAAAAAAAAAAAAAACCAAATAAACGGAAAATGAATTAAATTGATATAAAAAAGAAATATTTTAATTATGAGAATTATGAGAATAAATTAGGGACTCTAGGAGGATTAGTAGAAATTAGAATGAATAAAAATATCAGGAAATTTTTTAAAAATTTTATTTGGACTATGACATTCCCTATTCAAGTATTATTATAAATTACTTTATTTTTTTTTATTGTCCGAAACTATTGTTATTATATGTATATTACTTTAATTTTTTTCTATTGTCCATTGGACGCGGCTAAGAAATGTTTTCTCCATTTCGCTCGTGCCGTTAAGTGACTCGACTAATTAGCAAGCAACCTGAGTTATTCGTGTTGTATTATGTTTCTTCCGTCTTACAAGGAAAACATTTCTCTCTCTCTCTGATTTTGACGAGTTGAACAAGTTGCGAAATAGATAATTTTTTTAAAAAAGATAATTTTTTTATACTTCAATATAAGTTGCAAATTTAAAACTCCATTCGGAGATATTTATAACTAAATATCAAAAATGAAAAAATTAAAATACATTTTTATAAAGTATTACAAATATTTTATACTAATGTATTTTAAAAAAAACTAAATATTATAAAAATAGTTTATAATTTTTTAAAGGTATGTCTGTGTGTAATGGTTTTTAAAGTAATATATTATAAAATTTTTAAATATTTTATTTTTTATCTCTGACATTTTTTATCTTTCTTTTCTCGGACGATATTTATTAAAATAAAATCTTGATCAATTATTTCGCGAGCCAATAAACTTTAAAATGTACAAAAAACATCTATCTTATATTTTTCATTACTTTAGCTAATTGAATTTTATCACAATCAGAGAAAGAGAGACCATTACGAACATTTCTTCGATAGTTCCTTCGGAATACGGAGGAAAAAGAAGTGCCAGCAGATATTAAGTTTAAAATTTAATCTCATTCATTAAAACGATATACTTTGCGTCACGATCTGTCACTCTAGCGACCTCATACTTCGTCATTTTTCCATTTAACCTTTCACTGCTATGCGAAGCTGGTTGTAACAGCTCTCGTTAATTCTTTAACATCTGCGACGGTTTCTGCACTGCACTATTTCCCTGTACCCTGTTAAAAGCGTGCTTTTTAAAATAATCAAGGTAATTTCGCGTGAACATTACAGTATTCGCGAACCGACCGAAACAAAGGCTAATATTTGCGGAACGCATTATGCGTTAAATACGATAATATATTTTTCAGCTGATTATAATATGAATATGATCTTTGTAAGAAAAATAAAATTCGAAATTAGACTAGCACGCTACACGCCATAGTTAGTATGATATTTGACAAATGAGTTACATCAAAGCAGCACATTAATCCTTATGCTTGTTAATAATGAGATGATCTGCTGCCACTGTTATTGCGATAAGTTTCATTAAGTGTCCTCGACAATTCATGATCAAAACGCTATTATTACGTAATAAGGGAAGAGGATATTAAAATTCTATTAAACTGAATATAATCGATAAAATTGTGTTTAAACTTCTTTTTGAAATATAGAAAATTGTATTAAAAATATTTAGTCTTAAATCAAAATGTTTTTGCGTAAGATTATATGCAGAATTCTCCTTTCTCGTTTTTTAAAAAGATGATGTCATTTTCATACTTTTCTCTGAGGAGTTAAAATTTAAATTGGAATCTTTTTCTTACGCCATTTAAATTTGCAAATACTCTGCAAACTTTTCATGCAGATATAGGTGGTAAAAAGATACATCAAGATTTGCATTTTTTTTTGTATGTACAGAAAAACTTGAGTTAAACTTAAGAAAAACTTAAGAGATAAGGCAAGAGTTTAAAGCATTTTAAAATTAATATTAATCAAAAAACAATCTTAAGAACAGAAGTAAAAGTGTCACAAGACATTAAACATTTATTTGAGAGGGTATTTAAATGCAAGCTGTAGAAACATTTACGTTTTCGATTATATATATGTAGGTATATTTACTATCCTCTTTCCGGAGATTGTCAGTAGAGCTGATTTGTGAGTTTGGCGATCGATCGTCTTGGCGTGTTGAAGTTACTAACAACCTTTAACGGCTCTTAAGTACATATAATGCACTGGCACACGCTCTACACTTGAAACAGCGGTAAGTGCCCTTTTATTCGCGTGTAACGGAGCTTTAAAATGGGTCGATAAATCAAATCTCCGACTAATGTCTGCATTGTAACAGACGAAGGCGCGCGCGTAGCGGACCTCATAATGGAGATGGATGCAGTTCATGCAGCTCCGCGTCCGAAATGAAATTTTCAAACTACCACCTGATATTCGTACCATTTGGCTTATGCATCTCTTCCGGTCGAACTCCCTCTGTCTCTCTCTTTCTCACTTTCTCTTACTACTAAAAGCGCATCCTAAGTACGTGCCATTGTTTTCGGCATCGCAGTTACGAACGATATATATCCCCTTTTGCCCCGACATTCTCTTCAATCTAAAAGCTCCATTACGAAATCGCACCAGCGAATAAAATACGAGTACACATTGCGGAAAGAAATAGATAATACATCTATATCTATACTAATATATAAAAAGGAATACTAGTAAAATTACGCTTATGCACCGGCGATGATCATTAGCCGGAAACGGAAAGAATTTCTCATCTGCATTGAGATAGCTCTGATAGAAGTCAAAGTTACATCTCTGACTAGATGTAGCCAGAATGATTGTGGCCAATAAAGATAGGTCCATTGGCCTAAAAAATAGTTGATTTAATCGTGTAAATGACGCTATTGTAAATTATGGGTAAATAACGTAAACACGCGATATATTCGATCTCAGATCTAATATTTGATATTTAACGTTAGTGCATGGGTAAATATACGCATACAATTCTTCGATTGTGTATGTGTGTGTTCATTACCTAGTGTTGCTATAAAGTATTATTATATTACTATATAATCTCATTTCCTTTTATAACCATATATTACTATAAAACAATAATTTTTTATGCACATTAAATTTACGATTATAAAACATCTCTTTTTTTCATTGCATTAAATTTTAATATCAAATTTTTCTATCTCTTTTAGAATCAAGATCGTGTGTGTCGTTTTGCATAATTCATACTATAAAAATATTGTTAAAAATATTGAAATATGTAAATATATTTCTTATTATTTTCATAATAAACATTATACAATTTGAAAATTATTTTTCGGTAGAGTACATTTGACATGTACATGTTTTCTTGTTTTTTTATAATTTTTTTATAAAGGTTTTATTATTCATATATTTGTATCAATTTCTAGCTTTCAAACGGTTCCTCGGGGCTTGTTCGTCGAATTGCGTTTACGTGATATTCTGTAACGCGTTGAATTATTGTGTTGTTAAAAATTACATCGCTTGTTCACGAGCGTAGTGCCAGACTGTGAATGCGCATATGTTTGCAATCGACTCGGTACCATATTTGTAAATCCACTTTACCATTTTGCGCCGTTAAATTGGAGCTGTCCAATGAAAGCACCGATATCGTCGCGTCATAATAAAACTCCGTGCAAGTGGCGCGAACGAGAGATCGTGCAAACACACACTGCATATATCTACAACGCCGGGTCTGTTATATCACGGAGGCGCGTTTGAAATCAATGACCGAACGCGTATGAAAATAAATTTTGGATAATTTTATTCGACGAACGAGAGAAAATATTTGCTATATTAATGTCGCCAAAGTGTCGCGACACATAATGTTGCTTTTATAAAATTATTCATCATTATGTCATATCAATTGAATTTCATGGAAATAACGTGACACATATATAGATACAGTTATTCGGTAATGATGAAAAAAAGAGAATTTCTTGAATAATAATATTATTGACGAGGGAATAGTGGATGTGTCGTGAAATATGTGTAAAACGTTCTTTATTAAATATATACATATATTAGAGAATTTCGGAGAATAACTGAGAATATAAATGGCAATATTTTTGAGAATTGGCTATGGACAATTTATTGGACATAAGATATCTTTTTGGAAAAAGGATAGCTCTCGATATATGTATATATGTATATGTATACGTACATATACAATTTTTACAATTTAATAAAAAGACTTTCTCTTTCTCTCTCTCTTTTTTTCTCTCTAACAGATTGAAAACTTTCTGAATAAAACGAAGGATAGTTTCGAGAAACTCTGTACAGTTGCAATTAATCATGATTATATTGTGTAACTATACAAACGCCGTATTTCGAAGATAGCCATCGTATACGTAATTCTATGCGCGTGCAGGTATAGGTAAGCCTCTGAAAGCTTCTTTGGCAAGACTTGTGATCCTGTACATATCTGCTTAGGAGTGAAACGTCGGAGTAATATATTGCGCACGGCTCGCATATGTTCCGGTATCGTAGCAGGATGCTGTTGGCAGAAATTGAAACACGGTTTAGACAACAAATGAAAGTAGACGCTGATTAAATTCCGATATAACAAATTCTAAAATAGCGGACTTCTCTTTTTTTATTTACGCTCTCGCATCATCTCTACACGGACGCATCAAAAATGTATTTCATGTGTAATAGTTGTACATAATACATATGAGTTTTTATTCGCACAGAATCCCCTTATTTGAAAGCCCCTAAGGGTTCTAGAAACTCTCAATATAGAAAATGGAAACTCGTCTGTAGTGAATATTTATTGTAAAATTTTAGACTGTAGTTATATAATAAAATATTTTGTGATACATTTTCCATAATATACTCTTGGAAATTGAATGGTGACTTGCCAATATATTAACAAAATTCATGATATCAAGGGCAAAGCATTAAATAATTGTTATTTCTTTTTTGTTGAAATAAGAATCCGTGTTTTTTTTTCAAAGGATTTAAAATATATCAATATTGATTATATCAATATTTTACATAAATTTCTGTATCAAGTGTGCTTGTTATTACATCAAATTTCGTAAACAACCACAAGGGGTAACTGTCCACAGGGACCGTTCAACACGGTAGTCGAAGTTTCAGCCAAAAATATCTCTGACCAAAACACACATATTGCGCTATATATCTCTACCACCCGCTTATGACAATACTGGCACTTTATACGCGATCGGTTTCTCGTTGTACGATGAAATTTCGCCGTTTCAAAGCAAACTGCCCGCATATTCCATGCATACTGCAAAGGAAGAAAGGAAGAAAGGAAGAGAATAAGAGAGGACACGGGACACATCCGCCGAGTATATGCATGTATGTCTACTAATCGATATCCAATCTGCATGAAGAAGAAAACGGGGAAACAGGACTGATCTTTGTGGCAAAGAGAAGGCAAAGAATGATCTTCGCGATTGTCAAGAGATCGCGTGGAGCTCGCGTGACGACCGCGAGCGGGATATCGAGCCAATTTTGCCATCGGAATTTAAAATGTTTTCATGAATAAAAGTCGAGGGGACACAGAGAGAGAGAGAGAGCAGAGAGAGAGCGTCGAAATCGGCCGTGAACGGGTTTGCCGAGATGGCAGGATACGAATCGACGAACGGCGGGAACATACGCTCGCCAGCAGTCGCGGCGCGTAAATCCAGCACAGCCATAATGTCGGGCTCGCACGCACAGATGTGTATCAGTCTAACTTTCAAATGTGCACACAGATGCAATTTTACGAGTTTTTTTATCTGCATTTTTTATTTTGACACAATAATGGAATAACGCGGTTGAATAAATAAGTTCTAAAGTTATTTCAGTTTTATCGTATCTGCGTGGAAATAACAATAAATTGTTATTGCTTTAAATTATTATTTTATGTAGAGAGAAAGAAAAATAGTGTGTAGATAATGAGAGAGAAAAAAAAATTATATATAAATATATAAATAAAATACTCGCGTAAAATTAATTTATTCGATATATTTATTGTTTTTTTATAATTTTATTTAGAAATTATTTTAAAAAAATTTTATTAGAATTTTATAAAATTCACAATTGAAAATGTAGTATCGACGATATAGCATGTTTGTTCATGATTTGAAAAATATTACTATTCTATTTGTGTAAAAAGAGAAGAGAAAACTTTTTTAAATCAATTGTGTCGCATGTAGGAGAGAAAGAAAGAGAGAGATTTATACTGACATTCGCGAATCGTATGCATTTACTAGCCTTTCGTCGATCCCGAATTCGTCAGATTGACCGATGAGTTAAACGTTGCGGAAGAGCCGATTTTAATTAGCGTTATTAAGCGCCACAATTGGCAATTTTCATATTTTTGTATCCCGGATATTTTCATAGATCACCCATTTTCATTAGGATATCGAATCCTTTCACATCCATGTTGTTTCAATAAAGCGAACGCCCATCGAAGCGACGACGAGTTACCTGCTCGCTGGACCGTTTCATTTGGCTTTGAATATCGACTTTATGGGTGGTCGCGAATGTTTCACAGGCTTGCGCGGAAACACCAACCCTCGTGGAATTAACGGTATTAACGTTTCGAAACACACATTTAGTTCCGATTTCGTATTCCGGATTTAGGTATAATTTAGTATGAACAGAGCGCATCGCGCGTTCGACATTTTCCTAAGCGCGTTCGCTTGATAATTATTTATAGATTCGATCTCAAATAACGCGACAGGCGATATTTACATGTCATGGAGTATATTTTATACATATCTCATTTGTAATAGTGAGCGAACAATTTCTTTATCCGTAGGATGGAATATTTAATCATTGAAAAATTGAGAGAATAATATATTTTTAAACATGATTATTTTAGCTTGCAATAGTTTTAACGATTTGATAAACTACACGTGATATTAAAGAACAATTATTTATAAAAGCTTGCTTACTTTTACAAAGTGTCAGAGAAATCTACCGCATGACTTTTCAACCACACTCTATCTCGGTTCAGTCAATCTATTTTTCCAACTTTAAACTTTGCTATTCTGAAACTGTATGCGCAATGATCTCCACGGACTGTGATTTTTCTACTTCGCCTTTTTCGAGATAAACAACTTTATTTGAATTTTGAGACCGGTATTCTGTACGAATATTTGCCTTGTTTAATGATAAATGTGATTGTTTAAATTTAATTTTTAATGCTCAATATTAAATGGCATTTTTTCCTTTAAATTAAATCTTAGCGTTTATAATCGATAAAAAGTGTGTGATATTTGATTCATTTCATGTATATTTAACGCAAGGATCAAATACCCCTCTCTCTTGACACCAATAACAGTAATCTTTATTCTTCTTCGTTCGATTCTTCGCGTTCAGAATTTTTTTTATGTTAGTGAGCTGAATATATATTCAGTGAAAGCGGAGATAACATGAGTTATGTAACATTCGTTGGTCAAATCGCAAAAAAACACATTGGCTATTCGAAATAGCTACGAAAGTGCTCTGCACATGAATTAAGAACTATTCTCCAACTCTGTATATTGGACACATCGCCGTGTTCTGAATTATTAATCGCGGATCTTCCTTCACCTGCGTTCGCATATTTTTGTGGATATCTGATTGCGTGCAAGGAATATAAGGAATCCTTCAAAATTAAAGCCTTCAAAGTCATAGAAAGAATTTTTCTGATGTGAAAAAAACGAGAAAAAATGTATAAAATTGTTATATGACCACATAATTAAATTTTTTTGTTTTTATTACTATATACAACATTGCGCTTATGATGAAATTTTCCAAATTGAACATGTTATCGTTAATCATGAGAGAGTGCATAATTAACGACTCTGAAATGTGCAAAGCATTTCGTTATAGATATTTTCTCTTGACGTAAAGGGAAGAAACATATGGAGCGATATAATCATAATTAAAATTCATTGAATTGTTTTCATGAGAAACGTTACAATGTTCGTATTTAAAGACAAAATTTTCAGAATGTCTCATCGTTAGTCACAAAAAATTTCGCGTAATTAACGCGACTTCGGACTGCCTAAAGCGTTACAGTATCATACGTATAAATCATGCGCACGAAATTTTCGAAAAATTGAAAGTTTCCTTCTACCTCAATGTTTAATCTAACATCTCTTTGAGTATTTTAAGTAATCAGATCACCCTAAAACTATTTAATTGATTAGTTTTGTCGAAAGCTTCTTTTTAAATCTCCAAGTAGAAAACTTCGTTCATTATCTAGGTACAAAAAGTGTAGGAGCTTAATACAATACAATTCCTATATATGTAAATGAAACCTATCAAAATTCTCCAGAATCCATAGACGTGCAAAAATAGAAGTTGAAAATAGGAGTAAAATTTCGAGTCGGCCACACAATGGGGAAATTTCGAGAGTGAGCGTACACGATCGAGCGCTCGAAACGCGAGGAGATAATTAAGCTGTTGTCGACGCGCTTGTGCATCGTCGTAATAAGCGTTTCGGCATTAAGACCGCGAGTAATCACGCCGGTTACATTACCGAGAATTTGTAGAACGTAATTCTGCGGGGTATTTCTGCGAAAGCACTCTTATTAAAACGGCAATGTAATGAGTTTTCAAAGGGCCTACAAGTACTTAGAAATTCGACGCGTAATCTCTTTTTCCAATCCTCTTTTCCCGCGAAGAAGAATTTCAGGAGGATTTTTCGCGACTCGAGAATTTAATTACTTCTTTCAGTAGCTATTTATATCAAAACTTTGAATAGTGATAATGGAATAGTGATAATAATTTGATTGAGACGTAGATTGTAAAATAAATTTTTTTAGGAGTGTGACGTCAAACAAAATTTCCGAAAAATTTAAATTGAAAATATACATCGCGATAATATTGTAAATACCATGTTAAAGGGTTTGTTATCTTAGTACCAGATCCTGCTTTGCCATTTAGATTATGGTTCAACGGATTTAGAGTAGAGATTATATCGTAGAATAAAGGCTGTCAAAAAATTGCTTTTTCTTTACTTTTCTTTTTTCTATATCAAAAAGAGATTCTAAAGGTAAGATTACGCTTAGGGAGTCGCCGAAAACCATCCTGCTGGGACTCTTCTCTTCTTTATCAAATAAAATCTACGTCAAAGTAATAGACGCACAATCCGATTTATAGAATATTAGTATTCGACGATTAAACGAATCGGGCGCGATTAAATCATTACGAGTTGTACTGCGTCCCGGTCGAACGAACATATTTGTTTTCGACGAAAAAAAGCGAATCTGTGGGCACTGTCGACAAGCGTCGATATTACGCGACAGCTATGTCGGATTTCGTCGGCCATGCTTTCCCCAATTAGTTCGGGGAAATAGGGATCGCGGATTAATTCGGTTTTGTTATGCTCTGTCAAAACAGTATATCTCGTAAAAAAAATATATATCGCGTATCGCCGTAGTAAAGCCTGCGTTGGGTAACAAATGGGTTGCAACAGGTCGATATAAAATCGTCAAGTAAAATTGCAACTTTTATTGGCGGAAACCCGGGGCTTAATTGATATACTCTCTTTGTTGCACTCTTGTTTCGTTCGATTTCCTCGTTTCATTCGATTTCCTTTCTTGCGATTCGTGATTTATCTACCTTGGGTGCAGCCGCGTCATCTGATATCGAGCTGTCTTTTTATATGAATATATCGTAGCATGTTACCACGGCAAATTGCAAAAAGTTTACCAACATCCAATACCTGCTTTTTGCTATGATCCGGTATCTGTATTGAAAATCGATGTTTTCTATTAATAGATCAACATTGTAACATTTTGTACTTTTTTTTTCTAGCAGGATGCATCGTTAAATTAACTCTTTGCCTTGAGGAATTTTTTATCGCATTGTATGAAGCACTTTTTCATTCGCGTGATAGTGTACAGATTATTAGAGAAACAATATTCTTAATTTCAATGATAGAATTAAATTTTTTAAAATAAATCTAAAATTAATCTCTTTTATATTGAAAGTGAGATATTCGTAATGTTTTCATATAAAATGTGCAAATACCTATATGTCAAAAATATGAAATGCATTACCGAATTATTGCAATGTATTAATCCGAAACTGTTAGCAATTTTTCTATATCTGTTTATTATTATTTTTTTAGACAAGTTTATCGTAAAAAAATATAAAATAAATATTTCTATATTCTATTTTCTTAATATTTTTTATTATAATGTAACTTTAAGTTTACTGTCTTAATTTGGTATCGTAAAAAAATGGGCATGTTATATGTACGATCTATAGAACTACACGAATATATTCTTCAGATTAAACTCTATGTCGTTACCCAGAACAGCAGTCAAAGTTTAACTATTGCTAGTCGTATTAGGAGGAACCAACTTACTGGCAGACAATGCTAGGTCACTTGCCAAATATTTGCCAAGGCGAGTTTCAACGCACCTTCATGAGTTTCGCATTTCATATTCAGTAATGGAAGGAAATATGCGTGCATGTGTATGTATGTGTGTGTATGTGTACGTGTGTAGATGTGTGCATGCATGCACGTATGTGTATGTGCGTGCCTGTGTATATGTGTGAGAAAACTGGCACCCAAGAAAAAATTGATCGCGATATTGCGTTAGTTAGTATGCACGATCGTAAATGAAGGAAGATACACAATGAATAATTCATGTTGGCTTTTATTTTACATGTGATAGAAAAAATTTAATATTTGCTTCAATAATTTAATTGTATGTCAAAATCTCTTATGAGATTTATAGATAATTTAACTGCAATAAAGAATCGCGATAATGTGGGTTTCTGTGTTCTAAACTTATACTGAAATTATACTGTCGCTATAGCGTTATCGATTCTAAATATTTAAAGAAATAGATGTACGTTTAGATGTACGCTATTCTTTGACTTTATGTTAAAAAGAATGATATTAAAAAAAAACAATATAAAGTTTGTTTAAACACGATTAATATTTTTTCACAGAAATCAGCTGATTAAAGCGTTAATTTGTTAATTAAATTTTAAAATAATAATATGGTAAAAAATTAAAATAGTAATATGTTGTAAATAATATGTTATAATACCTTACTCTTGATTAATATATTTTGACAGAAATCAGCTGATAACTGTCAAAAATATTATAACATATTATTTAAAACATATTACTTCAATTTTTATAACATATTATTATTTTAAAAATTAATTAGCAAATTAACGCTTTAATCAGCTAATTTCTGTCAAAAAATATTAATAAAGCGAAAATTTGCCAATTAAATTTTAAAATAATATGTTATAAAAATAAAAATAGTAATATGTTGTAAATAATATGTTATAATACCTCATTTTTGATTAACATTTTTTGATAAAAATCAGCTGATAACTGTCAAAAATATTAATCGAGTTTAAAATATTATAACTTATTATTTAAAACATATTATTATTTTAATTTTTATAACATTATTTTAAAAATTAATTAGCAAATTAACGTTTTAATTAGCTGATTTCTGTCAAAAAATATTAATAAAGCGAAAATTTGTTAATTAAATATTCTAGCTTACATATTTATATTTATATTGTATACGTTATAATGCGAATAAGATAAATAATAAGATTATTCTAATATATGTATGTATTTTATTTGTTACAGATAACATTGCGAATTGCGATACACAGCGATTCACGCGTCGTGTCGGGAGTGCCGTGTAAAGTTTCGCGTGTCGGGAGTGCCGTGTAAAGTATCGGGCGATCGTAATTATTCGTGTTTTCGCGAGTGTCGTGAGTGCTACCATGGACTTCTTTTGAGAGGAGGAGGCCCGGGGAGGCATCGGGCGACAGCGAGGCAACTGTGAGGTATGCAAAATAAAAACATTTTTTTCTAAACTGTATTGAGATATTCGACCGTTTCCAGATTTTTAAAACACCCTGTACACACATATACATATATATGTACACTAGCGGATCCTGACGTCGATAATGGGGGGGGGGGGGTTTGCAAAATTATTTAATTTAATATTTTTGGTTTCATGATTAGCTTTTATTCCAGGATCAACCACGTCGATAGCTCTTTAATGTTTGTTTTTCTTTATTTATATTTTTTAAACAAATTCAGCAAAACTGTTTCTTTTTATTTGCAAGGGGGAGGGGGTTACCCCCCCCAGGATCCGCCAGTGTATATATATATATATATATATATATATATGTATATATATTATGTAGATATAAAGAATTTTTCGCCTAATTATTTTCATGCCGCGAAATTATCTCATCATTTCGTCCTATGTCTGACTTAATCTACACTTAACTCCTTGAATGCGTAATGAGTATAATTTACAATGTATCTTATACATACATATTGTATATATTATATAGATATAAAGAATTTCGCTTAATTATTTTCGTGCAACGAAATTATCTCATTATTTCGTCCTATGTCTGACTTAATCTACACTTAACTCCTTAAATGCGTAATGAGTATAATTTACAGTGTATCTTATACTTTATATATACTATATATATATATATATATATATATAAAATATAATATAAAATATATATATATATAAAAGCATAAAATACACTGTAAATTATACTCATTACGCATTCAAGGAGTTAGGTCTAGATTAAGTCAGACATAGGACGAAATAATGAGATAATTTCGTTGCACGAAAATAATTAGGCGAAATTCTTTATATCTATATATAATATATACAATATGTACGTATAAGATATACTGTAAATTATACTCATTACGCATTCAAGGAGTTAGGTGTAGATTAAGTCAGACATACGGCGAAATAATGAGATAATTTTGTTGCATGAAAATAATTAGGCGAAATTCTTTATATATATATATATATAATATATACAATATGTGTATGTATAAAATACACTGTAAATTATACTCATTACGCATTCAAGGAGTTAAGTGTAGATTAAGTCAGACATAGGACAAAATGATGAGATAATTTCGTTGCACGAAAATAATTAGGCGAAATTCTTTATATCTATATAATATATATAATATGTATGTATAAGATACACTGTAAATTATACTCATTACGCATTCAAGGAATTAAGTATAGATTAAGTCAGACATAGGACGAAATGATGAGATAATTTCGTTGTACGAAAATAATTAGGCGAAATTCTTTGTTCTATATTATAATATATAATTATATAGATATAATATATATTATATAGATATAAAGAATTTCAACTAATTATTTTCGTGTAATGAAATCTCATCATTTCGTCCTATGTCTGACTTAATCTATACTTAACTCCTTGAATGCGTAATGAGTATAATTTACAGTGTATCTTATTCTTATATATATACACTAGCGGATCCTGACGTCAATAGCTCTTTAATGTTTGTTTTTCTTTATTTATATTTTTTAAACAAATTCAGCAAAACTGTTTCTTTTAATTTGCAAGGGGGGGAAGGTTTTAACCCCAAAACTCCCCCCCAGGATCCGCCAGTATATATGTATATACATCATTTGAATATTTTGTTTTCAGATCAGAGGTACTACAGCTCCGCTATTGCACGTATCGGTGAGTGAGAAATTGTTCATTTTATAACATTTTTATAGCGATAATGGGAGTGTATGAAGTTGGCGTCTCATTTCGTGGAAACTCATAAATAATTAAGAGTTCTGGCTTTATCTTCAATAGTAGAACTATTATATACGCCAGCTTCACACACATATTATTATTTTAAAAGTTAATTAGCAAATTAACGCTTTATTGATACTTTTTGATAGAAATTAGCTGATAATAAAGCATTATTTGCTAATTAAATTTTAAAATAATATATTGAAAATATTAAAATAGTAATATGTTTTAAATAATATGTTATAATACCTTATCCGCGATTAATATTTTTTGACAGAAATCAGCTGATAATTGTCAAAAATATTAATCGAATTGAAAGTATTATAACATCCCATTCTAAAAATGGCATGTTAAATCGATTCTCGCAAATATTGTTGCATCTTTTCCGCGATGCTTATTGATTGTCTCAATTCGCATTGTGCGTTATATTCGTAGTATCGAGAGGCTATTATCACGAGAGTTAGTAGTTTGACAGTTTGTTCAAAATAAAATAAAATAAAATAATATGTTTTAAATAATATGTTATAATACTTTAAATTCGATTAATATTTTTTGACAGAAATCAGCTGATAACTGTCAAAAATATTAATCGAGTTTAAAGTATTATAACATATTATTTAAAACATATTATTATTCCATTTTATTTTGAACAAACTGTTAAACTGCTAATCCTCGCATCACAGCCTCTCGATGTTAGAAATATAATGCACAATAATGCGAAACGAGACAGCTAAACAGGATCACGGAAAAGAGACAACAATACTTGCGAGAATCGACTGAATATGCCTTTTTTTTAGAAACGAGGGATTCAATGATTTTTTTACATATCAATTTTTTTAACTTGAATGATGTAAGTCTATCTTTTAATATTTTATGTATATTAAAATGGACTATTTGTATATTGATATATATACGTATTATATATATGAAATATATGCCCACACACACATACGGATAATCTGTTATACGTATGTATAGCACATTTAATGCACATGAAAATGTATCATCTAAAGCCGGATTTACATTTTCTGCATTTATGGTAATAATTTTGTATATCAAATTGATAGGCGAAATGATATGCGCGTTATCTTTATTATGTTATTTCTATGTAAGTCTTTATATTCAAAAAAGTAACACATTTTTTTATAGTAATATTTTTTACCAATTAAATTGCGAATTGGTAATATTATATGACAATAGAAAATTGAATGCAAGCAATTATTTCTTCTTCTTGCAGTTAATTGCACTTTTTCAATATGCATATCTATAAATTGATATATGGTAGTATTGAAACACAGTGTCCGATCAAATTGGCACGAACGAAGCAATTAATGGATGTCAGCGGTGTAACAGCGTCTTAATATAAAGAGAAAATTTATTAATTCATATATACAGAGTGTCCGGTGGTTTGCGTTTCATCTGTCGTGGGCAGATTCCTGGGATCATTTGGAGACAATTTTTCCTCAGCGAAAATGTCGAGGGAGGTCATCATTTTTTGCATGTTCCCAATTTTTGTCATCATGTATCTTTGTAACTAAGCCTTAAATTAAAATTCTATTAAAATAAACTCTATCTGAAATTAACTGAAGAATGTGATTTTGTTAATATTTTATTTCCACAAGGCTTAGTTTGTGAAAAACCCTTTATTTTCAATCGCTTATAATTCGAAAATTATTGGTGCCTCGACATTTTCGCTGAGGAAAAATCGTCTCCAAATGATCCCAGGAATCTGCCCACGACCAGGTGAAACGCGAACCACCGGACACCCTGTATATTTATATAGCTAATTATTTATTAATTTTTTTTAGATGATCTTTATTATACTTTTATAATTATATTTTAAATACATTTTTTATTCGTATTTGATGTTCTTTAGAATTAAAATTAATCAATAAATATTTAACGCGAATGTATAAAAAAATGTTGATAGTTTCAAAATAATAATTCTTGAAAATACTGATATTATATTGCTGAAGAAACAAGGTTGACCTGTCAATGTGAATCGGCGTGCTATCATTTCGATAGTTTGAAGAAACTTTATACGTTGCATGTTCACATGTGCATTGTGAAACTCAAAGGAAAACTTAAATGTATTTTGTTTTCAACTTGATGCCCTCTCGCTTCCCTTTTTCCGGCTCTTTTGCCCAGACTGCTAACCGGATTCCAACGATCTCGGGTCGGAGACCCGCGAAACTCGCGCTGAATACTTTCGTGTTTGCGAGAAAGGATAACGCTAACGGCCAGAGACGGCGTGCTCGTCCTCACGTAAAATCCTAATTAACGAAATCCATTGTAATCGAGCTCTCTCGCACATTTGAATAAGCGTTTCGAGTCGGGGCGATAGCGGCCGGTATGAAGCTCAAAATCGCGAAAGTTTGTCCGGAACATTCCGAATGTTACGGCTCTAAGTGTCGTGTAATGGAATTAAATGGGTCCAGTGGATCCTATTACATCCGCCACCAACATAAATTCTACAATTTATACCTTAGCCAACAATGAAAGTCTATTTCAATGTTCTGAAATATGAGCAACCGATGCCAACTGTGTACTAAGAGACAAAGAAAAAAATATATATATACTTTATATTATATTTTATGTCACGACACTGCAATCTAGCATGACAAAATTTGAAGTTTGAAGTAATTGAGAGACAACAAAGTTATGTGCTTACGTGACTTTTCGTATGATCGAGTGCTGAAGAAGATAAACGTATGATATATATTTCTCAGAGACGATATTTTATTATACGATAATATATTTACCAAGCCCGTTTAATTCCATCGCACGATATAAAACAAAGGATAATATGAAATTGAACTAAAGCGAAACGAAAAGAAAAGAAAACAATTTATGTAGATTGGATGAGATCGATTTAACTTGAGATACTTCTTCGTTTTCTCCCGACATTTATCAGTGAATAATTGGCAAATTCCAATTTTTGCAAAAAAAGAAGGTAATTTCTGTCTGACTTCTTTTGCTCGAATATGAAAATCCGAAGGATTAATCTAGGTCGCAGCCGTTGCATCCCAAAGTATCTACTGTCTTGATAGGATTCAATATGATGCCGTTATTCCCGCGGCACGCCGGTGAGAAGCTGATTTTTGCTAGGAATTTCGAGTCACGTTTTCTCTGTAACACGCTCGTTTCTTTGCCTAGTAAAAGCTGCGTTACTACCTTTTACAACGAACTTTGATGCCGATGTTTTCATGCTGTTTGCATATTGGCATTTATTTCGATGATGTTCCTCATCTTACAGTTGGTTACACTGCATATGTGGTATTAATAAGCTGTTTCATGCATAACACGGTCTTATGACGCTTTTATAATCATGTTATGATGTGTCATTTAATCCTAAAGTTAAAAAATAAGTTTTCGTGAAATTTGATAGTCGCATTTTAACGATAATGATAAAAACGCGAGTCAATTGATATTACAAAAAATATGTCGCTATTAAGTAAAAAATAAATAAATAAATAAAAGAAAAAAAATTGAATTTATCTTTTGCATAAATAAATGAATAATATATCTTAGATAATGTATGTGTATATGTGTGGTGCAATGAATTTCCACAAATAAAATGATAACTCTCAAAATTAAGAAATCTTAACACAATTTTGTTTTAATTTATCCAAAAAAAAAAAAAAAAACAGCTATATTTGACTTTTCCGCATTTTTATCAATGACAATCATCGATATAAATAAATAAGTGTATGTAAAACAAATTGTACAAAATACGCTGTTGTCTATCGATCGGAATCGACGTGAAAATACGATGCTGCCGTTTCAAATTCTACGATTGAATTACAAGAGATTAATTCGATGCTTGTGTGATATTGCGCGAATATCTAACGAATGGGTGTGCAATAAACGCAATAAACTACATTATTATAGCGGCGGCGTAAGGCCCGACATCAAATAAGAGCGCTCAGCTGGGTTATCGATATCGGCGAATTTCATTCGGTGCCATCATTGCGGTAATTTACGCCAGGCGGATAAATATGTGATGACCGTCGCTATCGCAAACACCAAAGTCGACGCTCCGCGTTATACGTTTTATTGTCAGGTTGCCGTGTGTGCACGTAGGCGGTTATCTAGTTCCCGTTTACGCATGTTATTTGCAACTCGCCGTCCTTTCTGGTTTCAATAAAACACCGTCGGTTTAATTCGTATACACCGCGCCGTTTCACTATATTTCACTGAAAATGAGATATTGATATCGCGTCGACAAGTAATCCACCGAGATAAAAGATTCATTTCCCGGGAAAAATGCCGACGTGACACGTATGATACGATACGCGTGCGAAATCGGATAAACTGCATTCTCGTCATGCGGAAATATTTCAACACCTTCGAGCGAGAACAACTGATAGCATTCAGTGACACGGAAGTGAAAGATGTATGCGCTCGCGAGAAAGAGAAAAAAGAGATTTTTCCTTAGATTTTATATATAAATTATTTCCTTCTCTTTTCTATCTTTTTTCTTTTTTCTCTCTCTTTCTTCGTTTCGAAGTTGTTCTTATTCTCGTTTCGAAGTATTGATTCATCGCGACGACCCTTGAAACATCGAGTATCAATCATAATACAGTTCTTTTGCATGCAAAGCCTTTGTTTTGCACTGTACTGTCATGGAAGATAAAGGGATGCAGGATCAATCGATGCCTAATGGTTTCTGGAATCTTGAAATTTATTGTTATTGAATGTTCATAAATTCCATGATATTCAATTTCTTCTCTGTATACTAGCTTATTTCTGAGGAAACCTGAGGAGACGTCAGTAATAAATAATAAGAAATCAGCTGCTTTAAGTAAATTGTTCACAATGCAAAATCATTCATTGGATTAATATATCAATTATATAACAATTGGCTGATGCGTCCGAAAATACTCTTTGACATACATTAATATTCAAGAAAAGGCTCTCACTAGCTTATTAACCGGAAGCAGATTGCCGACATTTGTATTGGATTATTGATTTGCAACCACGCGGCTCGTTCTACGCTGATGTTTCCTCGGTATCGTTTCCTATATCGACATCCCGACCGTCTTCCATAATGTACAATATTGGCGATATTCATACTGACAACCGGAGCCGAGGATTATCATTGCGTTACGAATAAACCCGTCTTGTCAGCAATGAAGATTCAGCCTTTAATACCAATGACACACAAGCGTCGGCATATCGATGCTGTATTTTGAATCAGTTGCGCTCCGTAGAGGAACTATAATTGCAAATTTATACTGTCTACTTTGCAAGCGTGAGCCCATTTAACTGTAATTTCCACACATGAAGGTAAAATGTTCCATTGTCATAATATAAAGAGAGGTTTCAAAAATCCTTGCATTTCCATATCTCTTTTTCGCTCTATTTTTGTCGATAATTTTTGAGAAAAATAAAATAATAAATATTTGAGATTTATAAAATATTTCTCTTTATGACAGTTAAACATTTATTCATCGATAAACATGTTTTTTTTAAGCTTAAAAAAATTCAGGATAATACAAAAACTATAAACACAAAAAAATTGAATTAAAATAGAATTTTTATAGTAATCTATTATTTGACAAGATATAATTAACGAGTTTTTTTTATTCCTCCTGTTCTTGTAATAGCAATGCAATTTTTTAAACGATAAAATTCAAACTTTAGTACTGACATTGTTATTAATATGATGAACACCGAGTAAAGTTCCGGATATGGTTCGTTGAATACGGCGCATCGAGAGAGCCAAAGAGCTCCGACTTTGATTCCTAAATCTTTTTAAGTTGTACATAAATGTCGCGGCGCATCTGTGGAATGCTGAACTTTCTTAAGCTTCAAATCTTACATCTAAACTTTTTCCATAAAGTTGGCTTTGTACCAGGTTTCGCGTTATAAGTTTCGCGGCCATTGACATTCTAACAAAATCGAGGTCCATACATTATTTGGTGAATAACAAAATTGTTCTGCAAATTTCCTTTTATTAACTTTTATTTTATTAATTAAACAGTAAACAACTTAACAAATATATGAATATTAAATTCAAGATGTAATAATAACTAAAAAAATATTTCAATTGAACAAGTGCCTTAAACAAAGATTTTTATTCATATCAATATACTACGTGTGCAATACATAATAAATTTTTGTTTTATATAGTAGCAATAATGGCTTATAATATTTTTTAGATTGTCAAAATCTGTAAATATCTTTTACAAATGTGATATTTAAATAACAAGAAAATATAAAAAATGTAAATTTAATATAAATGTAAATTTATTTAACAAAGATGTGTGTGTGTGTGCGGGAAAGAAAAAAGAAAGCAATGTTGATTCATCAATCGAAGAGGCACTTATAAAGATAATTTTATTTTAAGAAACTCATTATTCCTCGATTTTGCCTCTAAGACTAAAAGAAATTGTGTCAACTCTATTATCTAGCATATTTCTAATTTGCAAAATGGCAAGTTCATTCATTTTATATAATGGATGAGTTTATCGATGGATGTAGTTCGCTGTCCAATAAAAAATGACATTTGTCCTTGGTAGATATAGACAGTATGCATGCTGCAGATGTAAAATGCGCCATAATGGCGTGATACATTAGCAAATTAGACACCGCTTAGCGTGCGCAACGAACAGAGTTACGCGCGTTTGCAAATTATTGTATATATCTCGCCACCTCTCGTTCACGACATAAAAAACTTTTTAGAGAGCATAAATAATCAAAGACGCGATACGCGTAGCGAAGGAATTCAATTTGGCACGAACAACGGATACTCATGCATCGCGTAAGAGACATAAATCTGCATGTAATTCTCTTAATGGTGCGAGCTTGCATTCGTGCGTGCGTGTTATTGTAGGACTTATATATAGAATGAAAATGTCTCTCAAATCGTTTCGTGCTCGGGCGCGTATTTTCCCAATCGTAGTTTCGAAGTCAATCAATCTTATAATTTGATGGAATCACATGCAATTAATCTTGTGACATTTCATTGTCAATAAGCCCGTCTTTACGGGCGGGAGTGATTAACGTTCGATTAAATTTTCCTACTCCCAATCGAGGACAACAGAACCATAAAATGAGGACAAGCACATGCTCAAGGTCATTTAAAAATTTTCGCATTTTTAGAGGATAGATGTTCTTCCGGTGCATTTGTATATATATTAAAAATCACATTTTATATATTTATATATAGAAAACTTTTACGATCTTATTTTTGTACAAATATTTTAAATTATGTTTTAACATTTTTATTTTAATTCATAAAATGCTCATAAATTAATGATACCAATAACACGTATCTCTCAATAAATTGAAATGTGAAAGCGGATATTAATTGTATCCATACTCAACATGCAAATTGATGATTAATCCATAGACACAATAATTCAGCCTTGGCAACGGATGAAACACATTTTCACGATAATGATTACAATCTCATTAATTCGCGATACTATATAAAGCTTCGATGATGTGCTTGTTGCAATTAATTTTATAGTAATTAAATCAAATTTTTGCAATATATATTGCACAAATTAATGCCACAAGTTAATGTCATATCTATAAAATTCATTAAGACTTGATCTAAATTGTCATAAAATGTTGATAGAGAAAAATTATAATTATTTTGAACTAATTGTTTAAATTATCATGTCTTTAAGTGCAAAGAATGTAATTTTTAATATGCACCGTGTGTTTTTTTTTTATTTAATTTGTACAATTAAAATATGTCGAATTTACACTTATAAGCACGATATACATATACTTATATACATACACATATATATATATATGTATATGTATATAGTATATAAGTATATAATCATAAGATATATTTATTATCAAAAAGTGCAAAAAAAGCTATTTTTTAACTTTTGTTTTAAAGTTATCTTGTGATAATGAAAAGATATGTATATAAAAGAAGTATAAAAAATATATGTTTTCGCGGTATTTAAGGCTTTGATTTAATATACAACTCATGTGGGACCGGTCTGTTTCGCGGAACGGGTCGGATTAAATAAAGCATTACGCGACAAAGAACATCTGGCCTCTTTCCGTCGTATAATTTTGTTTTTACAATGTTATTATGCACACAAAACAATATCGCATTCCTAGCAGCATGCACGAGAGAGCGTCGTCGACGTGTCCCTGGACTCCATATCTCGTCTGCTTACGTAAATACTTGAGACATGACGTCGCTAAGCCGTTTCGATGACTATGGGGATGTTTTACCCCCAGGCGAGGCATACCCTTATAGGCGAGCGATTCCGGCGAGTTGATAGGCGATAAAAGCGAAAATTGCCGACGGCGGCGATCGGCGATAAAATCCTCGTCGTGCCTACTCCCGCGAGTAGTCGTGCCATTTACACGTTAGGAGTGCCGTATTACGATTACATGGGAACGCACATTATGCGTCCCGAGACCGTGTGATTTTCCGACAATTGTGGTGAATGATACCCTCAAACAGCGGGCTGCAAAACGGTTTAAAGATGTTTCAGATAAGGTGTGTGCGCGTGTATATAATATGTACGTGTATATTTCAAATGCTACATTACTACAAAACTATTTGTTCTTGACAAATGTGGAGTAAAGATAATTTTTTTAAATCGATTAAAACTTTGAAGATTACAAAGTTTACTAACAAATTCAATTTTATAGTGATGCATTTAATTATTGTTCTACGAAGTTTGTATTAGAGAAAAACCGTTTTCAGAGAAGACCAATTTGCTAGCAAATTAGGTGCATTAATAATTTTAATGTAAAATGTCGCAAAAACATATTTAATATAACTTGCACAGCGTATTTTAGCATAATGCTAAAATGTACAATCGAGCTGTTAAAATTCAAATTATTTCTCTATGTAATAAGTAAGACAGAAGGAGAGAGAGGGGAAGAGAAAGGTTTTTGTCTGCACTTCCTTGCAAAGTATCAGACTTTAACCTACTTTCCGCGCATTTTTTTGCGCACATTAATACTCACTTGCAAAATGCGTGTCTCATATTTTTATGCGTTGAAAACATACGCGCGAACTAACCCATATTCACAGTATCGCATACAATTAAAACCGCCGTTTGCAATGTGTCACCCCATGACAGCGGTTATCGTAGAGTATTCCGGAGGGGGCGAAGGGGAATATAACACCGGTGCATGTTATACAGCAGCATCGGGGCAACAAAAAAGGTCATAAATTTTATTGCGTATTTCTCAACGTTATTTCGCACATTCCATTGAATTTCTCTCCTTGCGGTGAATTATTTTATCGCAGCCATTCTGTTTCATCTCGTCAGTAGGAGTAAACCTCTTCCTCGTAATTTCCTCCGCGATCGGCATTTAATCGCGGTAATTGAGTTCAGTTTCTTATCGGAATTAATCGAAAGCCTTTTGGGAATTTAACATTTCCTGATCCTCGGGAATCGGTGCTGAAAAGCGTTTAAAGTTTACTCCCGAGAGCTATCATTGATCGCGAGAAGGGATGGCTTTTGGAATCCGATACGCTTTGAGATGCTAGCTGCTACCAAGCAAGTTCGTCGGAAGTTCCAAGCTCTTTTGCATAAAAGGAGTCGTCTTTAGCGCAAATCTCAACTGACGAGCAGCCCTTCTTTACCCTTCCTCCTTCGTCCTACGGTCCTTTACGATCGCGTTCCGGTGTAGCAAAAAAAGATGAGAGCGTATATAATGTTCTTACGCTAAGAATATATTCGCCAAAATATATATTGCCACTTGTTAACTCGCTCGCGCGTGTTACATGAGTGGTACATTAATAATAACGACGCGCGATATATACGGACGACATTTCCGCGTTCGCGAGTCTCTCCTTTACTTTCGAAGAAGCGTCGTCCCCGGAGAGAGGGAAAATTGTTTCTTCTTTTTTTAGCCGGGCAAAACTTTAAGAAGTTCTCGCTCATATCCACGTTTGAACCGATTTTCATCCCCCTAAAGGGACTTACAGCGTGCGCAATGAAGAAAAATGTGCAACAAAAAGCGGACGCGAACGCGGCGCGGTCATTAATCACCGTGAAATATTCCCATAGAGAGCAGGTTGCTCTTCCCGACCTCCTCCCTCCTCCCTCTTTGTTCGAAATTGTATCTTGTACGACGTAAGTAGTACGAGGAATTGCAGTTTGTCTCGGATGAGTTGCCTGCATGTAGGTTGTTACGATAGGCGGGTCGGCGAGGGCATCTGCATATACTGCGAGAACAGCGTTCCCCATCGCCCGGGGCTAAGCTACATCGACCAACACACAGTAGTCTAATCACGATGCTCCAATTACAGATCAACAAAGTATTAATTGGACGTTGCTGTATATATCGTCTGAGTCTGTTTGTGTGTTCGCCCTACTGTATTTCCGCCGGACCGACTTCGGCGTGCCATCTCGCAACGCGGAATGCGATAGTCTTGCACAATGATGATGAGGAATGCCGTTAATTCGCGGTCCAAGTACATGTATCTCTTAAGCAAGCTCGTTTGTCCCTTCTTCCGATAAGCGCTCGAGTAAATTAAACGAGATCGTAATGCAAGTATCAATTTTTTTCAGCAATACTTTTAAAGATAAAAACTGAAATTGTGTGATGTTAGAAAATGATAAAGATATGTCTCTGTGTTTTTCTTGAATTATGTACGTTTTCATTAAAATTTGATATACGATTGTATTTTCCAATGCGAGCTTTTTGACGCCTTTCGTCAATTTTTTTTTTTTCTTTACATTTATTCACCTCTGTGAATATTGGTGGATTATTCATATTTTCATATAGGATTTTTGAGCACTTATCGTCCGTCAATATTGGTTCTTTGCATGATGGAAAGGTTAAACATTTACTTCATTTCGCGCGACCATAGTTGCCATGCAGAATTAAATCTCGCGAGATTTCGTTATGTTTAAAAATTTTAATCAAAGAACGAGGATGATGAGTTTTAAAAAAGTAAAAGTATTTTTTAGAATGTCGTTTTGTGAATTGACGGAAATATTAATTTAAAAGAAAACAGTTATTTTTAAAACTATTATTAAAAATTTCAGAATCTTTATTAGAAATGTTCTCCTTAATAGGTTAAAATTTATTTTTGAAATTTATTTATATTGCATTCGATTCTCCGATCTATCATCATCAAGAGCCATCGACTCCGTTTCCAAAGAAGATCGTTGTTATACAAACACTTGTGTCCTAGTAATTTCTGAAGTGTTAAACTTGCCTTGCCATATTGACGCTGAAGTACGCGTAGTTTGCTACGAAACACTCTTCATTGTCGCTATAAACTTTAACGCCGTAACGGAGTTCGACGGTTCTACGTCTTTCGAAGTTTCCCGAGGCTTTTCGGCACGTTGCATGCCGATGACGATGTTGCGTATCAAACGCGTGACAGAAATTCCTACAGCGAAAATTATTAAACGGCTTAATTTCGGTTGATTACTCTGAAAATTTCGACTTTCAAATACGAATGTTTCGATATAGCTTTTTATAATATAAACATCATTACTTTCTGCTTTTCAGTCTTTTACTTTTCATTTTTTTAATTATTATTTATCGCATTTTTTAATTATTATTTATCTCTGCTAGTAATTCTTAAAGAACATATTGTTAGAAAAAAAATAGAAACATTATTATAGAATTATTTCGCTAAAAATTATATTTTCTTAATTATTTTAATTACTTATTTCTACTTGTGTTTGTTTATTTATTTAATTATTTTATTATTGTCTTCTCATAAAATAACTTTAATAATTATAATATTTTTGAAGAGACAAATACCAATTATATAATGATTAATAATATGTATCGTATTACGGATGAATGTACAAAGTGAGCGAAAGATAATATATTCCACTGCGAGATTGGACAATTTAACCATATCGAAGATTTTACAATATAAACGAGAAAACCGCACGACCGCAATTGATCCCTTTGGATTATCAGTATAATAAAATTTCCCGTTTCCTCTCGCGCTCGGAGTCAGTTTCGACTCATTCCACTTACTCAGCAAACGTATTTCTTTTTATGCTTACGGTCCGATTAAACTTGAATTCAGTAAGCCCCATTTAAATTCGCATCGACAGCGCTTTTCCGAAGTCGCGCAACACACACGTGTTTTGTCGGATGTTTCGGCTCGCCTTTATCACCGACCTGTGGCGTGCGCGCGGCAGCCACGAGCGACGTTTCGGACCGTTGCAATTTCCGCGGCCACGACCTGGGGAGTAGTAACGAACAAGAAAAACGAGCCGGAATAAGTGGAAAGAGGACGGATTACACCGACGCGCTACGAAAAATGCGCGGCTCTTCGCATTCGGACGCAATAAAACAGGGGTGCTTTACCTAAAGTAAAGTACTATATCTTGTACGGTAAAAAGCAAACTTCAATATATTTGCACTTTGTTGTTAATTCACTTGTGTGAAATGCCTGCGTGCAATGGATGCATTTTAGAGAATCTAATTAATCTTAATCGTCTGATGAAATATATAAATATATGTACATATATATAATAATTGCATAATTAATCTTTTCTACTCACTTAATTAGATTAATTATGCAACTTTATATTATATATATTTATATATTTGATTGTGTCAGTACTGCTGTATAATTTTAAAATATATATGTTGTGTTGATAAACTAAGAGGATGATCTAAAAATATGAATCTTTATAATCTTACAATTTTTTGTATATATTCAATATATGAACAAAGAACATCGATAAATAATTTAACGTTTTAAAGCTATCGATCCGAAAAAGATGTTTTTTCAATGTAGGATACCAGCCATTCATTCTAGTAAGATTAATTTACTTAGTGCAGTATTCTATATATCAACTACGGATTTTGAATTGTCCAAAGCAAGTCATTCTATTCGCCCTAAGAGAAGTCATGGCATTGTAAATAAATTCTCCCTACACATTTGCAGTTTATATTTAGTATAGGTATAACAAACTCTAATACATACAGTAGAAACTATTTATTTGAAATTCGCTTCAGAAAAATCGATATAAAGTTAAAAAAAAACAAATTTATGTATCCTTTATGTACAAAAATGTGTATCATTCGCATCCTGGTCACAAGTGTCGAGAATTTTAGTTTTCACTTTCCACGTGTGTTTCTCTCTCTACTAAAACTAAATCTAAATTTATCGTTGAATTCCTTCAGCCTAGTCCTCTATATAGCAAGTTATCGCGATTGCCGTATCACGCGCGGGGCGAACGAACGAGACTCGGACTTTATCTGCTCAATCCCGGCGCCGTCGTGCAACCGCCAGCCCTTCGTGAAGGGGTTAACCGAATCCATTAGATATTCTAGCCAATTACGCGGCGTAGAGTAGCGGTTCTATCCGGGAAGGAAGGAAGGAAGGAAGGCGAGTGTGAGGCGCGCGGTGCGGCCGAGAGGCGACGATCGACCAAGGCAACGTGGTGAAAAGCGAGGAAGCCGGTGTACCGCGTTGCAAAGCTAGAGACACTCAAATCAGAGCCTGATCAATATATACGGCACGCCTTAACTTATTATTAAAATTAAATTTAAATTTGAAATTAAAATTTAAATTGAAAATAAGATTGAAATTAAAACAAAAATCATGTTTAAATCTAAATTTAAATTCAAGTTTAATATGAAGCTACGATCAGAGTTAAATCTAAAATCAAAATTAAAATTGATATTTAGATTAAAATTGATACTAAAAAAATTTAACTATACCAAATTATTTGTTTTTTCCTAATTTTTTGGTCAGAAAATTGAGTTATTGTAAAATTATTTATAATCATGACATTTTAGGCTACTTGAATATATTTGCGATTAAAAAGTAATGTTTAATGTTGATTTTACTTGACTTTAAATAGCGATTTAAGTGTCTCTACGCATTTGTGAGCTGGCATTGAGAAGGGAAAATACGGTAGTGTTTCTAATCACTTTTTATTCACTTCTAGTAGTAATGAGACAGTTTTGATGAACGGCCGACGAGGCTCTAGCTTAGCGAGACGTGCTTTTGATGTTCAACTCTTCAGTCGTTAGTAGAGACCGATAATTTCATTAACTCGATTCGTTGCTGAAAACGCGTTCGAGACTCAGAGATCTCCGCTACTCTATATAGTACTTGGAGAGGGTGTTAACTTTCTACATTCTGCTCACGCGAACTCCTATAATATGTATGCACTAAAGCGCTCAGCTTTTTAACTTGAGTGAAATGTTAAAATATGACGAGAGGTAGTCACATGTACAATGCAGCAAGAATAAATTATGAATGATAAGAACACGACAGCGTAAGTAAGTTTTATTAAATATAAACCAAATAATCGCGAAAGAGAATTCTAAAATTTAATCTAAAAGCACGAAATTTTTTCTAGAATAATTTTTATTTAAAAAATCCTTTGAGAGTTTTATTTTGCTCAGACTGCCATTGTTATATATGCATTATAATTTACGTGCAGTTTAGTAAAATGTAATACCTACTGACTGACATGAGACATGTCGCAAGGCTTAATCGACACTGTCTGTTTAACATAGTGAGTTATAGAAGTTGTGTCTCTGTGTTGAAAGGCATTGCGAATACGCGCGAAATTGCAGACGATCTCATGACCGAATGTACATAAGCCGGATTAGGGATTCATAACTTGCCTCTTTAGAGCCTCGATTCGTCCGAAGAGAAACGTTGCCTAATCTGACTCTGAGATGTTGTTTGCATGAGCTTGCGAGCGTCAAAGACCTTGTTGTACCTGATGTCTTTTAATAATTAATCGCGGCATATAAAAAGTCTTCTGCAAATTACAAAATAAAACTTTTGAAAGAAATAATATAAAGATATTTAGTCAATATATATTTGTATATTTAATTTGTTTTAATTCGGGATTTATATCACTTATTTTTCTTTGTACAACTAGGTCTTCCAAATACATAGGTCAAAATAAGAAGAAGCAGGCAGAGTTTTTGAAATTGAATTGAACAACACTTTAGTGAACTTTGTTTAACTTCAACAAACTAGCTTCAAAGAAGTATAAGACGAGAAAGATGTATTGGACCGTGATTTTAAGCGAACCGAGATTCCAAATTGAAAATAATACATCAGTGATATGTAATTGAAATAGCGAATGATGGAAAATTACGTGTGCGGGAATGGTAATAAGTTAAATGATTAAGAGAATATACAATCGCGAAATGAACAAAATGAATATAGGATAAACGAATAAATGAAAAAGAAACTGGAAATAGAGTTATTTTATAAAGAACCACGCGCGCGCAAAACAGACATAACATAAACAATGTTATCTATTAATGTAGCTGTTGCGTTGTTTTTTATTCTCGTAATAGCGATGTCAGGAGTAATTTTCTCGCCATGAGAAAAATACACTTGACTTTACTTAAAGTGAAATATTTATGCTCTTTTACGTTTGAATTGGAATGACGCGACAACGTTAACCGAAAACTATGTGAGCACTCTTGGGAAACTTTTCGTTCACTCGCGTCGTGAGAATTCTCGACAAAATTGTGTTGCATTCTATGTGTCTTTGCGGTCGCGTGAATTTCATCATGTCTTGATATTTTTATTTTTAAACTCAGTAGGAAACAAATATGAAATGTGAGTGAAATACGAGTCAAGTAAGAAACATGAGAAAGTGACATAAGTATATTTATCGTATCATATTCTCGTTAAAATAAAAGTATATTGTTGTTGAAACAAAGTTATTATTAATGTCAAATGACGATTATCGACGAAGAAATATATCCGAATTAGTAGAAAGTAGAAGATTGATATATATATTATTATACATATATCGAAATTTTAAAGAAGATAGTAAATATATATTATCACTAAGTGGTAGATATTATATTATCTATATCATTTTTTATCTTTATATGCATTATCTACAATGGATTTTGCTACTCAATTTGCTTAGCTTGATACATACAAAAAGAATATTTTTTGGTCATCGCAACCAAAATTGTAAACTGAGATGTTTATTCTCTGTATAATACTAGATATATGAAAGAGATGTGTATTCATATACTAACATGAATAAGATATCTATCAATCATTTCACAAGGAAGAAAGGTTGTATGATATGTCATGTAAAACGAAGATCGATTAATACTGATTTCGTACTGATATCCACTTTGAATAGTAATTGATATGTTAGCTATTGATGGATCACATGGTCGATTGATACTGCGTTACATTCCTAGAAAGAAAAATAAAGCATTCGTATTTCGCAAAGCACAGCGTACAGTGATACTGCAGCAACCATTGGTATATATTTTATATTTGTTGGTCTTTTGATATTTAGCGCTGTTTCCACTCCGATCCTACTTTTTTCCGCTTTGACGCGAAGCTACTCGGGAAAAAAACAGAGGGAAGGAAAGTTCGGAAACATATCTCCGATACAAAATGCATCCGTGTGCCGCGCTGGACCGAAACTACACATATAAATACACACACATACACACACATATATTTTACACACAATTTCTCTCCGTAAAGTTTCGTTTCTGGAAACGAGAAGGGAAGATGCCCCCTATCTCTTTTCTTTTTTCACTGCCGACCTCATTTAGCATCCCTGTCCATCCCCGTTTTCTCTGTATCAGGCATGCGGCGCACGTTTCCATCTCGTAATGTAAGGATAGTCCACGTTGCTATGTTTCACTAATACTAGTCTAGTGATGTCAACCACGTAGGTCTCTTTTTCTCTCTCATTTACGTGTCTGTGAGAATTGAATTTAATCATTTCCTTATTATTTTATCGAGAACCCTCTTTCTTATAGCAACGACGAGATACGTGTCTCCTTTGTCGCGTAGCTATCTATTTCAACCCGCAATCTCAATTGTTTGACGAGGGGAGTCGAAATAACGTGCGACTCTATAAACATTGTGTATTTTTTTAGGACCTACAAATTCGAACTAATGTCCAATTTCATCATAGTCAAGTAACTTCTTGATTGATCTAAATTTATACAATATAAAGATTTATTTTATATTATTGTATGTTATACGTTATCAAAAAGAACATAAAAAAAAACTAAAAAGTGCACCGCGCACCAACAAATTTTTGCTGCAGCCAAATGCATTTTTTTCCCCTCTCTATTTATAAACTTTATTTGTGCAGCGCCATCATTCCCTGTTCGCGCCACAAGTCCCAATAACGCTTTTCCGAAATGAAACATCTGAGTCTCAAAGGATTTAACGAGAGCTCTTCTCGCGCGATTGCATCACTTTGTTATTTAGTTATACCGCGATCGAAGAGCGGTTACCGGGAAATTCCGCGTGGTTTATGTTCGGTCAGACAATTCCGGCATTTCACGTCCTCGCTGACGGAAAGAGATTTCAGCTTACGGCACTTTGAATGGTAGGCCGTAAAGCGCAAAAGCGAATGTACTTCGACATTTCACGATCGTCGATAACGCGTCAGATCGTCACTATCCGACTATGTGACTGCGTGTATATACGTCATCTATGAAATACGTCGCATATTCTCGCTAAGCCCGAGAGAACCGGAGATTAAAGTTTCTTTCCGCGCAGATTTAAGAATCTGCGTCAAGCGCAGAAGCTGACGCAGTCTGTGGCATTTCATATTCTGTATCTTAGATTGGGCATCTTAGATTTAGTTTCTCGAGTCACTTTTTATTTATAAGTCCTTTGACTGATTTGAAATATTAATTAATTTATGTCTGATCGATAATAAAAAAACTTTTAAATAATTAAAATTAATAGATGAGAAGCTAAATTCTCGATATACTTATTCACTCTGCAGAGAAAAATTGCAGAGTTTTTATATACATATATATGTATTTCCTTTCTCAGTGTATACACGATTTTTAATGTAACACCATATCAATGTAATATAATGATAAACATGTTTATAAGAACGTTTTATTGATCCGCAGGAACAATTGAACATTGATTTTGAAGCGCTAAAAGTTAATGAGAGTTTTATAATACGTATTTTCTTGTAATTATGCTTGTAATTTTATATCGTTGACGCTTGAAATTGCAAGCTCGACTACTCGTTAATTTTAATAACTTTGTTAAACGAAATTTTTGTTCGATAATTGTGACCTTATTCGTTGCACGTGTAACTAATTAATAAAGTATGTGCTTCACTTTGTTATGGATTATTACATCTATGCGTGTTCCTCATTTTATAAAATATATTTATATATATATTCGTATCACATATATACACAAAATATATTTCTTAAGGTAAAATATTCATTTAATTTTTGTGATACAATGCGAATGAACATGCGAACGAGCAGCCATCAAGCTATCCTCCGCGTATAAACTAATAAAAATGAATAAATTGCATCTCACACACATACAAAAAAAATCTTCGTTCTATATTTCCTCTAATTAACCCGCTGCTACGGGACACGCAGGTTACGATTTATCTTGTGGTTTGACGACGCCATATCCTTTATATCGTAATAAAGACTAATTATTTGGTCGAAACGCCACACTAGCGCTGATGAGTGATTTAATTAACGGCGGTAAGAGCGAATAACGCGGTGATCCCGCTTGGCGCGTACAACGGACCATAAAGCTGACCTTTCGCACGCGCGCGTAATTTTCACGAGGCCATTTTCATGTTCCTGCTGATTGTCGCCGGCGAACGAGACTTTTTACATGGCGCTGCTCGCAGCTTATGCGGATAAGCGAAATGCCAACGATTATAACGCCGAATTAATTTGCCGAGGTCCGTGCAACACACCGTAACTGTAAAATGAAAAGTTAAAAGGAACGCTCGATTATATACATTATCGTCCTCCGTATTTTCTGCCCTTCGCAAATAACATAATCCCGATGTTGCATTATTTTGAGAGCCGACAGAATTACAGTGGCTCATTAATCTTCGCATAATATCGCGCGAAATAAATGAATAGTTTTAATGTAAGCAAACTTTCACGCGAAATTTCATTGAGAATATAAAGTAGCGGTTTATTTGTGCCTCCCGTTCTTCCGCCAAGAAAATAAATTGACGAATTTGTCACAATGCGAAATGTCATATGTTAATGACGGTATTATTTCTAGGAGATAAAAATATCCTGTACGCCGAAATTAACTAAATTTACGAATTTAATGAAATGTCGACGATATAAAATTACAACATAATTACAAGAAAATTTATAGTATCATAAAACTTTCATTAATTTTCAGCGCTTTAAAAATCAATGTTCAATCATTGTCGCCGAGAGGGCGACAAATGAATTTACTGCAACGTAAAGTAGGATTAGTTTTGTAAATAAAAATATAGTTATATATAAAAAAATAAATTAGAATGATAAAAATATTGCTTACAAAAGAAACATCTTTTGTTTGCGACATATTATAATTTGAGATGATACATTGCTACAATTTTTGAAGTTTCTATTATATTGTATATCTGTGTGTGTGGATTCTATTATATATTTTCTTTATAACTCTCTGACAATAATAATTTTAATTTCGTTATTTTAATTCCACTAATTTTCGGGGTTAAAATGTAATAGAATTGGTTACTCAATTTATCGAACAATTAATTGTTCGCAATATTGTGGATTTGATAGTGAAATCGAACAAGAAATAGCTCTATTTACGGCTAATATGTTTAATATAAGCCTCTTGGTAGTTGAGTGCAAGTCCATGAGACGTGTACGGTTAATCTCTTCAAGCTAATCGAGCGCTAATCGAGATCCGTGCAATTAATTTTGACACGCGTCGAATCACCGTAAACGTTTGTAGGTGTGTGCGTGTATATAAAATGTATATACAGAAAGATATCTGACCAATCTCAGATAATCGGTCCTTTCGTGCACGAATATTTTAAACAATCTGAATTTGAGTTTTCTCTAACGAAAGTATTAAGGATTTAATTGTATGTCTCTCATATGTCTCTTATATGTATAAATTACAGATAGATAATCAAACTTTGTGTTCCTCAGTTAACTTTGATAGAAGTTAATAAGTTGGCACAATAGAAAGTTAGTTACAAAGATATTTAATATAATAAATATATTTAAAAGTTGAGAGAGAGAAAAATTAACGTTGGATCGAGTTTTCAATTTTGAAAAACCAATTGTACGTTGCGCGCAGTATTCGTATATATGTATACATATTGTATTGTATCTTGTTTCTCTCAGAGTTGCGATACGTGACTCTGATCCCTTTTCAACCCCGACTACTTCAACGATATATATGCAACCGGGAACCACTAGACCGAGTTGGTTGGTTGGGCTAGCAGTGGCTACCCTACGAATCTCGCGACTGCAGAATATTAACGCCTGCAGGTAAGTGAGTCGATCTCTCCACGATCCGAAATCACGATATTCTTCCCTTTATCATGCCTCACCGCACAACTGCTACAATTTGAGAGCGACGTGTCGAGATTTGTAGAGTAGTTTGTGTTGCGATACGATGACATTTTCCTGTTCTGTGAATAAATGAACGATTCGATGTTTCTGGGTCAGTTGTTAGAGTGCTGTCCGATAAAATTTCCAAAACATTTTATTGCTATATTTGTTTTATAATTGTTTAATTCGTTTTCTATTACTTTCCATTCTCTTCGATCGTTCACTTTTGTATACGTAAGTGTTGTAAATTCAATTGTACTTTCAAAATCGAGGAAACAGCGTTCACAAGAATTAAATTTTGTATCTCTCTTCTCTCTTTTCTCATAAATTATAATTTTCGATGAAATTCTTCGCTACCATTTTTGACATTTTTAATAATTTGCCACTATAATTTCACAATGCGTTTGTTATCTCATACGCAAGCGCGTGCGCTTAATTGATCATACAATATTAATAAAGCATATAGTATACAGTTGCAATAATTAGCATCATTAATTAACATCGCTCTTCAATTTATGATGCATTAACAAACTAACTCGTTACGTGCGAGGCACATGATAGCGGCTATTGTTCGCGTTACTGCCTTGGATTAGCCTCGTGACGTGGAGAGAGACGATAGTCACGGTGTAGGTCGCAAGTTGCTTATACGTCGGGGTTAGATTTCAGTGCATTTGCTTTAGCTAAAATTCTGTTGGTCCTACGCGCGGCGACCTGTTCTCCCGCTTCATTGAAATCCAAGCTGAAACGGGAAACGGAAGCCAGTCCCAAAGCCCGCGGTAAGTCTCGGATTAAATCGGGATTATTCCACTTTGTGTAATCAAACGTCCGACTACATTAAGGAAAATGTTTTTCTTGTATACGCGCCGTTATATTATTTAAGCTCCGCCGCGGCTCCGAGCGAAATTTCTATTATGGATTTGCATGCAGGTCGCTGTCAGATTTACGGTTCGTCGCATATACAGCGTTGATGCGGATTATCTTTTTATTAAAATCGTGGTTCGTCGAACACGTCGAATCGATCTACGTTATATATGACAGCGAAATAATAAGCATCATAAATTATCGCACTACTACTACCTAAGCATGTATGACATAAAAAGTAAATTGCATTTTGGAAAAAATCTGATTCCATCGAATTGAATTGAATTAATATATTATAAAAATAAATTATTGATTTTTAATATTAGATATATGTCGGTTTAGTGTACAAATAACTTTTTTTTTTAAATAAAAATTTCATAAAACATAGGACATAGAACGTGAGAGAAATCTCAAAGCACATTGGAGCGATCGCCCTATCGATCCAATTTACTGTTAATGTAAGAATACTACAATAGGACATAATAATTACGCAAGGATCGTGAATCAAGAAAGGCAATTAATTATCAAGATTATTAAAAAATCGAGCAAACGCGTATCAGTGGTTTTCGCGCTGTAATCACAGCACGTTTAACGTTTTATCCGGGAGAAATAGACAGATGAACAAAGGCTGACCGACGTTTCTTATCCAAAGCGGATCTCGAGAGTACATTCTGGTATCTTGCCGAGACGTCTTCTGTATATCCCTGAGTACCCCCATCTACTATCGATCGATCGTTTCGAGAGTAAGGATAAACCACCCATTCCTCGCGGTTTCCGCACGTTGCCGAAAGCCTTCTCTCGCCGCTACTGCGTAGCTGTGTTGCTGTTATATACGAGCACGACAGATATTTATATCGAAAGGAGCTCGCCGAAATTGACACGTGAAGAAATGCATCGCGTATAAAATTGTCCTTTACACTCAGAATCTTATTTCTATAAACACGATAAAAAAATTCGTCGAAAATAAATATTAAATGATGTAACAAAGATAGCTATAGTAGAGATACTAAAATTAAATTCTATTTGTGTACAATTTTAAATAAAAAATTAAGTTTATTTCGATTCTTTACACTTTAATTTAAAAATTCTGTCATATTTCTCAAAACAATTATTGGATCTTGCGAGTCCATTTTACTTACTCGTTATTTATCTATTCGTCTTCTTTATCAATTCACCGTATAAATTGCTCGCGCTATTACTGGTCTACAAACTTGTTGGTATGAATAATAAATTAGGATTTTCGAGGACTTTGAAGAGAACGCTATTAGAATTCATAGCCTATCGTCTAGTCGATAAATCCCTTCTCTACAATCAGCGTGTCACTTTGCCGTCGAACTCTTGTGGTTTAATGTAAGCTCGACGAGTCCCGACGGGCTTTCATCGCAAAATGAGCCACGAGAAAAGTAGATGAAATACTACAGTGTTTTACGAGTAAGCAACCGACAAATTGAAACATTACAGTGAAACAAATGATGAGGGCGACGAAATAGCTATAGCTGTAATGCCCATTATTTTACATTGGTTTTACGTTAGAAAGACTTTTATGTCTATTTATTAATTAGCAACAGTATTAATTTTATTCTGATATATACATATAAACTCTTGTCATTTTATCTGAAAAACATCGCAATATATAATATCCGAAAGATGCATTTCTGTCTATTCTTGATTTAATTTAATGCTAATTTAACGCTATTATCTTTTTCTCTCTTCCTTTTCTACATATTATTCTACATATAGTCAACATTTACAATCTGTAATTACAAGTACGAATTGTTGCTTGCTTCAAGGAAATGTTTGCTTTATACAATTAATCAACATTATCTGGTGCGCCATCAAAGCTTGAAAAAGGGTTGCTATCCTTGGTAGAAACGAGGAAGTCTTAGTTTGCTAATGCAGCTTGTTTCAGGTCAAGTAACTCTGAAAACCTACAATTTACTCGCCAAGAGTCATGTCGTTTCGACACGAGCACGTCGAGAACCTGCAAAGCACTCGCGATATAACGCGTATCGCGAAATTCCCTCGCTCGACAAAACGATCCGCTCCGAGAAAGCGGACTACACAGACACAATTCCACACCAATAACGCGACCGACTAATTAGACGATGACTCATTAGGCAACGACACGATAACAACACTGGCACAAGCATCCCACAAAGTTAATATTTCGTAAAAAATTTATAAAGTAATAAATAAAGTAGTAATTAGATTTTTATTAATGTAACAATAACGTGATACGTGAAAAATAAATAATAGTATAAGATGAACAATTACGAAATTTTGTTTTTTTTTATGTATAACAAAGCTTTGATGGCTTTCATTGTTAGAGTGTATGATTTTAGGCAATTTCCAATCAAAAAAGCATACAAGTATCACACTAATATGTTCAAGTAAATATTATTATATACTTATATTGCATTCTGTCATTCAGTAAATTGATGATAAGATCGATGGATGACGTTTATGAAAAAAGCAAAGTGAAAAATGTTGCTTATAATTTATAATGTCAAGAGATAAAATCCCTAAAAAAATCTTTCTAAAAAAGTTTAAAAATATATTTATCGATTCTATAGGGCAATATTGGACCTATAGAAACTTCTTCTGTTACATAGTTACATTCCTTTACATATGACTTAATCGCGATTTAATTTATGAATGCACTGTAGTAGCATTTTTCTGTCTCTGTTTATTTACGTTCAGATTGCGTATCATTGCATGTAGATATACAAAATGCATTCAATTTTTCTTTCAGATATTTTTTACATCTATTGATTAGTTTTGATCATGCGTAATTTAAATAAATCATTTTTGGAGCCAGTATTAGACCTATCTTTCCTGGCTGCATTTATTCTGGCTATATCTAGCTAGAGATATATCTTCGACTTTATAGAGATCAATGAAGGAGAAAAATTCTCCTTCTGTTGTCGGCTAATTATTATCGCCGGTGCATGCGCGTAATTTGACGCTCGAGTCCGATCAAAATATTACGTTTAATGATACGTCATTTTGATATAACTTTGTTGTGACTAATACAAATGACCAGGCATCGATCAAAATGGATTGATTGATATATTTATAATAATATATAATATTACTTATGATTAAATTTATAATAAACTTAAAATAAAATTGATTCTAATATTTATATTATATATTTAACATATATTTAACAATATTATATATTTACATTTATATTATAACATTTAACATTTACATTAGGTGTAATTCAATAGATCGGTAATTTGAGTACATATCAGTTAAAGCAAAATTTTATATTACATAGACAAACTACAAAAAATTAGAATAAAATATAAAATTGACGTGCGTTATAAGAATAAATTATTTTACAATTAATAACATTACTATTCTTTATTAAATAAAATAAATAAAGTCTCAATTAAATTTTCTTATTTTTTTGAATATATGCTTTAATTTATACTTGTAATATGCTTTAATACGTATTAAAAGAATCAAAAGTTATTTGACTTAATTCGTTATAAGTCCATCCACTTTAAAACACACACACACACAACGGATCTCTATACAAACTACGATCTTTTCGTCTACAATATCTACGAAAATGCTTTAATATAAAATAAAAGTTAATTACTGACCGATGCGCAACAGTGGAGTTGATGTTACTGAAAGATGATCTATAATAATATATAAATAGAAAATCCAAATTGTAATAGCTTCTAAAATAATTAATATTTTAAAAAATTATTATTGTACGCAATTAAATTTTATATTTGATCGTATACACTAGCGGATCCTGACGTCGATAATGGGGTGGGGGGGGTTTGCAAAATTATTTTATTTAATATTTTTGGTTTCATGATTAGCTTTTATTTCAGGATCAACGACATCGATAGCTCTTTAATGTTTGTTTTTCTTTATTTATATTTTTAAACAAATTCAGCAAAACTGTTTCTCTTAATTTGCAAGGGGGGGTTAACCCCCCCCCCCCAGGATCCGCCAGTGTATATATATATATATATATATATATATATATAAAGAATTTCTCGCCTAATTATTTTCATGCAACGAAATTATCTCATCATTTCGTCCTATGTCTGACTTAATCTATACTTAACTCCTTGAATGCGTATAATTTACAATGTATCTTATACATACATATTGTAAATATTATATAGATATAAAGAATTTCGCCTAATTATTTTCGTGCAACGAAATTATCTTATTTCGTCCTATGTCTGACTTAATCTATATTTAACTCCTTGCATCCAAGGAGTTAAGTATAGATTAAGTCAGACATAGGATGAAATGATGAGATAATTTCATGCACGAAAATATCTTATTTCGTCCTATGTCTGACTTAATCTACACTTAACTCCTTGAATGCGTAATGAGTATAATTTCCAGTGTATCTTATACATACATATTGTATATATTATATAGATATATAAAGAATTTCGCCTAATTATTTTCGTGCAACGAAATTATCTCATTTCGTCCTATGTCTGACTTAATCTACACTTAACTCCTTGAATGCGTAATGAGTATAATTTCCAGTGTATCTTATACTTTTATATCTATATATATATATAAAAGTATAAGATACACTGGAAATTATACTTATTACGCATTCAAGGAGTTAAATATAGATTAAGTCAGACATAGGATAAAATGATGAGATAATTTCATGCACGAAAATAATTAGGCGAAATTCTTTATATATCTATATAATATATACAATATGTATGTATAAGATACACTGGAAATTATACTCATTACGCATTCAAGGAGTTAAGTGTAGATTAAGTCAGACATACGACGAAATGATGAGATAATTTCATGCACGAAAATAATTAGGCGAAATTCTTTATATATATATAATATATACAATATGTATGTATAAGATACACTGTAAATTATACTCATTACGCATTCAAGGAGTTAAGTATAGATTAAGTCAGACATAGGACGAAATGATGAGATAATTTTGTTGTACGAAAATAATTAGGTGAAATTCTTTATATCTATATAATATATATTATATATATATATATTATATAGATATAAAGAATTTCACCTAATTATTTTCGTGCAATGAAATTATCTCATCATTTCGTTCTATGTCTGACTTAATCTATACTTAACTCCTTGAATGCGTGATGAGTATAATTTACAGTGTATCTTATACTTATATATATACACTAGCGGATCCTGACGTTGATAGCTCTTCAATGTTTGTTTTTCTTTATTTATATTTTTTAAACAAATTCAGCAAAACTGTTTCTTTTAATTTGAAAGGGGGGGGGGTTTAACCCCAGCCCCAGGATCCGCCAATGATCGTATAATAATAAGTAGATATCAAATAAACTAATTTTTTATAAATTCTGAAAAGATTACTTCTTATTAGGTGGAAACTTTTGCAGAATTATAGCTTTTATATAAAAGACTTTTTGTTTAATTTTTTCTTATTCAAATTATGTAAATAAACAAACAAAATTAATTGTGTAATTCAATAAGTCTCACACGTACGCAATTAATGCATAACTAATATACAAATATTAAATTACTTACTTCAGGGCTGCTCCACCAATGCCTGATATTTCTCCTCTTTCTCTTAAATCTCTTTGAGGGTTCTTAAGCTCCGTTGACTCACATGCACGATACTTTGAATGACATTCCCGCACGTGGACTCGCGACATTTTGAACGACACTCTTGCACGTGAACTCGCGACACTTTGAACGATACTCTTACACAGGGATGCACGACACTTTACACGGCACTTTCGAATTCCGCGATCGCGAAGCAATATACCAAATCGCACTTCGAGTTAACGAGATAACTTCGAGCTAAGGGTTCGAAGTGGAAGAAGACGGAATCGATGAACAAAATCGACGCAAGTGATATTTGCCCCGACTCTTGTCTCAAAGTATATATTCAGATTTCATTGTCAGAGTGAATCGCTTACATTTATTGTTAGACACGATTCGTTGTATATCATAGTAGTTTATAGATGTTATGATATTGTAGAAATTGTTCTAGTCAGCTAGTCGAGGCAAAACATTTAATGTCTTTGAGTAAGTAAAGAAAAGAAGCTGTGGTATTCGGTAGGTACACAAAGAGATTATATGGCGACATCGTTGGTGTATGGTATATGACAAGAGAGGGACATCAAAAAAGGCAAAGATCCCACCTGCTCTTATCGGGCAATCAACCGAATTCTAATCGATTTGAATCGAACCGTTTGTCGAGTGTACTTTCATTGAGCATTGTCCAGTAATTTCTCAATGAGATGTGCCATTCTATTAGTATCGAAAATGTGATCGTCGGCGACAATTACAAGTACGAAAAGAGATATCGATAAAACAAGCTTTATAAGGCTTAAAAAACTGTTAATCGCATTTGGCTTCCCTTTCAGGATAAACTTTCTAGATACGCTCTCTTATTATTAGGAAGGTTGTATAATTTTATAATATAATATATAATTTTGTAATTGATTTGACAATTGAGAAATTATATCTACATCGCATTTTAATATAAATATAATAAATATACAAATAAAAATTAAAAATAAATATTCATGGATTATAATAATCGAGACTTTAATTAGATTTGCCGATTATTTACATGATAGATTTCGATCGAAAAAATAAATCTCGCGATACATAATAGTACATTTTACATCATAAGAAAATGAGCGTTAAATGTTAAGTAAATTAATTCATTATCGCCGCCAAAATATTATATTACAACACAATACAGAATAAATTTATGCGAATTTTCATGAATATTCTGTTTTTTGAATTTCAAATTAATTATTAATTACACGATTAATGTATTACTACTTTTCATTATTTTAATGCATTTAATTTAATTAGTTTCATTGACCTTGCAATTTATGTTTTGTTACACAAATTCAATTCAAATGAGCAAGACAATTTACATTTAGATTGACCAAACATTTAAAGCATAGAACAAAATATACTTGATTCAAAATATCGTTAAAGAAATAATTATTGTCAAGAAACATAAGAATTGTAACGAAACAATTTTCTAATTTTTTTATATAATTTTCCAAAATAATTTTTATAAAAAAAATTTATAATCTATAATTTTTATCCTTGTGACATCGATTTTTACTTGAAATAATAAATAGTCGCACGGAATATACGCACTTTGATAAAAACCTATCGCGAGTTTCGTAAATAATTGCGCGACGAAAAAGCTGAATATAGTAAGAAATTGTTGACTCGTACTACTTATTGTTAATCTATCTACATTCTTATTTTGCGCATAATAAAATTATGATATACAAAGTGCGTATAATTTTTTATTGATTTTGATTCGTATTAATTATTTTATATTAATAGCTGAGTGATTGTGCGACGAAAAAGCTAAACGTAGTGAGAAATTGTTGACTCGTACTACTTAATCTATCTAAATTCTTACTTTGCGCATAATAAAATTACGATATATAAAGTGCGTGTTATTTTTTATTGTTTTTAACTCGCATTTATGATTTTATGTTAATGATTAAATAATTGCGCAACGAAAAGGCTAAACGTAGTGAGAAATTGTTGACTCGTACTACTTAATCTATCTATATTCTTACTTTATGAATAATAAAATTATGATATATAAAATGTCTGTTATTTTTTATTATTTTTGACTCGTATTTATTATTTTATGCTTATGGCAGAGTAATTACGCGACGAAAAGACTGAATATAGTAAGAAATTGTTGACTCGTATTACTGAATTTATCTAAATTCTTACTTTGCGCATAATAAAATTACAATTTATAATTATATAATATGGTAAAAGTTATAAAATAATAAAATGTTGTAAATAATATGTTATAATATCTTATATATTCTCGATTAATATTTTTTCTTTCTAAAGCTATATCTTTTCGAACGAATCTCCTTCGAGTTTTAATTAATTATTAATATTAAGTCATGTATATAGTATCGCGCGCGCTATTAGAATGAAGTTGCCGATGTTCGTAGCTTCGGCCATTACCGAAACGCCGCGAGTATCAGGCAGTTGGAGCTGCGTTCCGCTGTGATTAATTAGTAAGCATAATCGTTAGAAGCGATTTCTAACCTTTGTATTGTAATATTTATCAATCGCATATCATAATTTCAACGTTAATATGTAGGCGTAATTGTTCGAAACGCATATTTCGCGAAAAATTCGATGCAAAATCTCTTACCAACATAACCCAACTTAATCTGTTGTCGCGCGTGCGAATGTGTTGCGATCCGTGGATATATTTATCGTTAATTCTAGTTTACATATTTATATTGTGTATGTTATAATGCGAAATAATAAGATTATTCTAATATGTATGTATTTTATTTGTTACAGATTGCATGGCGATACACAGTGCGATTCACGCGTCGTGTCGGGAGTGCCGTGTAAAGTGTCGCGCGTCGGGAGTGCCGTGTAAAGTTTCGGGCAATCGTAATTATTCGTATTTTCGCGAGTGTCGTGAGTGCTACGAAGGACCAAGAGAGGAGGAGGAGGCCCGGGGAGGCGTCGGGCGACATCGGGGCAACTGTGAGGTATGCAAAATAAAACATTTTTTCTAAACTGCATTGTTTATGAGATATTCGACACACACATATGTATATACATAATTTGAATATTTTGTTTTCAGATCAATGTACTGTGTACTACAACTCTGCTATTGCACGTATCGGTGAGTGAGAAATTGTTTATTTTATAATATTTCTATAGCGGTAATGGGGGTATATATAATATGTTGAAAATATTAAAATAGTAACATATGTTTTAAATAATGTGTTATAATATCTTATCTGCGATTAATATTTTTTGACAAAAATCAGCTGATAATTGTCAAAAATATTAATCGAATTTAAAATATTATAACATCTCTTTTTAAAAAAGGCATGTTAAGTCGATTCTCGCGAGTATTGTTGCATCTTTTCCGCGATGCTGATTGACTGTTTCGATTCGCATTGTGCGTTATATTTGTAGTATCGAGAGGCTGTCATCGCGAGGGTTTAACAGTTTGTTCAAAATAAAATTAAATAAAATAAAATTAAATAAAATAATATGTTTGAAATAATATGTTATAATATTTTATCCGCGATTAATATTTTTTGACAGAAATCAGCTGATAACTGTCAAAAATATTAATTGAGTTTAAAGTATTATAACATATTATTTAAAACTAATATTATTATTTTATTTAATTTTATTTTGAACAAACTGTCAAACTGCTAACCCTCGCGATGACAGCCTTTCGTTGCTACGAATATAACGCACAACGCGAATCTTGACAGCCAATAAGCATCGCGGAGAAGCGACAACAATAAACTTCAATATATGCGAGTATCGACTTTACATATCTTTTTTAGAAAAGGATATATATATCTGCGGAATATTAAATAATACAAATATTTTAAAGTATAGATTAATTATCTATTAGACGATTAATTTATCTCACAGAGCTTATCCTTATTTTAATTACTCGAATCATTTCGATATTCTTATTTGATTAAATGAATAAATTACCCAAAAATGCGCTTCGAGTTTTATCGTCACCATATATGTATTGACATAGTTACATATTATTTGTAAAAATTAATTATTTATTAATTATATTAGTACTGCAAATAATTTTTCGATATTAATCGCGATCGCGTTTAGAATTCGACTGAGCCCCCCGTCTCGTACCACTATCTTATCGCTCGAGTATTATTGCGTGAATGATAACAAGATTCCAGCGGCACATAAACATTATATCACTAAAGCCAAATACAACACTATATATATACAATTTAATTCCTTGTCGAAATATTTTATGCATTATAACGTAACATACATATACGTACGCGTATATGCTATATTTTTTAAATTATAAATTCAATTTTAAATTAATTAAACGCACACATGATTTATATATTGGAGGCTTTCGTTAATCATTCGATTTGTGTCTCTTACTGTGCTTTAGAGATATAATTATTATTTCTCTCCCCCATAAAAATTAGAATGATAATTTATAATATTTTTGTTATTTTTATTTTACTGGAAATAATAAAAGAATATATCGTGAGAAATAAGCATTTTGATACAAACGATATCATCAAAAGTTGATTAATCGTTAACTGTAATGGTTATAGCAAATTTATTTCTCGATATTTGTTGCGATCACGACAATATACGGATTTTATTTCGAAAAAAGATTCGACAATATACGGACACACTACCTTCCTTTTCGCTTGAGTCGCGCTGCGCAAATAAATATTACAGATAAAGAAAAGAATAAAATAGATAATTTAATGATTCAATATTTCTTATTTATATTGATGTTATATTTTTAAATAGACAAATCTTAATTTAAATACATAAAAACTAACACTATCACAGAATTTCCACTTTATATGCAAATGAGAAGAATAATATGTGAGAATATTATAGCGCAGAACTGTAGATTAAATAATTAAAAGCTAGATATTATAAATATATAAAAATTTAGTTATCTATATTGGTACACTCTTAAATGTTTTCCATCATATTTGAAAAATTGGTTTTTTTTTACAAAGTTTTAATGATTTATTTCATCGAATGACGTTATATCGACATTAGTTAGACTAAGGACAAACTCACTGTAATCGGGTCTAATGGTGACTGTAAACCCATGATAATCGATAGACCACTACGGCTTTGGCTTTCGAGCCATTACACGCAAGCGATTTGCAATTAGATTCGGTGCGAGATGGAATACGCAATAACGACCGAGGCATGTTCACGTTGTGGGTTTTCTAATTTTCATATCATGCGATAGAACTCGGTAAAATAATCCCCGGTATTTGCGCCGTGCATTATTCAAGCATAACTTGATATTTTTTTTCTATCAATGAAAAAACAATTCAAATTGAAACAATATTACATGAAACGAGATTTATACGATTTTTGCATACATCACTGCATATTTAGGTAAAAATTCATTGTATATGAATAGCTAGACAGAGAGAAAAACGGACGAATGTGTCGTATCTAATAATGTAAAAAGTTTGAAAATTTTTAACATTGCGGTATATTTCGCAAATTTGAATCAACATCTCTTTTAAATATCAATATTGAATATAAAATAAAAAAAAAACTTTTTAATAAGTCTTATAATTATATAGACATTCTTTTCATATTTAATGTATATCTAATTTACTTTAAAGTTTGTTTTGAAAATGTACTTTCAAAATTTTAATACATGTTTTTTTATATATGAAAAAAATTAATAAAGTTACATTATTTTGTATTTTTTACATTATTTCTTTAATTTAATTAATTGGGAAAATTTTCGTAAAATTTTTTATTGTTTGTTATATATTTGTTTTAATACATTGTTTAAAATACATTATTTATAATACAATTTATTTGCATATTTAATTAATATTTTTTTAATGCAAATTAAATGAATAGACTAATGAGACTTTCAATTATGTATAATAATATTAGACATGATTTACACATTAAATTAATTTTATACAAACATATACGTTTTAAAGAGTGTAGCGTATTTTCTACATATTTTTATACATTTTTATTTATCTTATCTGAATAAATACAAAAAACAAGATATATGAAAAATCCTATCGGTTTAAATTTTGATCACACCATATTTTTCTTAAATAAAGAACACATTGCTTTAGATAATGATTTTATATTTCAATAAAAATAAATACCCATATATTCAAGTTATGTTGTAAAATTTTCGTACAGTCCATGTCATTGATGTAATCCTGTTACGAATGGCTTAGTCGTTTTAATTGATAAACCCGATAACTGTTAGCCAATAACCGGATCGCAATATATTGCGAAGGATTAATAACGGCAAAATCGGCTTAAACACATCCAGTTTTCGCTATTAAACGTAAAAATTTCCGAATAAAAACAATGGTCAGGAGAGAAAGAGAGAGAGAGAGAGAGATTATTTCGACTCTAGTTCATACATTGCACGCATATATACCGTATCGCGTTCGCGGTGAAGTCATAGCAATGTCCCTCAGTGTCTCCCTCCCTTGTTTATGAGCATTATTTAACAGTGGAAGCGGTGTAGTATAGATCAAGGGATAATTACACAGAATCAAATATACTCGAAATACAGCTATGATGATACGTTATCCGCCTAATGGCGTTAATGACATTAATTTGGCTCACATTCGCACGGAAACGTTTTTGATCCTGTTTACTACGCACCTTTACTCGCGCTATGTCACGGCTAGCACGCTAATGACGCGCTAATGGAATTGCCCGTCAACAGATTAGCAGCGTTTACGGTAACAAAAGTATTTTCGTTGTGGTATTTTTAAACAAGCTATCGTTTACCGCATTACCGCGGCCGGCGTCCCGGAAGCGCGCGAAAGTGATCACGGAAAACTTTCGATTAGACCCGCAATCACGTAATTGTTGGTGGTCGTAAAACGGTTTCAACAGAAAAACGTGCAAGTCAACGAAGAGAAATAACCTTTTTTCATTCCTTCGCGCTCGACAACTGCAACGTTTAACAACTTTTCTCGCGTTCGTTAGCTATCCTATTTAGAGAGTTTCAAGAGTACTTGAAACAATGTAATCGTTTATTTCTCTCGCGTTTTGTTGTTATATCAGTATTATATTTGCTTGGAGAAATAGGATATTTTTTTTTAACGGAGATAACATAATCAAGAAACAAAAGAGTTTTATACCATTATATTTTAAATGTATTGTAATTTACAATGTGAGATTTATCAATTAATATAAAAAAGGAAGAATTGATTCCGTATCAAATAAAAAATTTTTCCTACATGGAATGTATATAATTTTTAGAATACGCGCACAATTTATATGGTTAAATCTCTATTAATATATGTATTGTGCATGTATTGAAATATTCATTCATATTAAAATAACATTTACCATTTATAACAACTGTTTGCATTATGCATATTTAATGCGAAACTTTAAGAAATAAAGTAATTTCTGAATTGCATGTAAGAATTGTTTAACTTATAAAACAACGTTAACTTGTTGTGAGAACGTACAAGTATGTATTTGAATGCATTTCCCGTACACATAATAGCATTATGATAAACGTTACTACTTGTACGCTTAAAAGCATAAATCACGTCGGAGAGAGAATGGAGTTGCAGGTAGTTATATTAAATGCATATTTCTTGAACGAGCAACACATAGAAGGAATGCATAAATTTTCGCGACTTGGCGCAATCTGATTTGTATAACAGTTAAATTTCTGCTGTATAGGCGGATTTTTTACAAAATTATGACAAACGACAAACACATTTTAATAAAAGAACGAATTTTTTCGAGCTTATGTTGATTTTATCGAGTTTTTGACAAGGCTATGTAATGTAGATATTTTTATATTTTTTAGAATAATATTTTCGACTGTATTTCTCAAAGGTATTTTCTTCTCATAAATTTCATAAATCTTTTCATAAATCTTTTCATAAATCATTTATTTTTAATTACTTTTAAATTTACATATTGAATCAACGGTTCAATTGTGTGTGTACATGCTTGTAAGAAAAATCTTTTATTAATTTTTTTATTGTAGTATCAACTCGAGATTGATTTGCCTTTTTATACTTTATTATATATATTTAACTCTTTGTTGAAGTTTTAAAATATGTAACACTCCTATATATAGAATTAATAATTAATTGATTAATTGAAAATTTACAAACATACATCTTTTATCATTTCTTTATACTAAAAAATAATTTTATTATTTTTTACACATTTCCTTAATTTTTGATATTAAATATCATAATTGAACCTCAAATTAAAATTTTGTGTAGAAATAATCTACGCAATCCATTAACATTTGACATTAAATAAATTTGATGTTTATATCTATTTGTAACGCGACACGTCTTGCTGTTTATTTTATTGTTACAAAAAAATATTTCTATTCGGAAAAAGAATCTACTCTTAAAGTTTAATTTTATCATCTTGTTATAGTTCACAGCTTAGGTAAATATATATAGGTTGGCATCATAAAATAAATGCTGCATCTCATTTGAATACAGGACCACTATGCATAAGAGAAGCTTGAATAGAATTCCAAAAGCTTTTAACTGTAACTGTTATGTTCCATACGCGCGCTTTGCGAGGATACCATAAATTTTAGTGGAATTCAAGTCTGTGCGAATACGATGGCAAGGCGTATGTAAATTTTCAAATGAATGAAATGGCATGTCACGCATGAGCAAGTGTGTCAGAAATTAAAATTAAGCCGGGGAATTACGATTGTGTCGAGTTGAGACGAGTAGCGATATGAAATATTCTCGTTCTCCGCTAGAAAGTTTCCCCCGAGTCTAACAAAGAAATATTTAATGGGGGCGTGGATGTTTCGCGTAACATACGACTGGAAACTTTAGTACTTTGCTCGTAGATTTACTATCCCGTCGCGACGTATATACGGAGCTACCGATGTTCCGCTATTAAATAATCTCGCAAATTCTATTAACTCGATTTTATAGTGCAGACGGAAGCGACGGAACTAATTGTTTGCCGAAGATTCGAAGCGAGTGCGAATTTAACTTTATGTTTTCTTTCATTTACACAAAAAACTTTGCACCAACGACTATTCGAAATGAAAGTTCGAGAAGTAACGCGATTTTCTCAAAAAATAGTTTTTTGTCGAAGATCCCGGAATATCTCAAGATTATTCAGATTCAAAAATTAAATAAAAAATACACTACAAAATTTAAGGAAAATGTAATTACTATTTTACTTAAAGATATGTAAAAAAACGAAGTTACATCGGTTTTATTTCACATGTAGAAAGATATTTTCGTCGATTGTGTATGTTGTACGTATGTGTCGCTTTACGTAATTGAAATTTTGAATATAGAATCCTTTGAGAAAGACGGAACGTGTATACATATATATATATATATATTGCGCGCGCTGCGGAAGAAGGATGGTGACAGCTGCGAACGATTACTTCAAAACGTGACTCAGGAAAATTAGGGAAATACCGGATTTATGCTACCTGCTGCGGAAGGATAGCTCGTTCTGACCCGCTAAAATCTCCGTAAAACGGGGAACGCGTATTGTTAAACTATCCTAACACAGCAGCAATTACGAGGGGTGGCCAAAAGTGGTAGGCCAAAAAGAAAAAAAAAAGAAGGAAAACGCGTAAGGGTCGCCGAGGGGGCCTGGTAATATTATTTATGCCGAGTCAGAGAGGCTGAATGTGTCGTCGCGAATTAAGAGAAGCGATTTATAATCCGGCGCAAAAAGGGAAGAAATAATTCGGCGTTCGGAGAATAATGCGTTAAACGAGAAACGACGGCTTACGAATGAAGTTGACGCGCGGCTATTTATCTTGATGTATGCCTTTAGATATGTATATGTAACTATAGAGAGAGAAAGCTAACCACACGTGTATGCGTGTCGGGCGCAGCCCATAATTCTCGGCAACCTTTAGTCGATATGAGAAAAATTGTACCCTATCGATCATCCTTCTCAAGAAATTGATGACTAGATGAGGGAGCTTTTGCGCGGAGCCCAGGCATCATTTTATGCAGCTTCCCGCATGATATGCAAAATGCGTCGAGAAAATAATAAATACGAAATTTCAGCTATACTATTACACGCGAAACCTCCTTACTCATACTTTATTCATTCACGTATCGCGAGATATTCCGATATTCCGCGATTGAGTATCCGCGAAGCATTTTTTAGTAACATCTTCTTTAATTTTGCTTTTCTTTCGTATGAAAAATTGCAGGCGAAAAGAAAATCCAATAATCGGATATTTCAATTTCGGCGAAATTCTTTTGTTTCAGATTCTCAATTATGTCTTAGCTAGATAAGATTGTTCTATGAATCAATCGATGACAATATAATATTTAAATTCGATACATTGGTTTCTTTCAACTCAGACTTTAATATTGGAAAACGTTATGAGCTTGCATTGAATTGTTGTGTTGAGTTGTTGTGTGTTGAGATTTTATATTCATTCCTTTGGCGATGAAAAGCGGCGTAGTTACTGTTACGAAGCTGACAATTTAAACTTGAGATTCGATTTCCTTCGTTTCGCCAATATGATATCACGGCTTACGAATAGTGTGGATTCGCGTTTGTACAATTTGCGAATTGAACCAGTGAAATTTGCAATAGTATCACGTTTACTTTGCTTTTCCAACTGTTTCTATTCGCAATGCGATGTCACTTTTTTTTTACCTAAACAGATTATTTCGAAAAGATATTTAAATAAAAAGAGAGTTTTACGCAATCGATGAAAATCGCGTTGTATGTGGCTAAAATTCAATATCATAATACTTGTATTGCACTCATTTGTGTGTGTATATAATTTTAGAATAATATAGATATAAGAGAAAGATCAATAAAAAAATATTATATTTATCTTTATTTATATTATTCTAATTACTATTATATTAAATTTTTCAAATATATTAATAACGGAACTTCAAATTTTAGGAAATATATATTTTAAGAATTTTTAAAATAAAATCTAGAATATTTTATACATTATATTACACAATGATTCAAAATGGACCATTATGGAATTAAACGAGTAATTGATTTTTGTTAGTAAAATTATACTGCCCTAAGCCCTAAATTTACACTGTGGCAATGCTATATCTCTATTATTAATAAATAATACAAGCTTAGATTTTAGAGTAATTTTAATGTCTCGCGTTATAACACAAGCATGTGTTACGCTAACTGTAATTGCAATATTTGACAATATATTCAATTTGCTGATTGTTTGCACGACAGATTTTGATAGAATAAATTTTGCAAAATACACGTTCTGGAAAATTACAATGACATACAAACGTTAAATTTATGGTACGCATTAAATATTAAAATACATAATAATATAAATATGTAATTTAAACAATAACTGTATTTCCTAATGAATTGTATTATAACGCCGTTCGACTAGAATCGATTTGCACTCGCGATGCTTTGTTAATGATTGAAAATTTCGGGAATGACATTGATAAGATTTTCATATCATATCATATCTGATATATACAAATATTATGTCAGTTAAGTAAAGACGTATGGTGGATGGTGGACCTTTCGAAAATATACCCTCGAAATTCAGTAATACATATATTTCGCATAATATTATAAATAACAGCCGTTTCGACAAACTTAATTCTAATAATTGTAAAGAATGATATAAAATGATACAGAATATGCATTTTGTAAAGAATGATGTATAGAAAATATGTGTAAAGAATGACATATATAGAGATTGATTATATATACATATATTCTGCGAATATATTTTATCTTTAATTTTAGTTTATATATTTATTCATGCTTGCATTATAATGCGAGACAGTAAAATAATTGTAGAGAATAAATATTTCTTATAGGATAATACGATGATATGCGAAGCGTCTTGAGCTATTTCCTTCCTACTTGAGTCTCGCTACCCAACTGACGAGGTTACCATCGCGTGTCAACAATAACGCCGAGAAATGAAGTACAAACACAGTGTGATTGTTTGTTGTTGCCACGAAATATTTAACGCGCTACTTAAAACGATGTTATACTGTTATACGAAACTTATTTCTGAATTATATTATTTATGTGCGATCGCCTCATTATGTCAGTCGCGTGATAAGACTCGAACAGCAATCATTTCATACATCGTCGTATTATCCTTTGAAATGAGATCGTAATAAGTATTAAAGTAAGAAATGTCGAAAAGACGACCATTTTCTTTACACGATTATTACATTACATTACAATTAACAATTATAAATTTACACGATTAATTTTCGCGATTATAGTGTCTTATAACTAGGCATTAACTCGACTCTCATAGTATTGCGTAATATCAGAACGAGAAGTTACAATGTCATTTGCTGTTCAAACATGCCGCGCAGTTATATTCCGCTGATTAGTGCGCCCGTAATTAAATGTATTTTCGTGAAGGACTGTTTTATGAGTGTTATAAAAAAATAATGGACAAACACAAAAAAAGAGAAGAAGATCGAGAGAGGCATCGGGCAACAGCGAAGCATAAGATGAACAACTTATAATTTTGTTAATTTATTATTTATCATTTGTGAAATAAATTGCTTATTTAATGATAATATTCTATTTTCAATTATTATATAATACTGTGTATATAAAATATTTTAGATTTTGTTGAAAAATTCTTAAAATATTTAATAGCATGTTTATAATAATTTATATTTCTATATGTATAAATAAAATATTTTAACATTGTTCTATAAAAACTTATAATTATTTATTTCATATATATAAAAATTAAATTTTTATTTTTGAAATTTACAGAAGCTTGTATAAAAAAACTCTTTGCAAATTAAATAATTTTTTAGTTAAATATTTGTTTAATGGAAAAAATAGAAAATTTAATTGCACGCAATAATTATTTTCTATAATATTAATTATAATTAAATAACATTGCTTTATATAATTTGGATAAATTTTTGTATTTTACAGATCATTGCAGTTGCATTGTATATCAACTTCGCCATTGCGCATCGTGTCGGTGAGTTTTAAATTGATTTTTATTTTAATCTCATGATATATTGGCGAATATTATTTAGATGTCAGTGTATAAAATTTTAAATTTGCAACATATACTTGCAACAATATATATACATGTCTTTATGACTTATTTTTATAAATTATTTGAAAAAAATCAGGGTTTATTATTAATTTCTATACTTATTATTATAAAAAGAAATATTATTATATAAAAAGAAAATAAAAATTCAAATAATTAGGGAAAGTTAGGGATCTATTGTCTTGAAAATTATATAGAAAATTATATAAGCGTGGAAAAACTGACAGCTGTATCTCCTCAACATTCTTTTGGAAAGAATTGAAACAATAAGTGTTCGAGCTGGTACGATAGGGTGTATTAAGGAATTCGTGAACGTGTGTAAACGTAAGAAACCATCAGATAGCAATGTTCTATTCGGTGTGTATAGGCGAAAAGCTCGGTGGAGGATTCGTAAAACAACCCGTAATCCTGGATTTACCCAACGCTTAAGCTAGGGATGTGGGGAAAGACCGCTTCTTTGCCGCGGTGAATGTCGGTGGGTGTCGTTCTGGTATCCCAAAATTGCAATAAGATGGCTAACTGCGGGCCTGATGTACCGAAAGCAGGCCACGTACTTTCATTGCAGAACCAGAACATGTTAAGAGTAACTAAGTTCGCGAAATTGCGACAGCTTCCAAGTTAGAGTGGAAGATCGCGCGCGCATTAGCAAGTGCATTAAAAGTCGTTTTGTCGCGCGATTCTCTGTTTCGGTTCATTTAATTAAAAGTAATTGTACCGGCGCCGAATCTTGTTTCGAGAAATATTAGTGGAAGGTGGAATACTATATAACGATGCTTCTCTCTTTTATGATAACTAACTTTTTTTACACATATAATTTGACTTCAGTTTGTTTATGCTGATATTTTAAAATTATTGTGACATATGAGTCCGTACTAGTTGTCGTAAAGAAGTTGCTGAGAAAGAAGATACTAGACTCACAATCAGATTTGCTTGTCGATGGAAATTTTGCTTATTTTGAAAGTTCTGGAATAAATGGCGTATAGGTCCTTGGCGACGTCCGCGGATAAATAGCTTTGCACTGTATCTCGTCAGTTTCCAGTAGGAAGGAAGAAGGATTTGCCAGATCTGAGATGTAATTCCAACTTTCTAGTGAACTAAGGACAAGATAATGACGGGAGATATAAATCTTGGATTTACCATGAGTTTAGGGCATTCCGATATTTTATATCTCCAATTTTTCTTGTGTATCCGTAAATCCTTTACTCAAATTGTAATTCATCAAGTGATTAATTACGTAATATCACTGTATAGTAATTGCACAACTCTTTGCAAAATGAACGAACAATGGACGATGTAAAAGTAGCTTAAAATAAAAATATATAACCATTAAAAAATATTATAATATACTCAACTGTAAAATTTTAAACTAACAAAAATTTAAATGTATCGCGTTAACAGAAAATTAATTTAAAATATTTTATATTTTATATGCAATATATTATATTTCATATAATTTTATTATTCATACTCTGCATAATATAATGTAGTATATACATATATATAATGAGAGATAAAATATCATAACACACACGCGTACGCACGCTTACACATACACACGCTTATACATAAACAGAATACGACAGAATCCAATGAGAAATATTTTTATATAAACAAAAAAAGCAGTATAAATATGCAGAACATAAAAATGCTGCACAATCTTAGGCTGCTAGATAAAACCGTCAAAAGGATCAAGGTTTCCACGCTTACGAAGTTGTAAACCATGAGTACCGTGTGTGATATCATGCAGGACTCACACGGAGAGAAATATCCGTGTCGATAAACCAGCAAAATCATTCTACACGAGTTTCCAATATTCAGGATTGGCTAAAAGATAATCTTATTATGCGCAATTAAATAAATTTTGCAGTATCGTGTTGAGCCAGAAGTAGATTTAGATTTTCTGGGATATACTGCGATTTTGCTACTTCTTTTATATGCGATTTTAAATTTACTATTTCGAATATTTGAAATATATTCAATACACTGTTTTTATACTATATCGTTTTCTTTATTTATTATAAAAATTTTGTATGCCTTTGGAATTTTTAAGTCTTCAAAAATATTCTATTAGATAATGACTCAAATATATAAATATGATTTTGTTTCAAACATAGTTACAATTTTTTATTATACCTCGTTGCGGTCTACGTTATCCGATAAACTATAACACGATTAATAAAAATCACGATGCTGTGGAAGGGAGCAAAACTTCACCAAGCTTAAGCCGAGGTCGACTTTACTTGGCAACCGTGATCGATAAACTTACATTGCACGATTGTCGGATTTATTTAGCATCTATCACTTAATGCATATTTATAATTGTATAAAAAGATATATCACACAATACGTTTTATTTTTGTTTGATACGGAAAAATTTACTATAAAAAGCATAATTACGATGATCTTTAATTTTTGCTTTTTAAATTAGATGATTGTAACTAGTAAATGTGATATAAATGTATGATATACCGTTTTATCAAATAATTTATAGATTGTAAAATATCTAAAAATAATGTACTATAATTTTTTAAAATGTTTTGTAGCGTTAATGTATATTTCATTTTTTTATTATTTAAATATTTTTGATAGCACTCATTGAATGCACGTCAAAGTTTAAACGCTTCTAGCGATTACTAAGGGCCAATTTCACCAACGTCGATTAACTTTAACCTCCAGTTAAATTATATCTTTGTATCTTTTTAAGAACGTATCTGAAAAGAGACAAAGATATAGTTTAACCGAAGATTAAAGTTAACCGACGTTGGTGAAATTGGCCCTAAGTTGTCACGTTAAAAACAATGGAGAAAGATGATATCTAGATATCAGCTTCTCGATATCATGTCAAAAAATGTGTAATTTCCCTTTATTTAAAAATATTTTCGCTCGGTAGCGAAATTTTCTTGTGTCTCATATATAAACGGAGGCTCGTTATAACGCCATATAAGTGCTAAAAGATAAAACAAGAACATCATATAGCAACGTGTGTATTAAACATTAGCTTTGAGTGCGGAACGGGAGTGATTTTAATTAGTTTCCGGTTTCTCTTTCAAGATAAGGCCACGTTAATAGAATAATATTCATAATAGCCGTCGGCATTATAAGCGATATCGAACCAGGGAAATATCCCATCGTCGAGGAAAGGCGTTCTTGCTGGCGCATATAAAGCGCAGAAAATGAGAGAAGAGAGAGGCGGGATAGAGAAGGCCGAATAGGGCCGGAGTAGGAAGAGAGGAAGATCAGGAGGCGTAAATTGAAATCGAGGCGAATCGGGTTTTCTGTCGATCTAGCTCGTTACACTCATCATAATCGTTAACGTCACGGAGATTAAGGCACCGAGAGATACGCCGATCCGATTCGATGGAGGTACCGAAAATTCCTCTGTTTAATTCCGACTTTTCACCCCTTTTTTAAATTAGACTATCGTAAAGGCGGCACGCAAAGTAGGCGCACGATATAAGGTCCCGATTAGAAACTCATTTCCTCAGCTATTTTTACACTCTCCGTATCACACAAAACCCCTTCACTATTAAACGCCGGTATACATAGCACGATATCGTACGTTTTACAAGATGGTCATCATTGAATGACTTTTTAACACAGCTTCTGCGACCAATTTGCAAACAATTCTTTTTTACGAAATTGTCAGGAGAAGCTTTCATTTTTATTACTTTTCTTTATTAAGTTTTAAATTTTATTAGACTTATTAAAATATACATCTGAAATTAATTGTAAAGAATATAATTTTTTTCATATATTCTCTTTCTTGAAATTTAGTTTGAAAAAAGTTTATTTTCAATTAATTAATCGAAAATTATATATCAATATTTTTGAGGAAAAATTTATTTTAAATCAGATTTTGTAGCGAAATAAAATGTCCGGTAACTTTGAATCATTCTGTATGGCGTGCTCTGAACGACACCGACAAGCTTTTAGGACTTCTTTAGCCACTAAACATAACAATTTTTTCGTTAGGTATTTTTTTCAGCAGGTACTTCTTTATCAAGATATTACGCATTAACCTGAATATGAAAACGATCGTAAACATGCTAGCTTTTCCATGCCGATAATTTTATGTACAAAATTACAGAGTTTTTATTATGCATTTGAAAATTTAAAAATTATGAATAGAATTTGCAATTTAATAGTAATTATTTAATAGCATTTGTTATATAATATTAACAATATTACGAAGAAATAGCCTATTGATGAGCAAATTGCTTTAATTACATAAAGATGCATTGCATTTACAATTCGGGCATTTGCAGTCTTATAAAAAAATATAGAAAGAAAATTTTCGACCTATATTAAAGAAATTGTAAAAGATTTTGTTCAGAGATATTATTCGCGGAAATAAATTTCATTTTCCCGATTTTCAATTAGTTGGCCGTGGAAACGAACGGCGAGACAGTTTCTTTGAATAGATGATTGGTAATGGGAATTTGCAGTATGATATTTGCGATCGATTACGTCACCAAGATAATTTAGGAGAATCCGTTTGAAGAGGTCGTCCATCAAGCGGCTGTCGGATCTCTAACTGCGAGGAATTCAATTTTATTCGCACGAGTCTTTTCGCGTCTGTAATTTGTACGCGGCACGCTAAGCAGATGCTAAGTGATAAATACTTGATTCGAAATTAATTATCTGATTAATTTTCATATTAGATAATTAAAATGCTTATCATATAACGTTAATACATATATGTTATCGTGCAATGAAATAGTATTGTCGCGAATACAGTATTTGCTGTATATCTTTGAACCTAGTTGTCACCGAGAAGCTATTATCTCTTTTCCGCTTTTAATGCTTTCCCCTCTTTAGAGAAATCTCTCTCGGTTAAAACATAGTAAAATTGCGCATTGTCCAATAAAGAGTGCTAAGACGACGATAGGAACGTTATTCAGAGTTAAAAGCCGACAAGCTTTTACGAGGCTTAAATTGAAGGACGTCAGTCTTAAAAAAAGCCCACGATCGATCTATCTATGACATGTGATTTTCGCGAAATTTAACTCGTCATTTAGTTAACGAGCGCCTGACCTTAATCGAATAATAAAACCAAGTTATCGTTTTGGCAATTCACCACGTAGACATAGAACATCACTCAACTTGATTAGAAAGCGAACAGAAGATGCTGCGAAGAAAGGATTACTTTGGAAATGAGCAACAATGTCAGAGTCGGGTCGAATAATTTCATTTGCGTGAATGTAATGCAACCTGTCGCCTCCCTACGTCAGTTCGATATAAAATCTTGCTACGGCTTTACGAATTATCGCAATAGTAAAACCTGGGGGCTGTGGCTTTTTGAATTATTCCTTTCTATTATGTATATTAATTAAAGGGCTTCCTCATCACTGTCAAAAAACACTTAGGATTGTTGCAACATGCGACTGTATCACTGCATGTTCGTAAATGCTTTTTGTTAATTTTCAATCTATCTGTTATTGTTTTCCAATCAACACAAGTACCATTCAGTTACATGTTGTAAAATCTGTCCTACATATTGCGATATGATATTCGGAACGTACATACTGATAAACGTTTCATTGCAGTTATATATTTGTAAGTGCGATCGATTTTAAAGCAACGATAGGATGATACACGCAATAGTCTGAAATTTGAAGGTTGCCCTTTCAACTCTTTGACATTTTCGCTCCCCGGTCCATCGTATTCTACGTTAATTTATAAATATAGTGCAGCTATAAAAATAAAATATTGGATAAAATATTGCATATTATATATTTCGAAACTCAATATGTATCGCGTTATAGCTCCCAGATGGCTTCTGGAACGTGTATCGCAATATTTATCAAGAAGAACTTCGTCCGATTGGAAAGAATCATATATATATGCAACGGATTTCATGCATTGAATTTAATGCAATCAAATAAATGTCGATTCTTAATGCCGCATGCGTACCTTCGAATCTGTCATGCGTTTTCGCTGCAGTGTATCGAGGTTTTCCTGCACTATTTCCATGTAAAGTAAATGGCGGGAACGGAGAGACGGGTATGAAAACGAGAAGAGAACGAGGAAACGTGAAGTTAAACTTTCGCGAACTATCGATGGAAGTTTCATCGCGAAAATTCGCAAAATCCAACTCGCGCTCGTTCACGTTATTCGCAGCTTGGTATCCGACTAACGCATTCGCGACAAACGCGCTTTTTTTTTTTTTTTTTGTTTAAATCGACGCTCTCGGTGAACGACAAAATTGGAGAGAAGATCAAAACGGCTCTACTGTGGTTGACCGACAAAATGTATGACGCAAAAAAAGAGTAACAATGCGGTCAGAATCGGCTTAACGTCAGTTCACGGTGGCGATATTATTCTCTGATTTCTTCGTGAAAACAATTTTGCATCTGCGGTGTGACGGCATCGCGGTGATCGATCATCCCCACCTCAAAATATTATATAATCGAGATTTGCCAGCGCACTCTTAACGCCGTTTTGTTTGCCGAATGAAATTTTTGCCGGCGAATCGTCGCCTCTCGCGAAACTCAACGAGCGCATTCCGGAAACTAAGCGACATATCCGCAAAATAATAGCGCGTGACGGACGTATCTCGAATCTCTCGCCAATATGTTTATTTAAATACGAATAAAAAGATGCCATTTATTCTAATTAAAATTATTATCGTATTTTATAGTGTTCGCTCGTGGAGAGACCAAGGTTTTTTTTTATATCACTTTCTCAGATTTACGATGACGCAAACGACCGTAACACGCTAAACCCGTAAAATATCTTTTCTTGATGCATTTTAATAGCTTAATAACGGAATACTTTCAGCGAGATATCATATAATAACGTTGACAATGTTTCATAGTACTCTGGATATTTTATTTGTCCTGCCCTCATCTTTAGCATTTTTTATATCGTAATTAAAGATTAATTAAGTTTTATTTTTGACATAAAATATGTTGATAACTAAATTTCAGATTATTATTGGATTATTATTATTATCTATACGAAATATAGTAATAAATAAGAATTTGTTATCTATTACGCGTACATATTGTCGAGGCTTAATTCATTAAACGATTTATTTTTAATTACTTTTTAAAATTTATTGATATTTCGACGCTGAAAAAATATTCTGCGTTTTCAATATATACAATCGAAATGTCTCGAACATCTTGCGCATGTGAACTATTTATTGTCAGAGTTCGTCTTGCCATATCCTTCTCAGTTGCTTGTATTCATGAGTTTCTATATGAGAAATGGCAGTCTACGTTATCATCTTCATAACGAGTCTCGTGTGCCTTAGATTACATCATCAGGAATTGTAGCATACTAGCCTACTATATAACGTAGAAGTCTTTGAACTAAAATGTTACATAATAGCATATCAAAATAGCTCTGAATTAACGAAATTATTTATTTTTTTTTTTTTTTAAAGAGTGTAGAGAGACCTAGATAAACTGATTGACTTTTTAGCTTTCGTAGAAATTGATTACAACTTAACTTATAGGGAGTTAATCTTTTTTAAAATAAATATAAAAATTCGAAAGTATAACATAAAAGATTAAAAGATATAAAGAAATATTTCAAAATATTTTTAATAAATATTAAAATATTTAAAATATAAAATATATTTTAAAATATTCTTTTACTCGTTTATCTATCTAACCGTTAGCCGATTTGTGCAATGTAATAAATGGTCGAGGACGATATTTAGTTATCGATTTGAATTAAATGCATTAATGTGCATATTTTATGGTGTCCTCAAATATAAAAACTTACGCGCGATTTTATTGCTGATATCTGTTGATCACAGTAGTCTTTTTCTTTACGACTCACAGCGGTCTTTTTATTTACGATCTCAAAGCATAGAATAACGATTTCTTATCAGAATAGCAATATTTATAATATTTGAAAGACATTTACAACTTTCTATATGCTTGTAAATTCTCGATATATTTTTTTATATTATCTTTTGAAGGAAAACTTAAAGTTGAATCAAACAATTGTTTTATATATAACAGAAGCCGTAGAATTTCATGCATTTTAACTTTATCTTGGAGAATAATCTGTAAAAAAAATAAATATTGTTTTAGAAAATTTATAAAAAGGAGAATAACTAAAAGAAGCAATTACTGCATTCTAATTAAATCTTTGTGCATGATAATGAAAAAAATGACGGTCCAACGATAGTGAAAATAAAGCTATTCTTGTCTTTAATCAAATTTGTGTAAAAATATTTCCTTTCTCTTTAATCATTGCATTATTTGCAATATTTACAATATATACTACAAATTATGTTTAAATTATTACAAACTATATTCTAAGAAAAGAAAAAATGAACTATTCTCTTGATGTTATTATATAAAGAAGGAAAAGTAACAAAATCTCACAATGTGAATCCTACTGCGATCATTATTTTATCGTAGCTATAACCTGCTAGTCATTCTTATCGACAATCTGCAATTTTCTTTCCTCACGCGAAAGGAGGGTACGTAAGCACTATACTGTTTCAATGTCATTTCTCTCGATAGAAAATCGAATCTGATCGAATTCAAGAGCAAGTTGATAATGCTCGGCAAAATAAATTATCCTTCGTCAAAAGTAAATATGAGATTGTAGATATTAAACGATGGAGATTGAAAGATGAGACATAATAGTTATTGTTGAGAATGACAAGTAGATAACGGACAAGAAATATGTAACTTTGGTTACAATAATGGCCTTAGCGATTAAAGCTCAACAAGGACATTAGCGACTAAAAAGATGTATTGTAAGACACAGTTCCGCGTTTCATAGAAAATTACATTTTACGCTGTGTCAGCAAATTTTCAGACTCTTAAAATATAATATAATATTGTTCAATATAGTTGAACTAATTATATACTTCACACCTTGCGCAAATAAAGAGGAAGGTATTATTCTAAGAAACGAAAATAAGTTTGAAATTTTTAAGACTTCTTTTCATATCTTCGAAGTCTTTTAATTAAGAAAATTTTATTGGAATTCAATACATTCCATATTGTAATCGCGACATTTAATATTGTCCTGCTTATAGGCCCAAATCCCGGAGAAACGTCGCCCGTTAGTGACACTAATTAAATATCGTTAGCATATGGTAACTCGTTCGATAAAGGGTTATAATAGGCTCTGATAGAAGGTATAGCGCGCACTGAGAGGTCGACATGAACGTTCCACATACCTAACTTGCAGGCCTCCTTTTATTCAATTATGTCTACAATCGCTGTCGTATAGATATAAACCGTTTCGCGGATGTTTGACATTATGCCTTCATTATCGCTACGCAGAGGAAGTTCGCTTGTAAAACTTTATGTTTACGCGACAGTTACGAGGCTGCCGACCAAATTTTCTCATCCGATTCATACACATTTAATGGACAACTAAACATTTTATCCATTTTTAATCAGGCTTTAATAGACACGTGTATAATTATTGACGTCATTACTCGTTTATTGCGCAGTTTGTGCTTACGCAAGTAGTGAAAAATCTCTCTGTCAACAGAGCAATCGAACGATCGTATTCAATTATAACGATATTATTGACAATTGGTAATATTCTTCGGATGATTTCGAAATAATATAATTATACAGCTCAATTATTCCGTTTATCTATCGCCGCGTGGCCGAATTCACCGTCGCGCCTTTGTGCGCATGACATTACGTTAGGCGTCAATAACTAATACGTCAGAGTAACGAGGCCACACGTAATAAGTAATTTTCCCGAGCGACCTGAATAATTCCTGTCCATTATCCAATCATGCGAAAATAGTGTTTCCTTTCTTCGGATGTCTTGGAAGTATGATGAAAGGCGCTCGTCATTGAGTTTTCTTTTCTTCGTCTGCCTAGTAATTAGAGCGACCTGGAAAGGCATTAGTTTACCGTCAACAGATCTCTCTTCCCTCTGTCCATAGCTAATTGAAGACTTAAGCGAAAACATTGAAACTACAAATTTCATACCCTAATAATTAGTTTTGTTGAAAAACACGTGTATCAAGCTTCGATATCGAATTAAACAGTACCAAGTTTACAATATTTAAATTTTCATAAATTTAGGATAAAATATAAAGCATTGCAAAAATAGTATTACATTAATTAATTTGTATAATGTTACATTTTAATTTTTTAATCAAAAATAATAAAAATCTCTCACATAAAAAAGTTCTTTTAAGCCTTAAATTGTGCCTTGACGAAACACATCTTTTTAAGGATATATACATACGTATTATTAATATCTTCAACTTTATATCGTTTCCCATTAGAATAATTTTTTAATAAAAGGACAATAATAGATGACATTTTTTTTGTTTCGACAGCTGATCAAAACAAGTTGCTTCGCGGTAGAAATTAATGTCCTCATTTCAGAGTGATAGTAGTATAATAATAAAATTAATCTATTTTTATACATATTTATATTAAAATTGATCGCGATCAACTATTGGCTTATTTTGTCGAAAAATTAAATATAAATAAAAGAAAAAAGTTTTCTTTTCTAGAAAGTAATGTGTCGCGTGGTGAATCAATAACTGAATTGAATCCGCATCAAACTTGCAGTTTTGCGGTCTTGCTTTACACTCTGCTTTCCGAGTGATTCTCTATGAAACATTTAGAATGTCATGCAGAGCCTGGTATGTTTTTCGAGGATCATGTTATTTTCTTTTCTTTTTCTTGCGACATGTATCTACACTTCGATTTTCTCTTATCCTTGACGAGGATTCGCCCGCTAGGCGGGTTTATTCCGATCAAGGACGCCCATTGCTCACGCAATATACAGGACAGCGTAATTCACTCGCACGCTGTGCTTGAAGTTTCTTTTCCCTGAACGAAGAAGACGTTCGTTGAACGGGGAAGGTCAGGTCGTTACGTAGAGATATGGCGATGAAGACAGATCTGGTCTATCGATTGCTGTGTGGTAGATACATTGAAATCCCTTAAAGTTTTCCATTGAAGTCTATGTTACAAAAGCTGTAATAATGTTTTCTAAAATGTATTTTAATGAACGGGGCTTTGCAATATCTTCAGAACCTTAAAATTAAGAATACGAGCATTTTAAAAATATAAAAAATTATTTGTGAGTCTCTCTCCTACTATGTATGATTTTTTATAAGATTATTAGTCTGAAAAATAACAATGCTGTTGATATAGAAATAATTTAAAAATTGTCTTTTATTGTATTAAATTTTTCAAGTTTCTCAAAAGACAATATTCAAATGAGAAGGAAACAGAGAGAAAGAGAGTTACAGAAAAATTTTACCGAATAAAAAATTTGATAATAAATATTAAGTTAATAAAAAAATTCATATAATTATAAAAGAATAAAATATTATATTATATTGAGAATAGTAAAAAAAAAATACGCCAAAGATACGTCTTTTATTAGACAATCTATTTTTTCAAAATGTCGTATTTTCAAACTTTGCAGCAACATCTAATGATTAGCCAAATTCAATCTCGAATACTTTCAAATAATCATGAATAGCTGGTTTTCGATATAAAGTCATGTTGTGTCATGCATTCACATTTCCTGCGATTCAGCGAGGAAATTCATTGCCGCTTTCGAGTCAGAAAAATCTCTGAAGCGGCATGAAAAGGCTTGCGCATGTGTAGTCACACATGAGATACTGGCGCGACAAATCAGAGTTACGGACGGAAAAGCTGCTCCACTGCTTCGTTGCCCGAGAGCGGATGCTTCCGCTACGGACTTTAGAAGACGAACTGCAGGTTGAAGGTGTTATACAAAAGAAGAAAAATCGGAAAAAGGTGGGGAGAGAAAGATAGAAATAGATAAAGAAAGAGAAACGGAGAGAAAGAGAGAGATGGGAATCCGGGTGACGGGTGAGTGAATAAAACACCGTGTGGAACGTCAACAACGGGGGGTGTCTAGGTACTCGGGAGACAGCGGGAGATTGGATTAAAACTCAAAATCGAGTTGTCCTCTCTTCTTCCACGCTCGTTCAAATTTACTTTGCGAACTTTCCATATTCCCGACTCGCCGCGATACGTTTCATTCGCTCGTGGTAAGAGGAATGACGTCTTTACTTTCTTTCGATGGAAGTTGAAAATGTCGTCCAGACGAAGAAAGGCAAGCTCTGATGTTCTTATGTAATCCGGTCGAATCCTATTCCCTTCGCGTCTTCAGTCTCGATCAAATGACCACCCATGGTGATCAGAATCCCTTTGATAGAATTTTCAAGTCGAATAGGATTCTGCTTTACTTACGTATTCGATCACGGCTCGCCGAGAACTTACAATGAGCAAAGTTTGTCCCAGGTCGGTGTCCGACGACAAGAAACAGTAAGACAATATTCTCTATTAGATACGGAAAGATACTCCATGCTTTTATTAAGCGTGACCTTTTACATTGGCGGAATGAAATTCGATTGCGACTGTGCGCGAAGTGACATTTATCTTGCCTTTCCCGCTGTGATTTAATAATAAAAAGAGATTTTGCTAAAAGAGCTAGAAATTGAAGGAAGAAGCTTAGTAAATTAAATATCTCAAATAGACTCGCCAGAAATTTACACATATACGATTATTTATTCTGTTTTGGATTTTATCCTTAATTATATAAAAAGTTAATAATACTTTCTATTTACGAAGAAGGATAAGACATTAAGCAAAGAATTTGTCCTCTCCTTTCAAGGTCGCGCGAATAATTAATAAATAATAAACGATAATTGCGAATCATTAAATAAAGAAATGTACTTCTCGATTTAATTGCCACAATTCTCCACGTGTCTGATATATATATATATCGTATAGATTATCAGCCGGTCGGCCTAATTCGCTTGATTAATTATTTCAAACGTCATATGAACGATCGCAAATCGCGTACCATATGATTAATGTGGATTTAGAATGAAACATTCATAGATACGTAATCTTCCGAGCAACTGAGTAAGATCGAATTTCGATCGATATAATGAGGACTGTAACGTGCTCTATAGCATCTTCTCAAATTGATTATTTCCGAGCAATTTTACACCTGGACTCCGTTCGATGGACGAAACTCAATTCCGTCGATTGCCATTGCCGCTATTGATCCTATTGACGATTGATATTGATTAATTACAATTTCTCAATGACGACAGCGTTTCGTCTACGCATTGATCGGAAATGCATATCATCGAGACGAGAACCCAGCATTCATGTTCCGAATTATTGTGATGTATAGTCAACATTATGCCCCGCGTACACAAAACACGGTGAATTATGCGCAAGGAATAGGCATGGACGAGCTGTCACGTATTCGTCCCTATCTATATGTATATGACGACATATGAATAACATTTCGAGATATATGAATAATAGAAAAGTTAATTACATAGTTACAAAGATATTATGAAATGAACGAAATAATGCTTAACGTTTTATCATGAGAAATTTTATTATTATTGTGTGTACTCGAATTTTATCTTTCGTTAATATTCTCTTAAAACTAATTTTAAGATTCTTTTATAATTCGTGATATTAAATATTTTAGTAACACAAGGTTTTAATTTAACTTCGTTAAATTGAGGTGAAGCAAACTAGGAAGAATTTATGCTATTTGTCTCTGTAAAACTTTATTTGCAGAAGATATTTTACTTTTATTTCACTTTTGAAATAGAATTTGATTCTCTGTAGCCGCTAAAGAAAGTTTCAAATTTTGTTATATATATCTTGTAATATTTTTTAGTAATAAGTAAAAAAAAATTGTGTCGCAAGATTTTCGTAAATAATTCGTCAAAAAGCTTTAGTCGATTTCTTAACGCATAATAAAATCCAATATTTCAACCTACTGTTGATTTAATTAGAAAATGATTTCGCACAAGTTCTCCAATTAATTTCTCGCGTATTGAACAGTTTCAAAATCAATCTAATGTCATCAAAGAAACTGGAACACATAATCAGAGAATGTGCACCTCATAGAAAGCTGAAACATACAAGGAAATTTTTTTCCGTAGTACCAAACTTGGTTGTTTATTAAATACATATTTATTCCGCTGTTTACGAGTCATGAGAATATTAAATATCAAAAGTATTTTACGTAATCGTAATGAGTGAACATTTCGCCGATTAACAACGGGCGCGAATAACACGATACTGATAATTTGTCGTCGTTCGACGGTGTTTTCATTGCACGTAATTATCGGACTTAGAAAGTTTCGCCCGTTGGAAACTTCGTTAGAAGATCTTTACTGTAAGAAGCTTTGCGTAAGCCTTTATAAATCCCTCTGCATTAAATATAATCGGTATATCGACGAAACGGATTAAAGGCTAGTCGCCGCGACGAAAGCCGATAAATTTCTTTCGACAATGGGAATAGTTTTGTAATTAATTCGTTTACTTACCCCCATCCTCTCTCGGCAACAACTTCGGCTTGTTTCTTCTCTCCTTAATTTCTCCGCGAAGAGAAACGCATAACGCGAATCAAGCGTGGAAAGAGAGTGGTGACAAACAATAAAAAGAACAAGACACAATGAGAGTTTTTTTCATCTCTTTTTTTATAAAACCAAGTCGTATAGCGCGTACTGATAGATTTTTTAAATGTCAGTATACAGTATCAGTAGTTTACTCTTGTTTTTTTCTTGACCTTAGTAGCATATACCCCGCTCGCGATGAAAACGTTCGGTCCATCTCGCATCTCATTCGTTCGAGATCGCCGCGTCGAGATTGATCGATCGCCCGTCTTTTGGCGCACTGTTGAAAATATGCGATTTGAGCACAAGGTACGGCGAACGTAGATCAGTAAAGCTATTCGGTCATTCTCGCATCTCGCGCATTTCTTCGTCGCTGAAGTACTTTGATTACTCTCGCCATTCTCTGTCCTTCCCTTTCTCTACCATCCCCTCGCTCTCTCTCTCTCTTCCTTTATGCTATCTCTCACATGCACACACACGCACGCATACACATATACATTTTACCTCTCTTACCGTACATATCTCTTCCTTTATTTTCTCTGCTTCCCTCTTTCCGTCAGTTATTTTAAGCGTCAACGAGGAAGAGTATGTGAATACTCGCTCGGAGAGAAGTACTGTTGTGTTAAAAAAAAATAATTTGTTTCATTTAATGCATCGGTCATTCTTATATAGTTCGCATTTTTTTTCTCTATCGGTTATTTAACGCCTTATAACATTATTACGCAGTATTACAACGATTCCGCCTCTTCTCGTTGGTCAATTTGTGTTCCACCTTTTTTTAAATGATTTTTCTCTTTAGTACATAACGAACTTATACGAGTAGTAGATAGAGAATATTACGCCTTAATACGGTTAAGTTGATTCATATTATACAAAAATTATTATCTTTATTGCGGACCAAATGTGTGTGTTATACAAGTATTTATAACGTACAATGCACATCATTGTTTCTCACTCGCACGTTCTCCCTTTTTTTCGCCATTCACGTCTCTCGTATTTTTTCTCACTCTACTTATGTCCGCGTTTTGCGAATTTATCGATTTTCTTTCACGATTTCCTCCCGCGATTTCCTGTCCGAACGCTGTCCGCGCTTCGATAACATTTATATCCGCGTTTATGAGGCGCGAGAAAAATTTTAAATTATCTTTAGATATCTCTCGTAAACATAATAGTTCTGTTTTTATCATCGCGAGAAGAGTGAACGGATATCGGAAAATCCGCGTAAATCAGTCTTCGGCGATTCAAATGTATCTTCTTTCATTCTCGAACCATTTTCGAACTCTAACGTCAAGCTCGACATTTTCGTTACTAGCTTCTCGCAAAATTATCGTAAATTCGTTATGTGTGATTTCTTTTCCTCCTTAGCTCATAAATAATAATGATAACCGCTGGCACTGTTTACGACTTATGTCACGCATTTACCATTAAATTTTAACTACGTTAGCTTTTATGAGCAGACCGCCGTAAAAATTTATGTGACGTGCAGAGAGCAAAAACTTTTTTTTTTTTTTTTTTTTCGTTTTGCTCATCGCCATTTTTCGCACGATGCACAAAAGGAGCATTTTGTATTTCTGATTCTTGATGTTTACGATAATTCTCGATCGAGTAATCTCGACTGCGCGTGGGTCGAATCTCGCCTCTCTGAAATCGTGAAATCAGTGGAAAAAGGCCTCGCGAGGTCAGACTTGCCGGATGCGCGCGAGACTTTTTCACTGTAAACGAAAGAGAGAGAGAGAGAGAGAGAGAGAGAGAGAGAGCGCGCGCGAGAAGACTTGCAGGAAAGTTTCGCGAAAACTCGGTTTATCGTCAAAGTGGATAAAAGCTTTAACGCGTTACTATCGCAAGGATTTCGCACAATTTCTTGACGGCGTAAATTGGCCTCCCGATCGCTCCTGGGCACAACTAAATTCGTTGTGTAAGACAGAACTTTCCTTCATTCCCGATAAATACGTCCGTACCAGCGGTAATAAACATGCTTAAGGGAAAATGTAAGAGGAACGAAAATTTAATTTCTCATAACAACGTGATTTAAATTGCGTCGCGTTTCTCGATTTATCATCCTTCTTTGTACCGAAGAAAAGACCATTTCTCTATACAATCGCTTCTTTTATATTGTGTATACTTTTCCGTCGGCTCGTTTGCATTAAACAGTTGTAAACATATTTCTCTTTTAAAATGCAGAAAACACGTTAGGAATGTGCGAGTTTATAATTTTTTCAATATTGTCTCTTAAATATACAATGTAGAATCTGGGATCAGTGTATTAGCAACATAACAAGCAGTGATTTCATTTATAAGTAATAGTATTGCAAACAATGTAATCTCACTGAGAAGAATTAGTTAGCAATATTTTTCAGCGAAATCTTATTATCATAATCATAAAAAATAAGACGGAAGAGCAAAATGTTTTCACTGAAAGTTAATGAATTATCACTGATCTTCGATGAAACTTTTTGCCACCGCTTTAATCGGTGATATTTTCACTGATTTAGTTTAAGAGAGTATATATTCAGTTTAAAAGAGTATGTATACTTTTTTTTTTTATAAACGACAAACATTTTTCATAAAAATAAGCCCTGTTCGTTGGCTCGCCAAATTACTGATAAACGGAGGGCACAACATTGAATTAATCGATATTGGAATTTTTTCAACAAACTGTTTAACGATATATCGAGAAATTCCACGACCGCGATACACAAATTGCCGAGCCCGTTCGTTAGACGAAAATGTGGTGAGAACAGAGGAAACTGCGCTTCTTTTTCTTCTTCTGTTTACTAATGTACGCTCGTGTATCCGTAACTAGTCGGCCGAATATATAGACACAGACGAATATATCGTCGAGGAAGGAATGGAAGACTTTTATAGATTAAGATGTAAAATGAATTCCGCATATCGAGAGAGAGAGAGAGAGCTTCTTTATTCGGAAATGGAACGTTAGCATTATACATATTTCGTACGCAAAATATATGTGCAATTGGTATGTATGAGCACATGTGTGTATGTGTGTGTGTTTGTACGTATGGATGTGCGTTCTCTATTTTTCTTTATTCCAGTGATTTATTACGGTGCGCATGTACGATCGTAAAAATGATCCAATTGCGTATGATGAAAAATGGAGAAAAACGTCAATGATGTTTCTTGAACATATTCTTTACTCTCAATCTCTCTATTTTTTTTTTACGGGATAAATTTTATTATATATTATATAGATATATATATTATACATATATAGGCATGTAATAGAAATTATTCATGATCATTGTTGCAATTATTAATCGGATGCGCGTTGCTTGTGCATAAAACCTATTGCTTTGTTCGTCGTTGTTATTGTTGTCTTTCTTTTCGACACTCGTAATTTTTCTCCGACGAGACTGAAGAAATCCAGGGACGTTCACGTGATAAAAATTGGCCCTCTCGTATGTATTATATTCAGTACACATACGTGTAATTCGGAGAGCGGTCGTGCGTATTCTTCGACACGGTCACGCGCACGTTTATTTGCATCGTGTATATACGTTTATGTGCCTCGCGAGGGATGTAAATGAGTTACGGACGAAGACAGACTAGTATTTTTCATTTTTTTTCACCGCACGGATCCGAGTGTACGCGTGTCGAATAACGCCTGAATCATCTCGCTGACAACTCGAAATTGCACACAGACTATAATCCCTGTACGTAGACTTTTCAATTTTCACTCCAAGGGAAAAAATAAGAGAGAAAGAGAAAGATAAAAAAAAGAAAGAGGGGGGAGAGAGAGAGAGAGAGAAAGAGAGTAAAATAAACATGTCTCTGAAATCGATAATTTTGCAGAAAAAAGATTTCCAGATATTTTCTATTGACATCATTTCTGTTCTCTATATTAAAGAAGCAACGACTCTTTTGTGTATTCATATACATATATATCTCTTCATCGCTTTTAAAGTATAAATGAAAGTATCACACACGCTATGAAAACTTGATTACATGTTTTGATTGTTATCGCGATAATAAATTAATTACCGTAATGAAACAAAGAATGAGTATTGCGTGTAGGTTTTTACATGCGTATATGTGCAGGGAACAAAAGCGGAGAACTTTTTACAGCTTTTATTTCGTAAATTCCATTACATGGAATTCCATTATCCCGTTGTGCTAACGACTCTAAAATTTGATTTGACCTTTTTGTGTGATTTCGGCGATGTTGTAAACTAGATTTCGCTGCGTAATATAAAACGACGAAAAACAATTTTATGTTTACTGCTGCCAGAGAAGCCAGCATATGCGTGTTGAATATGTTACGAGATGTTGCGAAATATATCCACAATATCGACATTGCTAACAATACTATAGAGCATGCATACACACACAAATAAAGATTACTTTTTTGGCTGAGTAGATAATTAATGTCAAAATTGGTGTCGTCAAAAAGCGCGCGTTAAACTTGTGAATTAAGAATTAATTTGGTTCCGAATATAGATCGTCATTAAAATCTCTGTAAGCGAGATTTAAATTTGATTTAACGAACATTCTGACATCTTATCATTTTAGCTACTCAGGAGAGAGAAATTTTTGTAAAACTTATTGACATTCGTTATATCTTACAATTAAATGCAGTTTTCGTTTCTTGCAATCGCATGCAGTTTTGAATCACAGCTTGATTTCTGCACCTTAATAACGATACATTGTCATCTTAAGAAACGTACCGCGAATGATGTAAATTTTCAGCGAAAGTGTCGAGAAAAACTTGCGTTCAGTCGTCGTTATTAATGAATGGAGATGTTTATGCGGCATTTACAATGCGAGCGACGTAATTTTCGGGGGTACACGCTCCAAGGGATTCTGGATGACGTAGTGTCGGACGAAGATGAAGAAGAGTGTCCGGAAAACTGGTTCTCGTTTCTCCGCGACGAGAAATATAGATAACGTAATCGTATTTGAATGACAATGTTTCGCAACAAATTCGGGGAAAGAAGGGAGAGCGTGATATATTTTTGCCGTTCTATGCAAGTTGAGGAGATGCATCTTCGCGAAAAAAAAGGTCAAAGAATTTGATGTAAAAATGCTTGGATAGACATTGGATAGACGTCACTTCGTATCATACTACGGTTTTTTTTTCTCGTGATTGTTCAAGCATTATTCTTTTGTTATCAGGATACTTAGTAGGTACTTAGTGATTTTTATCTGCATTAGAGTCACGGTGAATCCGTGTAGACAGATGCACCGGAATGCTGAATCGTGGATCGAGAATTCAGAGATCCCGCGCGGAATACAACGAGTATCGGCGGTATCGACTCTTAACTCATAGATAAAATGATTAGATTTTCCGCAGTTCAAAGTAATATTTTTTCTTTCAAATGAAAAATTAAGTTTTGAATTTGCATAAATCACTATTGCTTACACATTAATAATGAGCATTAATCATATGATTAATAAGTAAAAGACAATACTCGGTGTATTTATATTAGAATTGAGTAAAGAGTGTAATAAGTTTATAATATATAAGGCCTGCTTTTGATATAATATTATATTGGAAGTAGTAATTGTTAATTTTTTGGAAATTATGCATTTTATTTTCTGATAAAAAATATTTTTTTTTAAATACATGTTTATCATATGCTATTTTTACAAAATTATTATTAAGTCAATGTGTGCATGTACATATGTGTGTGTGTGTGTGTGTGTGTGTGTGTGTGTGTGTGTGTGTGTGTGTGTGTGGCTGGCTACATTTTACTCATATGTAGTACCCGATGAGTTTATTCTAAAATAAATCTCGTTTGAAATTTTTATTTGAGCGGAATTGTCAAACAGAAGCTTCAGAAGCTTCAGAAGCTTGATACTGAAATAGAACTATTGAGAATCAAAGATTTAACGAAAAATTCTCGTATTAGAGAAAGTAAGTCTAGGAATATTCGAACTGCAGAAATGAAAATTGTCTATCTATTTTTTGACAGAAAACTTTCGAGAAATTTTGAAATATACGAATAAACTGTGAAATGCTAAAGTATTTGTTTACAAATCAACTATGATATGCATCATAGCGCAATGTTCTCATGACTTACATTATCTTCTTACGGCACATTAGCGTTCGTCACGTCGAAGACACGCTATCGCGGTAAGCTTTTAGTAGCAATACTGCCGGTACGGTAACTGTTGCCGCGCGGTGGAATCGTTGTAACGTCGAGATTGACTAAAAGATGAAACACATATTGCTGAAAAGTGCATGCTGCGCAGTATCGGCGATAAGATATAATGCTCGTGAGTCGATAGTCGTTAGACGCTCACACCACGATCGTCACCTTATTTACGCGAGGTGACAACAGCTTAAGCTACTGGTGACTCAAAAATGCGTATCCGGCACAGCACTTTGAACCTCGAAGGCGCGTTCAACCTTCCTTAAGCTTAATCATATATTTGCAGTCGTTGGTCGACAACAGCGTGCTACGTCGCGCGAAGCAAAATTCACGAGTGTATGATAAAAAATAGAGGTCATAAATCGCTAATGGGATTTATTATTTTGTGACGCTCTCAAATATATCGCGTCAGAGTCAGCGCTTGACGTTTGTTTTCTTTGTTTTACGGAATATTTTGTTGCAGCGCAGGGGTTTAACCATGCATGCAGCTTGTTACAACTTGCATCGTTTGCTTCTCCGCTGATAAATCCGGTGCTATTTTCCGCACGTGTTTTGCGACATGTAACTAGCCTGATCCGCGTCACGGCAATCGTACCTCTTCTTTTGAAGAGCTAAAAGCTCATCATCTGCATAATCGTGTTACATCAATCAGGCTATACCGCGTTTGTCTCTCGCGAGACACCAAATTCACAGGCAGTGACTCTTGTTTTGTATGCCGGATAACATGCGTTGCAATTTGCGAGGACAGCGGACAAGAAAATATGCATTTGTGTGTGCAACGAGCTTAACGAACTGTCTCTAAAAACACCGAACTTTTTATTCAAAGTGAAATTAAATCTTAAATCTACACTTGCATGGAACTTTCTTGCGCGACTTAACATGCTGTCACCGCAAAGTTTTGATTTTGCTGCTTGAGATACTTTGGGACACTAAAGCAGAAACACATTCGCAGTAGTTATACTCATCATTATTTTCCCGCAACCCTAGACAATCTAAAAAAATAATCTTTAGAAAATTATTTTACTATAGGATTTTGCAATAATTTTTCTTTTTATTTAATATTTTTTAAAATATAAACGAAATATGTTGAACATTGTAGAATGTAAAAATATATGTGGACGTATAATGTTATATGAAATTTGGATGAAACTAGAAAAGAGCAAATCTTATATAGATTTGCAAATGTGATGCCCTAAAAAGTAGCTTAAGCAATTTATGATTGACACGAAGGCATGGTGTGTAATTTAGAATAGCTAAACGCGCTCTCGAAGTTTTAAGGCCACTTCGACCAACTCTGATTAACTTTAATCGACAATTAAACTATATCTTGGTCTCTTTTCAGATACGTTCTTAAAAAGAGATAAAGATATAGTTTAATCGTCGATTAAAGTTAATCAAAGTTGGTCGAAGTGACCCTTAGTGGTTCTCCATATTCAGAACTCCGTTTTCTGTGCCGACTTAGCCTTTCGTAACGCGTGATCGCTATTGTCTCTAGAATTCCCATTTAATGGACTGTTGTAATATTCGATCTTTCAATTGGGAAACTGATACCTTATAATATCTAAGCCCTACGTCAAAAATCGCTCACGGGCTAGAGCCGAGTCTCCTCAGATTTTTCTCAGCTCTATTCGTGTTAATCGCGAAGAATTAGCTTGCGCCTGGCGTTAATTTCTATGTACAGTAAAACGTTTCTCTCATAAATAGCACTATTAATTGTATTCGTTTAATTTTTTCTTTTTAATCTGTGTCGCAACATTACTCTCATTCTCTATATATATAACAGACAATCAACGCTATTAGACAATAGGATTTTTCCATCGATAATAGTGAGTACTAACAATGATGATAGTAATCGTAATATGATGATAATAGTTTCAATGATATAATATCGACAATAATAGTAATTTAGTCTTCAATATATATATATATATATATATATATATATATATATAGATTCTTCTGATTAATAATACAAGTTTTATAATATTTTTCTATATAGTCAATCGTTCGTACGTATGCGTGTGTGTATATATACATATAATATACGCTTTACAATAATTTATGATAATCGATATAGCGTAAATCTCTACATTCTCTTATTATTTTCATCTTATTTTTAATTCTCTCTCTCACACTCTCATTCTCACCCTCATTTTCTCTCTCTCTCTCTCTCCTCTCTTTCTCTCTCTCGCCCGCGCCAATTTTACGTGGCGTCGTTTTCAATCCCGTCGCACACTTTGAAAGCGTTTTAGTGATATCACAGTGATTTCATTGCTCCAATATTATCGATAGAATAAAAGTCCGCCGGTGGCGCGAGAATTCGTCGTAATGCATCCGCATGGTGATCGCGATCGTTCGTTTCGGATCCGAGTCGTCCGGTGCATAAATCTGGCGAGGCGATGATGGGAACATAAATCTCGGTCGACACAAACGATCTCTTCGTAAGGAGCACGAGCAACATTTAAAAAGGTACGGTGAAATACGACCCGAAGTTATTCGCAATGCGCAAGCAGCTAAGCATGGCAGATTTATGTTAACTCTATATGCCGAATTGACGCAATATTCGGTTTATCTCCAGTTAATTAAACACAACGCAGTTGAATAATAAATTAAATGATTTTTTTTCTATTTTTTCAATGCCATGATATTAGTTGTAATTTATTAATAATAATAATAATACTTGCAGCTTTAATTATAAAGTATAGATAATTTTTTTCCTATCAGAAACATGTTTAATAATTATTGCTGCTATAGTTTTATCATTAATAATAATAATTTTGTATACGATGGAAACAAAGCGTAAATTACGTCCAAACTACATATAAATGCAATGCTATTTTTCATCAAAAGATTTATGGTAAACCGATATAGGCCTCCTCTCGTATATAATCTATTTACCCAGTTAATAATTATTGTGTAATTTAACATGTTAAAAAATAATGAAATACTAGGCTCGACCTATGAATGCGTCCTTCTTTCAAGAGACATTTCTCGTGATTTTGCAACGGAATCGACTTATCGTACATATAACTGCACAAAACAAGTTTCCTCCACACTCGAATAATCCGGAATATCGTCTTCCACCCGTACTTGATTCGCATAACTATAAAAATTCTTTCATGAGGTCGATGCGGTTCGGTTCTCTCCGAAAAATTCGGAGATTCGTGCCAAATAGAGAGAGATTGCACAACGACCGTGCACGCGCGATCCTCGATCGTAAACTAAAATAAAGAAAATAACCTCGTTTTATCGCGGGCGTAATAAATTCGACGGGGAATTATGACGACGTTCTTAATCGCGCGTTTTAGTTCGGCGAAATACTTAATCCGCAGGGGGCGGAATAATTGGGCAAATGAAGTCTGAGGGTTCGAGATTTGTGTTCCCGGGAGAAACGCGAATCGCCACTCATCTCCACCGTCGCGTTCCTTTCGCTCTTTTGATACTTTTCTACGACGAGAGTAAACTTTTTCTCGCGAATTACTCGCAATCGGAACTGGACGGCTCGAAGTCGGCGAACTAGCGCGCACGGACTGCTAGTATTCTCCCTCTTGAAAAAATCTCGAGAACTCTCTGCCTTTTTTCCGGACTTACTTAAGCACCATAAGCAACGACGATCTCGCGCGATGTGAAGATCACCGTCGTCGGCGAATTGGAAATAACAGATAGAGTCAATCGTTGGATCCCTACTTTGATTAGTAATATACCTAATTAATAATTAATATATATTTTAATAATGGTAATAACAGTAATATATAATATACATATGTGTACAATGTATGTCGGTTTTCAAGTGCGTTCGCATTATATTGTATAGCGCTTCGCGAGTGGCGTGTTGTGCACCGTATTGGAGTTAGATTTTATATATATATATACGAGTGCAATACCGTAATGATCATAGTAATTTTTATATAAATCGTTGCGATCGTTACGGTTCTCATACACGCGGATTACGATTCTCGATAGCTTAACCTCGAGAGAAATCGTCACTGTACATTATATGCTGCTTAGAGAACATCATTAAAGTAGATAATTGGGTACTGACACACAGAGATTTTTCCGAAAGACTTGTTTGCAAAAAATTTGCACCACGCCTAAAGCGACTGGTGTGTTACACGTATTAATTGATGACAATTGGTAAACGGTCATAATTCTTACTTGCTATTTAAATTTATTTCAATTTATTTCTTAATGCTTTTACGGTATTTCTTTGCACGGCCATTTACATTTTTTTTATTTATTCGCTAATGTCTTATACGCTCTTATAATGTATTTTATTTATCGATAGTTTATTCAAATCACATGTGCCCACATTCGTATCTCGCTCCCGACATTTGCTCCATTTAATCATCCGTGAAATTACTCACCGTATATTTGTAGGATAATATTTGATAAATATATATATCTCCCGTTCGCCTGAAATTTGCGAGGACTAGAATATTTTACATGATATATTTTTAGTTTTTATTCAATTAATCCTTGGACTTATATTACTGATTGATCACATTAGCACAATTTTGTCTTTAGATATATCTTTTAATTGTTAAAAGAGATTATAAATAATATAATAAACATTTTAGGAATGTAATAATAGAAAATGAATTTTAAGCATTAAAATAAAATGATCGAAAAAGTTCGGCACATATATATTAAATGAAAGATATAAACTGAAGTAAGTGCAACTTTACTTAGTGCAAAATAAAGCATTAATTATTATATATATATATATATATATATATATATATATATGAAATTGCTTTGTTTTCGTATACGAGATATTAATGCAAAAGGCTTTTTGTTTCTCACACTTGTAATAAAAACGGAGATTAAAATGTGAAAAGGAAACATTTTTACAAACGAGAAGACAAGAAATGACATTAAATTATACTGGTAAACACGAAAAGTATTTTTATTTCGATGCTAGCACGACGTTGATTGAAAAATTCGATTTGTTTCTTTTTATAGCGAGTGTATCGTATTATCATTAATAGAATTAAGAAGATCACTCAATTTTCGTTTTTCGATGAAAGAGTATCGATCAATGAGTAATCAACGAGTCGCGGTCGTGGTTAAACATTCTCATCGAGTACGTGCGACTTCACAAGATCTCCGTCCAGCATATTTGCCGTATGGCGGTTCGACGCAAATAACTACGGGTCCAACGACCGTCGCGTTTGTGCAATCGATTGCCATAGTGTGGAAACACGCGTCCCTTTTACTCTCACCTTCCTTCCTTCGTGAAAAAGGTGAGGCGCGCGCTCTTATTGATCCCGGCTATGCTAATAATCCGTTGAACGAATGCCACAGTCTTATCAACGAATTCCATATTGGTTCCTTCATACCCGACCATCCGCGCGCGATCACTCTCTCTCGGCTATTCTCACGAATTACCCCTTTCTCATCCTAGTCTTTTTCAACCACTTCAATTACCATTTCATCGTCAGGATCAAGGAGAAAAAGAGAGGAGGTCGAAATAATAAAAGAAGGAAAAGAGAGCGATAACGCAGGAAATAGAGAGAAAGAGGAGTGGAGTATCGATAGAATGGAGCAGGAGACCCGCAGAATTTATAGACTAGAATTTCAGTCATATATCCTCCGAGCTATACAATAAAAGTATACAACATTATCATAGGTATAATAAATTAATTAGTCATAATATAAGGTGCTGTGAAATTAAAAAATAGATTTAGAGAAACGGACTAAAATTATAAATTTCGAACATCGCGAGCAAGATTGTCGTGGGAAAGTTATAGCTAATGATAGCATGACAACATTTAAGAGAAGGATCCCAAGGAAGACTTTGAAAGTTAGACAGGAAACAGACAAGGGAGCGAGATGCGAGAGCATACGCACGCACGCATCCAAACAGGCATACTCTTAAACAACACGAAACCAGACCAGACGCGCGAACTGTGTTTATCGATTTATCGTTGTGGTGTATTGCGCGTCACGTACGTGCACGAGCGCATACATTTTCGTTAATGTACACGCTATAGCGGATGCATAGGATATATGGTGCCAAAGCTTACTGTTATTTTTCCTTTCTCTCTCTCTCTTTCACACACTTGCCAAGTAAAATACCAGTGAGAGCGGCGGAGAAAAGTGGGCTGTCACCGGCACTTTAGAAATTCCGGAAGAGAAAAATTCCAAAATCTCTCTCTCGTCGTGTCGTGACCTCTCTCGCGCGTGGATCTCAGGCTTGATGGGATGAAATGCGGACGAAATATTGTTTCCCGGTTATTATACGGAATGACGAGCACAGGTGCGTGGGACGTTGCTCTCTCTTCTCCATCTCGCGACATCTCCATATTTTCTCGTATGATCACTTTGCGAGCGGCAATTCACTCGTTACGTTAGGTACTCTAGGAAGATGTTGGAGAGTATCTGTTTGCTAATACAGGCATGGAATTTCCGTCTTACGGAAATAATATTTCTGTCTAAGGAGCGCACTAATTGGCCGATTTATTATATTCTTTGTACCCTTCGAGAGAATTAGCCGCTTACTCTTGATCATCCTCCGTTGTTTGACGTGCCATTTTTTCCGTCACCAGCCCACAAGTTTGATATAAAATATATACCATCCACCATATAATCGAACAAACATAAAACGCCGGTTGAAATCTTCGGTCACGATAGAAAATAAATTTGAGTAAGGGGAGAAGGGAGAATATCTCGATATATGTATATATGTACGGACATACAGTTTCTTTTTTTTATTTCTATCTAGATTTGCATTCAATTTTGGACCCTTCGACGCAAAGCGATCATTCATCGTATATCGATAGCGTGTGTACGTGTTTACACATATGCAAACGCACACCCTTTACATATGCACATACGTATCGGACGATGTATGGTCGAAGATACAATTCGCGACTGATCGTTTCGCGCCGATTTATTCCCTCGTGATATCTCATCCAAACGAACGAACGAACGAACGAGCGTTTTCGACGAACGAAAAATTAATTATTGCTGTATATTTAGGCTGTCCGATAGAAGAAACTTGCTCTATAGAAAATAAAAAGAAGCTTCTGTATCTCTTGTATTTTTTTTTTTTTCACACGAAAGAAACGAATTATACAAATATACGCGCGCACACACACACACACATACGCACACATATACACGACACACGAATTCCATACACCCTGCACGTACGTGACAGAATTATTAAATCCTACACATGTGTAATCCTCCGTTAAAATTAACATCGAAGACTCACGATTGGAACGCCGGACGTTTAAAGAGGCCCTTTTTAAGCGGACCTACGACGCGCGAATATCTAATTATATATAATATAGGAAACGTATCTTATATACCTTCTCGCGCATCCTCGTTTTATTTGTCAGTAGATTCTGCCGACGATTTTTCAACGCTGGCTGGTGTTCATGCGGCCGATCGTTGTTCGCACAGGATCTTTTTTATGCTCTTTCGATCGTTGTCTTCCGCCGCCGCCGCCATCGCGTATACACGAATATTGAATGCCGCTCTAAATTGCATCTCACGCGATTCTGCATCCGCTACTGCGATTGTGCGTTAACGCACAAACGGAATTTGCAATCCCTCCTATAGCGGCGAGTCCGTGTATATCTACGCAAGCGCGTTGCATACGCAACTTTGGATTGTCATGCCTTTCGTGAACGTGACCAAGAGATTAGGCACGGAAATAGTGTCCTCCATCCGGGGCAGCCGGGATATATATGTACATATACATATAGTGTTTGCGCGTATCATCCCGTATCTCTCTCTTGCTATTCTCTATTCTTTTGTGGAAGAAGAATGGTCAGTAAAAAAAATATGCGCAGATGGAGGAAGGAGCGATATGCTGCCTCTTGGTCTACGAAGCTACTCGCTTTGCAAGGTATTATATCATAAACCCGAGAGGGTACGCCGCGCATGGCGGACTGTGTTCCCTTGGCCAGCCATCTTGGAAGCGTACTTATCGAAAGTTCGTTGATCTGTCGCCATGCACCGTGTTACAAGATCTATGCGAGCTGTGTAAAGATAGCCTGATCGATCTTGATCTCGTTTACGGCGTTCGATGTGCGTAATTTCACGGAGTCCAGTTGAACGAGACATTCTCTCTAAACATATCTCATCTCGAGAGGGAGATTTCTATCGTAGTTTTTGTCGCTAAGCAACATAGAGAAAAATTTCCTTTGCGTATCTCAACTTCTTCTTCTTCTTAAAACTTTCTGCCTGGCCAGCCATCTTCGAGTAAATTCCCATCTTTTTTTTCTTCGAGTAAAATTGTACATTTGACGGACGCAAGAAGAATCCGTCTTCTCGGAAGGTGACAAAGGTCCCGAAGGGATATACAAGAGGTATGCCTTGTCGAAGGCATTTTTCACAATGCGCATTTTCAATGCTCACTTCGTATTTCGAAAAAAAAAGATCGGCTGGAAAACTTGGTTCTCGATCTGAAACGCGAACATCTCTGTCGTGAGACTCTCTCGCGCATTTCCGACTCCATATTTCGCAGGCGTTCTTTCATAGAATTCCACTCGCCGCCTTGCGATCAATGTTTCTCTCGGGGATAATTCGAGAGAACAGAAACATGGCGCGATGCGATCGAGAAAGACGTCCTCTGGAGGTACGATTTGTATCGGCGTACCCGAGGCATGGAAAACGTGTAACTATCGCTAGCGTCCCTCTTGGTCGACGCTATACTGCATCGCTCATTTAAACAGTATCCGGCGGAAGGCGCGGCGGAAGTCCTTGTTGAAAACGGTATAGATGAAAGGATTCAGCGCCGAGTTCATGTAGCCGAGCCAGAAAGCGATCACGAAGGCTTGCGTGGGTATCTCAAACTTGGGGAAGAGGGGCTTGACGATGTAAAGGACAAAGAAGGGCAGCCAGCAAGCGATGAAGCTGCCCATTATAAAGCCCAGGATTAGGGTGGCGCGTTTCTCCTTCTTTCTCGCCAGTCTCCTCTTCTCTCTCTCCGGGTCGCGCGGCTTCGCCGTCTTGGCGTCGCCGCCGCCTGACTCGTCCTTGCCGGCGTGTCGCGCCGCGTCGCCGTGCTCCTTCTTCAACTTACCTATGTGCTTGCGACCAAAGATCGGCTGGCACAGACGCAATTTCAGCGGTTTCACCACCGCGCATCTCGACACGACGCCGCTGTCCGACGATGAGGGATCGAACTCGGACACCATGTCGACGTCGATGCCGACGCTGGGCGCTCGGCATCGCGCCGGCACACTCTGGCCGCCCGATTGTCCGTCCCCGTTCACCGACAAGGTCGCCTTCAGGCTGCTCTTTTGCGCCGGTACCGGTACGCTCACCTGTCAACAAAATTCGTATACACATCTTAGGGAGAGACCATCTCTCTTCTTTCAATATTTATCTTCTCCTTCTTTTTATAATCGCGTGAATTGTGGAATTTTTAATTTTTTTATTCATAAGTTTATTAATATAGGTATGCACATTGGGTGGATTGGGAAGAAAATTATTTCTGCTTTGAGCTAAACTCGTTTAAAATTTATGTCAAATTTTAAAATTGGATAGACATTTATAAAATAACCGTACTGTACACGTTTTATGCATGTGCACGATGTAACGATCGCTATATCAGCACTGTCTAGTGCTGTGTGAGCATGTTACTTTGCCAGAGCAGGTTCTTTGTGACTTTTTAGATACAGTATATTATTATAAACTTAGTTGTTAGTTTCGAGATAAGGTTTTAAATATGCGCGTAGTAAATTTGTGAGGCACGTTAAAAACACTGAAATTTCCTATGAGAGAAGCCTTTAATCATCATACTTAAAAATTTTTATATGAAATTAAGGAATAAATTAATCCGAGTAATAGAAGTATATAAAAAGTTATTAAAAAAAGATTATAACAAAGCATTATCGTATCGGGTTAACAAATCAAAAGCACCTCCCCCCCTCCCACGTAATTAATAACTTATTCATATATTTTATACATTAAAGTTAATTTATTTCTATGGGCGCAGATTTCTTCAAATCTCAGAAACTCTCAGATGGAATTATATACCAAGTTAGGCGTGTCTATAGTGCTTTTATCTGCGATATATGATTTTCGTACGAACGTAGAATTGTCGCGAGACTCTTTGACATGCAATTGTTATGTAGAACCCGAGGTAACAAAAGCGGGTATGTTCTTGGCGCTTAAGTTTGAACAAGACCTCGTACCGTGTAATTGCGCGACAGTCAGAATGGGAAACTCATCCTCGCGCAATTATCTCTCTCTCCTGGTGTAAAACTACTGTATTTTCGTACGTAATAAATGCGACCTTGCGAAAATATGAATTTTCCTGTCTCGCAATGTGATTTAATGCTCAAGCAATTTATTCACTGACATAATTCATTGACATAAGGATATGCTTGACGCAATCGAATATTGAAAGCTATTAAGTGAAGGAAAACGTTTCGCATATTCCACGAACGCTGGATATTCATTTGCAAATTATCTGGTATTAATATTAATCATTAATAGAACGCATGACAAACGTGTTAGCGCATTAGCAGCTTCGATATGTATTATAATTATAGATCTATTGTCGTCCGAGCGCATATATCGAGAATATTGACTGACGCACCTCGATAGAGAATATCACTTCGTCGGAGAGACAGAACCCGTGTATCAATCTTATGATATTTGACATAAAGCAGCAATATGATTGTTGTCGGCAGAATGTCCTTTCTCGATATGGACTTTAATTTATCAAGATATCGAGATATATACAGTTTACGAGAAGCGATGAAAGACAGTAATCTAGCGCGGTATGGCGAAAGAAGCTTGTGTATGATTGATTGACCGCATATCCTGATCCGCGATACTGATAACGGTGTTGTATTCTGCTCCCTTTCGCTGGAACTTCCGTCTATTTCGATTTCACGGATTGTATTCCAATACGAAATGTTTGATTCCGAAGATTTATTACTTCTACTTTAACGTCCCTTACGAGATATCGACAATATGAGATATACTTTGATAGAGTAATGGTGAATGATATCTGTACAGAGGAAATAATAGTCGAAAAATATGATAAAACAGAGATAAAAAATAAAACATATTAAACATATTATAAAAAATTAATATGTTTAATGGACATCAAATTTAAGATAATAACAATTGCAAATGATAATTAAAAATGACTAGATAATTAATTGCAAATCGTAGTAATTAAAAAGTAAAAACTTCATAATGTAAAAAAGTATAGTAATAGTAATTTAAACAAGTTATCCAAGTTTATAAATTAGAAGTGCGTACACTGGAGGCTTGAACCAAAAGCAAAACCAAGTCTGCAACAAAATGATTTCAAGAAAAATAATATTTTGTTATATATATATATATATATATATATATATATATATACATACACACACGTCTCTCTATAATATTTCCTCAACTGTATAGTAACTATATAGCTTTCTCGATACTTCTATGTCAAGCTTCAAGTTTCGATCTTCGCAGAAATGCTATTCAACACAGTTAGAAATCTTACCTTTAGCGTGTCCTTCTCTTCCATCGGTATACTGATGCCTCCACCGGGATCAGCCTCCGACGTGCTGACGTCACTTGCGAAGTCGCACGTGACAATTGGTATCTGGACCGGTTGGTTCTCGATTGTGGCGACATTCTCCATGACTGATCCCGGTGGTTTCTTGGTGTCGGTCGCCGGCATGCTCTGAGTGAAGCTCGTCTGCCTGACGTCGGGCGATTCCGGCGGAACTGCCGCTCGTGGACGTGGCTGCTTCCGGATGCCGCGACGCGCGCGAGCCTTGGCAGCGAAGTATATACGTATGTAGACGAAGACCATGATACAAGATGGGATGTAGAAGCTGCCCAGGGCAGAATAAAGGACGTACCCGATGTCCTCTGATAGCTGAAACAGAGATAAGCGCATTCTTGTAAATTTTTTAATGTTGCACATCACACACCAATATTAATGCTCTTATATTCAACAATAACTTAATATTAATTTCAATGTTCATATTGTAATTGTTTTTTCCGATTCGGAGAAAGGAGTTTTTTCTCAAATATAGTATTCTTCAGTACATATATACTATTTCCGTAAAAGAAACAAAAATTGTAGCTTTGCGCGAACGGATCAGGCAATAACTCCTTTTAAATCTCTTACTGTATAAATCTATGTTTCAAGATTAACGCATTCCATTACCACCACTTTACGATGTATCGCCACCGATTGGCGCATTTAACGAATTGCTGGTTATGTGGGTCAATTGATTTTCTGTTGTCATCTGCACGATACGCTCGATATCTATAAGTGGGTATGTAGAGAGAGGGAGAGAGAAAGAGAGGAGTTCTTCTGAAATAAACTCTGGAAGGCACTCTAACTTTGGCACTCTATTTCTGGGAAGATCTGATTTCTCTCGATGTCGAGAGGATGCACAACATTTTTATATAGTGGCTTTCAGAAGGTGCGATGCCGGGGCTAACTGGGTTTACGCCGTCCTGTGTACGTGCAACGGACCGTGTTGCAGTCTCGTTTTAAGAGCCGCATATACACGCCCGTCGGGCGTAAATATGAGTACCTGAATTTAATTTTACTTAATTCGCGCGAAGCAACGTGCGGTCGCGCATGTAACCCTCCGGCCTTAAACTGTATTCAAATTTACGCCGCGTAACTCGCGTGCGAATCGTTTTATACTCGCGCGAACGCACACATTTTCAGCTCGTGTCGTAGACTTTACTTCCGTTAATGTAATTACTATTAGTACGTTCCCCTCTTTCTGGGAAATAAACTTGCTGAGCTACTTGGCGTAATATCTCATTACGTCGAATTACGAGACGGACGATTTAGACACAAGAGAGTGATTTATATTTAATGCACAGTAATACGGTGATGTATAAAAAAATGATGATATAAAAGATCATCTATAAAAACTTTAACATGTAAAAGCATACTTGAGTGCATTTATAAATTATTTTCTAAGATTACGCGCGCGTTAAACAAAGCTGCAAACTTTTATAAAGCGCTATCTTCTGAAAGCATATATATAAGGTACAAAAAAAGCACAGATTTTTCTTCTCTCGAAAGAAGAAATAAATTCAGGACTTTTAATTGTAACTGGGTTGATTTTAATTTAGAATTTAGCTATATATATGTGTTCACCCTTTTTACTCTGTTCCTAAATACATTCAATGTCGTACGATATCGATTATAGACAGGGACACATTTTGCAACTAGTTAAACCATTGTTTTAGTTAATCGATTAAATCTTTTTCCTGTAACTACTCTTATGCTTTTGTCCAATTTATATTTTTTACGATTATACTACATACAATTTTAAAACTATTTAAAATTAAAATTTTTAAAACTTATAAAAACTATTGATTAATTCTAAATATTTGTTAATGCTATATTATCCATTATCACTAGCTGTATGACGTTGAATTTTATTTGCTATTGTCAAAGTGTTACAATCGCACTTTGTACGTGTAAAATTCGTCCACATTAAAGTCTTAAATTAAAAAAGTTCGAGAATGACTTAGTCTAGCACTTGATAGATTCGTCTCCCCGTTGGCTATATTAATTACTCAAAACCTTTCGCCAAAGGCGGAAATTAAAAGACACGCGGCGTGAATTTAATTTCTCGGCAGTAATTTCTAGGTTTTAGCTCTATATATTTTCGCCGCTGTTTTACTTTCTATTATTATTCTTTTCCTTTTATCTATTCTCTGAATGTATCTTGGCGGAAGAATACAGCTCTTATCGCGACAGGAAAATAAATTTCTAAAGGTACCAGGTGTACGGTCATGAACGCGAATGCACGAGATAACGAGCAACATTTTCAGTCAGAGGATTCAAATTTATAAAACCGCGAAAGTCAATGCGCAACACCAACCAAGCTTATTTGTCGATACAACGCTATCACGAAAATACAGGTTTGTCTTTGTCTACTCGCGTTGAGAAGTATGTGAAATATTTTTAATCATCAGGCTATCTCGCGAAGGAAAATGCGTTTTATCTTCCGCTGGGAAAAAATTTTTTCTGCGTGAAAACTTTAGCCCGCATAGCCCGCGATCGCTAACAAGAGAATTAGTTCAAGTCGATCATTAATTTTAATGAAACTTCCTCTCTGCTTTTATATTCAAAACAATTAATCATTGTATTTTCCAAAGTTATGATCCTTTACTTAACAAAATCTTAAAATGCAAATGCTTCTAAAGAAGAGAAAGAGAGAAATAGATTTTTATTACAATTTTCTCAAGAATGGTAGATAAGGATAAAGCCTGAAACGAATTATTTTTCTACTTTAAAAGAATTCTTTCCATTTGGATGCGGAATTGAAGAGTAAGTCTGGAGAGCCGACCAAGCGGATAATCCGATGTCATTTTCGTCGAATAAAGATTATTCGCGCTTCTACCCCCTTCGCCGTTTGTGAGATTCGCGCATTTACATTTTGACAATCTTTTTATCGGAGTAAAAAAAAAATTCCGTTATGAACTCTCGCAAGAACTCCGAACCAATGGAGTCTCCTCGTCGTCGCATCGCTAATACGAGTGCGAATACGCACGAGGTAACGAGCAATCCCACGAGCGGCGAATGAAAATTCATGAAAATATGAATAGTAAGGACGCGCCAGTGAGGACGGATCGTGTGTAGCCAGACCGACGCGGCGGTCTCGAAAAAAAAAAAAAAAAAAACTGGAAATCCGTGAAACGTTTCCCAGAGGAGATACCTGTCGCGCGTGACAGCGTGCTATTTCCAGAAACGAGAAAGAAAGAAAGAAATGCGCCGACACCGCGATCGGATCACCTCCGTGTCGAATGTCGGGGGAGAAATGATCCAAAAGGAATTTCTCTCCTAGTAACGCGCGCAGAGAGAGAACTCTGACGATTGCTTTGGACATACGCCAGATAGATCTTTGTGCTTTTCCACCGTACGGATAAACAATGAAAAGTGTACGCAAAAATTCGCGCACATTCGTGTTAGTTATCTAGGATCCCTATGATATAAATTCACGTGTGTCATCTCCGTAATTTATATGTATGTACGTTTTCGACGAGATAAAATATTACCTCGGAGGGAGAGCTCGCCTCTCTTGAATCTCGCCTTTAACGATTGATAATTGAAACGATAATCCGAGTCGAAGATGTTGAAAAGGAGAATTCTAGATAGCGAGAATGATTCGGCACATTCGCTGTTCAATATATAATGCGTAGCCTTCTGCCATTCTGACGTCTTCGCCGCGTAAATATGTATATGTACGCATTGTGCGAGTGCGTGTGTGCACGTGATAAATTGATTGCCTTCACAATTCTATGCGCTCTTATAGCAGAAGGAGAATGATAGGATGGATAGATGAGGGTGGAGAAATAACAGGCGCGAAAAACTGGCGAGAAAAAAAAATGAGGGTGATACCTCTGAATGGAAAAACAGAAGGATTGAAGGATCATTCGAGTATATATTATGCATTTTTCTTTTGTAGAGGAGCTCTCACACGCTTTCTTTTTTTCGGTCGGATTTATATATGTATAAATTGTTTTAAAAAAAATATATTTCACATTTTACTTGGCTACGCACGAAGCTCTTTTGACAAATTATAAATGAATAAAATTAAATACCGCAAAAACTGCATAAATTATGCTCAGCATAATCCATATTTCCACACGTTTCTATATATTGTAAATTATAAATTCTGGTCTCTTGCTACATACATTATATATTATAACATATATGTATTATGCAAAAGCTAAAATAACAGGTAATCGATTATGGATAAATTTTCATTACCGATTTCAATGTATTGTTCTACTAAACAGGAAACGTTCTAAATATATTTGCTACGTAATTTAATAATAACAATTGAGATGAAACCGATCGTATAATTTAGAAAATTTTTGCAAAATAAATAATAGGATATATCGCGCGCTATAAAAGCCAGGAGCGATTGCTCTATTTATTTATCTTAAAAATAAACAGGCGCGCGTTCACGCTCGATATTTGAAATATTCGGCCAAAAAGAGCTGACTTATTGGGAGCTCCATATATGTGCAAATCGAACGTTTCGGAATGTTAAAGGTTAAAAGTGTGCAACTTTTGCGAAGCGGAGTTGCAAACGTCCGTCTGTCCTACTTCCTTTATGTTTGCCGGACGTTGTATAATTAGGATTGGATAGAAAATTAGGGCAAGTTGTGCACTGGAAGCTCCTCATTTTCGCACTGACTGACGATAGTCTCAAGGACAAAGTGATATGCAAAGCGATTAATGTCATTCCGAGGAGAAGGCGAAGGAGATGAAATTACTTGTACACTATAGTCGCCCGTATTTGTTCGAGTTTGTCTTGCGAGGGATGATAGCACCGGGGCGTACTTGCAGAACTCTCCCGTATGTGCTGCGAGATGTAATTATCTAATGACAAACGAACATCGGCGATATGGGACTATCATATCCGAAGTAATCGGTCGAACAAACTATAAGGACATGCAGTGAAGAAGCAATATAAAGATATTGCCTCTTCAGCGAGATACTCATTCCGTTATAGAACCTCGTAGAAAAAATAATATAAATCCATATTGTTCTGTCACTAGTAATCCAAAATAATAAATATATAAAAAAATGGGAATTAATAAAATCAGATTAAATGATAATATTCTCATAGATAGGGAATCAGCTATCATTCAGATATAAACAGATATCGAAGGAAACTCGAGAAATTCATATGTTCGGTAATCACATATAGAATCAATAATTGTACAGAGATTATCTTTCTACGTATTATATCGTAATATTACAAAATGCATAAACTCGAAAGTATTAGTTACCACTGCCATCGTTATCGTTACACTTTTAAGTACAATTTCATACCGCGAAATTATGGCAATCCAGGCACGTTCACGTTCCATGGAATCTGGCACGAGCAGTATAACGATGCTGGCAAGTACCAAATTTTCTGTCTTTGTTCATACGCGCGTGCGCACGTATTACGTTGAATGTAATAAGTATCATTCGCGAAACCATAAATGATATTTAATGGACTCCCAAAAATTAAGAATATCCCAGTCCCATTCTCCTCCGCCAAAATAACGAACGGCAAATACATTTTGTCCGACCAAATTAAATAAAAAAATCCATTCTCTTCCTTACCCGCTATATTCTCTTTCATCGCCAGTTTCTCATTCCCACTTCTTCTATCGATATTCTTTTTCATTTAGTTTTCATCGTATATGTGTGCGCGATCTTTCTCTCCCTGTTTCTCTTAATTGCTTTTTTAAGTCGGCATCATGCTGGGAGGGAGAAGATGGAAAGGATTGCGTATGTACGCTTTCAACTCATAAATCTCCGTCAGCTGTTGTATCGAACGAGCGAGTATATGTGTAACTGAAAGATTACGTTTTCGGAAGGTATATTAACGTGGGATCGTTAACGTCACTCGTCTAAGCTAATGCGAGGCTCCCTCCCCTGTCCCCTGTTCCTCTATTCGTAAATGTGAACATTATAAATTATAAAACTGACATTAACTAAGAAGAACTAATTTTCATTATATTGATATTTAATTAACTGAATCATCTTATCGTAATAATAAATTGAATATTTTTTTCATAAGCTTTTTATCAGAAATAAAAATAAAAATATATAACATTAATAAAACATTCGTAAATTTCTCTCTGATTATTTCAACCAGTCATATTTGCAAGAAATTATTAGCGTTATTTATTTTTATCTCTGATAAAAAGCTATTGAAAAAAATTCAATTTATCGTTACGACTGTATAAAATTTTTACGCCGATTTATACAATTTTTTTCGGAATATAAAATGTATTTCTATATTGCGAAAGAGGGTAGCTATGTCGCTTATCACGCGTGCCCCTATAATTCTTGGCTTAGGATGGATTCAATATCGACCTATGATTTGCCGCTTTTGTCGCAAAGTTTAAAGATTAGGGATTTATCCCGATAAACCCCTAATCTTTAGGGCGCTTCCCTTTCACGTTCGCAGCTTCGCTTTGAGATGCTTCGACTGATACTCTCTTTGTCACGCGATCATTGGCATTATAACATCTGGCCAACATTGATACCGATATTCCATTGTTAATTGAATAAAGATACAAAATGAAGAAATTAATTTCGGTTATGGTACGTAGTTAAGATGACAGTGATATATATTGCACGATTGCATATCAAAGTTTAGTAACATTGAGTGTCACGATGGACATTGTTATGATGGATCTTCTGTGATATACGATGTTGAATTTGATACTTTGCATATTCTGTTACATAGTGCTCTAAATGTTCATATATTGCAGCGAGGTATAAAATCTTTGATTCAATATTAAATCTTAATAGAATTTTGTAAACTTTTTTATGCTATTATTTTCTATATATAACTATGACATGACATCATATATCTTTATTTTTAGAAATAGCGAATCGTAAAATATTGATTTTTCACTACATTATTTTTTTTTTAAGTACAAAACAGTACTTAATAACGATGAAACAATGAGTTGCTATTCTATTAGAATGAATACAACAAAAGTCGCGTTTTTATTGGCTTGCAAACAAAGCCGCAGCGATTATAAGAGAAAAAAAGAATTGCAATGACGTCAAAATGCAAATACACACGGAAAATGACACGTAATTAAGATCAAGAATATTTGCACTACTTGAAGAGAGATTTTTTTTCCCAATGTCGGAGCAGAGAGAGAAAAGTTCCGACGTACGATTGTATCGAGAAAATTACGTGCTTTGTAGAAAAAAGAAAGAAGAACCGAAGCGCGTTGAAGAATAATCAATAGGACTGTCAGAAACAGATGAAAAGTTTTTGATATTGGAGTCGCTATGGCAACAAAAAGAACGGTTTGACAGAGAGAAGATGGACCGCTGAACGCACCGAGAGAACGAATCTGCGTATAATATACACGACCTGGATTTCGATTATTTCCTCGTTTTCGCATAAGAAAATGTCCCTTTTCCATCGAGTACGCCTCTTTTCTGCCCTCTTTTTTCTTCTTTTTTTCAACTCGAGGAAACGTTATAACGAGGCGGAATATCTGGTAACAGTGGAGGTGAGAATATGAAACGATATGGAAATACGCGGTCTGCCGTTTTATCTTCACGCGAAGTGTCATATCGCTTGAAATGAAAGCTGTAACTCCGCTATTGCCTGGCACTGAATGAACTGAGCGCGACAGGGTATGTTTCGTGTAACACCCAAATCTCATCGAGCCGTTTCGGGTTATGATATCGTATGTAATTTCATGTGTTTATAATGTAATTCTGCCGAGCATAATAATCGTAATATTTTTTAATACATGAAATGGAGTGTATTAAAATTAAATAGTGAATTCGACTACGTTAGTAGAGTTAAATATTTCATTTTTACATGATTTAAATATACATGAAATTTTGCCTGCAATTATCGTATAATAATTTAATTGGATGTATAGATTGATAGATGAAAAAACAAAATGATAACGAAATATATTGTCATAATAGCGTATTAGACATTTTAAATTTTGTAAATTTTCACATTATCCAGAACGTGCAATTTCTATATCAAAATGATATTACAAAATTTATTCTCTATTGTTTCAATATGCATAAGTTATGCTAAATTAAAACAAATCTGAAGGCAAATTATTGGTTTCGAAGTTGTTTTTAACTCTGTTTAAAGTAATATTCAGATTTAAATTACGCGAAACTTTCCACTTTTATTTTCCGGCTTATTATACAAATAATAATTAATTTCAATAAAAGTATTTTTTCTGCTTGCTAGTTTGTTCATCCAATTGTGTAAGACCATCGTCATTGTTTGCATTTATAGCTAATAAGATCTACCCAACCACTGCAGATTTTATATTCTATTCAAATGTATTCTGCCGCTCGCGCTTTTGCCTTCGTTAATTCAGTACACAATTGTCTCTCCACGCTAATAGCTTTATAATTTTTATGCATAATTTAAGTTCATCGTTTAATGTTCCCAAAATTGCATATGAAAATTTATCTCCACACGAATAAAAATGTAAATAGTGAATTTAATATATCATGATAAAATATTATATCCTTCTTTTACTAGTTTCTTTTGCAAGAAATTATATGGTTTTTACGAGGATAAAAAATATACATTATCCCTCGGTACCGCAGAGAGTAATAAAATTATGAAAAATATCGTATAAAAGAAAAGAAGATAGAGAAAGAGATAATAGTGGATCCTCGCTTATATATTTTTTGCGTTAATGAGTGTTTGATTATTTATTTTCCTTCTATCTCATGTTTGTAAAAAATAATAATAATGATAAAAAGAATACATTTTTTTATACCTTCCGCGTATACATATCTTATGTTTTAATTATACGTTCTTACTACTATCGCATACATGTAAATTTAACTTGCCGTATCTCGTCGTAATATGCATCTGTAAAACGTTGGGATATATATGTATGAAGTTGCGGAATGAATTACCATACGACGGTGTTGAGCACCGAAATACCGCGGGGAGCAATAAAGGTGTACCTGAGATTCCTTGATTTGAGAGTCAGCGAAAATCAGGAGAAGCGCAATGTCGTACGTCCGAGATTGAAACACTAAATCTTCATGAGAGAATAGTCTGCCAGAGAAAGAGAGAGAAAGAGAACACGCGATGAAAAAGACAGAATGATGATTCCGCAAAAGAGTTATATCAGCTGATATTAACCCGCGCGCGCATATGTGAAAATAACATTTCCCTCGTATCATCATTAATTATATCCATCAAGAGGTTTAATTTGTTTCGTAAAATATTAATTAATCGACAGGGGCGGTCGAGGTACACCGCAGATCATTTTACGGGGCTTGTCAAATAAATTAGCTCCGGAACTAAATATGTACATACATTGGTATATACATACCAATACTAACGCTTATTATTTTCTACCAATATAGATATATGTATATATACATATATATTAATTTGTGCATATGAGGTTTCGGTATTTATCGTTGCTCGTGCAACGTTAACATTATTTAATTGGCGAGGTCTAACTACCGTGATCTCGGCTTTTCGCGTAAATGTCCCGCTAGGGAATCAGTGTCGAGGGCGCCAAGAGAGAGAGAGAAAATCTCGCTGGCTCGATGCTCGAAGAGGCGTGCCTGTCATAAGCTTTTAATGATTTTTTTTGTCAATTTAATTTGCCGGTTTCGACCACCATCGTGTTGCTCTGGCGAAGTTTACCGGGGGAATTGTGGTCGGGTTCGTTGCTGTCGAAGCTCGCGCTCGCCGGTAATTTCGATCCTATCGGGAGTATACCGCGACCGCGACGGTAAGCCGTACGAAGAACAATGGTCCCGAAGGAGAAAACAAGACGTGGTTGCCGCGGGGGAGGAACGAACAGAGAGAAGAAAGCAATATACTATGATACGCACGCGCGGGAGCCGTATTGCTCCAAGGACGGGGAAGAGAAAAGGGATGAGAGAGCGGGCGAAGGTGGATTGTGGAGGCTGGGGATGAAAGGACGTGAAGTGGTTAGAGAAAAACGACGACGACGACGACGACGATGACGACGACGATAGCGATGGCGATGGCGATGGCGGGGAGACGATGTCGCGACGAAAAGTGAGTCTCGACGAGATGAGGCGACGACACGGTGACACGACGAGGCGGGAGAGAAGAGAGAAAAATTCATCTCTCTCTCTCTCTTTTTCCTTCGCTTTCCGGTGGAACCCCGTTTTAAAGGGGGAAAATTTAATTTATGTAATTTTATAATGCTGCGTGAGCACTTTGCGGTTTACCTGGTGAAAATCGACAAGCAGGGATTCATCGTCGCGCTCGTTCGAGCTCGTTTATTATTGAGGACCACAGGCGTGGCGCGGTCCAGCGTTTTTCCTCCCCAAAAAACGTACAGTGTCGGGCAAACAATAACGACGATAAAGAGCGTTGATACGTGCCGCGGCATAGCTTCTGGCTTAAAGTGTCCGGCCGTCGCTATCGCGAAGATGCGCCCGGTCGCTTCAAGCATGCACGACCACGTAAGCGGGATGCGGCTAACGCCGGTTGGCACATCCGTTCCATTTCTCGATCCATTTTCATTAATTTCCGCTTGGTCGGTGAAAAACGATGCAACGCGAACGGGACGTACAAGCGCTTATACGATATCCTTACGAGATTTATCGCGTGGCTTATTCTCTCACTGTTTTAGATTTAATTTCTCGCTCGAATTCGCCGGTCGTAATGGAGTAATAGCGACATTGTTATTGCATTTTGCGAAATTCGCATCGCTTATACTTATTATCGACAATAATCGTCAGCTGTTCGCATTTTCGCGTAATCTCGCCTTCAATAAATTCGGTTATTACTGTTATGAAATGAAAATGTTATGGGCAAATGACATACTTGGCAATGACGATTAAAGCCAACAATTGTATATAATTCTATATTTTTCTTCATGCAATTAATTAAAATCTTGTTTTCGTATTGTTAAACTTACCATATATTATATATATTAAGAATCTTTTTTTATGCATTTATTTCTTTATTAATAATACTTTACTGGACGTGGATGGGCTTTAAGGATATGAGATGAGAAGAGAGAAAACAAATTTCTATAAAATCACAACACACACACACACACACACACACACACACACACACACACACACACACACAGAGTTGGTCAATTTTATAGAAATAAAAATATTAAATCGTACTCTCTATCTTTTTCTCTTTCTGCGGTACTTTAAAAACTAGGTGAATTCTGCCAACTTGGATAATTTTCTCACACACATATTTTCACTGCGCCCTTTTCTACGAAAAACTTGGAAACTCAAATAGCTTTTCTTTTCTTTCTCGATTTGCAATCCTTCTTGTAGATTCGTTCTCAGTCCAGAACAAAACCTATTTGCAACCTACAATCTGTAACAGTTATTAATTTTTATAATTTCAGAGAACTCTACATATATTTAATATTTAAATTAGATGTAAATTAGAGAGAAGAATGTGTATTTAAGAATTACTCTGCTATAAACGTTATATAAAATATTGATTAATATATTCTTTTATATACACACATAATATTTGCAATATTTATAAAATAAATTAAGAGCAGATAAAATAGAGTATGAATCATATTACATTTTGCTGCATAAACTTTTCCGTTATATTTTAAATGAAAACACATTCTGTTATATCAGAATTTATCGGTTATATATTCCTTGAATAATGTTAGTATAATAGAAAATAATAAGACGTGTATGACAGGAGCGCACGAGTTCCCCAAGTTGATGTTGTCGTAGAATTTTCACGTGATAGCATAGGACAACTCAAAACAAATTGAGAAACAAAACTCGGCGTGTAGTTCCATGGTTAAATTCTTGGACACAAGTAAACTGTCTAGAGTAGTTTCTGTAAAGCAGAGGTTACGGGATCTATAAACTTTAGTTTAAGTCACTTCAGAAGAAATCCAATTATCTCTCCTTCATATATAGCTGTACAATAATAAACTGTTCCTCTTTTTCAAATTTGGGATGAATAATTAATCCATCTAAATAGTATTATATATATATATATATATATATATATATAATATTATATATGGGGATTATTTGAATAATAAAATGTCGAAGAACCGTTTATTTTTTATAAACAATTTTCGCAGGTGACTTAAGCGCATCATCGAAAACCAATTTCGGCTATTCACGTAATATGGCTTATTAACGTTTCCCATTTGGATTTGCAATACATATACAACGTTATAATGTTCTGTAGTTATTATGCTGATTTCGCGGTTTTCTAACGATAAATCATTGTTATAATAATTTTCTGTACATAATATCATGTAATGTTAGAGATAGCGCATTAATTGCGCATTAATTGATCTCGCAGTGCATATATATGAATATATTAAAATGCACGCTGATGAAAAATATTATATAGACGGATAAACTTTTTAAAGGACAAATTACATGAAAAGTATATTCTCTTTTCAACATTTTTTTTAAAGCTTCTTCGGAATATAACGACATTAAAATATTTATTACTATAAAAATTGTAAATTATGCATTTGTCTTATTGTTTTAAGGACTAGATATGCGTTTTTTGTGCATCAAAATATATTTGAATAATTACAATACTTCTTTGTAAAAAATAGTACGAATATTATTGAATAATATGATTTTTCTTATATGTTAGTATATTCATGTTATCAATGTTCCATGAGGTACAACTATATGTATATCTTCTATTCTATTCTATTTACGATGGAAATTTGGTATACAATTATATATCTTCTATTCTATTTATGATAGAAATTTGATAAATCGGATTATATACATTTCCTATATAATTATGAATCGTTATGCGTAAAGCTCCAATTATGCATAGCGATAGTAATCAATATAATTAATACATTAACATTAAAACAAGATCCCTAATGTATTGATAATTTACATCAATAAATTATATTAAGAAAATCCTACCCTATTAGGATTTAATTGCCAGACATTAATATTTTGACTCAATATATGCAACATATAGAACTCGCTAACCGTAATCGATTAGAATGGTTATTGTATGAATGTAACCGCTATTTGACTTTCCAAATGTCGGTTTAGTTGATTGATAAATTTCCGAAACTAATCACGCAAAATATCGGTCGCAATCCAAACGTCCTTTGTGTTCAATCGAAAAATCATTATAATTCTAAAACAATATATCTCGATATACCTCGATCAATGCTTACATATGCTACTTTTCATTGTTTCAGTCAATATAACAAGCTTTGCGGACACATGCACACATACACAAAATATCCATATATACTATACGTAATGTTTGCCATATTATATAAATCATAGATTTAGAATCATAAATTTGAGAATTTATAATAAATTTTCAAACAAAGCTTGCGTGATTTCACAAAAATAAAATTTGTGGCTAAGAAGAATCTTACGTAATAAGTATTTAATTAACAACTGACATGGTTGTGATTTTAAACACTAAATTTATCACATATAGTTTCATTATTATTATTATATATATGTACATATATATAAAACGTTTTATTATATTTTAACTATACTAGAACAACACAAGCGCGTGCTACGCGCGCCATTCCTCAATTTTATATAAAAAAGAATAATATTTTTATATAAAGTTTGTTTAAACTTGATTAATATTTTTTGACAGAAATCTGTTGATTAAAGCGTTAATTTGTTAATTAAAATTTTAAAATAAAAATATGTTATAAAAATAATAATAATATATTAAAATAATAATATGTTATAATTCCTTAAACTCGATTAATATTTTTGACAGTTATCAGCTGATTTCTGTCAAAAAATATTAATCGCAGATAAGGCATTATAACATATTATTTACAACATATTACTATTTTACATTTTATAAGATATTATTATTTTAAAATGTAATTAGCAAATTAACGCTTTATTAATATTTTTTGACAGAAATCAACTGATTAAAGCGTTAATTTGCTAATTGTTCCTACCTTATTTTCATACCTTATATTAATATTTCATATTTTTTTTTTCGTAACTTTTTATATATATTTGTAGCAAGCAAGTATGACTTTTCATTGTATTCAATTTAAGCGTATAGCTCTGCATGTATCGCATTCTCGCAATGACATGTGACGTCTCTCGTTTTATTTATAGTTATTTTCTGCGTACGTGTTCAAGTTTATTTTGCGTAGGTGCTGGCAGCTTTACCCTCATCCCACGACCTATATATGCGACAACTCCACTATAAGTCACTTGCAAAATTAATTTAGTTTAAAAAACATTTCAAAAAGAAAGTATGTGACATACAATATTATTTTTTTGCACACGAGATCTCTGTTTCAAGACTTACATCTAATTGTGACTAACGCTATGAGACTAAAGATAAACAAGAATCGTATCATATAACAAATGTAACATCCAAATATTAAATGATATAGAACCAAATAAAAATTCGTTATGTTGTGAAAATAATTTTCTAAGAATATTATATACAAAAATATGATGAATAAATTAAAATTATAGATTAACTTAAAACACGTTAGAATATATAATTGTATTCTAATAAATCTCGTCATAATTAAAAAGTAAAAAAAAGAAGACTATCATAAAAGACTAAACCACGTCATTTAGCAACAAACTTTATTTTTAAGTGATTTTCCATATTCTACTTGCCATTTTTTCTGAGTTTTCCAATTTTAATATCCTTTCTTCGGTTGTTTCCTCCTTTCTCGTCACGTTTACCTCATTCATGCGGGATGCTTTCTCTCTTTTTTCTTGCACTGAGACTGAGACAGCGATTCTTTCTTTTGTCTCGCCGATATCGCTTGAATCGACCACCACTTTCTCAATACATCGTTTTCTCTTCTTGCATTTTTCTTTTTATTCGTTACGACGCGAAATGTCTTTGACTGTCCATTTCACATTCTGAAACATATCCTCTTCTGAATGTATTTTCTCATATCATATTTTCCTTTTTCAAGTTGTACACCTCTTTCTCTCTCTCTCTTTCTCCTTTTGCATTGTTGGTTTTTAACTTTGTTTGCGACATCTAAAAATCACTATGTGATTCTCTTGTTTGAGCATACAAGAGAATAAAGTACAAATAATAAGAGACTGTAGATATTCTTTCTATATAGTTCTAACTTTATCTACAGGGTGAATGAAAAATATCCGTTCATGTAAAAGTAACTCAAATTTATGTATCAGTGCATATATACGTTCTTGTTTCCACCTTATCTCTTCCTCTTTTTCTTTCAACTCCTCTTCCGCTGCTTTATTCTTTTATTATTCCGTTTATCTCTTAAAGACGTTCGCGCGAATGAACTCCTTTCGACGACACGAAGCGTAGGTATACTACTTCCATCCGAGAGTGGATCTGTCAGGGGAATATAAAAGAGGACTTAAGCGAGATTTAGCGGCAGATCGCTCAATTACTTTGCTATTCCGAGGCGGTCGTCGTTATTTTCTAGCAAAATTATTAAAGCGCAACTTTAGATAGCTCTCGATATTATAATTGTCTGATGATTATTAATACTGATGAATATAGCCTGATGAAAGTCTGATGAAAGTGCTGCGCGTTTCAGAATAATATTTATTATTGACGATTTAACATAATACAGATGCGTTATTAAAATACGTATTTTTAATTTTTGAAATATAAATGCTTAACTTTTTGTTAAGATGCTAAAAGATTTAGGAAATATCTAATAGAGCACCGTGAGAGAGATTTAAACGAAAGAAGCGCGTTAATAAAGGGTTAGTAAAGTTAAGAATTTTCGGGATATTTGGAATCACATGAAAGTGACTACGAAATGTCATCGGAAATGTGTAATGATTCACATAAAAGAGCGAGTAACGTATTAAACCAATAAGAGACTACATACGGAATAACAGATGAGATAGACGTTGCATGTTTCAACAACCAAAATGAAATTATCTTTGGTATATTTCTGAAACCTGAATTCAGTTTTAGCTTTCATTTCGTATTAATCCAAAATTAGAGAAGCGCATGACAAGATGACTAATTTGCTACCAAGCGATATCAGTCGATTCTGGAATGAAATAGGTTGCGCTGCCGATGACAGGAAGGTTTTGTTAGAGATAAAGTGAAATAAAATTTGTGCTATTTGCAGAGAATAGAAAAATCTCAACGAACATAAAAGAGAGATTTTAAATACGCCGAAATTACTGCAATTGACACACATACAATTAGAGAAAAGAGAGAAATCTGTAATCCATATATAAATGCGTATATATATAATATATGGATTGCAAATTTTTCTAAATTTTTCTAATCTAATTATATGTATGCGTTTTCGTTCGCTATCATATAATAAACCAATGATCGTAAACTTTACAATTTCAATTATATCTTTTAATTTACTATATAAAAATTTAATAGATATATTGAGATATATTTTTCTTCTATACACAAGTTTTAATACATTAATTATCCGTTTTACCATTATTAATATAATTTTTTTTTGTTATTATTTTATTGAATATCCTTTGAAATCATTATAAATTAAGGTAAATTATGATAAAATAAATTTAAGCAATCATGAGGTAATTATTAATATTATATGAAAAGAGAGAAATGTATTTATACGTAGTTGTGGCCAATAAATATTAAACGTACGTTTGCACAGGTTCAAAACAGTATTGCGTTATTAATGAATCCACTGCAGGGATTACCGTTGCGGTTTAAAAGTATATTACATGAAGCATTTTACAAAGAGATTTTTTTACGATTTGTTGAAATATAATTACATCTTTATAATAATATTTGCATATTACTAACGAGAAAAACTTATGCAATGCCCCTGTGCAATTATAGCTGTGCAGTAAAATATTAATAAATAATATTTATTTATTGATTCGCTAATAATCATAACAAAAATCATAATTAATTTTAAATATAGTAATAATCACACAGAATATGAATGCAACACATTTGTGTATAAAAAAAGTATATTAAGTCTTATTAATTATTTTATGTCTCCTTTCGAATTTCTCGTTTATTAAATTATATATATATATATATATATATATATATATATTGCTATATGTATACTGTATACATCTCTGACAAAATAATTTTCATGCTACAAAATATAGTATATTGTAATTGATTAAATAATATAAAGTTTATATGAGAATTATACAAATGTTTCATACATGTGTCAGATTCATTTGCATCAAAAATATTCTCATATAGTAAATAAATGAAATTGATTTAGTCATATAATACATCGTTAGCAAATATATTTTGAGTGCTAATAATCATATGCTATAAACACATATATTTTTAATGTAAAAACAAATGGCGAAGAACACACGTTACATCAAAACGTTTAATAACATCAATTTAATAACGAGTTTAATAAAATATAATGTTGTGCAAATTCTTGATTGAAAGAAAATAAAATTTATATTCTGCAAACTTAATTTATCGCAACACTCGATCAGAGCGTTATTTCGTAGCATAAAATCGTTCAGTAGTTTTGCATTACAACAGGATTAAATTTCAAATATGTAGCGAAAAATTATCTCGTAATATTACAATAATTTTTGTGCTTTGACTTCAAATAACGGAAGCATTCGGTATACATAACCGCGATTACAATAGCATTGTACCGTGTTCACATGCGTATTACATGGACATTTTCTACGCTTGGTAGTGAGAAATATGCTCAAATATTCATGAAATAAGCGTGGACAAGTGCCGTGTAGAAAAAATTTCGTTTAAATCATTCGTTACTTACACACTCGGTATATACCGACGCTTGGAAAAATACGGAAGAATATGCTAAAAACGCGATTATGGTCTCTGTGCAAGGGATTAAATAAAACGTTTCGTCGGAACGATATTTCTCTTCAGTACTCTCCTAACAAATGTAGATGCGCGTGTCTTTTTCCTTATATATTATTCGTATGTGCATATATATATATATATCGCCGTATGCGATTTATGGATATGGTAAATGGAGACTACTCTTTTCTCTTTCTCTATTTCTATATGTATATTGTCCAATCGGTGAATCGTCGAATGCAATTCTCTACCAAAGTTGTCTACTGTCTCTGTTGAAAAATGTAGTGCGCCTGTGGCGCGATTTTCATTTAATCGACCCTTGTGTACTGTAATTTCACCAAGTGATAGTCACGTTGTCGAATACATCGAAAGTCAATCGTGAAAATAAGAGAAACGGTTCATTGCGACTAAAGCCCGTTGCGATTGCGTTTCGTCCTCTTTCACGGAACGGATTCAGTCGTATATAAATAATTCCGAAAAGACAATTAGCTGCGGTAAAATAAATGAATCTTTCTTTCATTTTCCCGAGAGAATTGGGATTGCATATGCATACGGCTGCAGTGATCGGTCGGTACGTTTTTTTCATTTTTTTCTATTGATTGGCATCAACAGTTGTTCAATTATTAATGTATCGTGCCTGGGGCAGAGTGTTATGTGGTAGTAGCTCTGTCTGTGTACACATTACATAAGATCGATATGACACACGTATAAGAAGGACATTTTTTATAGTAAAAATTACATGAAAAATACACATTTAGTATAATAAAAATTACATAAAAAAATACATTTAGTACAGTTATACAAATTACATGAAAAATATATAAAGATGGAATATGACATTAACAATATTTATTTCTATAAAAAACTGTAAATTATGCATTTGTTCTATTGTTTGTGCATCGAAATATTTCAAAAATTATTGTACATATACAATGCTCGTTTGTGAAAATATAATACGTGTTGAATAAAAATATTGTGAATTTTTTATATGTTAGTACGTTCCACACGATTGCAAAAATTATATTGTAATTTTTACTATAATATTTCCTCCGTGTAGTTTATTCGCACGCCAAACCGGTCACGTATCGTATAACGAATTCGAGGTAAAAAAGTGACATTTCGGTAAACAAAGACAAATCCTCCAAACAAAAAACTTGATGGAAATTCGTCAGGATCGACGTGAGGATAATAGTGTTGCGCGATCGATTGGCGCAGGAAGACTATTGAATACTCGACCAATCTCCGAGACAACGTAATTAGCGCTAACTATGTCACGCGCTATAGTTTACGCTGTACCGTAAGTTCGCGGGAATTGCGCAAAGTTAATTAAATGCAATAACATTCGTAATCTCCTCGCTTTCGCGCTCCGCTAAGTAACTAACGGATGCGATGGGATTTCAATGTCAGGTAAATAAAACGCCTAGGAGATAATTGCAGCTTACCTACATGCAAATGGGCTTACTATCGTCCGTTTCGTTAATTAATGGTACGATTTGTATTGCTGCAACATAAATAATGTTGACTAAATGCATGATTTGAAAAGGTATTCGTTTGAATTGAGAAACTTTCATAATCAATGCGAAACTTTATATATATATGTATATATATATATATATATATATATATATATATATATATTAATTTTTGTATTTATCTCTGATATTATATTCATTTGAGTTTATTTTTATTTGCCAACAATACAAAAACTGTGTGTGTGTGTGTAATTATTAGTTGTATATAAAATCATTATATTTATATTTCTTTTATTTTATATTCATTTTATATATATAACATTTCATATTTATTTTTTATTTCATATTTATCTTTTTGGTATTTCTCTAAATGTGTATTTTTTTTAAGCAGAGTAATATATTTTCTCATATGATAAATTTCCAGACAAGACGCATTAAGCGAATATTTAAGCTTTCAATCTAAAATTCAATTTCAGCGATATACGCAAGCTTTACGTATATTCTAGCTTTCGTAAAACTAGATACTGCATGATAAAAGAAGCTTCACATATATACATATATATATATATATATATATATATATTTATATAATATTATATTGAACAAGAGATCTAATATAGCGAAACTATTTTTTAAATGTTATACGGTAGTAGTCTCTCTACCCTGTTCTCGCGTATCTTATAATTAATTCCAATTCTAGTACCAAATCAATCAAAAGCCCACGCATTGACAATGTATATATACATTCTCCTTCAAACAGCGACGTTGAATGTCCCATGACGCGTTAGCGTTCCATATAGTACGAGCCGATATTGCACGTTGCATCTAAACGATGCACATCGTTAATGCACTTTGATGCATCAGGCATATATCTCTATATGACGTGATTGATTTTTTTATCAACCTCGTTTAAGCGACGCTTACACCCAATTCATCCCAGGATGATGAATTTGATGAGCGAACATCGGGTGCTTTTAGTTAAACGAGTTTTTCTCACCTTTCTGGCAGACAAATGACGGAGTAGAAAGCAGATCGTAGATTTTACGTAATATTTATGCTGCCATTAATTTCGTTAAGCTGTTCCAATTATATTCTGCACAAGCAAAATGAAAAGATAATATGTATCAATATGAAAAATATATAATATATAAAAATTAAGATGAAATTTTAGCTTTAGTAAAGAAAATAAAATTTATGTGAAAGAAGTAAGATTTTTTTCTATATATTTCTAATTTGTTCTACAGTTACATTATATATTTATCGCAGCATAAAACAATTTCATTCATCGAAAGCGATATACGTGCCGACAAAAATAAACGTTACAATTTGGACATTTCGAAATATCGAACGGATTTATTAGTCAGGGGATAATACGCGATTTGGAAAGGGCGTTAGAAGAGTTCCGGTAGTGCGATATTATAGATGTATTCGGTCGTGACCGTCCGACACGGTGACCGCTTCACCGCAAATGGGTCGCACATCATCAGCACGGCCGAGTGATGACCCGTGACCATCTAACAAACCGTAAAGATACCATCAAGCGACCGATCAGCGACGGCATAGAGGCTGCATGCTTTTCATTGAATAATATTAACGTATTAAATGCGTCCACTTTCATAGTCATTTCACTGATTAGCATACTTCATCCGCCTTGCGGATAATCGTCATTGTCTAACTGAAGATAAAGTAGTAAATATTTGCAAGGAAGTGGTCGGCTGATCATCATTCATTAAAACTCACCTTTGAACCACAATAGTGTTTTTTATGAAATTTATTATGACACGTGTATCTATAAAATCGAAATCTGTAATTATGTACATCCATATCCATGTTTACGTGTTTCAAATTGCTAAGAGATCGAATGGTAAAGGATAAGTCAGGTCGACTATCGGTGCTTGAGTCTGAATTCTACATCCAAGTTAAGTCATAGCCATTGTACAGTAAGTTATAATATTATAATTGAGTTATTGTCAAAATATCCTGCTTTCCAAATTCGAACCTGATAACCCTAATACTGTAGTTATAAGCGCCATTGGTTACGCTACAGGGTGACTACAAACATAGCGCTCTCTCTATAGTACAATAGATTGTTAAGGGCGCGTATTCACCAAAACATGAATTCTGTATTGCTAAATTTCGAGCTGAGATTTCCGCCCTATCAAAGAGCATACTCATTGCAGCTCAAACCTATCGTCAGACTACTTTAGGAACAATTAACAGAAGCTAATCTCTTCTATATTGCTAATTATATTATTCTGTTATATAACAATTTATAAAGAATAATATATGTATAACATATGTATAACAATACTTATTAAATTACATTAAGGCAATATAAAGGCCTGATAAAGTAAAAAATTACTTTATACTCGTTTATGAAGATTAATGAAAGTTGTTAATTCATAAAATGCTTTAATATGCTCAGTTATTAATGATACTCTTTCTTTCTCTTTCTCAATGAAGAAAGGAAAAGAGAAACGTATGACTGTCAACATATATATATATATTTATAATGCGGCTTATACAGGGATTATGAATTAAACGAATATAATATAGCGAAGGATAATTAAACAAACATGACGGTAATGGTACCTGCATCAGCATGTTTACCGCATCACCGCGCATCATATTATACTAATAATTGAGGAAATGTGCGTGTATCATTCTCGCGATGTCACAAACTATTCAACAATATGACATATATATTACATATATGCAAACTTCTATAGACAATGCTAGAATATCAAATATTTCCTTGCTTTGTGATCCGTAATAATTACATTCCTTTTTCATTGTTTAAAAATATCTAATAAATTTATGTTAGCGTCATATTCATTATATTCATTCTTCTTATGCAATAAAAAATATTTTATTAAAAATTATTAAATATTTAATAAATTATAAATATTTTTATAAAAAAATTGTTTGTCTTCAAGAAAGCATATGAATATAAATGATCATAGTATCATTATATGAATAAAATGTAAAGCTACGCACACATAATATTGATATTATGTGATAAAAATGCCATTAAATCTTTGATAGCGTTATTACTGGGTTTTGAGAAAATTCAGTTCAGAAATTTAACAAGCAAATATTCGCATGAAGGAAAGAACCAGCGCTCAAAGAAAGGGTGAGATAAGCATATCGATTGTCTATTTGATTTATACACGCAATATCATCGTTTCTTGCTTTAGGTTTTGTATTAGCATCGAGTGAATTGTTCCATAGTTGATAATAATTTAATCTCAGACCTTTTTCTTTCATTCCATGATGCATTTGCAACATGATATCTCTCTTTTTCTTTTCTCTTTTACATAATCGCAAAATAATAATATAATAAAAACTTATTTTCTCGTCATTATCATTGTTCTTCATTATATGATATACAATATTAAACACTGATATTTTGTTCGAATAAATAAGCAACAAACAAGTAGAATGCTTTTTATATGGATTTGTGCTTTCTATGTAATTATCGCGTTATATATCGAGATCACTAACGGATCCTGACGTCGATAATGGGGGGAGGAGGGGGGGTTGCAAAATTATTTTATTTAATAGTTTTGATTTCAGGATTAACTTTTATTCCAGGATCAACGACGTCGATAGCTCTTTAATGTTTGTTTTTCTTTATTTATATTTTTTAAACAAATTCAGCAAAACTGTTTCTTTTAATTTACAGGGGGGGGTGGGGGTTAACCCCCTCCCCTCTCTCAGAATCCCCCAGTATATATATATATATATATATATATTATATAGATATAAAGAATTTCTCGCCTAATTATTTTCATGCAACGAAATTATCTCATCATTTCGTTCTATGTCTGACTTAATCTATACTTAACTCCTTGAATGCGTAATGAGTATAATTTACAATGTATCTTATACATACATATTGTATATATTATATAGATATAAAGAATTTCGCCTAATTATTTTTGTGCAACGAAATTATCTCATCATTTCGTCGTATGTCTGACTTAATCTAAACTTAACTCCTTGAATGCGTAATGAGTATAATTTCCAGTGTATCTTATACTTATATATATATATATATATATATATATATGTATATTATATATATATTATATATATATATATATAAGTATAAGATACACTGTAAATTATATACTCATTACGCATTCAAGGAGTTAAGTATAGATTAAGTCAGACATAGGATGAAATAATGAGATAATTTCATGCACGAAAATAATTAGGCAAAATTCTTTATATATATATAATATGTACAATATGTATGTATAAAATACACTGGAAATTATACTCATTACGCATTCAAGGAGTTAAGTTTAGATTAAGTCAGACATACGACGAAATGATGAGATAATTTCGTTGCACGAAAATAATTAGGCGAAATTCTTTATATCTATATAATATATACAATATGTATGTATAAGATACACTGTAAATTATACTCATTACGCATTCAAGGAATTAAGTTTAGATTAAGTCAGACATAGGATGAAATAATGAGATAATTTCATGCACGAAAATAATTAGGCGAAATTCTTTATATACATATATATATATATATAATATATATACATGTATGTATAAGATATATTGTAAATTATACTCATTACGCATTCAAGGAGTTAAGTATAGATTAAGTCAGACATAGGACGAAATGATGAGATAATTTCATTGCACGAAAATAATTAGATGAAATTCTTTATATCTATATAATATATATTATATAGATATAATATATATTATATAGATATAAAGAATTTCATCTAATTATTTTCGTGCAATGAAATTATCTTATCATTTCGTCCTATGTCTGACTTAATCTACACTTAACTCCTTGAATGCGTAATGAGTATAATTTACAATGTATCTTATACATACATATTGTATATATTATATAGATATAAAGAATTTCGCCTAATTATTTTTGTGCTACGAAATTATTTCATCATTTCGTCGTATGTCTGACTTAATCTAAACTTAACTCCTTGAATGCGTAATGAGTATAATTTCCAGTGTATCTTATACTTATATATATATATATATATATATATATATATATATATATATATGTATATTATATAGATATAAGGAATTTCGTCTAATTATTTTCATGCAACAAAATTATCTCATCATTTCGTCGTATGTCTGATTTAATCTATACTTAATTCCTTGAATGCGTAATGAGTATAATTTATAGTGTATCTTATACTTTTATATATATATAATATATATATATATAAATATATATATATTATATATATATATATATATAAGTATAAGATACACTGTAAATTATATACTCATTACGCATTCAAGGAGTTAAGTATAGATTAAGTCAGACATAGGATGAAATGATGAGATAATTTCATGCACGAAAATAATTAGGCAAAATTCTTTATATATATATAATATGTACAATATGTATGTATAAAATACACTGGAAATTATACTCATTACGCATTCAAGGAGTTAAGTTTAGATTAAGTCAGACATACGACGAAATGATGAGATAATTTCGTTGCACGAAAATAATTAGGCGAAATTCTTTATATCTATATAATATATACAATATGTATGTATAAGATACACTGTAAATTATACTCATTACGCATTCAAGGAATTAAGTTTAGATTAAGTCAGACATAGGATGAAATAATGAGATAATTTCATGCACGAAAATAATTAGATGAAATTCTTTATATCTATATAATATATATTATATATTATATATAATATATATTATATAGATATAAAGAATTTCATCTAATTATTTTCGTGCAATGAAATTATCTTATCATTTCGTCCTATGTCTGACTTAATCTACACTTAACTCCTTGAATGCGTAATGAGTATAATTTACAGTGTATCTTATACTTATATATATATACACTAGCGGATCCTGACGTCGATAGCTCTTTAATGTTTGTTTTTCTTTATTTATATTTTTTAAACAAATTCAGCAAAACTGTTTCTTTTAATTTGCAAGGGGGGGTTAACCCCTCCCCCCCCGAATCCGCCAATGATCGAGATATATTCTTTTAATAATATTATGCATTGCATTATTGCCTGATTAAATTGATTACATCACAATATTATTATAAGCACAAAGTAGTTTAATTAATATAATATAATTAGTTATACTATGATTTAAGAAATAATACATTGATAAACTTCTTGATAAACAATACTAATATATTAATATAACTTTCATCATAGGTTTTTTTAGTACAAAATGACGTAATCAATACATTACTTGACGTTTCAACTTTGTTGCAGTTTACTTTTTTACATTCTATTATTAGATAAGAACTTCCCTCTGGCGCATTCTATAAAAACATCCTTATCGATTCTTTTTTATAGCTAAGCCGAGAAAATCTTAAAAAAATTTATGACCATACATCGCAAACTTCCGGGTAATTTAAATTCGTTGTCTCGTGTTTCCTTCGATTTCTGACCGCATTATTTTACAGTTCCCCGAAATACGAGCGCCATGATAAAACTGCCGCTCGTCTTGTTCTTTCTTTATTTTTAAATGCTGATTAACGAGGAGCAGATATATCTCTTCCTTTTCATCCTTCGGATCCCTTCGGTTTCGAAAGATACTTCTCAATGTCGGATTGTTCTTTTCGCAAGGAGATTTGTATGCTAATTATACACAGGTAATTAGTAATTCAGTGACAAACTCCATAAGAAGCATCCGCGAGATATCCGCGAAATTTAGAGGCGAGTTTGAACAAAAAAAAAATCAAAATTTATTCGAGTCTTCCTAAGATAATATTGTGATTTTATATCCTCCCTATCTACCAGAAGAAATTTTCTAGAAATTTTACTGACATTTGCTCCTCACTGACTCAATGAACATATCTGAGCACCGTTTACCCTTATCCATAAAAATTGCGTATAAAAAAGTGAGTCTCTTGTAACTACGATGTGCCTATACTTTCACCGTAACATGTAGGCGTCCGCTGTGTAGGATGTATTTTTTTTCACACACCGTTTATAATCAGCAGCAAGTTAACTCACTCTAGTTCTCAAAGACGATATATTTTTTGCCGTCAAGATATTTTTATTGAGATGACATTTTTAGTAGACTCTGTCTACTATTAATTATGGAAGGAGAGAGAGAGTTTGATTGAGTCAGTAATAGTTCTATGTCTGACTTAAGAAATATATTTGAAACTTATATTTTTGCAAAGTTTTTTCATTCATTGAACGTCAAAATTTCTTATCTAATTGTAAGTTTTTGTTGAAATCTCATAAAATTGTCGATACTTAATACGTGAAAGGTCTACATATGTATGTTAATATATTTATATTTCAAAAAAGCGCAAAAAGATACATTGAAAGTGAAAAAATCATTGTCTGAAGTCTGTCAAATCTCAATTCCTCAATGGACGTATGTGTTGTTCAACTCGCTGCATGATTTTAGGAAATAGGTCAGTTGATAAATTGCAGAGAGCCCATTCTCCGCGTTCAGTGTAAATAGAGGCAGGCTATCGTTTCTGTACAATGTACCGCACAACGTATATTTTGCTTTGTAATCGCGGCTGTACACTATGAGCATAATTATGTGCACACAGTCTATTTAATTATGCTTATTGCGCCACTACACTACATCCGTGGTGAAGCGGCTTTGCGAAACTTGGGCCGAAACCGATTGCGGTAGGTATGCTAAAACCTCATAGTCTCTTACTCGGATCTGGCATGCGTATATATAACTTTTTACATAGAATGTTTCGCGAAATTCCGACAACTCTTTTAAAAATGTGACATTTTTATTATGAGCACGATATGAATTCAGCACTAATTGTAAGCTAAAATCGGAAACCATTTTCTCTTTTCGTAGAGAAATTACTCAAAAATATTTTAAATAGAAATTAAATATTTTAAATAACCATATATCCGCTCCTCCATCTTCAAAAATTCACTGAAATGTATAAATATATATTCAAAAATGCAAATGTGTGTTTATATCATATATGTGAATCTGTTGCTTCTATTCAAGTGATACTCAGGGATCGATTCTCTATAAAAGTATGAAAAAAATGAGAATGGGGGTAGTAATAAATGTCACATAACAAAAGCCTGTATGAAACTTCTACGTGACATTTATTAGAAGTGTACTTACATGTATAATTTCAATTAAAAAAGAGTTTATATTTTTCTTAAGTATCACATATTAAGAAATACGCGTTATTAAATAAGCAATCAAACAAAAAGTATTAATGCCACTTTATGATTTATGAACATTTTAATTGTTTATTTTTAAGATTTGATCTGTTAAGTATAGCGCACCCTAAATTCTTTATATATTTTTTACATGTATAGCTAAAGTCCTGTTATAACGACATCATTTTAATGAAGAATCCATTTTCAGAAGCTAAAGTTATTAGAATTACTTTTTTAATTTAATAAAAGATAAAAGTATTAATTTTAATGAAATTCTTTTATGCTTTTATGTTTTTTTTAAATTAATGATTTATTATAAAATAAATTGATATGTATAATGATAACATGAAATAATGAATATTAGGAATTCTGCTTCTGCGAAAAACTTTATCGTATTCTCTTTCACTCATAGATTCTTTGATGAATTTAAGATTGACTTTTTCTTAACAAAAATGTAATGGAATACTTAATTAATAACTGATATTAAAGATTAATGAGGTTTCGGGAACTAAATCTCATGAACGTAAATGGGCGACAGAATCTTTTTCGAGTCAATTTCAAGAGGACTTTAATATTAACAGTTTCAATTCAAGATATTTGAAGTAGAAAAATGAAAGTTAAAAATGAAAAGATTTCTCTTTAGAGTAAATGCTCTCTAAACAAATTTTCACAAAGAAAAAATCAATTACGTTTGCATCAAAGAAACGATTATCGAACAACCATTATCGAGACATACATTTTCTTTGTATATTTTTATATTACATAGTAATATTTCAGTCATAGTTATTTATTATCCTATTAATTTTTTATAACTTATACTTTTCAATCAGCCGATAACGACGCTATAAGATATCAATGCATTTGAAGAAGCTATCCGATAGCATACTTCGATTCCTGTGGTATCCGACACCGAATAAGTAAAATAGTGATACCCGATAAAATTTATCACTGCGTCCCCAGAGACATCCTCTATACCATAATCGATGGCCAAGTTCTCGAATACGCTATCCAAATTCCATAGCACAAATTGCGTGCCAATAGAAATCGATAACATGGCGCATGCCATTCTACGTAACTGGATTCACAATTAAAAGCAGAATTTTGCAACATGAAGAAAAATACAACTTTTTTTTTTTTTTTTTTTTTGCGAAAAATTTGACGAATGCGAAGTTACGGCCTCGTCTTTAACCATTTATGAACCCCGGAAGCAACTATTCTCTTTCCCTTAGAATGTCCGGAAGATATCTGAGTCGGTTTCTCCTTTAAGTGTCGCAATCGCGTCTTATTACTCGTAATTGACTCATAACTCGTAACAATTTTTTTTCGTTTCGCCGTCCGGATTTTTCGAGGGCCGCATATATCTACATGGTAGTTTTACTGAAACAACGCGATGTTGTTTCAGTAAAACTACCATGTAGATATATACTACTATATATCTACAACTATACTACTATATATACTACTATATATCTACAACTAACTCTGTAATAAAAGAAATCGATTTTCATTGAATTTCGTCAATTTTATAGAAAAATTAGAAAATATTTTTTATGTATTTTTTTGTCAACTGAATTTTTTTAAAAAAGATAAAAGCTGCTTTTAGAAATAATACGTTGATGCGTTTGAATATGAGAATTTATATCTGGTTGAACTTCATGCTGCCATATAAGCATTCATTTAGCGCTTATGTCATAAACTTCGATTTTGTACTAATGCAATGTAATGATGGCTGCATTCTGGACTAGGAAAACCACTGTGCACGCGATATAAATATCTCTGCGTTTAATGTTGCGTTATTTACTTTACGGTTTACCTCATATCGCGTAAAACGCGCTTTAATGCCATGCGCGGCATTTCATTTAACAATGAAATGAATGAATTCTCTTGGTGCTTTGTACCGCGCGCGACCAAGTTATTTCGTACAAATTTTGTCCGACTGTTTACACGATAAATTTGTTACGCTGAATTTCCTTATTTCGCGTGTCACACGGTCGACAATCGAAACTTCTGTTTAATCTTTAAACTTAATTTCGGAACATAGTTGACGCGATAGATGAGAGAGGTGTTTGAGCATAGCTTTATTAGGATATTAAGGAACTGAATTTGGATGGTACAGCATGTAAGCGATGATCGAGCTGTTGCTGTCAGTTTGTCTAATTAATTACACTGTAGCATTACCGATCAGAATTTTTGTTTATAGAAGAATTTTGCTCGTTTACACACACCGTATACAATTTTGTAAAAAACTGCGCGAATAATTCGTGGTAAAAATATTCCGCAGAGAAATAGTCGTTGTAAATCAACGGCGACAGCATGAAGCGAGTTAATCGAATCGTTTAGTTGTACAAAAATCATGGCGGAACAAAGCTGGTTTCCAGCAAACCATTGAATTGCCACCACAGTATCTACGCAGAAACTGGCAAGGGGATAAATCACATTAGGGTGGGTCGTAAATGGAAAATCGTTCCGGGTGAATCGATGGAAAACACATTCCTCAATCGCAACAAACGCGGATGCGGATGCGGTTCCGTGCGAAGTGCATCAAATCGAGAGTAAAGCTAATTCGATTCTGCGCGTTTCTTCCGTCCGGATTAGCTCTCTCTCTCTCTCTCTCTCGCGTGAATGTTCGACGGGATTTCGTCGAAATGGTCGCGGGTCACGATCGGACCGCGAAGGGAAGTAGAGGCGGGTCCATTGTTCACGGGAAAGGGGAAAAAAGAACATACGCACTGTATAAACACGAGGACAATGCTGAACGCGAGAAGCGAATTAACGCGGCGAAATCGATCGGACAGATTTCCGCGCAAGCGGTGAAAACGCGCGAGCGAAATTCGAATTAATTACACGCATCCCTTCGCAGACGCGGAAATTCTCTTCCAGAACGAAATCACGCGATGCGAAATATGTGCCACAATGCATGTATACCGCGGTTAGTGCGGTATGTAATAGCACTCGAACGGATACGAGTGGTTCTCCACTTTGTCATCGTTGCGCATGGTGGATAATAAAACTAAGGCCGAAATGGAAGTGCGCGAAATGGCCCGAATGTGTGGATGCAATGTGATTATTATCCCCAATTCCGACATGCTGTATACGGATTATGGCATCTGGCAAAATTATTATTCCGTACGTGTAATAGCGTTAAACGAACATTAGGCCACGAGCCCTTTATTCAATTTCAATAAATTTCGTCTCTGATCGCAAGAATAGCTCTAAAGAATTTTAACTATATTTTTAATTCTTTTTTTTTTTTATTGTATTTTATTCTTTTCTCGAGCTTTTTTTTTTAAACTATTTTTTATAAAGTTATACAGAAATATAGATATTATAAAGTTTCGTAATATTAAAAGTCACAATTTATATGCTAACTGACCCTCTAGATTTGATCGTTCGCCGTGCAGAACCCATTACACGATTTTTCACAGTTCACGGTGAAATAATCCGCTGAATGGTGGCTGGAGAAACATAGCCAGATAATACAGAACCGCGAACGACACTGTAGGTGTGGAAGAAGACACGATTGTGCGCTTTTCTCGGTGGACATTTCGCGAAAGTTAATTTCACAGAGAGAATTCCATTCCTCTCTTATCTGTTCGCTTTACGCTTTTCTCATGCGACCGACACCCCTAATAGCGGTTCAGAGCGCACTAAAGATCGAGGGAGGTCTCGCCTCTTAAGGTAAGATCACCGGGAAGACCGAAAGCGATGCATACGATTCGGGCAAGTTTTGCGTAAGCGAGAACGAAATGACCCTTGTCGAAACACGACAAATGTTAAAGCTGAACTCATCCGTGAAGATATCGTACGGGTCCCGGAGGCAGATTTGTTCCGCAGACTAACTGCAGTTGGATGTTTCCACGGCAACTTTGTTCGTGATCTCGAGTTCGACGGCAACTCTCGGGCTAAATACCATTATTTAGTCATTGTTTTGTACGTGGTGTGTCATCTGTGTTTGCTCATTTCGAAATCTACCGCTATCTAACGCTAAATGCGATCATCTGCGACGCTCAGCTTAGTTCTTGTAGATTGATTGAACGTGGAAAGCAATTGTTCTATGCAACGAATAATTATATACATGTACAAAACGTCTATGCATATATAATGTGATGTAATATCACGTATTTCGAAGGAAAATGTAATTCAAATATGTTGATAAAGAAAGAATTCAGTCTACAACATTCTTTCCAAGCTACATACATGTATATATAGCTCGGAAAGAATGTTTTATATATATATATGTATATAAAATATACACATTTGAATAATTTATTTTCTATTATATTAATTTATTTTTATAATTTGTGTTTCAGAAATTGTATAAAAATTTGTATGTAAAAATTTTGTATACAAGAATTTTATCAATCGCATAATTTAATTGAAAAATCAATTTAATTTCTCGTCTTTCCCTGTCTCTTAATATTATTTTTATGCTTGCATTTATTTTCACGGCAAAACAAAAACGAATTCTATATACTTACAGCTTAATTTCTTTTCCGTCAACGATTCTTTAGCTTTCACGTTGTGATTTTCTTAATTATCACTCGGCACGCTTTTAAAAAAAATTGTGTTACAATTACTTAAAAATATTTATAATTAACTAATTTCTAAATAATTTGTACTTAAAATTGACTTTAAATCTAATTCATTAAACTCTTTAACGCGTAGTTTCTATAACATATATAATATGTATCTACGTAATGAAAATTTATTTGAACATATAGATTTATTGCGAGAACAGGAAAAGAGAGATTTCGTTTTATTCGTATAATGAAACAATATTCCTCTATACCACCAGCTTTCCTATACAATATGTATATGCAATCAAGCAACATACATTGTGCAAACTCTGATTGACGTTTCATATGTTTCACGAAGATATTTATTACATCATACATTTTTTTCGATGAGTTTCAAAAAATATTTCTGGGTATGAAATTGTTATAAGGTTTTATTGTTTCGACGTTATAATGCTACAACCAATTAATTGGAAAATTCTGCAGTGGGAAGGATTTTTAAATTGATAGAAGAGAATTTCAACGATTAATAATCGCAAAATCCAATTTTAAAAAAAACTTCTAAAATTGAATAGTCTTCGAAACGTCAGCTTTAAGAATTCTTTAAATCTGATAATAACAACAAGAGAGAGGAAAATTTTTCCGAGTTTCCATTGGAAACCGTATCTCTTATCGTCTCGTTGAATATTTACATACAAATTAATTGAAACACGCAAACACGCGCGACTGACCGAAGACATATCAAACGAATACAGTCGAATAAGTTACATTCGGTCGCGAAAAGTAATTCATTTCAGGACGACTGAAGGCGGCGCCTTCGTATAAGGAAAAATTTAATCGCCTCTCGGGGTGCTGTAACCAAGGAATATGCAAAACGATAAAAGAGGCTGATCCGTTTAATAAATGAAGTTGACCGTCGTGATAAGCTAGAAAATAGCAGGCAGAAAATTCGCTACGGGGCCGAACCGCACAGGCTGTGTTGGAGGTTGTGTAACGGAGTGGTTTATCGAGAGTTCCGCGTGTGAGCGTACTTTAAAGCACAGGGAGCACGAGAAAAAAAAATGCAACGAGAAGAACAGTGAGCGATCTCAGCCACGCGATAAAGTTAGTGTGAGCGACTTCTAGAAAAGGGGTTACCCAGACAGCGGATCGATCTACCGCAGAATACTCGAGAACGATTCTATCTCCTGAATCCTTAATCACTCTAAATGGTAATGCTGGCAATAACTTTGCCATGAATAACGAGTAATTTGAAAAAAAAAACAGACTTTTAAATTCGGAGATTTTCTGATTTTATCCTTTGAGAGAAGGACGTTATTCATTTCGGCCTCATTTTTCATTGCAGCCTAAAAAAAACTATTTTCCATAAAAAAATTTTAAACATCGCGTATTAATAAGTGTTTACATTTCGCGAATTATTTTTTATTTCTAAATTATACAATTAGTCGGATTATACAAAGTGTGGAGTATCGTATATTCAAAATAATGTAGAAACCACATATCTCCTACTTCATATTGAACATTAAAAATATCTGGTTTTCGATAATATACCACAAAATTACTGATATGATCGACGAGTCAAACTGAATTTGACATGTACTATATACGTTATTGTTAAATGCTATTGAATTGCTCGTGAATTGTTCCTTTAAAATACATTTTACAATTGTTTCAATTAAATGGCTGGGCTAACATTGGCGATGAATCAACGAGATCGCGGCAATGCATACGTAGTTAATATACACGTGCGAATATATAGGGAACAATAAAACTAAATACAATCGCTCTCAAATATCCGACATTATTTACTTCATCTACGCCAGCATCGAACGATGATATCAGGCACATCACAAATATGATTTCACCTTTTATGACAAGTTCAATCAAATTCGATTCAGCGTTACTGCTGATAACAAATAGTGCTGATGTTGGCAAAGGTATTTTCAGTTTATCATCTTATCGTTGTTGGAAATCGATACAATTGTACATTTATTTACGAGCGCTATATTTTAATAACTCTTCACAAATATTTGACAAAAGGAGAAGAGAGACAAACGAGAGAGAAAATAATACTAATTATTATATATGCATAATAGTATTATTAATATATTATATTTTATTTTGCTATATAAATATATACGTATGTGTGATTAAGTTTAAGTCTTCGTAATAGGACATAATTTTGATTTAAAAAGAAAATACTCATTTTCCATGATTTTTACTCGCAAGTCCAACACGATGCAGACTGTTTCTGCGTAAATGCGCCGGTAATCTTCGTACGTTGGTCGCATGTCAGCTTGAGTTTTCTTTACTAATGATATCCGGCGCATTTTATCTGAATCTATGGCGGCTCGCGGGCAGTATAAAATAGTCACGTGAGACACGCGGACCCCGATGTGTCGCACACGCGATTGGTATTTATGGTACTGAGAACAAGCGTCACGGTTTGTAAATCTGTTCTTACATATTCGCTCTTGCACGTAGTAGCAACGGGTGCTTTTTGATTTGCGTATCGCGGGGGTCACGTATGCGCGGACGCACGAAGTCGGTGTAATATCATTGCCCTTCGGCGTGAATTATTACCGCGGAAGGATTAATGCAAATGAGGAGAGAGAGAGAGAGAGAGAGAGAGAGAGAGAGAGAGAGAGAACTTGGAAAAAAATGTTAATCTTCCTACGCGTTGCATAAATCAGCATACTGATGGGCGGAGCCTGCTGCTTAGGGGATGAATAGAGCGTAAGAAGTACTTCACCATTAGAACGTTTCCATTTACGTTTGTTGAAGGGACGGTGAGAAGGGGAGAAAGAGAGGGAGGGAGGGAGGGAAGGAAAATCTCTTTTAATTATACTGTGCCGCAGTTTCTCACTAATGCGCGCGATGCCGAGTAATTAGCATAATTTCTTGTAATGCGCGAAGCGATCGCATACTACCTACTTCGCGTAATAAAAAACGGAAAAATATGCGAAATGTATATATATATATATATATTGGATGATGTGACGTCTGTTCTGTTTATGATGCATTAATTACATACGTGTAATAAACCAGAGCGCGGTATTTTGTATTCATTTAAAATATTTCGCGTATATTCGCGCGCGAATATACGCGAACCTTTTTTAATTACTCTAATTGGACGGACGCTAGCGGATTAGATATATAAAGAGGGGAAAGAGAAAGCAGCGCTAATAAAAATAAATGAATTGTCAATAGCAGTATCGTACATAGTGACAAATATTATTTAATATAGTCAATATTTATTAATGCGAATATATAGGATCTAAAAAATGAATTCTTTACAAAATTTCTGCTTTTAAAATAAACGTTCTACTATTTAGAGTAGAGATATCTTTCTATACATACAATCCAGTTTGTTTATTCTGGGAGTCTCGACGTGTTCGACAATCTCGAGATAATTCGATTGAAATCCCAAAGGAGAGAGAGAGTCTACTTTCAAAGGGGCATTTGTGCCCCTTCCTCCAACATTCTCTGCAATTTACTTTACCAAATAACACAATTCTCATTTGGTAATACTTGAATATTTAGATAAAAATTGTTATTTTATAACAATACGCGCGACAAATTAAATTAACTAAATATATGTGTGTATATACATATATTTGTTTTTTTGTCAATAGAAAAATTATGTAAAATTATTAACATGATTTGTCTGACACGATGACGCATTGAAACAAGAAATTATTTAGATGACGTTTAATTTAATGAACAAATTTGAATAGCTAAAATATATAATATGCTTACGTAATATATCAGTGACGGATCGTAATAAATTTATATTCTGATTATATTTCACGAATCTCTCAGATGTGAATCGCACGACGAGTCTTGCTTCTGCAAATGAAATTAGCTTCAAACTACAAATCATACGGAGAATTAGATAAATTTATATATCGCGTGTGATATATATATACGTACGTCGCGATCCTTTCCGACGACAAAAATGGGGTAGTATAACTTCCGAGCGATAACTCATTGTCGGTCGTACATACGCAAACCGCGATTGTACGGGTAGGAGATACGGTCGGTAATTGATTAAGGTAAATGGAAAAATTTCTCCGATCGCTCGCGCACTTATTCAATTCCGACGAGCTCGTATTTGTTGTAAAATACGGGGCCGTCGTGGATTTACCGCCGTGCGAGAGAAGCCAGAATTCTGTTTAGAAAATGAAGCGAATGAAGAATAGCGAAAAACGAGAGCTTGGAAAGGGGAGGAAGGGATGAAGGGATAAGCGAGGGGGAGATTCTAGGAATTAAAACCAAGTACAAGTGCCGCCGCGCTGGTCCACGGAGAGCACCGCAAACCAACACGAAGGAAAAAGACTTTTTAATCTTGTACATCAGCTGCAGCCATTTCGCTTCTGGTCGCTTGGGATTCCCTGCTTTTCTTTCTCGGTTTATCCACTCTCTCTCTCTCTCTCTCCCCCCACATCCCGTTCTCTCACCATTCTTGAATTATCTCACATCCTTCGTCTTTGTCCGTTCTTCTTTCTCCGCAACTATTTCACACTTTCTTCTCAATGTCCTCTCGTAAAGGTCCGATCAAATTAACCTAACGATCGATTCTCCAACGTTCCGCTTCTTCCCGCAACTTCTTCCTTCCCTTTACCAATCTACAGCGTCGTGTATTTACCATCGTAATCCTCCTCTAATCACAGTAGCCTCCGGCTACCGATTCCCACGGTTTTTGATTATCGTCAAGACGCAATCCGTCTTTCGATAGTGTGGTTACACGAGTAATTCGATCTCCCCTTGCTCTACATTCTCTTTTATTTTTGTTTGTCACGTTTCTTTACATTACTAACAAGTGTGAAGAATAAAGATAAATTACAGAGCGTAGTGATTGTGGAGAAATAGAGACTTATCACGTCAGTTTTTATTCCTCAGTCAATCGTTACGATAATTCATTAGAGCAAACGAAATACATTCTTTCCTGCTTTTTTTCTTTTTGTTAGACTATATCTTTACTAAGGTATATAATAATTCTAGGATAAAAAAATTAATTGATGTTTTTACTTGAAAGGAAGGAAATACTTGTTGAAAATTAATAAAAGCTCTTCACCAGTCTATGTGTGTGTTTTCAATATACTGAAAGATTAGTCGACAATGTGTTTCTATACTTCATCGCGATGCAATTTATTTCAGCAAAATTCTCGCTGAAAAATAAAAAAGCATATTTGTCTCCTTTATTCTATCATATATATCTCCGGTAGCTTTTGCAGTTTCTACCGTCGACCGCATCGCTTGTCACCTCGTGCAGCTCGCGAAGCACGATCTCGGTACGTCGAGGATCATTGCGTATAAACTGCGGTGAATCCGTCGAACGGAAGCCGACATCGCCATTTTCGTCGTTGCACCGGCAAACGGGTCACTTCCGGCCTAGCTGTGTGCTTCCGCATCCGGTTCCGTTTACCGTTTCCGCTTTTAATGCCGCTGGCTGGTTGCCTATGGATGCTGAGCGGCTGAGAGAACTAAACAGAGAGTAAGAGAGAGAAAGAGAGAAGGAGAGGAAAGAGCTGGTTGCTACCTACTCGTCAAGCTTTTTCCACCAGCATTACAAAAACTAATCCCTCTCTCCTTTATCATCACCCTATTTCGCCCGTTGCTCGCGCCCCAATCCGCGCATTTGTCGTTGTAATTTACACAAGTGACTCCCTGTTTGCCGTGCACACGCGCACGCGAACGTGTATGTATGATGTACCTATGTACACACGTAATCAGCGATACGGAAAACGCGGACGTAACGTGACTCCATTGTAATCATCCGCGGAAGGGTGGCGCGCAAATATTGGAATGACATTGCAAATATTTTCCATCGCCGGATCGAAGAAATTCCTGTATAGTCATTTTCATCGTCGTATCATCAGCACTGAAAAATCCGAACATTGCGATTTAACTCACCCTATCTCAGTCGCATATCTCAATCTCAGATGGATGTCGCGATATTTTTCTCGAATCGGTGTCACGACATGTCGACTCTTGAACGTTGACATGCTCGTGCCGATTCGAGAGAAATAGTTTTGCGGTGACTTACTAGCGCGATTTGATATATCGTCCCTGCAGTTTTCCGGACGTAGAAGGAAAAAAAAAAACGTTCAAGCATTATGGCGTAACTTTTTTAGTCTATTTTGTTTGCGAGAATTTTATCAAATATTCGAGTTCAATCAATCGAAAAGTAATATGACAAAATATTAAGTTCAAAATCATAAGTGAAAGTAATGTCTCTCGGAGGAGACACTGGTATAAAATTAAAATAATATTACTCGATTCCAAGTATATGCGTAATCACTCCTTTGACATCGCTACGCACCATTTTTTTCAAGTTAATATAGTCACGCAAGTGACGTACAATATTCAATGTAGGCGTCGCAGAGGTGACGAAGGTTCATGACAAAGACCTGTCAGCGGTTTATCAACGCAACTATCAAAGAAAGACGCGATGATCGACAAAATGAGCCGATGCAAATAATTGGGGCGGCAAGTGAAAGCAAGGAGAAGCGAAAAAAGTGACAAAGAAAAGAGAAATGCGTAAAGAAAAGCCACTTTTGTCGTCCATATATAATGTGCAATCACGATGCCGTTGCACAAAGAGAGTCGGCAGGGTCTATATCCCACGCATCCCCTTGGTGCCATTCCGGCTCTACCCTCTTAAGTCTTTGTACATAATAAGCAAAGGAGTCACTCTCTCCGGCCGGATCCCGGAACGATAGGGCCTCCCACCGCGGTTTAACGTGGGAAAATGTTAGCGAATGGACGCAAAGCGCTATCAAGCTGCTCGGGAATGCACATTGCACATAGAGAATGCGACCCGTTCCTGTGCGCGTGCACATACAATAGGAATATATAATAAACATAATTATCAACGGTCGAAAGACGGGTCGGCAATTTCAGCCTGGCTAAAGAGTAACTGCAACAATCAGAGTAAATGCGACAGCACTGGCAATTATGGTACCATAATGAATTCCCTAAGAGAAATATTTCATTATTAAAGAGAATGTATTTTTTCTCTCGTTCTCTCTTTTTTTATAATAATCAATGTTTGTCGAATATTTATTTGTTGATAATTTTCGTGCATTTAGATATTTCAATTTATCAAGAAAGCGAATATATTTGACAATTGTAAATATGCGTATAAAATTTTTAATAAATTGTAAAAAAATTTTTGTGTGTGCTTGCTGTTATTAATAATTTCAATTAATAATTTAATTCATTAAATATAATATCAATAATTTAAGTCACAAAGATTTAATAAGAGTTACTTTGATTCTTTGTTCTTTTTCATCAGAAAAATATTACGAATCGCATATGAATGATGAGTTTCACGTTTTACACTGCACGATATATTATCTGACTGCACGAGGGAGTATCCAATACGATGTAATCAGCCAGGGAGTTCACGGGAGCAAACTCAACTTCCATTCGGTGCTCTCGATCGTTTTGTCCGCTATAAATCAAGATAAGATAAACGGTCGATGACAATGCGCAATCCATACAGGAAAGAATTGCGATTTAATCCCGCGAATATATTGGTTTATCCGCTAAAGGTCACATCTTGAAAAAAAAAAAAAAAAAAGTAAAGTAAAGAACACGTGCCCCGCATCCCGCCCCGTATAGCAAACCGGCCGCCAAGTCAATTAAATGTTACGCTCTGTGTGCGTAATGAACAGGTGACGTAGTCGAAACAAGGGAGGAGATGGAGAGAAAGGGAAGGATAGAGACGTCAGAGAAAGAGAGAGTTTCCGGAGGGGTCGATAGCGTTGGGGAAGGGAGGATAAAAAAAAGGAGGTCACCAGCAACGAAATTCGCGCGGCAAACTCCAACTTTTTCGGACGTGGAAATTTCGCTCGCCCAGCTTCGTAAAGTTATACTTTCCCTGGTTTGTATTGGCGACCCGACGATATTAAACCACTTTTCTTTACGGTGGTTAAAGCGAACGTCAACTCGAAATTAAAAGTTGCTCGCTTAAAAAAGAACTTTTACGGTCATTTATGAAGCCGACCCGCATCTTCGATAAAGGTGGGTGAAGGGGGAGGAAAAAGAATGCACGCTAAACACGCCGTCCAACAAAAGCCAAGCAAAATTGATGAGATTCAGATGTAATCTTGTTCGCATAATTACGCGATTTTATCGTTGTCACCGTCTGATCATAATCTCTTTCACTTCTTTGTTCCTTTGTAAAATTTATATATATTTATATAATTTCTTTAATTCGCTAAAAATATTACTTGTTTGATATCTAAAATATTCTTCATTGATTGATGGCATTAAAAGACAAGGCAAAAAATGTTAAAATTAAAAGGTTAACATCTGATGCTAAAATTGCTTTTACGAATGATATGTATACAGGATATAATAAATATTGCAAAACACACATGTTTATCTATTTTGAGCGTTTATCTTTAATCATTTCAAAACTCAATTTCGTTTGTGATCGATTGTGAATGATGGCTTTAGAAGAAGGAGCGATTTGTGTGCGGAAAGTCGCACTCGAGCGTCGAAAACGTGTCGTTAAACTTGAAAAATAACGGAAAACTAAAAATTCGCAAGTTTTATTTTTGGAAAATTTATGTCACCCTAGTTTATAATTTATACGCGGCAACAACTTGCGATACAGCATATTACGCTGGCAGCATCCAAAAACCGGGCTTTACGCAATCTATGGTATCGACACGTCGATGTATATAAGCGTAGTAACGCGCATATACATATACATATATCTCGCTGACGTGAACGACGCGAATTTCACTGAACGGCGAAACGATTAATCATGGCACAATATTACGTTCATCCATCCGCGTTCCATGCCGCCGCAGAGAATACGCCGGAAATTGGCCGTGTTTCCCCCGTTTCTTTCGTACACAAAGTAATCTTGGAGAGTGACCCGAGAGCGGTATACGGGTACATTGCCCGAATACATCGGGCAACGTGTACTCGCCTCAAATGACCCGAATACGGTATACGGCGCCCCACGACTCCCCCGACATCACCTTCGTAATTATGCGCATCTATATATCCGATGATACGGTGTGTATTGCGGGCGATGCACATGCAGCATGGGGAGTTAGTTGCATGTGCATGCCGGTCGGTGCACGGGATTCGCGTGACCTCGTCGAACCGATGTACCGCCCGAGCATCAATCAAGACACGCGATATCTTGATTTCTTTCCTCCATAGAGACTGTACACATTTTTATATATACCACGGGCGTTTAAAGTTGTCTCTCGGCTCCTCTCCCGACGAGCAATCTGCGCCCAGGATATTGCGATATTCGACGGTCATCTATCATTTACGATTCGCTATCAATCCTACAAAGTGTTTCGGAGCTATCGGATTTCGGTTGCAGTTACTTCTCTCCTTCAATAGCAGTCCATATTTTTGGGATGAAAAATTAGCGGAAAAGACATTGTTTCAAACTTTACACAATACCTTTTTCTCTGTTAAAGTAAGAATTACTCTCGTACTATCGTAAATATTACAAGTTTAATTTACGTATCGCGCGTTGATATTTCTATCTTGTATAATATTTCAAGTTTGCATCTTCGAAACACTCTTCTAAACGCATTTTTCTCGATAGAACGGACGACGAAAGTCGGAACAAGATTACACGTGGCGGGCTTGTATCGACTTTGCACTACTAACTCGATGACTCTCGATAACTGAATCCATCTATCGGATGGTAACCCGCTTCAGCGGAGTACAAAAGCTGATCGGAAAGTGTGGCGCAAAGAAAACAAGGGATTATACATATACCTCTGACATTTGTATAAGAAGCCGAGCTGAATAACGAATTGATATTCGAGGGTTCGATAAGCGTCAGCCGGGAATGCCGCGGCAATATCATATCTATTGTGCGTTCGATCAATTATCGTATTGTTCTTCGCATCGACACGGTATTGCTTTCGACGTGATTATAGGCTTCCATCACGCAAACGGGTTCCTTTTAGAATCGAAACGGAAGTTAATTCGATTACCACCGTCAAACATGCATAACCCCAATGCATAATCTCTCAGCTAATATGCTTCCTACATCTATTCGAAATTGGTACACGATCGAATAATTTCCATATCAGAAATTGAAGTGAATAACCGCTGTTCATCTTTTTCATTAAATGCAGCCGCGGCTCTACCAATGCAAAATTTAATTCGTATAATGTAATCAATTACGTTTTGCTATAGAAAAGAATATAAATTTCTTATTACTATTCTATAATATATTTAGTTATAAATTTTAATTCTAAAGTTTTTAATTTTAGTTATCAATTTAACTTTTCAATTGCAAATATGAATATTAAAGATAGTTTTAATTGTAATTCTAAATAATTCATATTACGTATACACATTTATACCTTAACAAGTGTATCAGTTCTAGAAAAAGGTTCAGACACCTCCATACAATTACATTTTTAATTTATTTGGATAAACATATATAAAACCTCTAAAAAGAAACATCTTTAAAATAAGATACTCTAAAAGATACAAATCTCAAATACATAAAAAAAATTTGTATTATATTGTATTGTTTTTTCCGAAAAAAACGCAGATAATAAATTCACGAATAGAACAAATAAAACAACGAATAGAACTTCTACAAATATCATACTTTTCACACTCAACAGTAAAGCTATAAGCGCGAGTTTACGTTTTTTATGAGCAGCACGAGTTTGGCAACGGGTCACAGCGCATGTACCTTCACCTTATTGCGAGCCAAGAAAATGAAGCTACGATTTCTAAAGGTGATAGGAAAAAACGAGGCAGAAAGAGGGAGAAAAAGAGAGAGAGAGAGAGAGAGCGGGGTCTTCCCTTTTGGTTCCTAGGCGCCACCACGCAAATATATACGTATGTGCGAGAGGGTAGCTATTACGTGGACCGGAAGGTAAGTAGGTAGTAGAGGTAGGCAGTTACGAAATCGCCTATCAAGCGAGAGGACAGAGACCTACAGGTTGGCGTGACTCGACGTCTTCGAGGAACATTTTCGCATAAATACGTACGAACGCGCTCTATTACGTGTGCGTTCCCATACATACGCTCGCACGTGCATCGAGCACGTTCACATACATACGTGTATATATATATGTGGGGAATGCGCGGGAATGTGTGTTTTGCCCTCCTTTTGTTGATGTGCGGCGGCCGCCTCCGGGTGCGCCTTTCCATTCTGACTGTTATCCGTTTTCGCACTATTTATAGAGGATAAAAACGCGCGTCGCGTAAAATATAAATAGTAAAAAAGAAAAAAAAATCGCATCGGGTCGATCTTCTCTCCGGCTTGGAAACCCGACCTGGCTTCGGTGGTGGACTCGAACGCCTCGTTCGTCCTCCCCCATCGTCGTCGCATCGATCACGGTATCGGGTGCAACTGAAACCCCGGCGCGAGAACGTGCTAAAATGCCCGTAAACGAAAAGGACGACCACGAACCACGACGGCGAACCACATTGCATTTCGGTGCGGCCGAAAATATACGAATTTGCCGTGCGCGACGTCGCAGCAAATCTTGTTCGTATCTCTCGCCTCTTTACTATACTATGCGCGCTCTTTCGCACTATGTGTCGTAATCTAGTTTTTTTCTAGACGAACATTTACAAAGGTAATACAATTTCCGCGATATTGCGCAATGTCATGCGTGCGTCAATTTTTCATGCTAGATAAAAAAAGCTCGCGATGCATTTCATCAGGGTGTCCGCGCCGAGAGAAGAACGACGAGTGTCCGCGACTGACTTTTAATGATTCCCGCAAATACGATGGCAATCGGCGCGTATGTAAACGCATTAGGATGACGTCATTAATTTCAAGTGTCACTTCAATCGGGGACACTGCAGATATCGCGAAATCATATTTATTATGTAAAGCGCGTATTTCTACCATATGTACGTACATGCGATGCGCGCATGCATTAGATGTACATGCGATGTAATTACGATTTGATTTCCATTTTATAATCGCTCGTCCGTTACGTTTCGCAACTAAATTGCAAAATTTATACCCCGCCCCCTCCCTCACCAATCATTAGATTTAACATATTCTCTCCGAGACGAGAACTTTTAATTATTTACATCAGCAATTACGCAATAATATACATCTACGATTTACGTGAACACCGTGCAATTATATGCATTAACATTAACTATGATTCAATTAAGTGTGATTTCATTAAACAAAAACGATAAACTGAAGTTTACTGATAATTTATTAATGAATTTGTACTGTATAAATTAAATAAAAATTAAAAGATAGATAATTCTTTTTTTTTGAACTATTCATCGATCATATCAAATATGCTTGATTATGGAATCTATAGCTTATACTGATTGCACATTTGCTAACAAATGGATATGATTACTGTTTCATCGATCATCGCGTCTGATTGCGTACAACGTGTTCGTATGTCGTAACGGGAAATATAGACCGCGTAATCGCGTAGATTAAGTCTGGAGATGCAACGAGGAAAATGCATAACGGCAAGCATTAAGTTCGCGAAAAAGAACGCGACATTCCGGAACGGGAAAAAAGGAAAAGATTTTCACAATATTAAGATGTTAAAGTACAGCCGTGAGACACTTACCGACTAATGTTTGCTGCGACCAAAGAGGATTAGAGATAGTAGAAAAGCGCCTTTAATAAGACCACTGTAAAATATCGCTATGTGCAATTTTCGCTACTTTATAGTGAAAATGCATGTGAATCTCATTTCTTGTTAAGCTCGATCGTAAATAGTGTTCGCTATATTTACTCTAGCATTATCTAGTTTCTAAATCTAATAGATATCCTCCTCTCAACGCGCTGTTTAATTAAAATGAGAATATACGAAATTGCATTTTAGTTGTATTTTAGTTGTAAACTCTTTATTAAATAAAATGTAATTGCTGGCTTTCCTTTTTCCAGTTCCACCAATCGATTTGATCACTAATCACGTTTTATAATTTGTTCCTTGTTCATAAATTTTCTGAAAAAAAAAAACATACTATCCATATAGAAATTGCGATTAGAGTTTTTATTCATTCATTTTCTGTACATTCTTTTCAAAACGTGAATATAATATACAGATTTGAACACAAATATAAAAAGTGTTAAAACGAAATGATGAAACGTTAAAGCGGAATATTAAAAAAGAATGGAGCAACAATATATGAAAAATATATGCGTCAGTTTCTGTTTTATCTATTCCTCTGTTGTGTCTATCAAGTCAAATATATATAGCGAATGTATATAACGTGCAAGAAGAATAAAATATCTCTACGAGAGAGAAAAAATACTACGTTCGCATAAACTGATAATACTACGGATAATATTGCGGAGACGCGAGTTATTAATACGAATATGCGATACATGGAAAAATTAAATATGAATATGATAGGAAATGAATTATATCTCGCGTGACGAGTCGCCGTTATGTACAGCAGCGTAAAATTGCATCTAACCTGTATTTTACACGTCAGCTACCGTATATAGCTATGTAGCGTGAAATATAATTCTGTGTGTTCGCTAGGCTATTACTTGTAATAGGGGCACAATGAGTATCAGAATAATACATAGCTGTGTTATCGGATAATATCCCCCCGATTTAATGTAGAGAGCAGAGCGTTTGCCGAGAATGAAGTTTTCTTGCCGTGATGTCATTGTTAAGCGGGAATACTAAAAGTAAATGTGTAAAGTATGCTAATAATAGAACCCGACGAGCGGGCAACAACAATACGCGCGAACCGCCTGCAGACACGTGCATAATACATCGTAGGTATGCTTGCATAATATTAGGCTTTGTCAGCAATTGCGGGAAAAATTTGCATTCCAAATAACGCGGCAAACTATTTTCATAACGGAATGGAATAAAAGAAATAGAGCAAAATTACTAACAATTATAGTGATTAATAATTATAATGTCTTGAGATTTGATTTTTAAATAATAACTTTTACTAATCAATTTAATTTAGAATTCTGCGTTCTCTCTTATCTGTAGTTTTCGTTTTGTACACACAATGCATTTGTCATAGTTTCGTATGACAAATTAATTCGACCTTCTAACAAATATTATATTCATATATGTATATATATGTATTCGAATATATAAATGCTTTCGAAGAAATTTTAGCGTGTACGCATGTACATATATGACATATAGTTGAATAGATTGTTTAATTAACATGTCCCAGTGAGCGTGTAATTAGTACGCAATTATAGGCACAATTATAGGCAATTATAGGTCACATTGTTATGCGTATTAAACGAAATTCAGATTAAGTCAAGGGAATTGCTTTGCGAAAACGGACGATAATATCGTGTGTGTTAATATACACGTCAGTATTTGCCATAATATGTCAGAATATGTTAGATTTACACATAATCGGCCGAGAAGTTTGGTAGAATCGGAATACGCAGTTATGCCAGTTAGAATTGGCCATTCTAAACATTCTACTGAAATCTAGTATATTCCGACAGGGTGTGTGCGACGAGGCGTGGCGTATCTTGCATCTTCCGTCGAAATCCTAATGTAATCCGACATAAATTTTGAGCAAATTCGAGGCAACTGCGTAATATATACGTCCGAGTCTGAATATATCCCACGCCAAGTCCATTATCACTGCCTGGACGTATAATGGCAATAAAGCGACGAACGTCACAGTTGCTCTTATCAATATTAGCTCATGAAAAGACGTCAACGAGATCTTGACTTTTAAAAATAGAAAGCAGCCAGTGTACCACATTATTGTCACAGACACGTGCGTATAAATAAAATATCTATATATCTATCTCGTAAACTCGCAGCGCAAATAGCGCGTCTTTTTTCCCCGCAAATCGTCTTTAATTAAAAGTTGGGGAATATCGTCTCGGCCATCGACAGCCTTTCTCATTGTATAGGGCCGTGATTCATTTTAATTTTGCCCCCTCTTCATTGAACGCGTACGCAGCGATGGCGACATGACGTGATCGAGCATCATTCATCATCCGAGTTTTATCAACTTTCGTCCCCAATCCGAGACTCATTTCGCTGACATGGCTCGTCGACAGTTACGCGTAACCGACCTAACAGCGAAATTGAAACAATACCGTCGCTCTTTCCACCTTTATTATCACACTGTGATTCTACGCACTGTTACAAGATCGTATCGCGCGAAAGGAAAGTACCTTGTCAGGTCGCCGTAATTATGATGTAGAGCAACACAACTTAGAGAGAAGGCACTTAGAGAAGCTTTTAGTCCCTTGTAATTTTATCGATTCGCAATCCGAAATTTCGTTCACATCCAATGCGGAAATAAGAGAAAAATCGTATAAAATTAAAGCAGTGTGAATCATAATCTCGCTTTATATTATATTTGTTTTATTCGGAAACATTAATGTTATTTATTCTGAAATCGAGAGAGAGAGAGAGAGAGAGAGAGAGAGAGAGAGAGAGCCCTGAAATTATCCCTTAATTTCGTTGACTCCTGATAGAAAACAGAAACGAATTTGATTTTAATGCGATGATATGTAATAATTTCTTTCGAAAAAATAAATAAATAAATAAATAAAAATATTAGTCTTCATAGATGCAAAAGTATCGTGAAAGTCGTGTGTTCGTCGCTTCTTCACGGATCGATATAACAGCGTTATTTACACCTCCTGGCACAAAACATTTATTCTCTCTTCTTTGCGGACATATTCACTGTTTCTCAATTTTTCAACACGAAGAAGAAGAAGAAGAAGGAAGGGTCACGAACATCCGCCTTTATCGCGGAAAACGGGATTAAGGCGCGTTGGAAACGGGCTTCTGTGGTTTTCCGTGGGTTAGACGGGAGGATAAGGAGAATGGATGTAGGTCGTCTCGTGCGAATCTACCCCTCGATCCACCCTCAACGAAATAGCAAACGATATGGTGGCTATATTTTTTAGTTTTTGTCACGTAGAATCGTGTGGAAGTCCACGCGAGAGCCTAGCGTCGTCGGGGACGACGTAAAACGTATTTGCGCTGTGGACGACGATATAGAATTACACGGAATGAGCGTGATAAAACTAAAAGTGTTGGTTACCTCGTGGTAAAATGGGAAGGCACTATATAAGAAGAGAATCCGCGGATATATACGATATAAAATGTTATATACTTTGCAGTGTTATTTTATAGTCTTTTCTGATTTTTAAAACGAGAATATACGGTACGACAATAAATATTTAGTAAAAATAAAGTTAAAAATAGATATATCCTAGAATATCACTTTTTTTTCACACTTGACAATAAACATTGTCTTTATTATAACTTTATACAACAAAGTGATATATTTTTTTTATGATTACACCTTATCGGCAAAACGCATCTCTTTTATGAAATAAGGCATAAATTCTTGCTATCGATTTGGACACTCTCGAAAGTTTACTTCCTAAAAATTCTTAAATTTTCAGTTATTCGTAATGTATGAAAATTGTTGCCTTGATATTAAGTTATGTGAAATTATTTTTCTTATATGGGTCTTCTTTTTTTATTTCTATCATAACACTAATAAATTTCTGATAAGAGAATCTCGCAAATGGGCCATTTTTGAAGATTCATGCATTATTAAAAAGCTCCCTCCAATACAGTATATGATATATTCTACGAATTAAAATATCATAACAATAAACATTAACTCTATGCGGAAAATGTAATTCAATTCACAAAAACGCTGTATTTCGTAGAGTGCGAATCATTAATTTAATGAAAAGATGTAATAAAGGAATTGGATTGTTTGATGGAATTAGTTTAGAGTGGCGATAATTGAATCAGAAACGCAATCATTTATATAATGTGAGGGTTTGCTTTACTGCCAAAAATTTTCTATTCATTTGTAAGCTGAAAGAATTCAAATTTATACATAATATATTTTTCTTTCTCTCTCTCTCTCTTCTATATCTTATATGTATATTATAGCTAAGATATTTCGCTTCGAAGCACTCTCATCCCTCCTTTAAATCTTGCCATTTTCAAAATCATTATAATTTACAACAATTAATAACATGCATAGAGATTATCGTGATAATAATAATCGTACAATCTCTCGAGATAAATTCCGACAAATGTCGAGCATCATGTCGAATCAATCCGTATAATGTACAATATCGGGAATTGCTTCGGGAATTGCGGTAAACAAAAAAATAATGAAAGGAGAGCGAGAGCTCGTCGATGGAAAGAAGAAATACGAGCGAGACGTGCGGAATGCGGCTACTACCTGCGGCACATAGCGGTTAAAATACGTTCCGATCGTCGTGAAACAAGGCATTGCTGGTGCTTATATTTTTCAATTTCTCGCGCTCGGTTCTCCGCGGCTGCCTCGACGTCGCGAGGAGAAGAAGCCGCGCGAAGATACGCGAGAGAATGCCGCTCGACGCCTGTCCTCCTCGCGATAGCGACGACGTCGTCGCGGTGACGAATTGCATCGCTTTATCTCGTCGTCGTTACGTGCCTTTTCCGCCGTAACGATAAATCAAAACGATCGGCTCCCAACGGATGCTTCCTCTCATACGCAAAGAACGATAATTTTTAAGACGAGGGTGTATAATCGGGGAAAGAAGGATGTATCCCGGGCGCGCACCGGGTGCCAGGCTGAAGTTTCCGCGATCGAGAAAGATCTACCTTCGACAAGCAACCCGGAGTGCTCCGTCTATTTTTCTCTACACGTGTGCCATGTCACATTAATGGCAAAGGTGGCGCGAAAGAGGTACTAAAATATTTTCGTGTGTACGTTTCACGTAAGTGCGAAAGAATTTATTGCGGTGAAGTAAATCTTCGAGAATTGATTCCGCTCGATTCTTTCGTCGCATCTGTACACAGAAATACAGTCAATAATAAATCATTATTAATAACATATAATATACATATAAATGAAAAGTGATCATTACTCTCTGATGGATATTTTCTTCCTAAACATCAATTTTGTGAATGGAGGATTAAATTGATATTATTAATTTCCATCGTGTAATTTCTTGCCATTATTTTTAGACTAATTAGATTGATTTTTAGAAAAAAATACTAATCATATTGACGAAAATGTTAACAAGTGCCTTTTACAAATTTTAGTACAGACAAGATTAAGTGAAAGAATAGATTTGCAAGAGAGAGAATTGAACTCTCCTGAGAATAAAATCCGCGAAAAGCAACAGATAACTTTGCATCGCTCGTATATTGAATCTTTAAAGAATTATTTACCGTGAAATAGGAAAAACCCGTATGTAGATATTACAACAGAATTTTACAATATAACAAAACAACGAATTAAGCTCTGTTGCGTAAAATTCATTAGTAAAATTAATTTTTATCGAATAAATTTGCCACATGTAACGCGTAATTAACATATATTGAAATTTAATATTTGATTAAGAACCAATAAGCTTTATATACGAGCGATCTAATATTTATAGAGTAGAGTAACGTTTGTTCAGTCATTCAGCACCGTTCTCTGATATTTCTATCGAATTGCATTCTATTGGAGCTTAATGGTATCGAGGCGCTTTTCAATTTCTGCGCAAACACGGTATCGCGATTACATAATGCAACGGCGACGCGGGGAAATGGGGAAATGAAAATATGCGGGATCGGGGGGATTTTTCTCTTGTGCATCAACTTGCTGGCGAAAAGACAGAGGTATTTACTGACGAGCCGGGGAGTTTAGGGGCTCCTCACTCATTTTCTTAGCCGACGCGTCTCGCATGCGCTTTATAGCATAGCTATGGAGAAACAAGCGGAGCGCAGGAATTTGTTTGAACTCTAACAAGGAGCAATTTTGCTTAAATTTTATCGCAGTATCCCGACGGAAATGCGGAGATAAAGAGAGAGAGAGACGGACGGGTGAAAGAAAACGCGCGTTCTAAAGTAAATTTCTCGACTGCAGTTAACTCTGACAAGATTCTATCGCTTGGTTACACTTTATTACTCCACTCGCTAGACGTTACGTTATATACACACTTGTCGTGCTCCCTGCAACGCATTTAATTAGCCGAGTTTCAGTGTGTGTGGAAAGATCCACGCTGAGCGTATATACTGTTGTTGCGTTACTGTTTAATTTTCACGCTTGATCGCTGCGGTAGTGCGTGTTTACTGCCGTCGTAAAGTGCACGGTCCAAGTATAAGGCTGTTTCCGCGAAGTAATTTCGAAAAAGCGAAATACCTTGTTGACACTCACAGTGTCTGGGCTAGGAACCGAAGGCGAAAATGTCTTCGGCTAAATCCAATAACTACTAACAATAAGTTACAAAGTTGATATATAAGCGAGACGTGATGCTTGAGGTGAATGAGATTATATTTCTCTCTCTGTTCCCTCCCTCTCTTGAAGATGGAACGCAATATAACAAAGATAGTGAAGGGAGGTAATATCGTTCTTACGAGCGTTTACTATTTTGCTCAGTACATTTTATTTTTGCATACTTCGAGCATGATACAATTTCGATGAAATTGAATGGCTTTCCATATTGCTGTTTAAAGTGTTATTTTTACAACGATATAATGTATACAATAACTATATATATATATATGAGAAGGGACGAAAATTTCTCAGCGAATAATCCGTATAAAAGTCTCGCAGCCCAAAAGTAAGAAAAATGACGGTTGTTGCAAAGCTTCTGAAACACGCGTGACAGAAGTCAACTAAGAGAAATGACGATTGTTTGCGAAAGTATCAATACCTCTCAAATTCTAGATATTTAAAAACGCTCAAAATATTGGGGGATTAAATTTCATGAAGTTGTGAATAATGCAACTACGATCGCTTACATTTCGAAAATTTGAAAGTTTCGATAGCTCATCGAACATGTTAATATATCGCATTAATAAAATATATACCGTGTTAATAGAATTAACAATCACGTCAGTCATATAACTGGATAAAGATGTTATGTATGTATCATGTAAATTTAGACGTAAGGCAGTGATGTACATACATGCGAAACTGTCAGACGCACGCGAAGCTGCGCGTCTGACTAATTTAATGCTACACCACTGCCTTGTTCTTACCAACTTACTGTCATCTTCAGTAGTCTGTGTATGTATTCGACTTATGAGAACGCAACTGCTCGCACATCCTTCATTCTATCACACATTTAAGTCGAATCAATCTTTCCAGACTAATTAATTAATTAATTGCAACGAAGTTTTCGCGGAGTGCCTGCTGCTTTCTATAACTGTTTTCTCAGAGGATAGAGAAGGTAACGTCCTTCTCCACGTTATCGCGAAGATAAGCCTGCTAGACCAATTTCATCCCAACTTATGGTATGTATTCATAGAGTTTCGTACGATCGCGTACCAACATGGTTGAGAGTTTTGCGATAACACTATCTCCTACATACACACATGATAGTGGATGGGTGAATCGAACCAATTTCTGGGCACGTGTTACATCAACTTTTCCATCGCCATCGTCGGTACGACTCCACATCGTGTAGTTCTATCCACTGAAATCTCGCGAAATCGAATAATTCTCGAAAAGATTCGCTGCAGCAAAGAAATTCTACTCTCTTTCTATCTATCGATTCACAAAAAAAAAAAGAAATGTATCTCTTAATATTAGGATCCCTTTTATAACGTTTGCATTTTATAGATGCAACAGAATGATGATTTAATTAACTAAATTTAAATTTAATGTTTGAAAAAAAAAAGATTCAAAATTTCTTATGTAACTGAAAAGCTGTGAGATGCTTCCACCAAATTTTCAACAAGTAAAATCGACTTTAAAATTTATCAAAGTAGCTAAAAGGATATAAATACATTCGGTACTCGCGTGAAATATAGATTTCATAAAAGAACATCTGCGGCTGAAAGCACATTTGATAGTGTGGAGATATAGATACCTTTAAGCCATATTTACATACATGTATTATATATACTGGCGGATCCTGGGGTTAAACCTCCCCCCCCCTTGCAAATTAAAAAAAACAGTTTTGCTGAATTTGTTTAAAAAATATAAATAAAGAAAAACAAACATTAAAGAGCTATCGTCAGGATCCGCTAGTGTATATACATATATAAGTATAAGATACACTGTAAATTATACTCATTACGCATTCAAGGAGTTAAGTTTAGATTAAGTCAGACATAGGACGAAATAATGAGATAATTTCGTCCTATGTCTGACTTAATCTATACTTAACTCCTTGAATGCATAATGAGTATAATTTACAGTGTAACTTATACATACATATTGTATATATTATATAGATATAAAGAATTTCGCCTAATTATTTTCGTGCAACGAAATTATCTCATCATTTAGTCCTATGTCTGACTTAATCTAAACTTAACTCCTTGAATGCGTAATGAGTATAATTTCCAGTGTAACTTATACATACATATTGTATATATTATATAGATATAAAGAATTTCGCCTAATTATTTTCGTGCAATGAAATTATCTCATCATTTAGTCCTATGTCTGACTTAATCTAAACTTAACTCCTTGAATGCGTAATGAGTATAATTTGCAGTGTATCTTATACATACATATTGTATATATTATATAGATATAAAGAATTTCGCCTAATTATTTTCGTGCAATGAAATTATCTCATCATTTCGTCCTATGTCTGACTTAATCTAAACTTAACTCCTTGAATGCGTAATGAGTATAATTTGCAGTGTATCTTATACATACATATTGTATATATTATATAGATATAAAGAATTTCGCCTAATTATTTTCGTGCAATGAAATTATCTCATCATTTCGTCCTATGTCTGACTTAATCTAAACTTAACTCCTTGAATGCGTAATGAGTATAATTTACAGTGTATCTTATACTTTTATATATATATATATATTTTATATGTACATTATATATATATATATATATATATATATATAAAAGTATAAGATACGTACACTGTAAATTATACTCATTACGCATTCAAGGAGTTAAGTGTAGATTAAGTCAGACATAGGACGAAATGATGAGATAATTTCGTTGCATGAAAATAATTAGGCGAAATTCTTTTAATATACATACATATATATATATATATATATATATATATATATAAATAAAAGTATAAGATACACTGTAAATTATACTCATTACGCATTCAAGGAGTTAAGTTTAGATTAAGTCAGACATAGGACTAAATGATGAGATAATTTCGTTGCACGAAAATAATTAGGCGAAATTCTTTATATCTATATAATATGTACAATATGTATGTATAAGATACATTGTAAATTATACTCATTACGCATTCAAGGAGTTAAGTGTAGATTAAGTCAGACATAGGACGAAATGATGAGATAATTTTGTTGCATGAAAATAATTAGGCGAGAAATTCTTTATATCTATATAATATATATATATATACACTGGCGGATCCTGGGGGTGGGGGGTGGGGGTTTAATCCCCCCCCTTGCAAATTAAAAGAAACAGTTTTGCTGAATTTGTTTAAAAAATATAAATAAAGAAAAACAAACATTAAAGAGCTATCGACGTCATTGATCCTGGAATAAAAGCTAATCATGAAACCCCAAAAATATTAAATAAAATAATTTTGCAAACCCCCCCCCCCCTTATCGACGTCAGGATCCGCTAGTGAATTATATATATACATAATATTATGTATATATACATAAAAACTGAACGTAATATGCACATAGAGTCCACTGAATACGATGGATTATGTATAGATATCAGATGATGAATCGCGTCAGCAAGACAAAACGTGAACAGTGATCGTACTGAACCGAACAAAGGATTCCATTTACAAATCATAATAGCATACGAGTAATAGTGTTTGATAAGTACCGAAATTGGTTGAATACCGTTCCGCTTCGAATTTCTCCCTCCCCCACCCCCCTCTCTCTTTCTATCTCTGTTTAAACATCGCATATGTCGCATTGTGTACAACGACAAATATTGTTTGATATCAGTAGTATCGCATTCCATTATACGTTCACAAGCGTCTTTATTTATGCACTTCGAACAGTAATTATGTCCATTTTATATATTGACGGTATGTGAGATAATGTAGATATCACTACATTAATCTCAAATATTTTAAATAATTTAGCTAAGAGCGGAAGAGAGAGAGAGAGAGACAGAGAATAAAAAATGTAATGATGATAATGATGATTTTTGAGTTTTTTTGTAATCTGCATATACGAATAGTTTATTATAAAAAATTATTTGAACTACAAAAATACTTTTTACTCTATATACGTTTATATAAATGATTTTTGTAGTAGTAGTAGTAGTAGTAGTAGTAGTAGTAGTAGTATACGTAATTTCTCGACTGAATTCTCTTTCTCGAATTTTATTTATTTTGCCTAATTATATCTTATAACCACAAAAGTGAATTTTACGTCGAAATCTTGGCAGCGTACTTAGTTGTACAGAAAATTTCATTAATTACTTTTCCAAGTAATTTAGAAGTTAGGATTAAAGTGAAAAAAAAAGAAGCATTTCCAGCCGTAAAATTTAAGTACAGATTATTTTGCCCGATGAGTTTCAAACAAAAAGATTCGAGCAGCAGAAATTTTCTACTGAAAAATAAAACCTTTTGAAAGGAAGCCGAAATCGATCTCTATCGCGATTTCCTCGAAATTGCGCGCTGTCCATTAGAGCGTCGCCATTGTCAAAGTGACGTTACCTTCGTGCACGAATGCATAGGGCGATAGATTTAATTCGAAACACAGATGACACGGCGGCTGCATCGCGGTGGCGAAAGAGTTCATTGTGTTCGCCGAGGCATTATGAATTTTTAATCCAACACACTCCGTCGTCGTCATTAACGTCACCCTCTCATGATTAATTGAACGTGTACACGCGGTTTTTGTCACAGACATTTCGGCCGAGCGTGAACGAGCAAGCAAAAAGAAATCGCAAACGCTCGTGTCACTTTCAGATTAGTTGCGGACGTGGCTGGATATCGTATATGGATCGTATCTGAAGAGACGTTTTCTTTCGCCCGTATTTCAGTCACGTGATATTTGGAGAGAAACGGGGCGATCTAGAGGGAGAGGAAAAAAATTCGGAATAGAGAAAAAGAAGAGAAAGAAAGTAGACTGGGAAAAAGTGGACAGCGTTAAGAGACAAATTCAACGTGAATAGAATTAATCGACTTCGTAGATGCATTAAAGTGAAAGACGTCACGTTCTCGTATCGTCTTTACCGTAATGGAAAGAAAAAGACCCGCTGGCCAAGATTAAATAAAGTCTGCGGATAGCACGCGTAGACGTAAAAACGTAATATTGTGTGATTTCGTCGAGAATAGGGCAATCTCTTTTCAATACGGTATCTTTCACTCTAATTTATTATGTGTAATATTGTAAAAGTTTACAATGTGTCCTACTAATTGAAGTCAAGAATCTACATCTATTTTTAATTAATAATAATAAATGCAAATTTTGCGAATTCTCAGCGAAAGTAAAATCCAGTTTCGATCAGATTGCATATGACTGAATATACTACAACGATAGTGGAAATTCTTTTGATCCACTCAGGATAGTCGTTCGTAAATTCCATCTGCCAAGATGGACGGACCAAGAAGCAAGGTGGACCGAACGAAATGAGTTTTTCTCGTTCCTTGCTATACGTGGAAGATTTCCCGTTCGTGATCCGGACATATGTACCATTTCTCTACCATTTTCAGACGGAAGCAGTCAAACTCTATTATCGCCGTTCTCTATCTGAGCTGTGAGTTTTTCTCGGAGTAATAATAAATTTCGATGTAATTTTCGTAGCTGGATCACTCCGGATGCAAATTTTCTTCATCAGCGCTTTATCGCTGTTAAGATATTGTAAAGTGACACATGCATTGTTAAAGTATCCTTTGAAATGATTGAAATTCTTTCTAAATTAATACTGTATTAATTCAGCTAATAAAAATGTATTCTTTAAATTTGTTAATTGTACGAAGATAGTAAATTTATTGATTATTTATTAATTTTGTATTTAAGCGAGTAATATATGATTTCCCAAAGAAACGGCTCTTTGTAATCAAGAGTAACCGCTCGTCTTGACACCTTAAGAACATCAATAAAGCAAAGCTCGCACGTAGGGAACGGCTCTTCCACTTTCGGAGTATTACAAATCGCACTCGTGTCAGGATCTCGCGAGGTGAATTATATTGGCGTTACAAGTTCGGCCCTCGATAGGAAGAATTTGGGACGCGTGATTTCAAGGGTGAAAGACGAATCGTCCATCGTCGAGCGAACGAATTATTTCACCGGCCGCTATAAAATTGCGATTTCTCGTTTCCACTTTATCCTATACACATACAGAATAAAACCCCTATATATGCAGAATAAAGGTCACCCATTCGTGCGCGATCAGCCAGATTCTTAATATATATATACCGATTCTTTGGACATAGCAATTCTCTCGAAAATATGGAGTTGTACAGAGTTAAAATATCTCGGCAATTAAACTTGAAATAAAAATTCTGTTAGCTCGCTGAATTTTATTTGAAATTAATTGAAGAGATTTAATAGAGATATTCTTATGTCAAAATAAAATTTTTCGCAGAATAAAAATTTGTGTAAGATTATTGTTTATTATTTAAAAATATTTAAAATTAAATATCTTTATAATTAAATTGTTAATGTTTTGTTATTATAAAGCTCTTTAAAATTATAGTAGTGAACAAGTAACACAAAATTTTTAAAACTTAATGTATAGAAATTTTTTAACTTAATTATATTAATAAGTTGCATTCTATATGTAATTACGGTTATATTTTTTAATAAGTTAAAATCGATAATTTTATTAAAATACGTTTCTTGTATAAGAGAGTTACAAACTATATCAATATATAAATATTTTATATATTGGTGTTTCAATTTTTATTCCATAACGCACATTATAATCTTAAATTAAATTAGCACAGTTAATAGCCTAAGCATGACATAAAAATATTATTGACTATAAAGAAATTACGAAGCGGCAATCTTAAATTTACTGCAAGTACATGAAGTCTTGCTAAAGCTCAAAGAAAAAGGTAAGATACAAATAATTAAGAAGAATAACCGAGTCAGTCATAGAAAGAGTTAATAGGATGGACAAAGTACTGGTTGCGGTGACTGCAAGTTTACCGTTTACTCATCGTGAATCTCAGGACAAGATAATAAAAAAGTTTGAAAGTTCCACATCGAAAGCTCCTTCGTATCTACTCGGATAAACTTTTGCTTTTTGTATTTGCGTTTTTTTTAAGTCTCTCGACGCCAGATTACAGCTGTACACATATACACACATTCTACGAGCTGTATATCGTGTTCACTTAATCATAATGCAGCTTTGTTATGCTTTAGTGATACGAAAATTAACGTCATTTGTAGCAACAAGTAGCTGATAACAGAATCATTGAACCTAAAAGATATCTAACAAGAATGTTCACATTACGAGAGAATAGAATCTGATTTTAACATTTTAGTGTAATTAAAACTTGCTTGCGTCAAATTTGTCACATTTTGTAAATTCATGATATTAAAAAATTAGAGAGAAAGAAAGAGAACCGGATTTTAGATTAAAAACTCACTCGTGCAAATTCTTTCCTTTCGTTCCGTTTAATTTATTTTCGTAACCACCCTAGTCATTAAGCAGTTAGCCTTCTGTTCAATTACTTTACTTTCTCCGCAATTAGTTAGAGAACTAATTCGATTCATATTTTACGATAGACGTTTTTTTTTTCAATTTTAAGATATATAAGTAAAATTTCTAAGGAATTTTTTGATAGCTTACTTTACCTTCTTCATTGATACTGCTTGTGCTTTAAATCGATTCTGCCTCCTCGGAAAAAGTTCTCGGATTGAAGTTTCTCTTTCGCGGTAGCTCAGTCTCGAATTTCTCGAAATCACGTCTCTTGTATCTCAATCTTCATTACCAGGTTATGCTTGTTACAGCTAATCGCGATGCTATACATGATCGTCTCATCGGACAATATTCCGGGTAGTATCAGGACGCGTTAACTCGGAAAACCTTGAACACCAGCCGAAGATCATGGATCGCTATCCCAAAGCAAACATACGGGCCATACCGCAGCGCCGTTAATCTCCTCGAGATCGCTTCACCGCCAAACGGGAGGGGCCAACGGAGTCCATGCGTGAGGTAGAAGGGTGGTGGCTCGATACACGAAACGGGGTAGCGCGGAGTGCCGGATTTAGGGGCGGCTGATTGGAATTCGATCGTCGGGTCAAGCGGCTATGTCGAATTGGAATGCCTAGACGGCCCTTCTGATAATCCATGTACATAGAGCGCGCTTTGTCTCGCTGATTCTCCCTCGCTTCTCTCTTTCAATAGAGCTCGCTCATTCCAGCACTCTTCGCCCCTCCCCCCTTTCCGCGATTTGCATTTTCTCCCCCCCCCCTCCCCCTTCTCCTGTCGTTCCAGCTTCTTCTCGCGCATAAAGCGTGATCGTATCTGTCGGATCCGTGTTTTTCGATTTTAGAGAACTCTCGGAAATGCACGATGTGCAATGCGCCTTTGCAAATTAAATTATTCACGCGAACGTATGGATGTATCGCGGATATGTCCGCTAATAATGGCCGGGGAATGGATGGTAGAAACGGGTGAAACAAAAACAGGAACTACTATCGACCGCAATTCAATCGTGGCGAGAAATTATCCGCCCGCAACCCACAGCATTAGTGGCAACGATGACAAAATTTCCGCGCGTCGCTTGTTATCGGGAGTATTTCGCGCGTAGATTATGAAGTAGATGATATAGCCTTTCTATATATCGTTGTTTATTTTATTGATCTCTTTACAAATAAATTCGCGGCGTCACTCTTTATATATATTCCCGTTCGCAAAATTCATCAGATGAAAACTGTCATAAAAATAAAGTTCCATTATTTTAATTGTTATCTCGGCCGTCTTATATTTCTTATATTCTTTGCTCACCATTCCTTGAAATATCGATCGTATTCCTTGCTTCTAAAAGTTAGAATAAATGCCTTATTCCCTAGTTTGAAACTTGAAAGCTCTCTTCCGAGAAATTTACGTTTTCGAGTTAATTAATGCACAATTATTACGCGAGCGAAACTTGGTGGCAAAAATGATAAGGCGGAAGAAATAGAAGAGAGAGAAAAATAGAGAAGGAAAGAGAGAGAGAGAGAGAGAGAGAGAGAAAGACAAAAGGGGGAGCACTTTTAAATATCCCTTTTCAATTTCTAGACTTGAATTCTCTGATAGCGTCGAAAATGCGTGTTTCGTAAAAAGTATCACACGGCGCAAAAATCTTGGATCTTCTCTCATTCGTCTCGCCTCTGTCTTTCTCATTGATTGTCACGAATGGTCCGACATTCGATCGGAACTCTACGCGAATCCGCGTGGATTTGTCAAGTAAATTGAAAAGGTACTTTCTCTTCCCCCGGAGCACGAAGCAACGGGATCCTGCGACTGTCGAATGAAGTGAACGTGTTCTCGGAATGAAGAATTGTTCGAGGAGATCCATTCCCTACAAAGGTTACAATTCTCAACGAGGAGGAGAAATCAGGTAGGGAAATCCATTCCTGCCTTCCTTTCCTCAAGCGTTCCCTAGCACTTAAGATTTAACCGCTTGTGTTCTCTCCGTTCTGTTTTTACGGCCGACAAAGGGATGTTTTTTCTCTACCACCTTTCTCATTGATCTTATACTCGCACGTGTATGCAGTCTGTTTCTACATGCGTCCATCTATTTATCTCGCAGGATGAAGAGTTTGCTAAAAACAATTGATACACAAAGAAAAATAGGGAAATGTATGCGCGAAAATGTTGGCTTTCCTATTTATCTTTCTTTTATCTTAAAATATATTATAGAAAAAAGTGTGCTAAATATTTTCTCAAATTCTTTGAAATAAAAATATTAAAGAAAATGCAAAAATACTTGATATACGAAAATCATTAATCTGCAGATATTTTATGAAAAAAGATCCTTATACATATTTTATTTGAACAATATTATTTTACAAATTTCTAATATAATATATTTTTTTTGCGATACGCAGATAATTAATTAATTACTCTTGCTCAAGGTGCAATATTTCCTTTCTTGATAAAAAGAACCATTTTGCACCTTTAGGGATTGAAATATGAATGAACCTGTCTGGGGATTAATTCAATAGAGAGCATTCGTCTTATCCGCGATGAAACTATACGTTACAACGAACGCACTCGTGATAAATGCGAGTTACAATGCCACGACCGAGATGTATATTTCAATAGCCGCAAAAACCACGAGCCGCTGAATGGTGCCTCATGAACTCGCTGTTCACGTAGGACGTAGAGAAATCGTGTTTCGTGGCATCCTATTGGATTTGATAAATGAGTTGAGCGCGTAAGTGCCGAAGCCATGGTGGATGAACGACGAGATATTCGCTGAGCAGGTTTTGAACAAGGGAAAGCGAAAGAGGGGCAGCTGCGGTCGAAATACCAGCAGACCATATATACCATTAAAGGAATTTTGTGAAAAGAACTCGACATGACCGATTGGTGACATATTTATGCTTTTTGGGACGAAATAAAATGTGCATTTATCAATATCTGCATGCAATATCTTACTCTAATCTTCTGTTTTACTTTAATTTCTGTAATAATTGTGCAATTTGCTCTTTTGACAAATAAAATAAAAATCGACAATATTATAATATTCATTGATAAATAATTTGTGAAAATTATTATTAACGCTATTATTATTTATATCATAGAATGATAAAATTTTTCAATGGAACAATTTTTAATTGTTGATAGATTTCCATTTTATAAAATTTTCTTACTTTTATTTATCACATACTTGAAAGTCGCTGAAGAATTTTGTTTTGATAGATGAATCTTTAATAAAAAGGAACATCTCAGATAGAAGCATTTCTTATCAGTACCTACCACTTACTAAGTAATGGTAACAATACTTTCAGAGAAATAAAAGAGATCTTGCAAAAAGGACAATGGCATATAAAGATATGGAAGAGGAATGACGTCACAGCAATTTGTAGATGGAGTTTTAAAAAGATCGGCAAAGGCTCGAGAAAAAGACAAAAAAAGAGTAACAACGATTTGCGTCGTAATATGCGACGCTTTTTCAATTTCGTAAAAAAAATTATTCATCATTAGAAATCTTCTTGTTTATCGTTACAGACTGAATGAATCGTAATAACGATTATCATAATTCCAAATCAATTACAGAATGAATGATTACGTATATACTGTGAGGAATCATCCACTCTGTAATTGACTTGGAATTATGATAATCGTAAGATTCAGTCTGTTATGATATTATACATGGAAATTTCTAATAATAATTTATATATGTACATATATGTATATGTGTACATGTATATTATATTTTGCACTGTATACGTAATCATCCACTCTGTAATTGACTTAGAATTATAATAATCATACAAATAATGACGAATGTCAAATATATATATATATATGTATGTATGTATGTACTAATATAATGATATTCGTTATTTGCAGTTACGGGGACTCTGTTGGACAGAAAAATAGAGAGATACTCGTATGCGATGTAGTGATCGCTGTAGTAATAGTCGACCCTAGTATAATAGTAGTAGTAGGACGGCAGCGCTAGTGGTAGTAAAGTCGGATGATCGGTCGTTTCAGGAATGTCAGATATTAAAATACCGCAGGCTCTCTCGTTCCACGTACCAAGACAGCCACTGCGCTGCCCTACGCCCTCCGTTTTACTTATAACCCCTTCGCTTCCCTTCCTTCGCTTTACCTTCCTTCTTCCATCCCTGCCCGGTCCATTTATCCGAGCGCGTCCTCCCTTAGCGCGCCTTAGTTTCCTCCTCACTTTACTCCGCTCGCCGATACTTCATTTCGTTCTCGCAGGGTTTTCTTCGGGGAATATTTCGGCGCGCCCGTGCCGAAACTCCGCCTTTCCTATCTCGCCATCTTCTTCTGGCGTATTATCTAGCCTGGTGCCGTTTATGAAATCATGTATTACGCGGATACCGCAACGTGTACAATGTATTCATGAGTCGTACGCGTGAATATTAAATCGCAACACGGTGTAAAGCCTGTGTGGTGGAAGAATACTACCTGGCAAGTCGTAAACTCGAAAAAACGTCCTCGGAACGGCCGCAATTCACGATCGTTCTACGAATAGCGAATAGAAGCTTCGATTATATCTAGGAAAAAATGGATAAAAATGCAGTCCGTGTAACTTCCGCGTAAATCGTCGTTACCTATACTTGTATAAGGACGTTATAGTCGCGCACCAGCATCGATATCGCGCGGCACAGAAACTTTGTCCCGGTAGAATCTCGGTACATTTCCAAACGGATATTGTTGTCGCGCGTGATAATGCATCGCCTAGAAGAGTAATTTCCCCCCACGTCGTCGGTAAGCAATCTTATACGAATGAATCAGATTCGGTTGACGGATTATTTGTAATTTCGTTGCGCGATCGATTTTTCTCTCGAAAGACTTACGTCTTTCTCTCCCATCATCCCCGATCCGTCCATCGTATGCCTCCTCGCTTTTCCATCTCGCTTTTTCTCTCTCTTTCTCTCTCTCTCTCTCTCTCTCTCTCTTGCATTTGACGCGCTAGCATAGTGTACCTACTTTAAGTGAGGAAACGAAGCGCATTGAATCGTGGCGGCACTTTTCTAGCTCGGAGAGATAGGAGAGAGCCCCGTCGAATCGAAGAAATTTTCCCGCTTGAATAGATGGAACGTGTGGATCCGCGCCGTTTAAGTTGAATCGCACAAAAATCGAGCTCCACTTCGGCATTCCCATCTTTGTTTTTCGAGAAAAAGTTTGGTCATCCCGTTCGGCGCAAGCAGTTATCCCATCTGACTGGGGCAACGGAGTTTGCGATTCCTCGCGAACCAATTCCGGAAGAGATCAAGAACGTTCGGTGCCGCGTTCGGGAAACTAAACTTTGTTCGAAATTCGGGATAAAAACGTCGCGAGGTAAAAGCATCGGATTCGAAAATTTCAAACGACATCTCCATCGTGGATCGGCGAGTTTCGCGAGGCGATACTAAGAGTTTCCTATGTAAGAGGACTATCCACCGCCTTGCGGCATCCGGTATCACGGTATGGAAGTTACTCAGCTAGCGAAGAGCTATATGCTATTTACGGGTCGTAACTTCAGTATGAGCATCTATATTCGGGTATTAAGCAAATAAGCGCTAACACGCATATACACACTTACGCGATATGCTCCATAGAACATAATCTTCCGATATAAACGACGAGAGAGTGCTCTTTTCGCCGTCAGTATTCGCCATCACGTTTCACCGTTGAAGGGATATATAATATCGCGTCGGGGGGATCGCGACGATAGATTCGATTTCTAATATCTCGTTAGTGCGTTCCGCGATAGATCATGCGATGTCTATGGATATTTCTTGATAAAATTCGCGCACCGTTACTGTCGTCTTGATAACCCCCATAAATCCATCCAGCGGCTAATGAGCTAAAACTCAACACTCTCACTCGAATAAAGTATTTCGAGTATTTTCTCTCTCAGTTATTGAAACTAGGAAACAAGACGGAGGAACACGGAAATTGTTTCAAAAACTTTTCGGTTAAGCATTTGGAAGTTGCACTTAATTTTCGAAGCAATTCATTAATATAACAAGTACATTTCTAATTAATATAAAGTTTGGTACAAGCTCTTCAAGATTAATTATTACAAGATATTTAATACCAAAAATTAAGAAGTTGTGAGAAATAATATTAGATCCAAATTAAACAAGCGAATAAAATTTTCGCGTAAAAGATTGATTGAAAGGAGTGCAGCCAAATTCCTTTCCTTTTCTTCACCATCTCCAACTGAGCTAAATGGTAGTTTAACTTTTGTTAGAACTAACAGAACTAATGTAGAAGTTCTATTTCTTTTTTTTTTTTTTTCTTCGAATGGCTCTTTTGGAACACTTATTTCTTCGGACCATTTGCTCGCCTCAACATATAATATTTTTAAGGATTAATCTACTAGTCATAAACTTTCATTTAAGTCATCATTTAGCTAAATTGGAAAAAAAAAAGGAGAGGTTTTTCTATAGAAACCTGACGACACTCTTTAAGAGAGAACTTTAGAACTTTCGAGAGAGAATACACGGTACATGATACATTTCGTATTCTGTATGTATATATAAATGACGGAGCATATCCGTTAAGATCCTCCCTTCCCGGTGTTTGTCGCGCCATCGAATCGCGTTAAACGCTACCGTGGTGAATACGCGAAGCCGCAACGGTGGCCCGCGTGTGCAAACCGCGAAACTCTCAACTCCAAATGGGATATTAATGTCCACTGTCAACTTCCACGCTCGAGGGCACCAGCCCGCGGAGAACAACTAACTGTTTAAAGGCGATGTATAGTCGGCGAAGGTTCCACCGGCTCTAGCCTTTCTCTCTACATAGACAAAGTCCGCTCTGCGGTCTCACGATCCATCCGAAATTCACGGTTTAGCCCCTGGAGAAGTGCGGAAACTAATATCGCGAGTGATGCACCACGCCATCAATGCGATGGGAACTACTACCTAGTTGTAACTCGGTGGTGGAGGGTGGCGGGTGGCCACGAGGGTATATAAAAGATGTATAATGCTCTGGGACGTTGATTGGGAAATGCTGCTCTGTAGTTAGTTCGATCGGTTGTGTATGATCCTCTTACTCGAGGAAATCCATTCATAATCGCGCTTGAACTGTAACATGATAATTAATGACGAAAAAATAGCGCAGTGGTAATTCTTTACCGTTACTTTTAATATTCTCACGATAAATTTGATTAATATATTTATATATAATCTTTACTTAAAATTTAATTAACACACAAAATAAATAGCTGAAATAAGAAAGATTATATTTGCACATTTGAGATCTCTCTCTTTGTCTAATTTTACTTTAAGTGAAATAATAAAATTTTGTGTTATGATAAACCAAGGATAAAACTATTTATAATACGGTAATCTTCTAAAAACATAATAGCCGCGTATAGAATAGTAAAGGAAAGCGCGATATGTGCGATAATAATTTATTCTATCTATTCTCGCGAGCCATCTCTCCTTCGCTCAAAATAAAGAAAGCATCTCTCTATGATCGAATTATTAACTTATACAAGACAGATAAAGATTTCAAGTACGTGCGCCTGCATCTGAAATCATCTTTCACTTTGCCCACTCTGCGCTCTTCCCCAAAATCATCTGCTGAGATTTATTTTTTCGCCTTCATATTTTATTCACCGTATTCTAACACCTGTGCGCCTCGTCCGAAAGAGTCTGAAATATTTTTCGTAAATTACGTTTTCGTTATCGCGCATCTCTCTGTAAAGATTTCGCGCGTTTATTTCTTCTTCGTCTGTCTCTTGCAAGCACGCGGCGCGAGAGAATGAAGGGGGGTAAAGAAAATACACAAGCGGAGAGATGGTGTGAGATATATACGAGTGCCGTGCGGTGAGAAAATGCCCCGACATCCCCTCAACCGAACCGAACCGAACCGAAAGCGTGTGCTACTTCGCATCGATTTTTCTGTCCGCTCGCCAATAACGCGCGCTCGCAGTCAGGAATCCGCCATCGCGCCACACAATCTCTCGGCAAACGATTCGGCTTTCTCGCGAAAGCACCACTCACCCACCTCCGCTGACCTCTATCGTTTTTCCTCCTGCCGCTCTCTGCACCGCGTTCTCTCTCCTCCCAACCCTCTTTTCTCACCCCTTTTCTCCTTCCGTCAACGTGCGCGGAAATATAATGCGTGTGATCGCATAAATCGTTGCCTGTCATGCCGAGTGCATTGTGTGACCGAAACGGAGACCTTCTTGCAGTTTTCATAGAATGGCTCAAGACTATTGTAAATCGCTACTGTTTGATATCTTCATCAAATTGTGGCTTCGTCGAAATAAAATACTTATTGTACGTTGTATTTTTAGGATCAATTTTTTCAACAAGCGCAATGGAAGCAGTTTTTTAAAGCTTTAATCAGACGTTCTTTTTAATCTAAATAAAGTCCTCTTATTTTCAGAGATACTCGGCCTTTTTTTTTTTTGCTTCGATGTAAAACTCTTTTATTAATTTACTGTAAAGTCACGCTAATTCGCACACACGGTTAATGCGACGATTCATCATTCCGACTGTAAAAATTCTGTAAAGCGATTTGATATTCCACCGGTTCTTCGCCGCTGCGATTTGTGGTAAATATATCTGCGGAACGTTTCGGCTTTACGCAGTCTCAAGTAGTAAGCGGGGAAAAAAAAATAAAATAAAACTCGGGGGAAAAGCGCGTCGGGGCTCCGTCGACTTGTACGAGCCATTCCATATTTCTGCCACTGATCCTCTTTTACGTCTGCATTTTCCTCGTTCCACTCTTCGTTCACCGACGTACGTGCGAATCTCATCACTTATTACTTTTATTATGGCGGCTAAACTCACGATACTATTCAGAGACCAGATTTATAATTGCGGAGATATGCGACAACGGTGTATATTCAACGCGTATAAAAATTACCCGCAACAAGCAACGAAACTGTATATAAATACATTTGTGTAAATGTTTGTTGGTATATTTCTCCCTGTGAACTAAAATGAGTTAATTCTCGTCGTATTATGAAATATAGACGATAAAACGCGTGAATTCTGTTAAATTCGCAAAACTGCCGGAGAGAGAATGCGTCAGTAAAGATTTAAAGAAAATGGTTTTACTTTTTCATTCATTTTTCAATAATTTTACCCTTGCATAGATTAATTTTTGCGTAGATTAATTTTATAGATGAAAACAAAGAGAAACCATCCAAAGCAATCTTAATCAATAAAAAAAATCTTTATTAAAAATCGTAGATAATTTGAAGGAAAGTATTGTTCATTTAAATCATGCATTGAACTCTATCGATTTATACATGACAATATTAGCATTTGTTCCTCTACAAATACATATATTGTGAGCATAGTCAAATGGTATATGACCGACACCGGAAATAACAAAAGGGCCACAAACTGCAAAACGCAAAACCGAAATCATACTCCGCTATGGCATTTATCGGAAATTGCCCTTTGCAATGCGGTGTAATGTAACGTAATGCCATATCGTGGCCGCATTAATTATTACGAAAATTCGAAGATATAAAACATGACATTTCCTGAATATCGCGAACGATTTCATCGTGCTATATAAAATATTGCTTACTGCACTTTTTTATACTTTACTTTTGCGAGCAATGATTTAGTTCAATATCAGATTTGCATCGTTATTTTATCGCAATCTTTTGTCAAATTTTGAAACTTAAAACTTTTGTATTGTAAAAAAAAAACATGCACACTTACAACAGCTATATTTATGACATATATATCTATGACTTATTGGCTCTTTAATTAATATTTTATATATTTAATTTGCATATCTTTGTTTCTTTCTCTTTTCTTCTCTTTTTTTATATATAAAAATATAATCAAAAATATAATCAAATATTTTAAAAAATATAATCAGAAGTTGTATACTTATAAACATCGTTAATGTTTGACATTACACTTAACACCAACTCCAGTTTCGCGTTTGCTTTGAGAGTTAATGTAGTTGCTTTCATACGTTAACATGACATGTAAATCTTCGGGGATATGTAACGACTAGAACTGACAAAGTTTCATCGTGTCATCACGATATTGGATCCCTTGCTTTTTCGCGCTCACATGATATAGTATACGTATACATTTACATTTATTCCAGCCCGACCATGGAAAGAAGCCCATAAAAATTACTGTATAATGTGATTTTTTTTAAATAAAATGATATACATGCTTTGAAAGAAAAGTTTTAAAAATATGAAAAATATAATAGAACGACTTCTATAATTAAAAAATACCTTCTTCTAATGTAACTATGTTAAGAAGTCCGTAGCCAAACATTTTGTACAACATAATAAATAAAAAGATGGCTTTATACATATACAAGAGTATTAAGATTAGACGAGTAGGATGTTGAGTTTTCTTTTGAAGCTTTCTATTTGAATGTTTAAGTAGTAACAATGAACTGAGAGACTACTGTCTCAAGTTCTTCAAGTTTCTTTCTCTATATCCGGACTTTTGTAAAATAAAGATGCTGCTACCTAATTCTGATTTCAGAGTCTGTTTGTGCGAGGCTAACTTTTCTTAGGAAATGCAGCGAATATTACGCCGTTTCTCCAATTGCGAATGTAAATCATAAGTTTGATGCTATGCATTAATAATATCGTGGCAATTTTAAATATTTTAATAGTTCCATTCTTTCCTCTTTCAAGATGGAACCCTAGATCTTTCGATACAGATAAAGTCGCGACAACTACGACGAGATAAAATTACCTTTTTTTTACGAATTTTAAAATCAAATTTTAAAAGCAAATCAAAAATTTAACTTTGAAAGTAAGCGACCAGCCATCCGCATATACGCCTTGTCATGCTTTTCCATGACAAAATGCTCCCCTAGTTCAAACTTTAAAAGGCTTTACGGTTTGCTCTACTCTTCTACTTGGACGTGGCACATTTGCAAGAGGTTGACCCGACTCGAGTGGTTTGTGCAGTATATATATTTTCAAGGATGGGACTTTTCGCAGAGGCCAGAATTCTCACTGGCATCCATTCGCCTAGCTGGATGTTTATTCTCCGTCCATCATTTTTGCTACCGCTCTCGTCAATCCCTTACAGCGTGCCTATCGTCCATATCTTAATCTTCCAATCCTTATTTCTATACGGTCTCTTTAATCCGTTTCACGCCTCGTCTGCTTCAGTCGCATCTGGTTTTGATATCGAATCTGTCATCCGTATATACTAGTCAACCTTCCGTATAAGATTTTTATATTGATCGAGAAATGTTGACTTAGGATATGACAAAGAAAAATCAGATTGAACCTTTTGTAAAAAGTACTGTGTGAAAAATGAATGTGATACATAGAATATCATTCATTATATCCGCAGCATAAAATATTGATTAAAATTATATTATTTTTTCTTTAGTTTTTTTAACATATTAAGAAAAGGTTTCTAAATTTTCTGTAGAAATCACGATAATAAATTCTCCTTGTGTTAAATTAGAAATTTAGTTTCAGAGAGAGAGAGAGAGGGAGATTTAATATCCTATAGTATATCCATTCCTTCAGTATATCCTAACGTTATAAGACGAGGAGACTAATTTATGTTAAATTAAATTCACATTTCTATTGTTTGTGCATCTATATTTTCAATTGTCCGTATCTTTATGCGTTCGTATATTAAAGTCTTGAAAATGTCAGGAAGTTAAGTATATAATAAATTGATTCTAGCAACTGACGTTTTGCGAGCAATCTTCTACTTGTTTATCAGAAACTGCCGAGGCTACGTTTTACGGCGGGATAAGGCACTGACTGTAAAGGATGGGCACTGATTACTGCCAGACTTCTCCTTAATGATGAAGGATAGCCCGAGAGCTTGCTTATATATCTAATCTCCGAACGCGACTACGACGAAGCATATTGCATTGCGTATAAAATCGCGGGCGAAAAGTAATGCTTCGGAAACGCATACATATTTCGCTCGATTTGCGTCTCTTCAAGTTTTTTAGCGTTCGAAGAGCAAAGAAACGAATAGAGTTTTCCGAGGGGCAAACCGCTGAGGGCATTGCGGTGTACAGATTTGGGGAATTAGTGGGCATTAGTGGGCATTGGTGGGCATTGGTGTACATTAATGGGCATTACTAGCCGGGTTTTATTAGCTATTAATTAACGTCATTATTATTTTTTTAGAACAGAAATTGTTTTGTTCGAGCTTTTCGTCCAATGCGCCTCATAAATAATATATTTTTTATACTTAAAATTTAGAGAAATTTTCATGTTTATTATAAGCGGTTAGGGTTAGGTTAGGCATTATTACGCATTACTAGGGTACAGTAATGCCCAATAATTGGGCATTAGTAGGGATTGGTGTACACAATTTTGGTCAGCGGTTTACCCCTCGGAGTTTTCATGTTTTCACGGTCATCATCTTTTTCTGAAAGATACCGAAACTTGTTATAGTACAAATCTACTTATTGATAACATCGATAATGAGAAAACATCAATCGGATACTTTTCTAATATCATCAAAGATAACAGTTGATTGTGAGTTAATCGCCAAGGCAATCGAAATATCGAGTGATGTATTAAATGTATATACATACATGTGTCAGATTACAAATACATGATATCAATAAAAAGAGAATATATCGATTTTCTTGAAACTCTTTTGATATTCTCGAGCTATTTATCTAATCAGTGTTCTCCAAGTTAATGGATTAATTAATAATTAATAATCAGCCTTTTCTCATTAAACAAATATCTCGCGCTCGTATATATTAATGTTCAGTTAATCGTAAATAACAATAGTAAAACTAAAAGTATGTTGGTTAAAGTTTGCAAAATTAAATTATACTGATAAATTGAGAGAGAGCGTAATGTGTTTATTAAATATTAGATGTAAAATATGCCATTAACGAAGATTACAGTGCAGAATAATTCGTATCAATTCAAATTAATTAGTAAATAGTAGCATTAAACTATTACATTTAAATGAAATGCAGAAATAATTTAATCCCGGAAATTGGCAGCTATACCAAACACAAGATAATTGTATTAGAAAGAAATTATGCTCTCTATATCTCACCCTTTCCCTTTTCTCTCCCCATCCTTGAATAATGTTAGTAAATTAAAAGAAATTATGTTATTGGCGACGATATATATACAAATGTGTTTATCTAATTTGCTCACCCTCCGCGATATACAATCATGTAGCCATAAAGTGCCGACACAGTTATGTACTATGTGAATATAACATTAGACATGTATATCAGTTCTGTGCTCGGTATCTCCTCGTTATACAGAGGTTCACTTAAGCGTTAATGTTAATTAATTCGTTGCAGAGAGAATATAAATTGCATGATTATTCCTCCCAACACTTTCTCCGTAAAATCGAATGGATTTAGCATATCGAAAATTGTGTCGTGAATTTTTATCTTGCGATCGCATATACATACATTGATAAATCACTCATCGCCAGATCGATATGCCTTTGATAATTTTCGCAAAATTTAGACAGCTGATAAAATACGAACGAACTCTCTCAAAAACAGATTTTGTATCTCGAATCTTGTATCGTCTTTGCGATAGTCGATTCAATTTAATTAGTCGGGTTTTAGGATCCACCGTTTCGGATATCAGTATAGCGTTTCTGGCCGTTTGGCGGATCCTAGCGATATTACGGACTTTCTCTCTCTCTCTCTCTCTCTCTCTCTCTCTCTCTAGAGATGAGAGCATGAGGATGCGTCGTCCACAAGCACCGGCGGCTGTATATTCGCAGATAAGACGGAAACACTGGAATTGTATATATCGATCCCTCTGCCGATAAGGGTATCCAGCAGCTTCTGTGCTCAGCTTCACGATCTGCCGCTGCTCACGCTACAGCCTGAGATAGAGCGAAAATCCGGACCCCGGGTTTTGTTCTCCTCTCCGACATCGATCGTACGCTTCGAACTGGTCCTTTATCCAGCAAGGGAAAGGACCTAGTAATGAAGGAGGACGAGCTTTCCTTCCTTCCCTTCCTCTTTCTCTCCCCCTTTAACCGCCTCTTCCTCCATCCCTTCCTTCATCTCTTTTCAGCATTGTCTCTTCTCGGTCATCTATCCTGTACCCGTTCGTACCCGCCGCTGCCAGAATTCATCATGACTCTCTCCTCTCTCCACAAACTTTCCAGAGTAAACTTCATATCACCGATCGTTCTCATGACATAAAGAGAGAGGAAGAGAAAAGGGGAAAGAGAGGAGAAAAAATCTATGCATCGATATTTGTAAAGTATTGTTAAACAATTTGAAATATAATATGCTATGCTTTTTTTCGCAGTATGTCACTTTAAATTTTCATGATAATTATCGATATTAAGAGATTTTTGCGTTTATTGTGCCTTAGTATAGGGATTCAATAGGGATAGTATTAGTATAGGGATTTAATGTATGAAATATCTATAGTAATTCTTTTTAGAATTATTATTCCTTGTATTTTTGTGGTTTTTTGGTGTTACATTATTATACATATTATATTTACTATATCCGAGATATCTTATTGTAACAATCTTGATACATTTATTATTGGCTCGTTTATTCTCTAAAATTATTTATTATTCCGAAACACGGATTCTCTCACCAATTATGAAGTAGACGGTTCGGCAAGAATCGCTCGAGAAATTTTGAATCGGACGTACAGCGGGGAATATAATGAACACAATTTATCGACAGGCTCAGGGGCTAAAGCTGATGGCGTGTTAACCTAAATTACGTTGATCAAGACTAACGCGGTGGCCACAAGGGTGGAACCACGATGGATAATGTTTTATCTTAAATGTATTATTACATCGTTCTGCTTTATTGCATATCAATGCAACTACAGATGCGGAAGTTAAGAATTACTAGAGAAATATTAAAATAATAATAAAGAGACACACGCAATGTGATATCCAAGATAAAAGAATACTCGCGCGTTTCATCTTACATTTTTATATCTTGTCATTTACAATATATCATATCAAAATTTACGATCAATCGCGCTAAATTTTTAATCCCCTAAGCAGAACACGTAGGACTTCTATAAATTATGTCTCTCGCTCCAAGCATCGAAACAGAAAGATTTGCCGGCAATAATCAGTGATAAGCGTACTTTCTGCACCCGCCGCTCGTCTACCAAGTCCGACAGGGATTGAAATTGAAACGGGTCGACAGAGCACGGTCAGAATATACGTGACTACTCGTGCTAAGCGAAATTCGATCATCATGCGAGGAAAAAATAGATTGGATGATTCGACCAAGGCGAGGAGAGAGATGAGGGAAGGTTTTCTTCCGTCGGAAGTGAGTATCGGCAAAAGGAAGAGCAAAAGAGTAAAGGGTCAATGAGAAGGAGAAGAGATGAACGAACGAACGAACGAAGATGCACGAAGCCCGTCTTGGCAATTGACTCCAGAAATCGGAGACGTCGGGTTGCATCCGTGAAAATGGTGTGTCGATCGTGCATAACAACTTCGAAATAACGCGAATTCCAAAGGGAAAGCTATTCCTTCTCTCGCCTGCACAATCATGCACGATAGAAAGTTTCGTGTAGCCAGACTTTACACCGTTGAAGAATCGGTACATCGAAATGTCTTCGGAGCATTGCGAAAAGGAAATCATGGAACGTGCAAGTTCAAATGACGCTGCCTTTGAAGCGATACGAATCATTATTGTGCTTCTCGAGTAATATTATACGATGAGCAATTATTCAAATTACTTGGAAAAGAATACTTCAACACCGTTGAAGTTGCTCAAGCGATAAGTCTAGAATCAAGTTTCCAAAGAATTGTTCGTTCGTAAAAATGGTATTGAGAATAATATGCCTTATTACGATAATTAGAGAAATAATTATACGATATGATATTATAACTCTCTGATAACGTGGACGAGATTACGTCAAAGCATAATCATTCGCAATCAATATACGTTTGGTGATAACGGCTACGTGCCGTTGTTATCGTATAAGAATTGTAACATCTTCTTCTGTTGATAAAGCTTGCCTCGTGTCTATCTTAATGCACATGCAATCTGCAACTTACACGCATATCATGGATGGTAATCGGTTCGAGCGACACTGTAGGCGACGAGACGGAAATTGAACATTATCCGTTTTATAGTTACAAATAGTTGCTGTACGTGACTCGAAAATATCATTAATCGTATTACGCAATTTGTCATTACGGGCACTGCTTTCCGATTCAGTTCGCCGCGACATGTAAATGTAGAAGTGCTTGAAATTACGTGACACCGATACTTCTCGTCGGAATCGTAATTGGACGATGATACGTGGCACTATTCTCTATCTTTTCTTCGTTTTTTCATATTGTATTTATATGAATTGAATGTCTCGCGCGTTAGGATTCTTTAACGTCTCTATCCTAGAGTTATTTCGCAATTTCGATCATAGCGTCGGAAAATATTTCGCGGAAATCATAAAAGGTGAAAAATCATAAGAGATGAAATCGCATAAACCATTCTTGTGGAACGCATGAGATTCACATGAGATTATTCTTTTTTGAAATATATCGAAAAATTCAATTCGAGAAACAATTCGAGCGAATTCAAGAATATATATATCTGTGCGTATGTGCGCGAGAACTGTCGTAGATATCTCATAATTATATTAATTAAACTATTTCATCTTTAAACATAAGAACAAAAAAATATGAATTTTTATATATAATTTTGAGTCAATTAGGATTTTCAAAAATTGATCAAATATTTATGGCACTTAGTCACTCGTATTTGCAAACATCATCGTATATACATACATCATCTTTAAATTTCTAATAATAAAAAATTGTACCAAGATTAGATTGTAGTTGTCAGCGTACATAAGATGCCAGTATATCAATACTTTTGTCACATCAAATTTGATACGTGTATTTAGGTATTACATTCTATTAATCACTATTACAAATTGCGCTTCACGTATAATAATGTGAGTAATTACGTATAGTGTAATTAGCATTATGGACAACGTCATTGAAGCATCAATACGATATGTCATGCGCGCGCTTGTATCCATTACAATATGGTTTGCAATTATCGTTAATGATATTTGGATATTATACGTATTGTGTGTTTTACAATAGCGCGTGTATAGTTTTGGCTAACTCGGTTAACATTATATTCAACATAGCCGATTAAACAGCGCGTAATTGGAAACGAACACACAGTAGAGAATCAATCTTCGCGGATTTAATCGTTTGCAATTTGTAGACCAGCGCCGTTTATTTGCTTTAGATAAAGCGAGAAAACGCGAAGCAAAAAATCTACATCGAAGCGGAAGCAACGAGTGCGACTAAACTAAATTTATCTTTTTTTTACCACCTGCAATTGAGGTAAATGAATGGCTTAAATGAAAGTTTATGTCTAGAGGATTAACCCTAAAAATATTATGTTGAGGCGAGCAAGCGTTCCAAAGGAATAAGAGATCCAAAAAAGTTATTAGCAACAAATGGAGACACTTTAAATTACAACAAATCAAACAAAAAAAAAATAGAAATTCTACATTAGGTCTAACAGAAGTTCGAATGTTATTTTTATTCGATTTGTAGTAATTTTAAGCGTTGCTAACAAATTTTTTGGATCTCTTATTTTTTTGAACCGTTTGCTCGCCTCAACGTAATATTTCTAAGGGTTAATCTACTAGTCATAAACTTTCATTTAAGCCATCATTTAGCTAAATTGGAGGTAATGAAAAAAGAGGAGGTTTTTCTATGAAGACTTGGATGCACTCTTTCATCGTAAAATTGTCCACTGCTCTTTCGCCGAATATTTCACGCTCTCAAAGCGCATCTTTACAACGCTCTGCTCTGTTCTATATTATATATTATTATATATTATTTAATGAAGCGTAACACGAGTACGTGATACTATAATTGCGTATTCGCTTTCGATAATGCTTAACAAGTATGCATTGTAATCCGGTTAATTAAGTCACAGAGCATTAAAAGAAGATAACATGAATACGATATTTACTATAGTTTAAAATCAAATAGCAATATGTAATGAAACTTTAGCGATATAATCTACGTGCGAAATTAGTATTTCCACAATGTAATTACAGAGAGGTCACTGAAAAAAAATTAAAATAATCTATTAAATTTTTATCTGGATTAAATATACAATATTATTAAACATTGAAATGAAAGTATTATTAAACACACATTATCAAACATAAAATATAAAAATCTGATTTTTTTTATATCAAATTTTACTTTATATCATATATAAAAAAAGAGATATTTAATATTTTATGTGTACACAATATTACATAATATTTTATAATATACAAAATGTTTTTTAAAGAAGATTTCATGTAAATTGCGAGTAATGTTTTAGAAGCACATTATATTTAGCTGTTATGTATATCTATAAGATGACAGATGCAATCATATGGAAGCTGTATGTAACGAAGTGCAAGCGGAAACGATCGACGAAAGAAAGAAAGTGAAGAAACGGGTTATGTAGCCGAAAGATTTGGTCGACATACCGGGTCAGTGGTTTCACTGTTCTGGCTCGAATTCCTTATCGCTCTTTTTCCCTACACATCGCCCGTGCTTTCTTCTCGTAAGTTTGCCATAGTTGCGGTAACTATCGAAATAGAAGAGAGTGGAGGAAAAAGGATGAGCACCCGAAGAATCAAAACACAACCACATCCAGCACACAAGCAAAAGTTTTTCCTCCCTCTCTTTCTCGTCCCCGGCAAAACATTTACCCCGACAACGGCGATTTGAAACTCGGAACGAGAAGCAAAGCAAGATTTATTGTCAAAATAAAGAAAACGGCGCGGCAGAAGAAAGGAGAGAAGATATTGTGCCCGTAAGCGAATTCTCCGAGGGTTGTGTATCAGTTTGTTGATTCGATGACAAGTCTCAACGATCAAGGACAAACTGACCGACCGGGAAAATCCCCGAGGATAGTGCGATATTGAATATTATACTGACATTTTCAAAAGACGAGTACACACTCCAGACTTACGTACATATATAAGAGGGGAGAAAGGAAAGATTGTAAAAGATACATAGCTTAAAATTAAATTCATATATACATCTCTTTTTTATATTATATTTATAAAGCTCCTTTTTCTTTCCTTTTAACCGAAAAAGGTATATGATTAGTGTAATTAATGTGTGTCGGGATAATTATTTGTTTAAAAAGTTATTAGATGCTACTGAAATTCTTCTTCTGCGGAATGCAACGAGATTATGTGATTACGGGAAACGCTGCGTCGTCAGTAGATAAGTCCCATTCTATAAGGACTAGCGCGCGAGGGGTATGCCTAATTTGTTTAAGTAAATAACTGTGAGTGAAACTCGAGGCTAATGAGAAAAGTTAGAAGTGCCGCGGCAAGGTGGTATCTAACAATATTTTGCGTAAATTAAACTCTCAGTTTTCCCTCCCCTAGTATAAACTAGTGCCTTGAGGAAATGTGTAAGTGGCGTGCCGCGGACGCAATTTAACTCTAACAAGCACATTAAATAAATAATTAGATATGGATGCCGAATAATTAAAAGCGGCCGGATCATATACCGCGTACGGAATATATATCGGCGATTTCTGCTGTTTGTTTAAATTTTAATTAAGCGCTCGATTAGTCAGCCGCGTATCAATGGTTGTTAATTATTGCACGGTTAATTGGCGATCTGAACGATAATTTTGCCTCCTCGTAATACATGCTGTAGCCCATTCTATTCGTGATTAATATTAAAGGAAAAAGTTGGTAAATTATATAGAGGATATAGTGGAAATTCGATACAAATGTAAATTCATGATAAAGTCGAATATAGTCAGAAATAACTGGTAGCAATGATAGGTACACATGCTTCCTTTCTTCGTTTCTTCATTTTATACATACATGTTCAGCATCGTGTTCTCCAACATTCATATCGAACGCTCGACTATGTTAGATCTACATAATTGATGAGCTTTTAGCTGGTTATTTCCGTTCAGCCGTTTAGATAATCGGTCTTTTGCATTCTTAAAGTTACGGTTGAGTGCCTCTCTCGCTTCGAATTCCTTGACGGCATGTGATCCGCACCTTGAATAGGGCACTAGCTGCTTTCTAACATTCGACGGAAAGTTTCCAACGCATTACGATTCCACGAGAGCGGAGCACGAATCTAGCAGAACCGAAAGAGTTATATCTTTCCTTTTCCTCTCTTCTACATATTCCTGATTTGCCGTTAGTGTTATCTATTTACATTTCTTTCCTCTCTTCTCTCGCGCCTTTCTATGGCTACCTAAGTATCATATTTACCTAATGGTAAAATAGCATTCCAAATAACTCACTGAAAGAAATTCGTTTGGTGTATTAATAAAAATATAGAAAATATATTTTTTCACATCCTTGTGTAACAAAGATATTAAAAATTGAAAACGCGAAGACATACTTATAGATTCATTACGTTGATGTGAACGTACAACGTTACAATGAAAACAAACGATGATAAATGAAAGTACAAAGCGATATATAATATTTTTCTGCATTTATGATGTTCTGTATATAAAAATAATCAAAATAAAATTAATTTGTGTGTGTGAGCAGAAAATAAAAATCAAAGTAAATATAAAAATAGAAATTATTTATTAATTTGCTTTATAATTTTAAATAACGGACAACGCGTAATAAAATAAAACTAATTTTTTACAAAATACTACTCGTCGCAATGTGTACTAGGGTCGATTAAAATTTTATTACTACGAGTCTCTGCACTCTTGTAGATTTCATATACATTAGTGCGAAACCGTCGCAAATAAAAAATACAAAAAGCGGTGAAATGATCACACGTGGTTGAAACTCCGTGGAAACTACCACGCATGCATTCTCATCTCGGAGTACAACGAAGTACGATTCTCGTAAAATCTCAGAATCCTCGATACTTCTTCCCTTGACTACTTTCCTCCATTAACTCGCCCCGCTATATACACCTGCCTGCTTCGCACAAATCTGAATCCATAATGTAATCCTTTCTACGGAGGCGGAACGAGGTTTCCTCGTGACTAATAACTCTGCTCTCTTCCGCGATTATCGTATCTCGATGTTTATATGCTTTCGCACAGCAGCCAATATCGTTCCTTTGCCTGCTTTTTTTTCCCGACCATCGGTGTATATCATTCTCCGATCGTTCGTCAAAATGCGAACCTCGCGATGCAACTCACCCCCGTAAAGCTACGGTATTTCCATTCGTCGTATATACGCACGTAGACTTTGTATGCAGTCCGGATACCGACACGGAGAGAACCGGCATTTAGAGCGCATCGCCTTGTCTGCAGTAGTCGGGCGAAATATACGCAATACAAGAAGGCGCGATGACTAGGTGAAAACTAGGACGGGCGTGCAGTGATCTTATTAAAAAACGCCCTTTATGGCAGCTACTACTACTATTAGAAAGCCGCGGTTGAATGCTGTCGCGAAGGAAGAAGGCAGCGACCGCGTTCTCTCTCTCGATGGGACAAGGTATGCCGAATGCCTCTTGTCTGGGAAATTTTTTAATAAAGTACGCGACAGCGACGTGACACGTCTCTCCGGTGTAGCGGCACGGTGAGCCGGTACGTCACCGCGAATTACTTCGGAATTGCTTGCGAGTTGCGCCGCGCCGTGAAATGCATCCCTCGGCCACGATGAACGGCGAGCTTAAGGCCGCTGTCACGTCCCTGCAACGTTAACGCGGATGGATTTGCAGAGGGAAAAACTAATGTTTTCCGTGTGTCGCGTACACAGATTTCACCCCATGCGTACGTGTTTTAAACTTTGGATTTAAAACTATAATTCCTCGCCGACCGATCTTGATGATGATCTTGATCGATAAAATCCGCGATTGTCCGCGGAATATTCTTCCGTGCGCGATTCGACGTGATGCGAATATATTTAAAAGAAAAGTTCTCTCGATTTCTCCCCATAAAAACGTTCGTCGTTCGAACGACATTTTCGTTCTCGTCGATTCTCTTAAGATCAAGTGTTCTGAAAAAAATTCATTTGCATAGAATTTCCCGGACAAATTGAATTGAATATGCTAACAACAACTCTCTTCTTTATATTCTTATTTCTCTCTGAATTTTGAATATATAGCCACTGATACCTTCTTATACCAATACGTATGTACATATTGCTGTAAATTTTTCTTCGAGATTATTTGCATGTGCTGCACTATCTTTTCGTATATGCATTGTATTGAATTTCTTTTTCTGCCTATAGTATATGTTTGTCTTTTTATGTTCTTCTGCTCTATAGACAATTTATAAAACATATATATAAATTTATTAAAAACATAATATACCAAAAAAAAAGATAAAACTTATTGTAATCATTTAATTATAATTTGCAGTTAATATATTTTTAGTATTATTATTTATTTATAACAATATTATATTATAAAATATGGCACTGGTACCATGACATTTAATAATCTCGAATCTAATTAAACTAATGAGAGTGTATTTAATATAGATATTATATAATTATTCTTGTTAATTAAACATGTATAACATATGTATAACAATGTGTAATAAATATGTATATAACATTTGTATTTTATATTTAAATGACATGATGCAATATGTATATGTAAGAAACACAATTACACACCATATGTATATATGAGAAACAATTGAAAATATTAACTCATAAAACTTCATTCTAAACAAGCATATCTTCACATGCTTTCGTTCGAGCTTATTAAAGAACAACTTCCTGAACTTGATGAAAGTTATGAAGTCTTCATAATTTATAAAAGTAGATTAAAACTTTTGAGTTTACCGACGTAATCAGAATAGCTACTTGAGCATGCTCGTACTCCACTTGACGACAGTAAAGAGCTCTTGAAAATTCGACAACTTATTCGAGAACATAAGTATCAACGATTTACTCTTGTAATAGCGAGAAAACAGATAATCTGGACAAATATCGAATACAAAATCTCTTTAATGATGTTTGTTGAAACAAGAAAATGAATCACATAAATATTACCTCTAATCTGTGATGTTCTGTACTGAAAATATACAATTGCCGAATTTTGAATCTTGAAACTGAATTGAGATCTCGCTGAGGAGCCAAAAGAGACTAGATAAAAAAATTCTGGTCTGAATAAATGCTGAATAATTAAGATAAAAATAAAGCCATTATACAATAAAAACGGATTTACTCTCATTTTCACGATATAAGATAATTTTCATCTAAATAATATGTTAATTTAAAAGTATTCAATTAAAAAATCAGCATCAGTATTTTCATATATATTTTCTTTTCTTGTTCTGTTCGTTTTTTTTCTTTTTTAAAGAAACAAAATGACTCACAGAAGATTTTCAGTTTTTCAGACTTTATTCAGTTTATTCAATTTGTTTGATTGAAACGAGGATCATTTTTTTGCGCATATAGCTTCAGTTCAAAATAAAATATAAAACCTATATATCTAACTGCGAAAGAATATATAGAACAATGCATTTTCTTATGACATATATATTGTGCTTCAGAAAAGAACTATAAATCGACAGATATGTAGGTATATTTTCTATTATATATATTATATATATTTTCTATTTTCTATTTTTATAAATTTTGCGAATAATTAAATATCTATATATTAAAAATATTAGAAATAAAAAAAATATAAAAAAATAATGTTTCTTCAATTTTCAATAATATTTAAACGCTTATTTTTCAATATTTAAATATATACTAAATATATACTAAATCACTAATTCAGTATTTATTAAATCAAATATTTAAATATTTCTTTTAAATCAGCATTTACAAATTGATTACTTTATTGTTGAAGTAGTGAGGCAGATCGCGAAACTTCGATGTTGCGAGCGTTGGAATATGGCTGTTTAATAATAAACTTTTTAACGCATGGAGTTTTTTAGCATACGAGTTTTTTAGCCTGAGGCAGCGCAACGTTACTATGTTTTAAACTGGAAATTATTCATAAACAGTATCTGGCAAAACCGCATATAAAAAACCGCAAGGAATTTATTTTCCTAAGGTAAGGCAGAAATTTGCGTGGGTGTTGCGAAATAATTTGTTTGAATATTATAAAGACGAGGAAGTAGCCAGAGAGATCATGTATTTTCATGCAAAATTTATAAGACAACTATATTTTAATTAATTAAGTTAATTTATTCGCAATATATGTATGATTGCCCATCGTGGTTTATTATCGGTGAAATAAGCGGAATAAAATAGATAATAAATCAGAGAAATATATAATAACTTAAACAACTGTATTTTCAACGGGCCAGAATTTTCCGACAAAAACAGGATTTATATATACGTATTAATCTTAAAGTTGGGTATGTTACTCTGCTTGTGAACGAGCAAGATACTATTACACGGAATAAAATACATTGCGGGTTATACGATAATTTAAAAGGTATCTCGTGATTTTCAAGAGAAAACTAGGTTAACCTGAGCGAAAAACCGTTCTGCGTACCATTAACCCGCTCGTCAGAAAGGAGTAAGTGTGAAGCAAAAAGAAGAAAAAGACAAACGAAATATAAAACCCGATGTGCGTGAAGCGAGGTATATGTGAACCCGCGGTATAGGGTGAAGAAAGAGAGAGAATGCGAGTGCCGATTAACCGGGCGCTCGACTGTAACATCCGTTGAAATGAATTACCCTCGTCTCTTTTCGTTCCGCCTTTTTTTGTGTAGCGGCAGCCGCAAGTTTTCTCCTGCCCGACTTTTTTTTAAGCTCTCCTGTCGGTTTTCAATATCGACCCTTCTCCCTTCCCCCAACTCAATTGGCGCTCTTTAGCCTTTTGATCGTTCGTACATACCCTGCATACGACAAAGGCGGTTGTCCGCATGTTCTCGTCCTGACGCACGGACTGCTGGCTGACTCGACCTCGATTTCACTACTGGCACTCGCCGGCGCGACGGTCACGTAGTACGGACTTAATATGGCAATACGTGGCAGCGTATCGATTTAATTTTCAGAGCAAACCGCGTTGCTGATTGCCTCGTGAAATTTAATGCTGTCGACTCTAGGATCCGAGGACGCGTATATAGAGTGAAAAGGTTGGCTGTGCGTAGAATGCGCAAACGTCATATACGATGCGTATGGCATTCGGAAGTTGATTTGCACGTCCTCTAACACAGTGCGATTTTATTAATTTTTTATTTCGAAAGTTGTTCAACATTGAGAATTGAGAATTTTCAATTTTGAGATACAGAGACGGAGTGCAAATCTAATCTTTATTAATAGTAATTTAATAATTATTTAATAATTGTAACAAAACTAAATTTGCAATATTTTAATTTTTTGTTCAGCCAATTCGTTTCAACGTCTTGCAATATCGCAAGATATTACGATATGAGCGATTTGCATGCACTGCATATAAGTATCTTTAGTGAATGCCAGGCGGAATAAAGCCGCGCCTAAATATGTCAGCAAGCAAGACACAGCAGAATACCGCGAGGAGACACGGTATAGAAACAACTGTACCACAAATAACGCAAGAGCATCCTGTGTTCCAGAATTGCGGGAGTTAAAAGGAAAGAAGCATTAGCAAAACAAGTACTGAATCGGCATCGCTACTTTTCATTCTCACTACTATTCCATTGTAATACATGTCTCATGCATCCCAGTTAAAGTCCGAGATATTTCAATTAAACTGCATTCAACGCAATTATCTCATCAATTCACGGCTGAGATTGCCCGAGTTTCTTGTAACGAGGAGCGAACAGATGTCAATTTCAACCAAGATCTACAATTTACAATCTAACCGCGTAATCTAAATCAGGATAGTGTTAATTCCGCGTGATTGAGCATGTGGATGAATGCTTTCGCTTGTATTTGCTGAGAAATCAATGGTGCTTTCTGCGGTATTTAATCTCTCTTTCTGATCGTAGTGATGATTTTAATTTCAACAACAACAATTTTGCGAAAATTGTCAAGATTTCAACTAACAAATGAAAATAATTTTGCAATTATAATATTTGCTCATGTGAAAAAAATATATTTATATTCAAAATTAAATAGATTGTAATTAATATACTATTTTTCAATATTTTCAAAGCTATCACATCCGTAACATGAAATCGTTTCAGATTTCAATATAAAGAGAAAAACACAATATTTATAAATAAAATAACATCGAATAAAAATAAATCGCGTTTCATATTTCTTTATATTGTTAGATAGATTGCTGAAATAAAATTACTTTGAAAACAGTAGTTTTATAAAGAAAGATATCTCGAGTACCTTCACATAAGAAACGTGGACAACAGTTTAAAAGTAGTAAAGTTTGACGACTTTATATGATTTACGCGCAAAGATTTTATTCCCGCTTCTTTAGGCTCTCATTTTATCGCCTGATAAAACTGGCCTGCATCCAAGCTGTAGATTACACTGCAAATATTTATTTCAAAGAATTACTGTCGCAAATATTGCGCTATCTAGTAAGGCTTGTTGTCGTTTCAAATTAAGTGGAGAGTAAATAGACATGAACGGAACCACAGAAAAAGTCTAAAATACTGAAACCACAAGGTTGTTAATTTCGCGCTTATAAAACGAAGCAATTAAACCAAGCAATTATCTTCGTGATTTATTTTAAAAGAAAGAAGCATCACGTGTACCATTAGCACTTTATTAATAGGTTTAATCAGGATACCGCGGCCGATTAAATACGAATTTATTGCCAAGGCTTAACGAAGCGACGATAACTGTGCCTGTTTGCAAACGGAAGAAACCAAACAAGAGAGGAACAGGTGTTAGTCTTACATTTTTATATTCCCTTTTAATAGAATCGATAGATAACCAACGAGCTCTGCGAGAGAGTGCAAGGAGGTCGAGTCGGGTCACGGCCCCAAGATTCAATAGAACTTCATCTTTCTCTCTTTGCTTCCTGAATATCTAAGACTCTGCGGAGGCTAAAAATAAAAATTTAAATACAAATCGCATTTGTATAAAAAATGTTCTGCGTTCGAAGTTTTGTTAATATCTTTGAAATGAACGATCGCGGAACTCGAGTCGGCCATTTACGTTCCGCGCACGCTACTTTTTGTAATTGCACGAAGCTAGGTACGAATATTTCGCATGCCCCGAGTGCCAAACAACGGCATAACATATTTTGCTGCTCCGTTTGCGTTTTACGAGTTCGAGAGAAAATAGTATCTCCGCAGCGCGAAGAAGAAAGTCACGTACTAAATTAAATATTAAACCAAAGTTTTGCAACTGCAAAAATTCTACACGACCGTGCGTATTTTAGTAATCTGCCCGTAGATATATCATCAGATCGTCAAGTGAATATATTCATGCAAATATATTTTCTACATCGCTAAATAATTAGAACTTATTTGTAAAACAGAAAATACTAGGGTGAAAATGTTTTCTGTTGCTTCAATGATGAATATCTTACTTCGTAAAAAAATAATAATAATAAAAATGAACAAAAACACCTCCACGGCATTTATTGATGTAAATTTTAACGAGAATAAACTTAATTTGTTTTATATTTTTATTGCTTTAAATATAGATGCATGAGAAAGCGCTAATTTTGACGCAAATAATTCATGTATTTCATAGAGATAGCTTAATGCCTGGAGCATACTTTACCTGCCTGGTACAAGATAGCAAGCTGCATATATTTATGCGAAATGCATTTGGGAGTGATTCCCGCAATTGCTCTTTTGGGAAGTGACGCAATCCCGAGGTGGGAACCTTCCCTGGGAACCTTCGGTTTCCCCTGAATTCCATGAAAGTTTTATACAGCAATGTCATGAGTAGTATTGACATGAGGAATGCGGATACAATAGAAGAGAATCTGTACCCTATCGACAATCTTTTCCGTCGAAACTTTGAGAAGAATCCCGGCGAAACGCGACATGTCGAAAACGCGAATTATTCATAAGCATTTCTAATGCTATCGTTATATATATATGTATATGTATATTATTATATTATATGATATTTTTTATTATATTTACATTATATTAGTTATTATACTATATTATTTTCTCGACTTCGATTATTGTCTACTTGTAGAAAAAGATAAAACTCTTATCGCTATGATATATATAAATTCGCAGTGAATATCACTGATTACATAAAATTCCTTTCTAACTAAAACTTTTTAAAAAATTAAGAATTTGTCTCAAATTTTTGCGAGTTAATAACAATTTTTTTTATCGAAACTGGTATTAATTTTGAAATAATTTAAAAACAATATGCAATTAGCGCGCGATATATGGCGCGTTAAAGAAGAAACTTACGAAACTCTGCGAAAAGAAATTTTTCCATTTCCGCGAAGTCTCATTGTCTAAAGCAATCTTTAAAAAAAATAGTAGCACTCATGCGTGTGGCCTCTGAACTTTCAGATTTTATGAAATGTCAAATAGCTAGGTCACCACACATGAATGATGATGAGTTCCTATAAGAGTTTATACAACATCTTCTGGATAATTTTATATTTAGCAATTGTGACTCTCAATCAGCAAGATGGAATAAATTTGCATGGGCGTCCATCCTGCTCTAGATTTATTCGCTTCACGTAGTATTTAATACCGCCCAACGCCACCGCAACTTCTATAGGCAGGCAAAGAAAATGCTCTCTCTACTACCGCGCCGGAGGGAATACACAACATGTCTCATTGTCAGCTACGGCGCTACGGCCCCTTTCTTTGATTAATCTGAAATCGATTTTTCCTTAGCAAAAATTCGAATGGGAAATGTCTTTCTTTGTAGTTTTTTCTTCAATTTAATTATTTCGTTTAAAATAAATGTTGCGTTAAATTTCTATAAAAATTCTATTTAAACAATACATTGTTTCGTGCAGAATTCTGAAAGACCACGCTTTTTTATCGCTCACAACATATAAACTTTTATCAACTCAAACTAATTATGTGAGGCGTTTTTTAAAGTTAATTTTGTAAACTCATTGGAGAAAATGTTTTCTATGATCTGAAACACTAAAACCTTTACATAGGATGTTGTTACATATACAATGAGATGTAACAAGAGTGCGAGCTTTTACGCGTATAAAAGCTATTTAAACACATTAACAGATTGCTTTTGACGTACAAAATTAATTTCACTAGAATGTGTGTGTGTGTGTGTGTGTATGGGATTTATGCAATATGAATATTTAGATATCTAAAGAGAGAAAATATATGTAGGTATGTTATTTCGATTTTTTAGGGTGCTAACCTAACAGAGGTAAGTTTTGAAACTTTAAAAATATATTCACGAGCCGATTATTGAGTCGCAGTATTTATTTAGTCGCATTTAAAATTCGCACTATTTGTTAATTAATTCTTACATTCTCAAATCTGCTAGCACACAAATATATATTTCCTTCCTAATTAAATTGAATGAATTTTAATTTCTTGTATATTGTGTTTACATATAATAAATAATCAAAAAATTTCACACTACTGACTGTAATTGAGAAATGCGAAAAACAGTTTCTGCTTTAAATCATTCTTCTATATCCATTGAATCAAGTGTTCATTCATTCATTCAATACGATTATTATACGATTTGCCACGTGTACGCTAAAAATAGCTAGCGCTTAGCGTTTGCTCTCGCTATATAAGCCCGTGCGGCGCAACCTTAGAAATCACTCTACTGGTAGAATTATTTCTGTCTCTCGGTTATTATTATCAGTAGTTTGAGATTTTTTGAATGCTTGTGTTGATCATTCATTGATGATCACTGTATACGATTTGTCAGATGTACGCTAAAAATAGCTTACGGTATTTAAAAAATTTATTTTTTATGCATCGTAAGCTATTTTTAGCGTACACGTGACAAATCGTATAGTAATTGTATCGAATGAGTGAATGAACACTTGATTCAATGGGTACAGAAGAATGATTAAAGAGCTAACGTAAAATTTTCTCGCATATAATATACAAAAAATTAAATTTATTCAATTCAATTAAATTAAGAAACATATATTTGTGTGCTTGCAGATTTGAGACTGTAAGAATTAAGTAACAAATAATGCGAATTTTAAATGCAATTACCAAGGCAATTACTAAATAAATACTGTAACTCAATAATCGGCTCATGAATATTTTTAAAGCTTCGAAACTTACTTTTGTTAAATTAACACCCCCATTATAAAAAATCGAAATAACATATATATTTCATATTCTTATTAATATGTAATAATTTAAATTGGAAATCATGAAAAAAGAGAATAAAAAAATAGTAAATTCTAAAGAAAAAAAATACTATTAGTATATATAAAAAATAATATAATATAATATAATAAATCAAAAATGATTAATTGATCGATGTGTCATAGGAAGAAAAACAAATTGAACATGAACAATTCACTTCTTATTCTTATTCTTATCACTTCTGTTACTCACACTCCTATTCTACTTCTAAAGCATTTCTGGTACTGAAACATCTGCAATTATACCTGGGGACAGTCTATTTAAAACTTCCGTAGTATTTCTACTTCCCCGAACCATTCAACTTTTTAATCCAGTCTTCTTCTACTTGGTAGGCGACAAATCGAGATGCAGTTATTTCTTTGATGATTAAACTGCGCAACGGCATTTAGAAAAAAACATTCACTTCTTTGACAATTTTTATTTGCGCGAATTAAATTTATTTATGCACGTGCTTTAAGATGCCATGATAAAAATAAAATAATTTGATAGATAATAACGCTATAGAAAGTTATTTCAGTAATGTATTACGTTTTTTTGCAATACGTTAATGAAAATGTGGAATATTTCACAATCAATTAATGCATTTTGCATTTCCAGCAATAAATATAAAGCAGTAATCGTAAAACTTTAAAATTAGTTTTCATTCTTGCTTAGTCTTAAGAAACTGTGTAGAATTTATTTCAGAATTTTCGAGTTTGTATTTTTAAATATGAATAAATTTGTTTATTAGTGTAAGAGTCGTCGAAGTGAATTTCTCTGTAAATATGCTCACGAATTATTTATATATAATCATAATAAAACGTTGCGTGGGGAATTTTGGACGAATTGACATCATAATTCAGCTTAGAGTTTTACACTAATGAGTTTCTAGATTCTATCTAATGATTTATACATAATATTTAGATTTTAAAAACAATATTCAAAAAGCAAAAGTAAGAAAATATAATCGGAACGAATAAACAAAATGCATTTTTTAATTCAGATAAAAAAATGCATTATGCATACAATTTATCAAACTTATTTCAAGTGAAATGAATTTGAGGAACATCTTGCTGCGATATTTCGTTGTATGATTAGATTATTTATATTTGTAATGTTATTTTTCCACACAAAAGACTGTGCGTTACACTGTCGCTTCGTATCAAGACAAAGACCAAATATATATAACGCACACTAAAAATGCAAGATATATCCTTTAGAGGAAGAAAAGAAATTTTTAAAAAACAATTCGTTATATTCTTTTAAAAGAAAGATTATTATATTGAAGGTTACAAATATATCGAAATGCATGAAATTTTTCAAATATACTGATAGCAAATTCCTCCATTTTTTTATGGTACGAACGACATATAAAAGTCACGTGGCAAACACATTGTCACTTATTAAGGACAATTGCAAGTTCGTTGTAAATGGTTATACTTATACTGCGTTGCACATCGTTGCATCGTTGTGGAGTTGTTAAACTAATCGCATTAAAAGACAACGCAGAGTGAGAACTACTTCCTTCCTGAATGTGTATCGTTCAACTCTCTCATACTCTCTCATATTCTCTCATTCTCTCTCTGTCTATCCCTCTCCTTCTCTCTCTCTCTTTCTCTATCTATCTATCTATCTTCTTGCGTACTTTCTTTAACAAATTCAGATACTTTGGATGATGAAGATATAAACTTTGCAAAACGTTTTATAAGTGCTCGCGTTCCGGATGTAGTCTATGTCAGAAGCAGGACTTGGAATTAATGACTAGATTTTGCTAAATTCCTCTTTGATATTATCTCTCTACTTTGATGTAGTTTACTAATAGATAATTAAAGTAAATACGTTAAGTAATTCCTGTTCACGTGCGCAAAATTTGGTATCTATTCTATTCGAATTCTAGATACAAGACTGCGAAAAGCATTAAGCCACATTTTTTGTTCTTTAATTCTATTGTATCATCGACAAAGCAAATTAATTGCGTTAAAACATTGACGGCAATTATTTTCTTCGTAATATTAAATTTCTCATTATATATGTATATGTACACATACACACATTAAATTTTAAACACAACTCTCGAATATATGATACAAAATAGAATATGGTACAAAATATTTTATAACTTTATCCGCTTGTTCTCATCAATTATGCCTGACGAAAAAAAATCACCTACAATTTTGCCATGGAATTTGTGGGGAAGAACATCCTTCATTTTTTGGGGGAGGGAAGGAGAGATTCTCCATATAACTTTATTCTAATGCAAGACAAAATGTATTATTTTCTTAGCAACCAAGCTTCGTGAAATAAAGATAAGCGGAAACAGTGAAGAAGACAAATCGCACTTTCCATCCGCTGTTGTTAATAGCCAAAGAAGCGCAATCTAATCGCATTAAAAGATTAAAGTGCGATGATTGCGATCGTCCGCCCCTTCGTTCCGGACGTACGGTACTTGTCGTTCTTCCATTTGTCACCAGTCAGAAAAATCCAATGGCAATATCGTCGGTTGGGAGGGCTCACATCGTGTCTTTGGCTGGATGGATGAGGAAAGAGGACATGAAAGAGAGCAAGAAATCGTAGAACAAGATTGTCAGAGCCATAATGACAGGTACAGCGGAAAGTAGTGGAGTAAAAAAAAGATAGTAAAATGCGCCTTAACTGATGTTCGCGTGTCATCCTTTCATCAGGGCGCCTCTGAAAGGAAAATATTACGAGAATGGAAAGTGCATCTCTTCGTGCGATTAAGAGACGATAAATAAGGAGAAAAATGAGAAGAATATATAAATATAATAAATATAAATGTAAGTTTATATTTATATCGCGTACATATGATATATATGTATATATATACATATATAATATATAAAAAATATGAATATATATATATATATAATTTATAAAAAATATAAATATATAAAAAAAAAATGTATTTTAAATAGTAGACAATATCGATGCAACATAGAAATTTTATATTTTGTAATATATTACAACAATTTAAATTCTTTGACTATTAGACAATTTAACTGTTTAGATAAAGCGTGAAATTGATAAAACACATAATTGCTATTTAGTGTATAAAACAATGGATCACAAATCTCATATTTTCACATTTTTAGAGATTTAATCAAGTGGCTACGTGATTAAAAAAAAAAAATTGGCTTTTTCATCATTATATAAAAGGAAGAATTCTTATTTTCTTTTATATTAAAGATATATTTATCAGATAAGATATAACACTCAGCGCTTTTCTAATATATATATATATATATATATATATATATATATATATATATATATATTATATATATCTAAGATGCGATATATATACCGAAAGATTGATATTGCAATTCAGCACACTAAATTTTTTTATGGCAAGTCAATCTACAGTCGAGAAACAAATTTTAATCCTTTTAGCAATATGTCATGTCATTTGTAGATTCAGTCGATTCTTAAACGATACACTTCAACCTCGCCCAAGTCGACGTATGTATTCTCGAGATCTCGACTCGTCACTTGCCGTCACGTCTTCGTGACGGACTCGATTTTCGTGCACATAATAACCGCTTCTCCATCGTCACGATATGCCGCTTCATTCAAATACCAAGCAAAGAGGCCGTGCTCTCTACTCATGATCGAGTTTACACTTTTCCTTTCTCTGCTATTTTTCTTTGCGCTCTACCATTTCGCCAATTTTAATATAATTCTTTTCTATATAATTATCGTTGCTCAACTTGAGCAGATAAGCGAGTTGCACGTAATGGACCGTCATATAGAAGTTACACGATTTAATGAGGAAAGTACGTAACTTGTTTACCGTTATTAAACTTATATATTCGAATGTGTTTTATGTAGATATGAAAAAACACTGAAGACATATGTATAGTGCGTATTTGCACATTCGCAAAATGCTTTATAATCCATCATAACGATTCGCACAACGAACAAGTTTTGCAACTATACACCGTAGGAATGTATAGCTCAATTATACCCGGTAATTAGTTCCGTTGGAAGTTTAAGGGTGCACTCAATCATGCGCCAGCGTGTGCAATTATAATAGCGCGAAAGCACTTTTTGCTTTCTCTCCCTCTCTCTATCTATCTATCTATCTATCTATCTATCTCTCTCTCTCGCTCTCTTTTGCTTAGATTACCTATTTTCCCGTTGTAAGAAACTGTAATAAATGACGAAGAGCTGCTAAACATTCTTTTTAAGCAATAAATGCTGAAAGTTCATAATAATTTGTATACGTATATTTACATCTGCAAAATAATTACGTAATACATATAATAAATATATAAATTATAATAAAACATATCTTATATGTTTTAATATTTCAAATTTTTCGCGATATATATATAAAGTGATATTATTTAAATATAATTATTATTTTAAATATATATATATGTATATATAAATATATAAATATATATTATAAATATATTATAAATATATTATATCTATATATTTATATATTTTATATACATATATTTTAATACATAAATTCGCATTTTTTATTATATCAACGTTTTAAAGAACGTTTCAGAAAACGTAATAATAGTAAATAACGAAGGTTACGCAAATGATACAAGATAGTAAGGAACCCGATACGAATTTCAGTATACCAATTCAGTAGATCGAACTGTCGGGCATAGGAATCCAATTCACAGTGCCGTTTTGTGGAGATCAGCGTGATCGAGATTCAAGGGACTCGGGATAAGGGTGGGTTTTGCTGTTGCATGGAAGGCTTCGCCTCTCTGCCCGAGTTCCACATCTTACTTTCTTCCTTCTCGCGTGTATACGATAGGATACGTTGTGGAAATATTCGGATTGGAAATTGGTTATACATCGGGGACACTGCCTTTTAGGCTACTCACCCGCCTCGGTAATACACCCGCGGATTGAAGAGGATTTTAAAGGTAAAAATCCATCGCGAATTCCGTACTGCGTTTTCTCTTACAGTAGGGAAAGAGGCTTATGGGTTGCTTAATGCTTCGTCTTTTATATAACGGCCGGCCCGTTACGATGTTTTTTGCGCATGAATGAATTCATCAAAGTGCTTTAAACGCGAGCCATCCATACTTATCGAAGTGCATCAAAACGCCAGTCATGCGGGCTAAATTATTCGTAAAATATTTTTAAAAAATGTCACATGAAGAAAATAAAATTATATTTCGTGGGATATCATTGTTGTTAATTATTACCATGGAGATGAGATTCATAAATATAAAATAAAGATAAAAGAATTTACATCGGTGCCGCTATAAAAAGTAATCAAGATTTTATCGATCTTGATCAAATTAAGAGCGAATAAATTAATTTAAATGATTAAGGATTACATAAAAAAGGAATTTTTTAAAAATCCGTTTTATTTATAATTTGATTGTAAAAATAAACTTTATCTCAATTTTAACTCATTCCTTGCTTCTGACATCATGTACAACGCAGAAAGATTCTAATTGCCTAAAGTAATTGAATTCGACGCCTGACCTCTTTGCTCTAATAATTCTTCCCTTGCAACAATTTAATAACGGAAGAAGGCAAATAAACGATTAGAACTGTAAATGACGTTTGCGGGGATACTTCAATTTTCCTATTCATTATAGAAACCTAATTCGATTCAATTTTCCGTGCTTCCGATGTAACTACGATTTATGTAATTTTATGTAACTCAAAATTCTTATGCAACTATCGCCGCGATATCGGCTTACGAGTCGCCACTTATCGCCCAGATTAAACACTCTGAAGTATTGTATAACGATTAATATTCGATATGCGCATAATCAATAAGTTAAAATCAATAAATAACGGTTCGCTCGTTTAATATAAAAATATCGACTCACCACGCATTTGGGATACTCTTCCTCCGGAGTGGGTCTTTTCCATCCGAGTAACGGAGGTATACAAACGAGGGCCGATAACAGCCAGACGAGAGCAATCATGAGCGCCGCTCTAGCCGGCGTTCTTTTCTTCAGGTAGTCGACCGCTTGCGTGATGCTCCAAAATCTGTCGAGACTGATGAGGCAGAGATTCATGATGCTGGCTGTACACAGGAGCACGTCCATGGCGGAATAAATGTCGCACCACCAATAACCGAAGATCCAGTAGCCCATGATCTCGTTAGCGAGCGAGAACGGCATGATGACGAGGCCGAGAAAGAAGTCCGCTACCGCGAGGCTGGCTATAAACCAATTCTGTATGTTCTTGAGCGCCTTCTCCGTGGCGATGGCGATTATCACTAGCATATTTCCCACGACGATGACGATCATCAGCATCGTCGCGAGGATAGACGCGAGCACAATGTGCGGAAGGGTATATCCCGACGGATACAGACCCTCACCCCGAACGATCAAAGTCTCGTTATACAAGCTAATGTTCGAAGGATAACGGTGACTCGTGTTGAACGAGTCGTTGAACGAACCGATCATGTCCTCCATCGTGTCGCTAAAACCGAAGAGCAACAGACCCTTCCCGTATTCGATCGCGACTCCCTCCTCCGTGCTATTCGATACACTTGCACGTGCTGTACTCACATTTACACTATCGTTAGTACTGCCTATACCGTCGACACTTTGTTCACCGCCGCCACCCCCAGTGCCTATCCCTGCCACGTTTTCTTCGCCAGTAAATGCAGTTTCCCCACTCTTTGTCGCGCCTACGGTGTTTCTGCCACAAACTTGAGTTTCTGAAGTCTGGCCACAATGGTGGGAAGCTTCCTTTCTTGTCGCCACGTCGCCCTTACTCCCCGTCGCGATGCCACGCTCGCCGCCCTCGGTGTATTTTTCGTTGTTCTTCGCAGGATTCTCCTCGTTCTTCGCTTCTTCTCTCTCAGCACCTCCGCCGCTGTGGAGGCGATCGCTGGTAGCTGCTGCGACCTGACGCTCACCGTACGAGATCGCACGTGTCGGGTGGGCCTCGTTACTCGAAAACGTAGAGCCACCACTAATTGGTCGAGACCACGACATGTTCCCCTCGAAGACGCTCGTGGACGCCGTTGTCGGACTATCGACGGCGATGGTCATAATGCTGCCGAGAAGCGGCATCACTCGCACCCTCGCCGAGGACTGTAGATGCTATCTCGGTAAGGACGATGCGGAGGTCGTGGCCGCGCGCGAATAGCAACGTGCCCCGGGTGCCAGTTCGAGTAGCAGCAATAACAGGAGGGTCGTGGTCTCGTCGCATCTCGAGGCCAAGGGCGTCATGCCCGTTTCAGGATAATGCCATCCTTGTCGAATACGCAAATGCCGCCACACGCGCTCTTCCTCGTTCTCCGCACGGCTCGTTCCTGGGGAAGCCGTTGTCTCTCGCTCGGAATCGAACGATTCGTGAAATTACTTTTTGACAATTGGATTTTCACGTTTTTTCTTTGTTTCCGCTGTATCTAATATCGCGATGCTCGATCAGAAAAGTACTTTTCAACCTAGCTTCCTCTACTCTTTCTCCTGCTCTCGAATTCAAAGTTTCTCGTGCTGTTACAATTTCGTGTAATTTCTTTTAGGATTTACACGTATAGCACTCGCGTATGTATTTATATCCTTGCCTAACGCAGCTAAAAAGTGCGAATAAAGTTCGTCTTCGGCAATCGCTTTTTTTTTTTTCTATTGGACCAAATCTTTTAGAATCTAGTTTAGCTTAACTTTAACTAATTTCGGCGTGATTGACACCTTCGGTTTCGTGCTTCTACGGTGCTGTAACGTTATTCCCGTTACTTCTTCGGTGCCGTGGTCATACGTAGTTGGTCTCTGATTTATTGCTTGCATGAATCGCAACTCCGTTCCTCGTATTTCCTGCATTCACTGGTCCACAACAGACTTAACACGGACAGAGCGTACAGAGATTTATGGGTAGTCCGGTAGGCGACTTAGTTAAGAATATCAAGGTAGATAGAGAAAGTGAAAGAGAGAGAAAGAGATAGAAAAGGAGAGAAGAGGATAGAGAGAGATATATATATATATATATATATATAGAGAGAGAGATAGTCTATGTGAGAATAAGAGTAAAAAATTGGTCCCCGTTTTTTTTTTACCTTTCCTTTACATTAAGCTTGAGCGGCCTACATAGCCTGGAGGCAAATAAAGCGAGAAAAGTTTTCTTGAGAAAGTGTCGACGATCGTATAAGAAAATTTCTCTTTAGGACTAGCATAGATCCCCCAAAGTAATTTCACAAGACGACAGGCGTTTTGACACGGTCGTGAGACGTGATTTCGTGCAAATCCTGATAATTGATTACGCGCTCGTACGTTTCTCCCTTTAGTGACGGAAATGCGAGTTTCCCGTCGCTCCTTCTCTCGCTTTCTTTCCTCGAGTCCTAGGCGCGGCTCGACGTTGTTTCACTCTAACGATGCCCGCGAGCTAATTAATTATCGCGCCGGGGCTAAAAGGCTAAGCGCTGGATACCCGTACTGCTCCGACCTGCTTTTCGAATACTACAAAATCAGCGAGAAAACACTTTGACGAAAAATTAGAACGACAGAGATTATAGATTGTATATAGAACTATATGTACACGTATTCATATACGCTAATATATATACGTAATATGTAATATGTATAATACGTATATTAACGCGAGTTTAAAAGTACTACTCGCGAATTGTGTGTGTGTGCATGTCTTATTTTGAACAAGCTTCCGTAAATGTAACGCGGTATTAACGATATATCAATTTGTATATGCTTACACAAGTGCGTGTATTTTTATATAATCTAAGCTCTATTATTGAATATAGAACATATAGAGATATAAAGTGAGACTTAAATACTTAATATATAATTGATATATATTTTATATAGTGATAGAGAGAAGCAAAGAGAGAGGAAGAAGATAGAGAAATATGGAGAGCAAGAGCGAGAGCAAGCGAGAAAGAGAGAAAGAGAGAGGAAGCCAAGAAAGACGAGAAAAAATTAAGTAGAATCGCTCTTTTGCTTGAAAGAAATCACGCGCGTTAATATAATATAAGAACTTCCCTGTATGTACACCTATTTACACGTCATTAGACCTCATTACTTTGGGACGTGTCTCGTTTACTTGTCTCTCGTTCTAACCCTCCTTCATACGGCACTAGGTCATCGGATTAAGCAGATCCGTCCACGTATTCACTCACGTCTTTGAATAATCTATATTTGTCTACCGCGAAACACTGTACAGTCTCGGCAATGTGATAGAGAATTAACGTGAAAATATTTATCTCGTTAATGTCGCGTGCTAGGTCTCGTATCGAGACACAATTCGTTGTCCCCGATATAGTTTCAGATTTTCAACTGGCAGTTCGTGATATTTGCTCGGACGTTCCTTCGCTCGAACTACTACTTTAGATTTGGCGGTTCTTGACGCGATAAATGGGAAAAGAGAGAGTCTCCTCCTTGCAAAACCTGGTTTCACCTCATCCGATTTGTAAGTCTTTTATATCGCGCCGTTTCTACTTCGAAGCGACTTAAGATAGTCAATAATTCTTAATTAAAAAAATTTTGTTTAATTTTGATTTGATGCCACTCGATTGACTTTGATCCGATTTCCGCTTGACGATTTAACGGTGCTACCTTTTCCATCGGCTTTGACAGTATCGGAGATCAGCTTTTACTTGAGACATTTCGCTTCTGACGGAGCGCGTCTCGTTTTCTACGAGGGTCGTTATTTCCGCGTACGTATGTTTCCTACCCTCGTATTTATTCAGGGCGAATCTCTATAAGGCGTTGAAAGCGACGCAGAAACCTTCGGCAATACCGTATTATGCGCTTATAGCATCGCGTTTTAAAAAAAAATCCTCGCAGAGGTTTTTTATTTGTTTGTTTTATCGCGACTCTTCGTTTCAAATATTCCAACACCAAAATCGAAATTACGAATCGAATACGTTGCAAAACGACATTATCGGGACGAGAAATTCAATTCGCGCACTTCGATTGGAGCACGATTGGTCTCACGGGGTCTTCCCCACAAACACACGTATATAACTTTTCGGTCCTTTAAACAGTCAGCACAATTCACTCGAGCGGACCCTGGCTTGCGAGTGTAGGCTCTTTTCGCGGCATTTGGATCATCTCGCGGATACCGACAGAAAGGGTTAAATATATGTGACAGACAAATGACAGAATTAAACGGAGGACGAGGAAAGGAAATTATGAATTACGGCATTTAGTGTTGATATCAACGACGACACAGTCGCGTGGCGGGCTGTCCAGCAGCCAAACTCATCGACTTCTCAGCACCACGAGGAACCCTCGGGAACGTCTCGTTCGTCCTCGTGTCTCTTTAACACCGTGTGCGTGCGTGCGTGCGAGTAGTTCGAGGTTGTCTCGTGGCTGTTTGGGAACGCACTGCAGCCGTGAGGGACGGAGCCAGGAACTCGGACTCCCTCTCGTGTCGTTCGGTGGATGGAAATTCTCGCAGGATGTCGGCGGACAGAGTATATACGTGCGCACGTGTCTGTCTGTGTGTGTGTGTCTGTGTCTCTCTCTCTCTCCTTGTGGTGCGTGTACGTGTGTGTATCGGTGTGTGCCGTATATCCTGTATATATGCGTGTGCATGTATATGTGAAAGGGGGGAGCGTTAGGGAGGGAAAGAGAGCTTGCTTGGCTCACTGGAGGCTGACTGTTGGCCCGACCGATCGCTCCGTCCGACGGTACCAGCGTCGGGGCGCCGTCTGAGTAGCGGAACCTGGGGCGCAAGCGTCGGGACGCCACCGACAGTATCCGACAGCACCGTCGCGGACCGACAGTCGACTTTGGACCATCGACCGATCGGTCTCAGTAACGAAAATATGTTGCTACTCCAATTCTGTCACGAAGAACGTCACTTCGAATGTCCTCATCCCCATCGGCCATTGTGCCTTTCGTATTACTGTCATTGCTGCGTTTTTTTTATGCGAACGCAATTATATTGTAATTATATTACTATTTATGAAACTAGAATTTCTCAAATTATTATAGCGTCTAATGTTTCTAATAATATTATTTTTATTACTATATATATTAATTTTTTTTAAATAACTTTGTTAAAATGTTTCTATCTATTTGTCTAATAAGTGAGATTGTTAAGATTCTCCTATATCATCATATACCTGATGCAAAAGGCGAGATTATATTTGAGCTAAACGCAATACCAGTTTCATATATACTCTCAATAATTAGTTCGTGCATCAGTTGCTGCTTATCGACAATATTGGAGAGGATATTCAATTTTTAATAAATCCTTCTTCATAAATAACAAAATTTAAATCTATATTTGATCATTACAAATCTTCGGCATATCAACGTAAAATGAGAACACTGAGAAAATGTATGCGATGTAAAAAAATTAATTGAAAATATTACACTAATAAATATTAAACCAGATATAACATAAATAGATATTCAGCTAAAAAATATTAATTGCATTATATTTTGCATGATTATGAATAGTAGTATGTCACCATTATTTTTTCCCAAGAGTAATGTGGAAGAGAAAAAAGTAAATTGACGCTCAAATATTGTATAAAATGTAATAAAATATAAATATTTATGGATTTACATCTCCCGTTTTCTAAAGAATTATTACTGTCTGTAAAAAAATATGAGAGAGGGAAATAGATCCATACCCGATTTTCCGATTTCTATTTAAATTTATATCCGAAATAGATGTATACAATTTTCTATGACAGAGAAATCAAAGGGGTAAAGAAATAATCTAAAAAACGAAAAGCAATTCCATCATTTTCGATAACAAGGTAAGGTCGCTCTTAATGTTTTCTCGCTAAATTAACATCTCATTCAAGTGGAGAAATACGATTGTAGACCTTTAATAACGACACTCTAAAGCGAAATTATTGTCGACTTTATATCATTAGTAATCGATTGCTGCAGTTTCCTCAAGAGAAAATAAACTTTAATTAAGAAAGACTTCATGTCATTTAAGTTTTATAAAAATTATTTAAGCTCAAATATTATGTGTATTTGACAGAATTCATATATATAAAAAATTGTTTCTTTATTTGCTGCGCGCTAATTATGCACACTAGTGCAAACATATTCAAACTTCTGTTTTCGCATTCTGTTCATATCTTTTTGATTGCGTGTTTAAAATGCATTCCATCGTCGGATAACGAAACGCAAGTGAAATGCATATATTCTAAGTATACATTAAAATATTTTATCTAAGTTTAAAATCTAACTTTTCCTTTATGTAAATATTCTCTCTACGTCTCGAATCGATTTTTATATATGCTCCATATCAAGGTGTATAATGTTAGAAACAGAAAGTTTACTTTGAAATTTACAAGTTGCGAACTCATGAGTGGTGTATTTTCGCTTTAAACTGTAAAAACTCATGTTTTGTACATTACATCTACAGCGAAAACCACATTTCATTGCGCTTCGCAGAAATAATATGCTCGATTCTCTTATAGAAACTGCATTGGCCGATAATCTTAATTCACCCGAGCAGAACCTTGATCTCTTCCTATAATCCAATTTCATATAAGAAAATTCAGTATTATTTTATCAAATAAATATTGGATTTTTCTATATTCTCCTTCAATAAAAGTTACTTCAATCGTGACTAGTTCTAAAGAAAGAATATTTTTCTGTTGAAAATGGACAGTCAATAAAAAGATACCTCTCCCCTCCCTCCGTCGAAAACTATTATTGAGAGAAGAATTCGATGACATGTTTCTACTTCAGGAGAATTTTCAACAATATTTTTCAGAACGTATACTATCTTTTTTTCCGAAGAAATTACATTTTATATTCAATTCACATTACAGGGGTATTGTGTGATGACTTTTCGCGTTTCTTTGGATGTCGGATTTAATTAATTGGAATGTGTGCAAACTTTTATAATTTATTATAAAAGTCCAAATATTTCTTCTTTTGGAAATGCTATTCGGAAATATATAAATGCATAAGTATGAAAGGCTATTCATACCGTAAAAGTGCCATCGCTTGAAATATTTTTTCGTATATTTTATGCTTTCGATGATATTCGCAGGGAATCGAATACCTCAATTTACCATTGATGTTATTTCAACTTTTAAACCTGCGAACGATCACGTATAAAAAATATGTACCTCTTAGTTTGAATTACCGCATCATATATCCAAAGCTTATAAAAGTTGGAAAAGATCCGACCTTTCTCTTCTTAAAATAGCCATTCCAATATATTTCTTTTAATTCACCCCTGTTGTTTTCATGGATAAATCATATCCGGATATCCGATAACGCATTTTAACATATTTCTCAAGTTAATGCGACGCATTGACAATCTGTCAATGGATTAATTAAAAAACTTTAAAATTAACAAACTTTCTTACTGTCCTTATGTTGATCACTGAACTAGATAACGAGCCGCTGCATAACATTGTCTATAAGAAGAGAAGAAACTTTTTCGTTATAGCCGCAACTGCTTAAATAATAACATTAAAAACAATGTAGTTCATAATGACATCATTAAAGATTTTAGCGTTAAACTTAGAAAAATGTTAGTATCGCTTAGGTTTAAAATTTGTATAAAATATTGCAATATTGATCAGATTTTTTAAATTAGAAAAATAATAATGACTTCGTTAATATAATACAACGTGCGAATTGATAAATTCACAACTGCTAATATAGAGCTGAGCAATTAATTTACGCATTTAATTATCGACTTTGGGGGTGCCAGATCAGCAACTCCAATCGAAAGCCTCCAAATCTCGTTCGGCATTTAACTTTATACAGATATCCGATAGAGCGGAAAGGTATAACGCGCGAGTATATATATATATATTTTCGTTCTTCTTGGTTCTGCCGCGTCAACGTTGACTCGGCACCGCCTGCTCGTCCGTCATTCTCTGTTCTGTACCTCTCTCGGTCTTTCTGTCCGCCTCTTTGCCAAAAGTTTCTCGGGCAAGTTTCTCGGGTCCGGGTAAGTTCGGGATATCGTCGTAACTCTCTTACTGGACGACATGCAAGCCCGTGGCTCCCTTCGCGCGTTGGCGCGACCATTGGTGAAAGACGTCGTGCACGTGTATCGACATTGTTCTCGCTCTCGAGGACATGCAACCATGGCCGAGAAACTAGTTACGAAACTAGTCCTCCCTTTCGGCCCTGTCTTTACATCGTGAGATACTACAGACACCTATATACACGCGCATCGAATCTCCTCGAATTCGATTGCAACAAAGTGCCAGTTGGCAATTGTGCCGATTCGTCGGTGATGTCTACCGATCAAGAGCGAGAACATCCTCGACGTATTTGAACTTTAGCGACGCGGACGCTGTCCGGCATCGATATAATAGATGCCAGAACGCGCTTGAAGAAACTTATTTGAAAGGAAGAAGGAAATTTTTTGTGCGCGCTGTAAAAATCTGCCATTAGTGATTTTTATTGATGACTCGGCGAATGCTTGCGAATAACGCTATGTATGTACATTTGATAAAAATTAACATTGTTATTTTATCGGAACATCAATTAACTTCAAAATTTGTAGAACAATCAATTGCGTTGTCGATTAATTCGTACTCTGTAATGTGGAGTAAGTCTGAGAATACAATACGCAACAATATCAATTGCAAGTATCAATCAATGCTTGAATGCTTTGAAACAACTATTATGCTTATATCCGAGGAATTTATAGACGCCGCGTTGACGATTATTACTTGCAGATGTTGCCAGGAATATCAGAATGCAAATATACTGCGCCCGAATGTGTGAGATAAAATTAGATCAAGTAGACTCGTGCAATTTTCATTAAGCGTAAGAGATGTACAATAAATTATGCGAGAACTATATTTATATATCCGTCCACACACAGTGGATTCATGAAAATGAAACAAATTCAAATATTAGCTTTATTTCATTTTTAGAGATACTATTCGAGTATTTTCGATACTAATGCTTCTCCATATCTAAGTCTGTAAACGCGACCAAGTTTTTTCGAATATCGGAAAATGTATATCAGTTTATTGTATATCGTATAAAAAAATATAAAACACGTTCAGTTATACTTTTATAACAGGATATTTGATGTTTATTCAATTAATATGCATGTGTGTATACATACAAACAAAGAAGAGAAAATGTTGCATATCAAATTTTGTATATCGTAATTCTTAATTAGTGCACATAAACTTCACAGCTGACTTCTCGGAAACACGCGCGAATGGTAGAGCCAATAATACAATCAGCGCACGCGTATTTTAATTAGCATCTGTCAAGGAAAATTCTGTTCTGCCTATTATGCTGATACTTTACGCGTACCGAAAATGTTTGCAAATATTCGCGTCATGACCTGAATTTATTATAATACAGAGACGTAACAAATATGTCGGCAAATAGCGATCAATATTGCAGAAACGCAATATTGGAAATGCAATCAAATGATATATTTTATTGCATAGGCATGGCCGAGATAACGTATGACTATTTGTCATCGCGATTTGATCATGCATATTGCTGAATGTAAAACATTTATTTATTATTAGTCTTAAGATTATGCGTTTAAGTAATATATATTTTCAGAACATTTATTAATAATAAATGTAATAAATTATTAAAAAATGGCGGATAAAATCGCAGATATAAATAAAAAATTGTACATAAAAAATTGTTATTTTACAAGAATAGTTCGCGAGACCGACAAGTTGTGCATTTAATAAGAAATAAAAAATAAGTTAGCAAGACTAGATTCTCTCTACAATTCCACCTCTTTTTCAATAGAATTATTACGAGAGGTGAAAAGACTAAGGTTAAAGTTCATTTACACCGTCAGTCAATAACTCGTCCGAGTTTTTAAGTATATTTTGCTACAATTCAGGGAATTTTATCCTGTAAGTTAAAAAATTTCCCAAAAAATTAATCATTAATACGGATACTGTGGCTTTTAACAAAAATACGGAAAACGCAAAGGTTGATGTAGCGTTTTGTATTTTCTCTCCAAACGGCAGAATTGTTTTTACATTTGCGTAGATAAATTCTCGACACGAATAATATGAAATAGAATAATATGATAACGAAATCCTTTTTATGTGAAACAACAAAATCTTTCTTTTAGTCGCATCTCTAAGGAAATATTGTACATCTTCAAGAAAATTTTGTTACGATAATAGAGTATTTAAGTTACGAAAAATTTTAAGTTATACGAGAATCGTTTTCTTTCTGTCGTGCCTCTATTAAAAATTAAAGCAAGCTAATTAAACAAGAGGTAATGCATTAATCAAATGCCAATAACAGAGATAAGCGTCGCGAAATACAAGCTCTCCTTGTCTCTCTCTCTCTCTCTCTCTCTCTCTCTCTGTCTCTCAACTGCATCCATTATTACATCCCCATGTTTCGTCTTCCCGAGCTTCCGACACATGCTCGAAACAAATCATCCATTTCCGTCTACCACGGAATTTACTTCCGCAATTGCGTCGCGATCGTCCTCGAGCTCGACGATGCCTCCTCCACGAGATACGATCGTGATCGATCTTCCGGCGTAGTTTCGCGGATGCACCGAGGATTTCCCGACATACCTCTTCGTGATCCCAGTAGAGCGATCAGACCGTTCTTGCAGTCGATCGCGATGCTCATACGTACGTACATACATATATATATGTAACGGAGCGAGTGCGCTTTCCATGTAGCCTGATGTGCACGTAAGTCGCCATTCGCGTTCTAAGAATCTCGAACATCCTACTACTAAACGGAATTCCTACCACGGTTTCCGTCGTTCCATCCGTATGCGCCCTTTCACACGTGCGGTCTATACTGGATGTGCCTAATGTGCCATCTCGGCACACGCTCTTCCAATCTGTCGTGCGGATGAAGGGCGGAAAATGAGGCACAATTTCGATAGATGCACGGACGACGAAGTACCCGATGCTGCACTGTCGAACGCAGGTAGAAGCGCCATTAAACGGAAAATAACCATTTTCCGCCACAAAAAAAAAAAACAAATTGTCGAGTGCATTTACGGCAAACCGTAATGCTGCACCGACTGTTTTAGCGCATTCGAGTTTCATTTCGTATTAAAAAAAAAAAGATTACGTACGACGCTTTTCTCTTACATAATATCGTGTTATTATCAATTCAATTTTACGTTTGCAAAAATACTCTCCAAATATAACTCATTACATTCATTACAGTGCCACAATCGTCATTTCGTAGAGAGAATACCGAGGAATTTTATTCCATCAAAAGGAATAGTTCGACCGCAGTGACAAGTAGTTGAAGTAATATATCCCGCGCGCGCGAGAATATCATATTCCCGCAATAACTTTTTAATGATCTTATGAAACGCGACAAAGCGCGCGTGCACATTTAAAGCGTTAGCCATTAACTTTATGATTCTCGCGTTCTTTGTTGTGAATTTGACGACGATCAAGATTTTTTTGCAAACTTTTTTTTTTTTCGTCCACGAGAGGCAAGCGAAAGGCTGCGGTTAATTCGCTGTTAAGGGATAACAAAAGGAATAAGAGGGATCGCGAAACAATGGACCGAGTGTTGTGCGTCTCTCGAGAACTACGACGACGACGACGGCGCGCGCGTGGCCGACTTTTTACCCTTGACGTGGTCGCGCGACCACTTGCCGAAGGGCAAGATGATGCTCCTTGGTAGAGAACGACATTAGTTTTCAGGACAGGGCCAGGCGACGATACGGTCTGGACCAGCCCCGTCCCACGTGTTGCACATTCTTTTGCAGGATGCTGATGCAAGCCGAATGCCGTTAACGAGTGAACCCCGCCCTTGTGACGTCACACCAGAGGGCGCTTCTCTGTGTGTGCGTATTGCGTTTGCACGCAGACACGTAAACCGCTCGCGTCATCGGCCGCCCCAAGACACCCCTTCCGTTCCTTCCACATCTTTCGTTATTTAATCGTTTCACTCTCCCTCAACCTCTGCCCTGTCCGCTCGAGCTGCGTCACTATTTACTCTTCATTCTGTAATTTACTGAGGCTAACGGGAGCACATTATTCGCTCGCAGAATCAATCTCTTTCCATTGTCCCCGATCTTAAAAGCAAATGTTTCTTTGATCTTTTGGCGAGAAATATATATATATATATAATTCTGATCCTTTATATAAAGCTCCATTAAAAGTTCCATCGTTATCAAAAGTTTAAAGCGAGTGATTCCTATTCTGTTAGACAGGCAAAAAGAAACATATCTTGCTGCAGATCGCTATTCAATTGCAGAGCGAGATCCTCATCCTCTTTGCGGTGGCATCGCGCCATCGCTTAATGCGACTCCTTTTCTCATTCACCGTCATCTGTTCCCTATTCGTCTCGTTTTCCAACCAAGAATGTGCCATAATTCAATCGTCTTCCTGTATTATCACCGAACATTCTTTATGCGATGTTTTAAAGTTTCATTTACTCGCGTCGATTGCAACTCGCTGCTCTACGCCTTCATCTTTTCGATCCGCTAGAATTATTTCCTGATCCTAATTGCTTCCCCTCCATCAGTTCACTCGCACGCGATCACGCTAATGCTATTTATTTGTCCCACTTTCGCCTATACCGAATCGTTCTTCCTTCGCTTGGGTTGCGTCTCTCGTCTTCGCAGAAAATGATCTCTCCTTATATCGCTCCATTTAGATCGTTTCCGATTTTCGCTCACTTACGCGGATACTTGGATAAACTTTCGAGAGAAGCGCATATATTTATCCCTCTTTAGTTTCCTCTCGCTCGCGCTCATTTTAATATTTCGTCCATAAATCGCACCGTTTCTTCACACGCTTCTCCGCCTGCATTATCCGCGCTTCAACTTCGTTCAAAACGCTCCGTTTTTCTCCTTAGACCGCATCCTTGTCGAATTTTCGAGTGTGCAAGGCCATAAATTCTCACCCTCTCTCTTTATTTTTTTCTCTCTCTCTCTCTCTCATTTATTCGCATCGCCACTCTATATCAATCATTACCGTACGTATCTATTGTTGTATCCCTTGATTCTCTTTGCCTTTAATCCTTAACCCTTATTCCCGTTCGTGCTACTCTCTCTTTTTTTTCTTCTTCTCATAGTCCCAATGGAATCTTCAAGTACGTGATCGCTCTAACGCTATTTATTTGTCTTATTTTCTTTCTAACGTGCTAGCTACTTCGTACGGTAGGACACCTTTCGCCACGTTTGTTTCGCTTCAAAGTTTTCCTATACGTATATACATTGCACTGTCCACTTATCTTCCACCTTTTTTTTCCAGCGCGCAAGTGTTCCCTTTCTCTCTCTCTTTCTTTCGCTTCTTTCAGTAAACTTTTCTATTTTTCTTCTTCATTGACGGTACATTGCTCCTCTCGCTCTCTCCTCCAGTCTCATCTGTTCTTCTCTTTTCTCCTGGCTTTCTCGTACGCTCACCCTCTGCAACCCCTTTTCCTTTCTTTTCTCTTTCTCTCTCCCTCTCGTTTTCTCGCAATTTTTGCGTTCGTATGCGGCAATCCATGTGTGTGCGCGGCTGAACCGCGCAGGGGCGGTCGAGATGGCAGGATCGTGTGAGTAGGGACAGGGGTGTATCGACCCCTGCCAGATTCGCGATTCTTTCTGTGACAGAGAGGGAGAGAGTGCGAGCGGGTGTGATAAAAAGGGAAAAAGAGTACAAGAGAAAGAGAGAAGGGAAAAAGACAGAGATAGATCGCCGTGGGTCGAAGTGTGACCGGGTGACTATGGGTAGGGGGGTGGCGATGACGTCATGGATGTGGAAAAGAAAGAGGAACGGGCACAGAAGAAGGATAGAGCAGAACTTCGCCGACCAGACCGACGCACACACATTGTCATATAGCGGCGGATCCTACAAAAAGCACACGTGACGTCTGCGAATGCGCTCCTCTATACGTCCGGTAGCACAATTCTCGATCGCGGGCATCGATTTTTAGGTAACATCAACGCTATACGTTTCGCCGTGACGCACGAGCCGAAATACGAAGATATCGAATTTGTCAAGGAACACATATCGGCCTCTTGGGAAATTGTTGAATGTCCGTGATGCTACGTTTATCATTTAGTAGCGTACAAATTTATATGATACACGACCGTATCGCGAATATTTATGATTATGTGCTTATAATCTGATCGTTCCACTATAAAATGGAGAGCTTCGATTATAATAATTGCAACGGTGGAAATGTGTCGCAAATATTTTAACGTTTCGTCAAATCAACTTTCAAATTAGAGATATTGTAATTATTTATTATGTACAAGAGAAGAGAGAGAAAGAGAGAGTTATACACCTTCTGTGTAAATTATTTTACTCCACAAGCAAACTTGTAAATTGTTAACGCATTGTAGATGAAGTTTCGAAGCTTCAAAGTCATCTTGCAACTTCAAGAAATAATGAATGAAGCTCTAACAAGATTGCGGGAATTACATATCAAACTATCACAGTAATGTAAAGATTTAGTAATGTATAAGATTATATAAACTATGTTGAAACATACATAATAATGTGATGAATTTCTAGCATACATCAATTTATCTTATAATTAAATTTTACATACACTATCCATTTTCAAAATTAAATTTAAGTTAATTTTGTACTAAAATGTAGAACCCAGTTATTATTTTAATAATTATTTATACATATATATTACGATTGTTATCTTTTCATGATTTATCTTAAATGATATATCGATATGAAAATGTTAATTTATAATACGTACGTACTAGTAATTTTAGTGAACATTCGTTTATATACAACATATACCAGATGTATAATAAACTTTCTTTTAGCATATTAATACATCTAAGCAAAAGCACACAACTTCATTAATTTATTATATATAATATTATATATAAAAACAAATTAACTCTTATATCAAATGCGTATTGTTAGCCTAATGAATGCGGTACAAGTTTGCTCATAATTTATAAAAACTCATTTATGAACTGTATATATATAGAGTTTGCGGAATCCATTATAAAAGATGCATTTTCCTGATTGTGCTTCATTGCATATGCACAGAGAGTATACAGTACGCATGATGGCGGCGCTATTAACAGACGTACTAGCAGTAACATTAGCAGCTCGCGAAACTGTGCGTGACTGTACGTAGCTATTTCGAGCTTTGCCTAGAGGCTTAAAGTTCAACATAGCGGATGAAGTTCGATAGAACAACGCGTGGCAAACATTGCAATGCATTATGTATGCGGCGACATAAACTGTACGCTTCTGTTATCTGAATACTCTCAAAAATTCAAAGATCTATACCGAGAGAGATTAAAGCAACAAAGAAACATTATGCCACTTTTGTAAGAAATAATTATTATCATTCAAAGTTATATTTCTTATTCTATATTATTCTATATAGCCAGTATTTAAAAAGAAGCCAAAAATAAAACTTATATGTAATACATTTATATGTAAAAATGGTTTGTCTAATTATTTGTAAAATTTATCCATCACATTTTTACAAAAATGTCTGAGCTTACAATTCCATTATAGTCTTAAGAAAAGGCACACGAATAAAGCAACTCTCTATCGCGAATAAAACAATTACCTATCTCAATGTTAAAAAAAAAATCTCATAAAAAGTTCTTGCAGAATCTTTTGTACCAAACCTATGTAAGAACGAGCATTTTCACGAGAAGGATTAATGCATCCGAAGAATTTCTGTTATTCTTCTTCAAACTTTATTTACGCTTGAAACCGAGTGAATCTGTTATAATAACCACCATATGCTTTCTATCAAAATAAAATGATTTATAAGCAACATATATCATTTATCTTTCACCTTTTATTTATACAACCGCAAAATAGGACACGGTATTTAAAAAAGGCCGAAAAATATATCTGATACACATACAAACATTTCCATTCGTGCTACATTCACTTTCACATATTTTAGACGCTCTTTACCTTCGTGTATCCATCCATTATGCGATCTAAATAATTGTTATATCGTAAATAAAGTCGTTCTTGAAGCAGGGTGCAAAATAAATAACGCTCGCCAGCGCCGATATATCCCTCGTGAAGATTGTATCGGCCTGATACGCGAGATATTTTATTAAAGATATACCTATATGAAATCTCCACGCTCGTACAGCTATCAAAGGGGGATCGATATGTATCCCAGCAAATTGCTTAAATTCATGCGATAGTACAACCTTTCACTGAACAATCCTAGTGATGAATACCATGCGATACCTGCATAGCTCTGTTCCTGTAGGCATCATAAATCGTGATACATCGCGCACAACGGTACTGTGCCTGCGTGGTCAAGCGCAAGCCCCCAAATGACTATTCTCACAGGGAAATAACTGTGATCAAAATAATTTGATATACTCATCATCGATTTAATAGTAATTCCCGTCAATGTTAAATTGCATTGTTTAAACGAATTATTATCAAATCTAATAATGGCATATTCGACCATTAATTACGCAGAATTGATTCCGCGATACATCTGTAATATTACTTCAATTAAACTTTCAACTGTGTATGCCGAATGTTCGAATTCTAACTAAAATTAAATATCGAATTTGAATGTTTTCTTTGAATGTTTTTTTCAAAATGTTTCAATTTTTCAAGTTTTTGACAAATCAGAGAGAAATTTTAACATTTATACTATGCGCACAAAAAAGATAATAGTTACATATTCAATATAATTAATAATATTTATATATAAAAAATACTTATATAAATAAAGAGTTGCTATATTTTTGATTATTTGGATAATTTAAGAAAAGTTTTGTTTTATGACATAATAGATATACAATTATATCCAGATTTTTTAAACATAAATACAGAATATAATACAGACTAAATTTCCATCCGATCTGCGACAGATGTAAGTAATGCTATAGGTAAACATTATTAATTGCGCTTTAAGTATAAAGAAACAATGAATTGGTAGTAATATTCAAGCAAGGAACACAGTAGTGCACGACAGGAAGGACAATGGCTCATCGACCCTCCGCAACACGTGACTAGATGGGATTTATAAGGTTGTAAATTATGTCCGTAACAGAACATAGTCGATATATTTGGTAACATGTACGACTGGATTCTGACACAAGTTGTTTTACGAACACAAAGCGAGATTATTAATAGAATTGGAAAACAATAGTAATATAAGGCTACTTCCAATAATAATATAATGCTGAGTTGTAATTAATGCTGCCATTAATAATATAATACCGAGTTGTAATCTTTGTAATATTAATAAAATTAAAATTTTTATTCTAAAAAACCTATTTCAAAGTTTTATTTTGAAATGTATATATCTTTGGTGATTTCAAATTATTAAATGTATACGTAATATCTCATTTCAAATTTAAATTCGAATATATGCGATGTTTTTCAATTTTTATCAGATTCTTAATTAAAAACTCATCTAGAAAGTTATCAAATGTCGAAAATGGCGAGTGATAGTAGCCAATCGATTTTGCATTTGAAGAGACCTTTTGTTAACGCCAGATGACAAAAGTGGATTGTGATTTGGGATTTATTTCTGCATACTCTCCGTTTTAGCATATATGTAATAGCGCGTATTGGAAACAGAGCTGTCGTTGCCACCAGTGCAACGTGTCACAACATCAGGCACGAATGCTCATGGATACGCTCCACCGATCGTAAACCGCTTCGGAACATAAGCACGAAATACACCTCAGGAAGTCATCTTCACTCCCTATTTGGCGCATGCGGGGAATCGCAAATGACAATTACAGACGATATACCCGCGAAATCAACGAATTTAATCTGTGAAACGCAACCAAGCGTATAAATTGTCGAAAATTCTCAATTATCTTTTGGATAATATAATGTAAAATAATGTTATACGCTAAAAAATTATTTGAACAATTAATTTATAAAGTTGCATAGTATAATAAATTTTACATAATAGAATCGAATATATATATATATATATATATATATATATATATATATATGGGACAAATTAAAAATATTTTTTTAAATTTAATGAAACGAGAGAGAAGAATTATCACGCAATTTAAATAAAATAAGCATTTTAATACTAAACATAAAATAAATGTAAATTTTCGATAAATTAATGAAGGAACATTATTAAATAATCAATTATCAAAAACGACATATAACATATATCTATATATTTAAATTTAAAGAGAGAAAAGAGATTAATAATTTAAGATATTTTTTTTTTGAATAATTGTTAAAAAATTGTTAAAAAATATGTATAATGTACCTATATACATATATGTGTAAATGTACATGTGTGTGTGCCTGTGTGTATGTGCTCGTAATAACATAACAAACAATATTAAATTGTTATGTAATGTTTTTCGTCGCATATCATTTTGCGTCGCAGTATGCTTCAACTTCAAAACAGTACGTATTATGAGCATGTGTTGACTTATCATCGCCGGAAATAATAATTCTTTCTTTTAAATTGTTCTTTTATTCTTTGTAATTATGATGCGCTATAATAATATTTAAAAGAAATACGATAATAATTAAAGGAAAGAGATAATATAATGTGTGATAATATGATAACGATTATCTAAAAAGCATGAATTCCATAATAAGATTTATTATATCTGTGTCAATAATATCTATGTGTAACGCTGATACTTTTGCTTTCGCATTTTAATGTTTTAACACACTTTTTTTGTAAATGGTATTGATACTTTATTTATGCATAGTATCGACAATAGTTTGGCGATGAGTCGTGACAATACTGTATGTACTTGATTTTTCGATTGTTTGTGGCTGTATTGCGGTATATATCGGTTTTGTATCATATTCCTATTTTCTGGTCGCACAGCTGTCGCACGCTATGCATTGCTTTACAAAAATTCTGTGGCACATGAATTTGAATTTCCTAAAGCAGAGTATTTGTGAAGTAAAAATTAATATATTACAAGGAATAAAAAAAACATTCATGCATTATTCTCGACTTCGAGCGAAAGAGTAATTTACCTTAATAATTATGTAAATAATAAAATAATTTACGTCCACATGAAAATAAACTTTGACATTTTCTGCTATAAACAATTAAAAAAAAAAAAATTAATTCATAAACTATAATACTGAGCAATTAATAATATATGAATCGCATTTGTAATTATATATAATATGATAATAAATATGTGCAAAATAAATATGTGTATTACATTGTCTGCTATCAATATTCATTATATAGCCGCGATTTCTTTGTGCCACAAAATTCCGCAAATAATATAATTTCTATTTATAACGTATATACATTCTAAGTACGATAGAAAATGTATACTTTGGTACACAATCCGTAAATTTGTGTCTCAGTGAGAGCCGAGACCTATTTCGCGTGGTCGATTGCTGACGTCATAGCTGTACTATACGTACATAAGAACACACACTTCCTCACAGCAAAATAAAACGAATGAATGGACAAATATATATACATTCGGATGAATATTTTTATTTCCAGAATTTTGCAAAATATTCCGGTACCACGATAAGCACTATATAATGTTGATTCGAATTTTCGCTGCAGGGGTTATACGATCTATTTGTGGTATATCGTAAAATTCAATAACTCAGTATCGTCCACCGAAAATGGAAAATACAAAAATATATTTATCGCTAAAATTTGAGGATATTAAATTATGCGTGCAAATCGTTAGCGAAAATAATCGAGATAAAAGTCTTTCCTCATCGTTATCATTACGAAACGGCGCAATATGCACAGCCGGTGCACATGTGTAACTCAACCTTATCGGATATAACTACCTGTACGGTAATGGTACCTGCTACAGGCAACATTCGATTATCTAATCTGCAAATTCCGTGTATCTATGAGCGCAATTAATCATGTGCGTCGAATATAAGGCACGTGACAAATTGACGTCATGGGGAATCTCTTAGCGCCGAGATAAACATTTGCAATCTCTCATTGGCGTTTTGGCAGGAGTTCAGAACATTCTCGAGAGAAGATATCTCTTACTACTACTAGTACTACTACAATCACTACTATTATTACTACTACCATCTCATCGTTATTTTCTACGCAATAGTTTATTTCTACGAGCGCATGCATTTAGAACGCATATTTAAATCATTCTCGGCTGCAGTACGGCAATTGTTTAGAAACGCACATAATGAAAAATTCATGTTTACAGCGGGCATGGGCTTTCGAGTTTGTAAAATCACTATGCGCGAGGATATATCGGTGCCTATATTATGCAAACGAACGCAAAAAAACAGAGTCACAAGATGGAAAGTGACGAGCATCACACGAGCAGGGCGAGGCTCGAATTGGTGCAATCATAGGGTGTAACGACGGGTAAAACACAAACTCAATGTCGCTTGCATAACGGTGAGCTGCTATTTTGGCTCGTGCGCATCCTCACATAGTGTTTCGTAGAAAATTTACCTTCGCACAACTGTGAGAAAAATTTTCTGTTCCTTCACACTGTGACAAGAAGCAAATAGGCGTATTACTGATATATGGATCCGGTAACATAAACTTATGTTAGCCATTAGCCATTAATTATTTTGATATGTAAATATATAATGTAAATATAAATTTGATCCAAAATATATATTACATTGTGTGTATATATATATATATATATATATATAAAATATAACAAATATAATAATGTCGCATTGAATGTTTCCAAATTTATTAATAAATTGATCATTGCTCTTTGTCAGTTCTCTATATGAATATCTATCTTTATCCAAATGTTTCGTTAATACTGCAACGAATAGTATGTAAACTTTATTGCAGAGCTAATATTCGTTACGCAAGGGTGATTCGTAACTTGCCAAATCCAATCTCCATAATTCTACAATTACATTATGGAAATATAACTCTCGCTGAAAGTGGATTACGCGATTGAGAGTCTGTTCGCATCCGCTACTCCGCTCGCGAAATTTCGCGCGCTACTAAATGCGTCCGTTAATTAAATAATCCGGTTATCCGTACCGAGCATTCTGCAACATTATTGCAACAACAGATTTTCTGCGTTAATGAGCCTTGTAAAACTCAGCGTCAGGTAGCTTCGGGACGAGTATCACAAAATTTCAGAGATATGTCAATCGCAAATTCTCGGAATTGCGGTGTTGAAAAGGAGGGAAGGAGACGAGCAACAACGAAATTAGACGAATTTGCAGGCACCAGCCGCTCCATTTCGCTCGTCAAGCGCTTCCTAACTCGTATCAATCTCTATCATTATACGGAATACAGTTGTGGGATGCCGAGACGTAAGTTACTTTCCAGCACTTGAGGCACGCGGCATGAGAGTTCGCGTTTTAGGTTTCGCGAACAATGCAGCCAGCATCCTCGAGGCGCATTTGCGCATCACTCTCTTGTGATACAGATGCTCTAAATTTTTCGAATATTTTCCTCTAGCTGCCAAATACCATATTCTGCATTTTTTTAATATTGACTATATTCCAAAAATTTTCGAAGAGAATATAGGCCAAACAAAACAATTTCGCGCATAACACTTTTTTCTAAAAATATGCACAATATAATAAAAAATAATAATATAACGTTAATAATTGGCTCATCAAATCAGACAATATGTGATTTGACATGTGCATGGGTCTCCTCTCGCTCTATCAACTTATATTTTCTTTTGCATTTAAGACATACGCATATATAATTAAAAAAAAAAATACTGAAAAGCAGACATAAGAACGGATAATATTAATGACAATGTTAATTACAATGCTTAATTGGAATTATTTTGCAGCACGTAACTCGAAGCGCGAATCTCTGATTAGCAACAGACTGTGTGATAATGAATCAATAAAGATTGTAACGAGTAAGAACTATGTAATTAATTATTTTGTGCCTATATACGTATGGCACAAATAGACAGAAGATGATAGCAATCGCGTTTAAAGAAATAAATAAAGTCTGATACGTATCAGTATAAATAGATACACACTCATGTCATTCATGTTTGTACAAAAGCTAACTAATTGTGTACTTTTTAATCGTTCAATTTTTATTGATTTATAATGTTTTTGCAGTCTACTGATAACGAAATATCATCTGAAGTCACGTGCTGCGAACTGCTTAAACACAAATTGACGCGTCGTTTAGCCGTTTGTGTGTACCGTGACTATGTCAACATTATTAAGTGAAGACAATATGACGATACTCTTTCCTGTGAAATTCCATTCGCGATCAATTATGAGATTTATTTCTTCAAATACAGGTCTGCTCAATAATTTTCCTCGAAAACAAAATTAAGCCTTCCTTAGGGGAGTAGCTAATTGGATAGTATGACAAGGGCGCTTACAGGCTTAGAAGCGCTGAGAGCAAATGAAATGAAATGGACTTGCTTGACATATGAGTTTCTAAAATTAGTAATTAATCAAAAATTAAAATGAGTTATTTTTAAGCAATGTGCTTAATCAACATACAAAAAAGCTTTGATTAAATTTTGTGTTAAAAATAAGAGTGGAATTTATTTTTAAAATCGCGGAACAAACAAAATTGGCTAAAGGCACTGCAACTTTTTGAACCAGCCCTGGATAGAATATATATATATATATATATATATATATATATATATATGTAGGTGTATGTGTGTGTATGCAACCTGCTTGAAGATGCGTTGGCCGATCTGACGCAAAAACTAAAGTTCCGTCATTCATTTCATAAACAAGTGAAACATAAAGAAGCAGTTATACGTGGCTAGGAGAAATTACTATTTTAATCCTACATATTTATAGTTTTTAATTTCATCACTGATAATTTACTGAATGAAAATTGTTTGTCGAACAATTTCTGTATAATTTTCGCTCTCTACTCGATGAATTATGAGAATATATTCACCTTAGAAATACAGATTGATTATTATACATATCATGCTTTTCACACGATTTTATCGCACTTGCGCGATAATTAATTTATATGTCAACAGTTGAATAAATTTCGTAAATTAAAACAGTGTTATAATACCTACTATAGTTATTATTATAGTACCTTAATAAAAATAGGTTATCGATCACTCTAAGATTGATCATTATAGATACATGGTCTGTAAAAATTACAACATGTGACCGATAAGTACCCCTTGATGCAATAGTTACTGAAAGCAAAATTATCTCCCTTTCTGTTATATAGAGATATTCTCCGATAATCGATATTGATAATCTGTCAATCAGCCTTTCTGCATCGTCGCGAATGACGAACGCGCGCTAGCATGATAGGCCACTGTTACTTTTTAAATGTAGTAGCTGTAGTGTGTGGACTTGCCAGTGTTACGTCGGCGGCTGACCACGTCGCATGGTCCGTAATTCACTCGGAATCCGATTCAAACGTCGTGCTGCGAAACGGAAACGAATGGAGCTCCTCGAATGCTGTGAATGAAATCGTGAACGTCGTATGGTGATTGACTGACGACCGTAGATTTTCTTCAACATCTTATCCTCCATCTCGATCGGGAAACTGATCGGATTCACTTATTCGGAAACGTGGAAACCCTTCGTAATTTCACGAAGGCCGACGGACAGACAGCCGCGAAGCTGACATCTGCGTATCGATATAAGTGCTGCTGAATCACCCGAAATATATCATCGTCGTGACAAAATAATAAAAACGTTGTACGAAATAATGCTTACGTAATAGCGGTATTATTATCAGACGGTGTGAAAGGAGCGCGTACCGGCCTTGACGGACTTAGCATACATTGTCCAGAATGTGGATAACGCGGATGTGCTGTTCGATATCACTGGACATGTGACACAGGTAATGCAGCATTTCGATAAATATAAAATGGATTTTTCTTATTCTTAATAAATGAAAAAAAATCTGTAACATCCCGCGTTATTATAAAAATTTTAAAGAAATTTATGTTAAAGCGAGGATTTAACGATTTAATCTAAATGAGTAACAAGTTACGAAATAGCATCTGAGTTTAAAAATATTTTGACGAGAAGTTTTCGCATAAAAAGATAAAACTTGTAATTTTACACTTGTGGAAAAATTTCAGTATTTCATTATAATATTAGACAGACATTTTTTTACGCTAGAGAACCTATTTATCTTATATATATAATAATGGAAATTGAATTTATTCCTTCTTCAAACCATTTCTGCCATCTTTTTCCAATTGGTTTATTGAACAAGTCTCACGGCAAGCTTCAATAGTGGTACTCAGCGCAATATAATAACTTTAGTAGTAGGATTTATAGTCTTTACAATATCCTTCACCTTTTCATGACAAAATAAGCAGGAAGAATATTCATTCACCTCTCTCCTTTTGATTCATAAATAAATGTTAGAAATAAAACATTGAAAATTATTTTATCTCTCGGTTAGCAAAATTTTAAATATTGGAGAGAATTTACTATCTTTCATAATTATAATTCTTCAGAATAATTAAGAATAATTTTATATTGTTACCTATACAATAATATATAATCAGATCATCCCACTTCTATTTCAGAGTATATTCGTCCTTACTTAATAAGGTTAGCAGATTAGTTCCTTACGCAACTGCTGTAAATAGTATTTAATGTGCTGCTATTATTTTGCAACAACTTTTTGCGCAAATCCGAGATCATGATGTCCGCATTCTAATAGCAACTAGATATATTATGCTAGCTTACTTTATAAAAAAATCACAAGTGACAACAGTTGACAATACATCTTGATCTGATAATTTTGAAATTATTTTTGCAAATAGAAAAGCATTTGATCGAAATATATTTTATATATTTCCAAATTTATTTAAAAATAAATTTTCTTATGTATCTTTATTTTATTTTTTTCCCGATAACTGATAGACATGCATAAGAATTGCAGTGTATTTATATATTCTAATATTCTGATTATTATGTCGATGCATTATATTTTATGTTATAATTCTGGCTGAACCAAAATGTATGAGTTTCATACATTATAATTGCAAATTCGTTCGATCGCTGGATATGAATTCATTCAAGGAAACGCTCGGATATTACCCATTAGCATCAGAAACGCGATCAGACTACGTCCATATTTGAAGACGCTGTGATTATTCATATCATGATCCTGCACTTTTCTCCGAGATATACCTGAGCAGCATCAAGACACTTCGTGCAACGTGTTCAATATATCTATTGATTTGAACTATGTTGGATAATGTATAAGAATTAATTAAATAAGAATTATATAAATCGCTGTAATATATAAAAACATCAGATCAGAATATCGAACGATCTTCTTCCTAAAACTATTTTCGTAAGTTTGATCGCATTATATCTCGAGGTCCTATTTTATATAAACATTACACATCATGCAATCAACTCCCAACATATACGGCAGCATGGTAGAACAAATACAAAAGTATTAACTAAAGATTATTCGTTGACGGAATGGTTTTATTCCTGCTGACGTAAATTTACGTATATAAACGTGTAATAATCATTAGGCAAATAGATAAAATCAAAGATTCGTTAAAAAGTAACGAGAACACGAGACAAAGTCAAACTTCGATAAATACGCCGACCTCGCCTCCAAGCAGTGATTCAGTCGCGGTTTACGTCATTTAAGGTAGATATGTTTTACTTGTTTTCGCGCTGCGAGATTGGTTCGCTAGATGATAAATATAGTCTCCCAGTCGCCAGAGCGAGGTCCAAATTCGAATAAAGACTTACGTGTGTTCTCGCACACAGCAAACTAGCTTTTAATAACCGCGTCTGCCTAGCTTTGTTTTTTTTTTTCTGGCCTCGACTGCATATGTTCGGGTTGAGGATAGGAGGAGAAGAGAGAAAGAAGGACAGCTGGTCTCTTCGCAAAACTTTCCACAATAATCTGGCGGAAAAAAGAAGCAGCATCCTGATGCTGTCAAAAAGTCCCTAATAGAAATCTGCACAAGGAGAGGGAGGGAAAGGGGGCTTGTAATATGACAGACGCGACCCGTGCCGCTCAGGTTTTTTGCTACAGCAACGGTTCCACCGCCGTCATCAGCAACTACTGCCACGAGCGACACGGAGAACAGTCCAGGTCGTGGCAGCTGGATTTGCATTGTAAAGTTTCCCGTCTCTCGCGCGTCCTACGTGCGCAATTTCGCTCAATTGCGCCGTCGCTGCTGCCAGCTCTTCGGAACGGGTAAAGCTAGTTACAAAAGCTCCTTCGCTTCTTCCCACCCTCGTCTTCCATCGTCTTCCGCGATCTGATAAAGGTTCATGCATTCCACTCCCAAAGGGCCTCTGCCCCGATTCAGAGGAACGCGCACGAGAATTTTGGTACCGTTACAACGGAGAAACGTAATGTCGACTTTAGTTACCGAAAAGACACTTCGGACACTTTATTTTCATTATAAATTCTCTGGTGAATTTCGAGCCCTAATTTCTCATCGGCGAAAATTTCATAAGATATCTTTCCTCATAATATCTTGATTTTCAACATTAACAATATTCTCTCTACCGCTCTTATCAAAAGTTGATTATAAAATTATAATGAAATTAAGATATAATTTAAAATTCGATAAAGGGATAAGATATACTTGTGAAAAAATTGACTATACATCGATAACAAAATCCATAGTTGAATCAACGATGCAACAATCTTGGAATACATTAACAGCCGTGATCAGTCACGAAAAATTTTACTTTATCTTGCACTAGAACGAAAGTTATTAAATGGACTCAATTTAAGTGATGAGATTTAAGGGAGCAACAAGATAAATCCAGATTAAAATCTTGCGTTAGAAACAACTTCCATGTTAATTAAATGTTTCCATTTAAATTATTAATCGATATATCAAGTAAGGGTGACGGTTACATCGTTCATTATTATTAATTTCATTTATCAATATTACAAGTAAGATAAATGGCTCAAAAGGTTTTTTATCGATCAGAGAATTAAAATTTATTAAGAATTTTGCTTCTACTGTGTCATATATATAAGAACAAATAAATGACATTCATTTGTTGTAACAGTTACGTATAACATGTGTTAACTTTTCCCTTCTTTCTTGAATTGCATCAACTAAAAAGTCCTACAGTTCAGTTGTCATATTATTGTTTATTGTTTTAAACTAATACGATAAAATATACTCTTTTGTGGACATTATATATAAAATATATTTAAAATATAATTCTTCTCAACTTAATTAATCTAATTAACTGAAGTAACGATTTGCATTTTTGTATTGCGCACTTGATAATAAAAAAATGACTTTAACTAATTCTTATCTTTTTACATAATACTTTTTACATAGTGTGTTTTTATACACATCTTTAATTAATATAAAATTCTCTTTAATTTAAATAAAAAAGAATTAATACAAATATATTAAAACATCATTTATCATTGTCTATCGTTAGTTTAAATAATAAAATCATTGATATATCGCTTTATCATGTTTAATTAAATAATATAAAAATAAATCAAAATCATTTTGTCTTTCTGAAATAAAAATTTGATAAATATAAATATAATAATGTCTATTAAATATAATATTGCAGTAGATAATTAACGAATAATTGTCCTACTGACGTATGCGATGACGTAATATATAAGTAGTATAATTGAGTAATGTTAAAATGTATACTTAAATAACAATATAAACTTCGTGGTAAATATTTTTATCTTACCAATTATTTCTTATGATCATCCAATTTTTGCAGAATTGTGAACGGATATACGAACAGGAAGAAGCAATGCGATTAGGTCAATTATCTCATGCCTGACGAAACACATATACATCGCACAATGTGACACAATGCGATATGCCAAAATACACGAATACGCGCATATATTTATAGCTAATTTGTGCAAATCGGTAATTAAAGGAAATTGTATTTATGTCGAATGCACAGAAAGGAATACCGCAACTACATTTGCATTGTGGAATTGCATCCCTGGTACCATGCAGCAGTAAATTGTACTATTATGCTCTCCGCAACAATTCGGATTATTAAAATTGTTGTTCGTTGTCCTGTTTTTATCCATTTCTCTTTTTATCTCTCTATCTCTCTTTCTCTCTTTCTTTCGTGTGAACCCTTTCTTACATTTAGTTAAGTAAGACTCGACTCCGTAATACAATAATGAAAACTATAAAATTTTTTGCAAAAGAATAATTTATCCATTTAATTAATTTTAAAAAAAAAAATATATATATCGATAAAATAACAAAAGAAATGAAAATTTCTTAAAACGTATAAATCATTATTCTTATTAATTCGATATTTGTAAAATCGTGCAATTTAAAAAATTCGCAAAAGAATATATTAATAAATTATAAAATTTAAAGTTTGTTCAATCTTCTGCAATTTCCTCCTTAATGATAAAGATGACGTTTTTTAATTCAAAATATTTGAAAATCTATAGAGTGACAGATCAAATTCAGGACTGATATGAATATAAAATATGAAAATAAAACAATATCGAAATAACTGATAACTAACACAAGATAATAAAAAGCTGTCAAAGCTTATTCACTTCTTTATTAATACTGTCATCTTATTCTTCGCATAGATTACAAAGAGTAGAGCTTTTTTGTATGGGCTAAAAAGGGCGTGGAGGTCCCGGCAAGTTGTTTTTGCGAGTTACTTCATTGATCGAAACGTGATGTTAGAAACTTTGTTAATTCCGAAACTTTACAATTAAACCACTGACAGACTGTCTTTGTGCAGTATTAGTGTGAAAAATATGCTAAAATGTGGCGTCGGACATCCTGACAATATCATTTGAATTGACAATCAAAAGACAAAGCGTATATAGATAGATTATAATAAATTTAGATTAATTTACAAGATAATTAAAGATAATTTTTTTTTATGCAGAAAGTGGCAAATAATCTGTTCATTTGTCACAAATATTTACAATTTTACTCAACATTACAAACGTGTAGCAAATATCTGACAAGTCTTACTGCATATCATGACATTACATATATAGAATCACATATATTTATGTATAATGGTATATTTCTCATACGTATACATACAATGAGATATTTGTATCGGCTTGACAAATATCTGTCGAGTATATTTGGAACTGTCATGATGGTCAGTTAACACGAACCCGGAGGCGAGTCAAGTGGACAAATTACTTGCTGCAAACTACCTGTCGTGTGCAAAACATCTGCCTGCCCAAAATTAACGACGGGACAAGTAGGGTTGCAAGTCAAACCAAATAGATAGGTCTTTATTTGCGCAGTGAATATAGAAAGGCCTCTTCTATTTTCGGACATATAATACATAAATTCTTCCGCCACGCCATATTTCAAATGTCAGTAGAAATCTGTCTCATTTGTTTTCTGTTTTTTGTTAATAAAAGTAAAAAAAATTTATGCGCCATGGTTAATATTTTGTATATCAAATATAAAACCAAAATAATTATAATTCAAAATTTAATAATCATATATAAATAAAAAAAAATTAATCTTTTTTCTAGATATATAATATTATTTTCATTTATCCAAATTTTCTTTAATATTAAATAAAAATTGTTTTTACAATTTTCTCTTGAATTTATGAATAAATCTAAATTAAAAAAGAACAATAATATGGAAATCTATGTGAATTCGTAATAGAGATAATGACGATTATCTCGCTGCTATGAAGGACATGCATAAATGTTTCCATTTCAGTATAGATTACAAAATGTTTCAATATCTATAGGAAAAGTCACGCGAATATATGAGATATTTCAAAGGGCATGCTCACGCGTAGAATCCATCAATGAGTTTGAATATTCTCTAACAGTATTTTTTTTTGGTCACGAAATCAATCTATGTGGACCGATGGAGCGTGCACGTCAGCGGACCAAAATGGCAATCGATTCTCAGAACGAAATGTAAATCGTCAGATACCCCGTCGAACAGAGAACACTCTTCGTGTCGGTTGAAAGTCTGGCACAATACTTCTCTCGTGTTCCGTTATTCAGCGATATACAATGTGTTCGCCATACGCTGCGCGAATACTATATACGACCGATTGACTTTCATGAACACGTCAATCAATGGTGTGTGACTCATGTAACATCGCGGCGCGGAAACTCACGCGGGATCACTGCAATAAAACTATCAACGGAAAATTGTGGTTATTGTATTTAATTGTATATTTTTCTGAGAAACCCAAGCATCAGTCGCGTTAATTAATAACCTGGCATATATTATCGGCGACATAAACAAGGAAAATAAATTTATATAACTCGGATTATAAATATTTTTGCGACAATTTATCCTCTTATCCTCGAACGATCTCTTTGCAAATATGTAATTTGGAAAAACCAGAGTTAACCTGATGATTCTTCGTGGAAATACGTACACATAAAGTGTTATAAAAACATCCGGTTTTTTATTTTAATTAATAATTATGCTTGTCAAAAAAACTAACTTATCTTGCTAATAAATGTCGTGCTGATTCGTTAGTTACGCGATTTATTTTTTATACGTATAATTTAAAATAATGAATGCGGTTATGTAAACTTATGTATCACACAAGATTACATATGTTGTAGATACATTATTACAATTAAAATAAATTTTAAAGTATATAAATAACATCTCGAAACTCTATACGGTATATCCCCCATTATAATTTGAGATTCTTAAATTGATATCGTATTTATAATAAATTATTTAATAACCATAATTATATAACAATTAAATATATGCATTACATACTTATATAATTATATTCACTAATTATTATTACATTTAATTTATTATTTATGCTTTTTTTAATTCTCGAAAATTATTTATTCATATCTATAATAATAGAAAAAAATTATTATTTAAAATATTTATATAATATTCCTTTTTTCTTTCATAATATGCATATAATTTGACAGAAAATGTGACGATAATCATTTCGTGGATAATGCAAATTAGAATATAAATGTTTCATAGTTAAGTCGAGAACTTATCTGTTCCGCTAAAAAATTGTTAATTTACGTTACAATGTCGCACGTGCGTTCAAAACCATTTGCTGTAAATTATCGAAACGCGTGTTTTAATGAAAGCATGTATAAAAATATACTAAACATTAAAACCTTGGATTTTTATCTTTTTTAGTTAAGTTTACATTCTTCTTTTGCAACTAAAAAGCTATTATACTTAACTTTTTAATCATACAAAATGTGACCCAATAAAGCCTCAGACTGAAATATTAAAAGCAAATATTATCAAAGAAATGACTATCCTCGAAAAAAAAGTAATAGAAGTACAAAAAGAAGTAATTATTAAAACAAGAATATTCTTGAAAAAAAAAAAAATGAAAAATATCCATTAGAGGCCTTTGAGATTAAAGAAACTCAAATCTGTCACCGCTAATATTAAAAAAAAATAAATAATGTATTATATAGAAACATGCAACCATATTTATGTTGGCATCGTGACAATCTTTGGCTATTTAAATTTATTTATACGGTAAGGAAAAACAAATATATGAAAGTATAGACTAGGATATAAAACTTATAGTCGATATAAGACTTATAGTCTCTACTTTCTAAGCATTAAAATCTCGTTCTCAAAAGGATTTATTTATGGATGCAAATTCGCATAAAATTATATAAATTTGCATAAATAAACACGTTTCTGTCATTGAATAAAATTTTGCATAACGAATACAACGAACGACTGAGAATCTTAAAGACCGGAACTACATCGACAGCAATTTATTTGACACCGCATCGTTCGTTTACAAATACTAAGAAAACTTACAGTGGAAAATTACGGTTGAAAAATTATGATGTAAACTATACAGAATACGCGATCGCAAGAATGAAATGAAGCCGGCACTAAATTGAAAGATTTATTATCTAGACGTATAAAAAAAAATGAATTTACACACACACACACACACACATACATTGTAAAATTTTTCATCTAGAAATCAAAACAGTATCTATCTTCTTAAAAACGCTTCTTGGAACACTTAAATAACTCAACGGGGATCAAATTAACATACTAATCGAAAGAGTAAAGCTTCAAGGACGACCCGTGCGGATTTTGAATAATCTCAGATCATGAGAGAAAAGGTCAAATGGACGGCTATTCGGTATAGTTAGGTTTCATAACGCGTCTCTTCTACTATATTACAAGGTAAATTATCTCAATTTAAGAAAAGTGGTATATGAGAGAGGAACGAGCTATATCATGATTACATCGCGACTTGCTAGGCCGTTGAAATCCCGATACGAGTCTCGCGAAAGAGTAAAATGACACATTGCACAGCGGTATATCTCATACGTTTTCTCATATCGACGTAATCATTGTTAGTGGCAGAAACGTATCACATCCGTAATTTCATTCTACTTCCTTATATATACGCTATATATTCCCTTTTACATTCGCAAATAGTGTGCGAGAAAAGAGAGCGGCCATTATATACGCTCCATTTTTATCAATCCAAGCGATTTACCACTGAAAGAACTATAATGTGGAAAAATGCCCGAAGCGAAATTTTCAACGATTTCAACGAGCCATACTGAAACTGCAACGACTGAGAACGCGATCGTTCTCTCTTTTTTATTTTTATTTTTTTTTTTAAATTAAACAACGTCGTCCTTTTCTAGATAGGTGAGATCTCGGAATTGTTACAATCCGGGATATCTACATCGAACCGGTGATTCGATCATGGATTACCAAGTTTAGCGGTAGTCTAGTCTAGTCAACTCTAGTCAAGTTGAGTTTATATTCGATGAAGTGCGGGGAAACTTGCTTTGCAAACCGGTTACTAATGCTAAATTTACTTGGCCAACTGTGCAAACTCGCTGCTGGAACATCAGCACGGTCCACCAATCCCATTCATTCGATAATTTTAGGAGATCCGTAATTAAACTAATATCTGTGTAAGTAGGCAAATATTCCAATTATCGATTAACACCAATTATTATCTATAAATGTATGTTATTTGTTCCTATATTATTTCTTATATAATTTTTGTTTATATATTCAACATTACAATAATAAAATAAAAATAAGTCGATTATTGCTATCTTCCCGTACGATGAAAAACGATAAAAAAGTCAATCACAACAATTAACGCCATATGCTATCTAAAAGCTAGAGCCAAAAAATTCATGATTATTTATAATATAATTTATAATATAATAAGTAGATTAAAAATAGGTATCGTAATGTGTAAAAACAAATATGTAAGAGGTAAATAAAAATTAATGAGACGAGCATCCATTTGTAACAAAAGTAATCAACAAGACATATCATAAATTTCATCTGATACATTGAAGTTGTATTTTATATTACAGCTCGTAACTTTAATTAATTAAAATTAACCAATTTAACTTTTGACTTATTTTTAAAAAATTTTTTAAAATTACACGTATACGAAAAATGTTCGTCTTAGGAATATATTACATAGATAAATATTTCACCTGACATTGTTCGTTAATATAGATATATTGCCTCCAAACTACTACTATTTATTTTGTTTATCGTTTTTCATTTTCCTGAAAGTTTCTTTATTTAATCATCATAAGCATATATCAATTTATTGACTCAAATATTATCAGTACCAACAGATATTATTCGTTGACAGGCATTTTCATTATCAAACTTGTTATCTAATTAGTCAAATATTCTTATTCATTATCCGATGCAATTCATCAAACATACGCATTATGTTAGAATGTAGAAGAGATTTCTAGAGAGAACTGTAATTTTCCACATTCAAATATTTACATTTCTAATAGGACGAAATAATGAAATTAAAAAACGGAGCATTATATGTCTACTAAGCAGATCAAACCATTACGAATCACTATAATATGATAAAGTATGCGTATAAACACATATAACAACTATGAACATCAAAAGGTAAAAAAGTAATCAAAAGTAATCTACATATTATAAATATTAATTCATATTACATTTTTTAGATGAATCGATCAAAGTGCATTTTCTGAGAAAAACGTATCGCACTGACTTATTAGCATTTTATCGTCATTTTTTTGTTATATCTTATTGTTAGTTTAAAATACTTTATTAATATAAACTTTATTAATTTACTTTAGTAATTTAAATTCCATTTGATAAAAGATATACATTTTAATACATAATATATGACATAATATTGAAATAAGAAAATCATTATTATCTAATTATCTAATATCGAATAGAAACAGCAATATTGAAAATTATGATAAAATTCTTTGTCAAACATATATAGTTGCCATAGCTTTCAGGGAGATTTCAATTAAATGCATCGGAGCAAAATTACGCTATTGAGTCATGCTAATTTATGTATGAGTCTATATATATATATATATATATATATATATATATATATATATATATATTTAGCAACTCATCAAAAATGTAACATGTGAAAATCGCGTTAGATATTCAAGAGCGGCGTTTAATATCGACTCGACCTATAAAGATTAGTCGCGTAATAATTACGAGTAACGATATATTAATATAGAGACATTCGTGTTGCCTTGGGGCGACGACTGATCATTATCGGCAACGAACGTGATGATACGCACGAGAGAACGCATCAAAAGCGCAATCATGACCAGCGGCCAGCCTTCCGATATTACGTTGTATAATCCACCAAGAACGAGAGAGCCGCGAATATTCTCAGTGAAGTGCAATGCACCGAGAGTACGCCAAGTTGTTGCGTCATTTCGATAATTACTATACGATGCCTCGTCGTCCTTCGCGAATTGTAAAATTAACACACGATAGAGCCTTCGATGTTTTGTAATCAAGACTGGACAATAAGAAGGATGTGACGCATCGAGTGATTATCGTTGACCTTTAAACAGGATCTAAGAATTAACGGTAATTTATAGTCTTTCAATTGAAGAGTTTGGTGCGCGTGAAATAAATATTTTGTGTATTTTAAGAGAATTTTAAAAAAATTTAATTAACATCCTTAATTATAATTTAATAAGCTTAAGTTTTTTTCTTAAAAGAAAGAATTGAGTTGACACAATTTTGTGTGCATGTATACACAAGTGTGTGCGCGCGCATTGAACCTTTTAATTAATACAATAAATTAATATTCTTTTTTGCATAATATAGATTAACGAATGAAATTATTACGTCACACACGTATATTTGTTTTGGAAAGTAAAAGCACACAGGAGAGATTTCAGAGAGAGAAACGTTTCGAGTTAAACACTTTCTGTTTATGAATTAGATATCGTTGAATGACGCCTTCGAAGTCGGCGCCGCGATTCATTATCAATCATGTGATTACAGAGAGAATTGCAACGTGAGCAGAATCACGAAACCACACCTGTTATACCGCTATTAGATGATATCGTGATATTCGTCATGCATAACGTTTCGAATCACGCTGCGACTTTACACGATGAAATAGCATCTTCATTGCAGACGCCGCGGAGATTTGCATACATCGATATGATAAACGCAGCCAAGAATCATTTGTTAATGAACGATTATCGCTGCGCACGTGACGTTCATCGTGACGATCACAATTTATGTTCAGTTTTTACATCATTATTATTGTTATATGTCGAACATGAACATTAACATACGATGTTTTTTTCAATACAACGAGCTAAGCTTCCGGGTATCATCTTTACGCGAATCATGTCTGCAGTTTGGCGTCGACGAGACCACAAAGAAGAACGTAACATAATTAACTAAATTGTGTGTCATGTTGTCAACCGCAAAAAGCCTATCTAATAGGTTCCATTACGAACAAATTGCGAATAATAGTTTGCGGAAAAAATATCAATTGAATAAAGAACATTGCAATTCTTATTTTTAGTGCCACGAATTTTTGTATTAATTTTAGCAATATTATATTAGGCACAGAAAGAAGAATATTTCATCATATTTTTATATATGATTTTCCTTTCCTACAAAAGACAAAAAGTAAAATCGATATTCGCATATATCGAAGTTTATTGTTGTCGCTTTTCCGCGATGCTCATTGGCATCTCGATTCGCGTTGTGCGTTATATTCGTAGCATCGAGATACTGTCATCGCGAGAGTCAGCAGTTTGACAGTTTGTTCAAAATAAAATTAAATAAAATATTATGTGTTTTAAATATGTTATAATACTTTAAACTCGATTAATATTTTTGACAGTTATCAGCTGATTTCTGTTAAAAAATATTAATCGCGGATAAAGTATTATAACATATTATTTACAATATATTATTATTTTAATATTTTTAACATATTATTATTTTAAAATTTAATTAGCAAATTAACGCTTTATTAATATTTTTTGGCAGAAATCAGCTGATTAAAGCGTTAATTTGCTAATTAAATTTTAAAATAATAATATGTTAAAATATATAAAAATAGTAATATGTTGTAACTAATGTTATAATATACCTTATCCGCGATTAATATTTTTTGACAGAAAACAGCTGATAACTGTCAGAAATATTAATCGCGTTTAAAGTATTATAACATATTATTTTATTTTATTTTATTTTGAACAAACTGTTAAACTACTAATCCTCGCGATGAAAGCCTCTCGATGCTACGAATATAACGCACAATGCGAAATCGAAACAGTCAATCAACATCGCGGAAAAGATGCAACAATACTTGCGAGAATCGACTTAACATGCCTTTTTTAGAAAGATATGTTATAATATTTTAAATTCGACTAATATTTTTGACAATTATCAGCTGATTTTTGTCAAAAAATATTAATCGCGGATAAGATATTATAAGATATTATATAATTATAAAACATATATTAATATTTTCATACATATTATATGTATACATCCCCATTACCGCTATATAAATGTTATAAAACAAACATTTCTCACTCACCAATACGTGCAATAGCTGAGTTGTAGTACAGCACCCATTGATCTGAAAACAAAATATTCAAATTATGTTATGTGTGTGTCGAATATCTCATAATGCAGTTTAAAAAAATGTTTTATTTTGCATACCTCACAGTTGCCCCGATGTCGCCCGATGCCTCCCCGGGCCTCCTCCTCCTCTCTTGGTCCATGGTAGCACTCACGACATTCACGAAAACACGAATAATTACGATTGCCCGATACTTTACCACGGCACTCCCGACACGCGAAACTTTACACGGCACTCCCGACACGACGCGTGTATCGCACCTGTAACAAATAAAATACATACATATTAGGATAATCTTATTATTTCGCATTATAACATACACAATATAAATATGTAAACTAGAATTAACGATAAATATATCCACGGATCGCAACACATTCGCGCGCGCGACAACAGATTAAGTTGGGTTATGTTGGCAAGAGATTTTGAATCGAATTTTTCGCGAAATATGCGTTTCGAACAATTACGCCTACATATTAACGTTAACATTATAATATGCGATTGATAAATATTACAATACAAAGGTTAGAAATCGTTTCTAACGATTATGCTTACTAATTAATCACAGCGGGAACGCAGCTTGAACTGCCTGATACTCGCGGCGTTTCGGTAATGGCCGAGAACAACAAACATCGGCAACTTCATTCTAATAGCGCGCGCGATACCAGCATATACATGACTTAATATTAATAATGAATTAAAACTCGAAGGAGATTCGTTCGAAAAGATATAAGCTTTAGAAAGAAAAAATATTAATCAAGAATAAGGTATTATAACATATTATTTACATCATATTACTATTTTATAACTTTTACCATATTATTATTTTAAAATTTAATTAGCAAATTATAACATACACAATATAAATATAAATATGTAAGCTAGAATATTTAATTAGTAAATTTTCGCTTTATTAATATTTTTTGACAGAAATCAGCTGATTAAAGCGTTAATTTGCTAATTAATTTTTAAAATAATACTATGTTATAAAAATTAAAATAATAATATGTTTTAAATAATATGTTATAATACTTTACTCGATTAATATTTTTTGACAGTTATCAGCTGATTTCTGTCAAAAAATATTAATCAAGAATAAGATATTATAATATATTATTTACAACATATTACTATTTTAATTTTTTAACATATTATTATTTTAAAATTTAATTAGCAAATTAACGCTTTAATCAGCTAATTTCTGTGAAAAAATATCAATCGAGTTTAAACAAACTTTATATATATATATATTTTTTTTTAAATATTATTTCTTTTAACGTAAAACCGAAGAATAGCGCGCGCGTAGCTCGCGTTTGTGTTGTTCTAGTATGAATAAAATATATGTTAACAATATGTGCTTTTTGACACGCAATCTTTTGATAAAAATACGATAATTTTACATAGAATCGTAGATTATCGTTTCATAAGTATCACACGAGATTGCATGTAAGTACATATTTATCAGTAACACTCAACAATCACGTTTTACTAATAATAAATATCACGTGAGAATATTTTATCTAAACGAAAATTAAATATATATTCTTATCTGCCATTACAAAAGTATGCGTGAATGGATGCATTGATGCACATTAGTGCGTCTAATTCAATTATTTTGTCTTAAAGAGATAAAAAATATCGAGATAAAAAATACATTTTTATTGAAAAAATAATTAATTAAATTAAAAAATAAGTAATTGATTAAATTGTTGCTCCACACAATACTATTGAAAAAATAGAATCTTTTTGTCGTACTATATATAAAAACACATTTTTCATTTCTTAAAACAAGAATCGGTGAGTCACAAGATAAATTTTATCGCTTTTCTAACTTGCAGCAACAATCAATTAGATTCTAAAATAAACAGTGATGATTATAAGAACGTAACAACGATTATCGGCATATATTTCCGTGAATTTAATGATCAAGGTACTATCGTAAAATACGTATTGCACATGTTGCAATTGGCAATTTACAGACATAATATTTTTAGAAATATTACTTTTCTCAGAAGAAAAGGATGATCTTCACATGTGATGCGATTATAAATCTAAATGTATTTTATTCTTCCAGGTAAAACAACCAAATTATACTATTACAAAAAAAATTACTTTGTGTAGTGGTATAATAAATTATATTACCAATAAACATGATATCATTATCAATGATTTCATATAGGGTAAAGGTGCCTATTATGAGATAGGTTCCCAATATGAGATAGCGTCTTAGTAAGGACCCCGTGCATTTGAAATGTGTGGTGCTTGCGTCGCTTACTTCCTCGGATAAACAGGTCCAATTGTGTATCAATGTGCGCCGGCCAGCGACAGCGAACAGGCGAGGACACGCTGATTTGTCGCGAAAGCAAAATCACAAATTTTTCCGCACTAGATTCAAGGTACGTTAAATTTTATAAAATTTGTTTTGAATGTTGTAAAATATTAATAAATTCGTCGCTAATGTAGTCTATTTTATGATACTAGTGCACATTATAGTGTTTTATAAGTAAAACAAAATGTTTTTTGTTGAATCTCGGTCAAATGGTAAGTTCTTAATAAGAGATACCGAAGGTCTCGTAATATGAGATTATTTTTCTTTTCTAAGGATAGTTTTTTGTTTGATTTAAGGTATAAGTACCTACCTTCATATTTTTTGACATTTTTATACAAGAGTTTATAAATATAAGTCTAATAAATAATATAATTAAACCTATATTTTTAAATTTTATTATTGGTTCTGAAGATATAACATAAAGTAAAAGGTTTAAAATTAAGACTGGTAATAATAAAAATATTTATTTTTATCCATATGTCTTTTATTTTTGGTGTTAATAAAAATGAAACTAAGTTTACCTAATATGAGACAGTATCTCATATTAGGATCAGCTAGTATCTCTTATTAGGAGACATTTTGGTTTTGATACAAAAACTGACTTACTTTAAACAAACCTATGTATATTAAAATTCGAACGAGATATAACTTATTGAAGTAGGATTACTAAAACTACATGAAATGACGATTAAAAACAGTATATAAATACTTTCCTAATTGCATATATTTTGGAAATAATTAAGAAAATGTAAATGGTATCTCATAATAGGCACCTTTACCCTATCTATTTAAGAAAAAAAAAAAGAGAAAGAGAGAATGAAAGTGAGTGGAGATCTTTTCGATGTGTGACACAAGAATTGACACAATGATAAAGGTGACAATTCGTTGGTTTGTATCTAACGAGTTTTAGTAGCAGAAAACTAAAACGATAGCACGAGCCACGTGACGAGACGCCGTAATCTCGAGCACGTTTGTGCTCGATAAGACGACTCTTCACTCTTTCGTGTACCATTGCCTCGTAAATAACAAGAAGCTAAAGTCGTTCCGCTAAATAATTTTATTTTATTGACGCGTCGCATTGGTTCGTCGCATTGATTATCTCAATTAGATTAAAACAACTTGTTCATTCTACTTAGAATTTCGTTAGAATATCAGCTTCTCACTTGTTAGACTTTTGTAATACATTGACTTTTATAATGTATTAGAATGTCGAAGAAAAAAACACCTACACACCCATTTTTTCTTTTTTTTTCCTCTCTCTTCATATAAGGTACGGAAAAATAAAAAAAAAAGAAAGAAAACGGAAAATATTGAATAATTATTTGAATAATTATTTTAAGAATAAAGAAATTTTTTTATATGATTATATTATATAATCAAAAACTGATAACTAACGCCAGTATAATTATGAGTATAACATTAGTTAATACACATTATAGTAATATTAAAAAAAAGAAACATTAAAGAGAAAGAGCCAAAGCATATATTACTATACTATAAAAAAATTAAATACAAGCTTTTACATTAATTGGATCATTGCAAACACAAATGCGAATCGATCGTAAATAGTGATACGATAAAAATTACTTCTCTAAACTCTGATAAGCTACGATTATTTGCAATAGCAGTTGAGAACAGCTGTACGATTTCAGAGAATATGTACGTAAATATAGCGATAAATCTGAAGGAAACGGAAATGAGAATATATATATGCGGAAGCGCAGTATGATTTAAATCCACAGAAGCCAAGTGAATTAGACTAATGGCGCTAGTTTTATATTCTTCTCTCTTTTCCTCTCTCTCTTTCTGTCTCTTCGCTCTTCCGTATTATAATAAACTCGATAAAATCAATAAAAGCTACGCTAGCGTAAAACGAATTTCCTTCGGAAGAACGGAGATGATGTAATATACGAAAAATTGCTCATTGCACATAACTTAGCGAACATTGCGTTAAAATGCCATTACAGATGTACCAACTATTGGCGGTGTAAGAAAAAATTCTTGGCACGCGCGCGCTTCGTGCTGTAGCTAATGTTCGTTGCAACGGTAACCGGATTTTCGGTTGTAAAGAATCCATTTCGTACTCGCCCCACGGATCCGGAACAACCGTGTAATCCGGACGTACAATCGGCGCAAGCAATTATCACCCATTCAATCCATCTCCGTACATATATTTTCTCAGCAATTAGAATGAGTAAATTTACAGAAGCTTTATAACCGAAGCGAAGCTCAATGAACGATCCGACCGACATTTCAAACTCGATCATTCTTTCTATCCTTTCTTCTCTCTTTTTTTCTATTTATTTTATATTCTTTAATACTACACTTCAAATTTGTCTGATTCTATCGTATGCACTGTACGTTTGAATTCTATCTCCTATAGTGGTATTAAAAATATAAAAAAAGAAAAAATTTAACGAAGATATCTTACAATTAGATTTGTTCACATTTATTCCATCTCCCCTATCTTTCTTTCTCTCTTTTCTATCTACGAAATCCGGCTATACTTTGAGACTTGAAACTACGGTTTATTTCATCAATTAATACCCATAGCTCTGGCAATAAATCCCACAATTTAAATGGTTTCATTGTAAAATGATAACGAATAGATTAAATTTGTGTAAACCGACCGAGTATTTACCGAATGGTTCTCGCGCTTTCGCACAGCCGGGTTGTAACACATTCATAAAAGTCCGTTGTAATTTATATTCTGATGTTGATAGCAATAATTCAGATAAACGATACATCCAATAGATGAATAAGTGCTACTTTGTGCTACAACAACGTTAACGCTATATAATATTACCTTGCTTCAAAATATAAAAATTAACGTGCTAATTAACGTGACAGCTCTGTGAAATTTCACCGAGAACAATAGCAACTAAAGAAAGTATGAAATCTATCCGGCATTCGTAATTAATTTTTTGAAAATTTTGTCTCTGTACGCTAGAATTGCTGCAAAATGAATTATGTCAAGATTTATTGCCGGCGTTTTCTTACAAGTAAACAAGCGTTTGGTTTTGCTGACAGTTCAAAATACATCTGGTCTGTGACAACAGTACGTTAAGCTGAGACTTGCCTTGAGTCCCAACACTTGCGTGATAAGTTGATGGAAAATTTGATGTCATTTGGAGTATTCATGATCACTGTTAAATTAAACTCGGTCAAGGTCATACATATTTGAGTTTGGAAATGTTAAATACTATATTATCGTGACATTTAAATTCTTAAATACAAGACTTAAAGGTGAATGTTAAATCTAAGATAGAGTTGGCCAATGATAAATCATCAAATGAGTTTATCAAAATCGACAAACAAAAAGGTCAGAAGTTTATCAAAGCTACGAAAAACCAACAAAATAAAGTGTAATGTAAAATATGTGTACTTAAAAATTATTTTGCCTCATTTTTTCGACAAATTTCTTTTTTTCATCTTCATCGATATTTTTCTTTAAATCACATATAAAGTACATATTTTAATATCAAGATTTTTTCTCTCTCTCTTTCTCTTTCTTTTTCTCCTTTCCTTTTTCGTTAAAAAACTTATATCGCTCGCTCTATTAGACAATATAAAGCGATAATTAAAATGATCTATTTTTCTTTACGCGACGTGATCATGAATGACATATATGAAAGCATATAAAGAGAGCAAAAGAATTTAAGTTTTATCATCAAAGCATTATGAACAACTGAAAGGCATTCCATGTTTTTGCATAGCATAACTTGATTTATAACATACGTGATTTATTATACTTTCCGTCGCGATGTGACGAGAAAATCATATTCTATCGTTGAACAATATAAAATCTGTAAGTATATGTAGTAAGTATATGTGCATATTGCACATTCGACGATGTTATTATGCAGCATTGATGCATCGTTCCTACGCGCATTTGCGAATAAATAATACGCGGAAAAAATAATATTTTACCGGCGCCAATACATGCCCTAACGTGTTTTATCGTTTGTCCTATCGATGGAATATTAAGTGGCAACGTAAATTTTATGTGAGAATCTTATTTCTTTTCGTAATTTATATGAAAGATGTCAAACGAGTTCCTTGTATGAGTCATAAAATAATTACAACGCCGGAAGCTATTCCACTTATGTTAGTTTCGACATTACGACATAACATTAACATAGATAAAGTCGAGTTTATTATTTTAAACCATTGATTTGTTGTCGACAATGTTGAAAAGGCTAACGTCATTAACACTCATTTATGTGTACGTAAAGCGCTTAATTTTAAAATCTCACATAAAAATCAATAAAAATTAAAATCTCATATATTAAAAGAATTAGTCAGTATCAATAATTGTTAAAAAATAATTATTAAATATTTTTTATAGTATTAAGGTTAAACGCACCGCGTTAAGTAACGTCGCTATTCGGAATAATAATCCAAGTTGCATCTCTCATGAACTGTGATCTGAAAGTCGTGAAATAATGGTACATCCCCGGAACTCGTTTCGCTCGAGTTGGCCATAATCTCGTCGGGTGCACCGTTTACAGAACATTTAGCTGCGATTTTCGCACTTGACTAACTTGCGATTCCTCCCTCGTGCACACGTGCTTTCGTACATTGGCGAGACACAAACATTTTTACTGTTTTTTTACTGCACGCCAAATGCGCCCTGTCGTTTTCATATCGATGACAACGATAAATGTCAAAAATAATTTTCGATTCCGTAAGAAACGCGAAAATTCAAAAGAAAAAAAAAGGGAATGAATGCCACAAAACCGGAAGTCAACGCGAGAAAGGAGATCAGACACGAAATGAAAATAGACGTCGGGTAAGAGCAGCAAAAGCGAGGTCTGCCAAGAGCGCGGACAAATATATGGAAGGAACTGTCACATTCCCGGAGAAAACCAGAGAGGGAAAACGAGCTAAAAGCGAAATGGGAAATGGAACCGGAGTAGAAGGGAAGCGAACGGTGAAGAAGAGAGCTTGAGAGAAAGAGAGAGTGAGAGGAGGAAGAATCGCATACCATTGTCTCCAAGTGCGATACAATGGATTCTCGGTTGTGTTAGCTCTACCAAGGCTGGTACCTCATTGGCCACTCGCGTTAACGCGTACACCATCCGGCCGAGTCCTCGTTGTCGTTTTGCACACCAAACGCATATCGCGTAAATGTGCATTGTGTACCCAGCATTGTTCCATGTTGAGCGGACCATGGCATTGCACGGGATAAGAAACGAGGTTGAATGGTGGAAAATGGAAAGTGGTATGGACGACTCCGCGGAGGAGTTATACTACGAAGGAGTGCCGAGCACAATTCGCTGCTTTCGCCGTCTTAATTTTGCGAATCTTTGTGGTAGCTCGAGAATGAGGGAAGAGCATTGTTCGTCGGGCAAGTTAAAGACGGTGGGACCATAAGACTTAATTGTGATTTCCATTTCCTAAGGATTTACATATAACACATCCATTTACGATTAGAATAACGGATAATTGCAAATCTATGGTACAAAAATAACTATCTGCCTAATAAATTAATTAATTAAACAATTATTTATAAAAATAAACATTTTACGATGGAGGAAAAACAAGTTCTTTTTGAGGTCAAGCTAACTGCTCAACCGTTTTAGTGTTAAGAGACCCAAGGTTTCAGAAATGATTAGATAGCGATGATGTACACGTTCACAGATCTGCAATGTAATTGCGTAATTGCTAACGTCTGAAGGAAATCGTAGCACCAGTGATTAAGCATTATAAAGTCCTTATGCATTATCTATATAAGAAGCTAATTAACATTTTTTTTTGTAAACAGTTTTATCACAATGTCGGGGAAATACCGCAGAATATTACCGTAGCGAATAAAAAGTATTACATATATCTCGTTTCTCTGCTGTCTGTATAGCACGTACCAGAAAGAATGTAGATTCGTCATGAAAAGCACTTACTATGTACAATCCAATTATGCTTTAAAAGAGTATCTTTTGTTCAAAGAAATTTTCAGATTAACCATTCTTCATAAAAATTATGAGATTTTATGGTTCCTCTGTAATAAGAGTTGAATCGATGTAATAAAAAGTTTAAAGCATATTAAAATAACCGTGCTTATAAACGATTATCTTAAAACTTTTCTTGTGAGATATATAATCGCAATTTTAAAAAACCTTTATCCTTTTTAAAAGTTTACGAATTACATGTTAGCATACCTATACAAATTGTTTACAATAATGAGTTTACAATAATGAATTTTATAAATTTTATTATAAATTATATATATATAAATTGAATAAATATCAATTTTTTCCTTTGCATCATTTGTATGTTTGTATCATTCGTATATCATTTCACAATATTTCATCGAACGAGAATAACAAATTCTCTTTCTTTCTCCAATTGACAAATGTGCCAACAGATATTTTGATATCTTTTTTTTAAAACCTTCGTATCACAATATAATAGTGTCATGATGTTATTATACACATACACATACATATACATATATATAAAATATATGTGTATAATAATATCGCATTATTTTTCCACTCGTATTTTAAAATGCGAAATTGTCCGAAACATTAATTTCATTCAGCTATTCAGTAAAAACGTACAATGACAAAATGCAAATTGTAAATAAGCTTCAACGCAATTAATTCAAATTGCATCAATAATTAAGTTTCGTAAAAAGGTTATGTAATTACTTATGTAAAAATTTCTTTCTCTCCGGTACACACAAAACAAGTCCAAAATATGTACAATAGAATCGTTTTACTAATTTAAATACATACTTGTTAAAATATTTTTTCGCAAATTAAGTTCATGTTGTGTGCAAACAATAGCTTTAATGGTTTTAATAGCTTTTGCGAAGCGTGAATGTACAGAGTGTATATTTTTTTAGAGATAAATATGTCTATGAAAAGATGCGAGAATTGACGTAAACTGTCATGTAAATTATATTAAAATTCGTAAACATCATTAGCAGCCTGTTACATAAATTCGTTCGACAATAGATCACTTATAAACAATTACGCTCTCTAGAGAATCAGATGACGTCCTCTCTCACGAGAGACTCAGGCGGGATATAAATTCAATGAAAGAAGCTGCTGGCACGACGCCGATAAACAATAGCGGCAGAAGATAAGACCACGTTCTTCCGGACTCCCACTCCTTTCGTCAACTTCACCATCCCACCAATGCTATTCCTTCGTATGTCTCTTTTCCGTGTGGAGCGATATCGTCACTCTTTCCTGCCAGGTCGTTAGCATAATAGCGTCAAGTACTTCACTTCGTTGGTAGTCAATACGTGCCGTCGCTCCGATCGCGTCACATTGATCGTATTTGAGTCATATTAGTGTCTCTCGTGAAATTGCGTAACGAGACTTAATACCATCGCACACACGGCCGCGAATATAAGGGTACGTTAGAGACGAGCGCCTCTTATTTTACCTCTCACCGAAACTTATCGTGGATATACATTCCACCTCCGTAGTGGAAGCGAGCATCTCTCTTCGTGGCACTTGTTCTTTCCAACTGGAACCGATCGGACAAGAAAGTCAGACAAGAATCGCGTTTAAAGGTAACATCGTCCGCGCGCGCCGACACTTCTCAATAGAAACAATCGTCGCGGTGGTGGTACTCGACAAGCACTCGAGAGTCTCTCAAAAGCCACTTCTCGCCCCTAGTAATCGAGAATCTCGTCTCGTATATCGAGCGACACGCTCTCCCGATACGAATCGCCGTTTAAACTCAGAGCAACCCTCGTAATCTCGGTACACAGACAAACCTCGATCACGGAAGGACGTTACAAAACGGCCGTGTGGATACGGAATGACGGCCCACGTCACATCGATGGTGGTGGATTATCTGGTTTTCATCGGGTTCATCGTGATTTCCTTCGTGATACCGCTATGGGGCAACTTCAGGACGAAGAAAAAGGAGACCAAGGCGAATTATGTGTTCGCCACCGGCAGCGTGTCGATGGGCGCGATGATGCTGTCAATCGCGCGGGGGACTCTTGGCGTCCGATCCTTCCTGGGTTATCCCTCGGAACTGTATTATCGAGGTAGCGCCATGTGGGAGACCCTGTATGGGATGTTGCTCGCCTACCCCATCGTCTGCTATATCTTTGTGCCTGTTTACTACAGTCTCGGTATCACGTCGGTCTACCAATATCTGGACATGAGGTAATTTCACGGTTCTTGTTTCTTCTCGAAAACATGACATGCGATATATCATTTCTCGAACTTTGTATGACAATAACTCGTTGCTTATACACGAATTATATATCAACATGACATGCAAAATAAACTGTGTGACAACCGGACCAAGTCGATAAATAATATACGAAATCAATTTAAAATGCTATATTGATATTCCGTCAATAACAATCGCGATAGATCAATCTTAAAGTTAAAAATCCAAAGAAAAAGAGAAAAAAATTATGAAAGTTTTTAATTAGCATATAGCGGTCAAGAATTTTAAATAAATAGATAAATTTATTTTAAATGAACACATTGCATCGTATATGTAGATGTGTTTACTCATCACGTGTAGCGGCAAAAAATAATGATATCATAGGATACGAAAACATAACAGAATTCTAAGAAAAAGAAAAAGTTGTTCCTATATGTGTTATAATGTGATTAGTACTTGGTAACGAACTTTGGATTTTAACAATTTTAGCTATGACGTAGAGAGAGAGTGAATCCTCATACATAACGGTCCGGTTAGCACGAAGGTAATTCTCCGAATCTTTCATCTTTTTAGTTTCTCTTAATTATGTAAATTTCTCAGGTTCAAGTCGAAACTAGTCAGATGTCTGGCGAGCTTCTCGTACATCATACGGAGCCTCTTAAATTTGGCAGTCACTGTGTTTACTCCTTGCGTCGCATTGAAAGCAGTAATAGGGCTTCCATATTGGGCCAGTATCGTAGGAATAACAAGTATTTCTGTGGCTTTCACAATCATGGTAAGAGCAATACGTGTATTATATTATATATCCGTTCGTTTCATAAATGTCAATATTACTCTCATTAAATAAATATTGAATACGAAATAATGCAAGTTGTTGAATATTTCGTTTAGAATCAAGTAATGAGCGCTTTTCATGCAAACTATATAGATTAAAATTACGAAGAATTCTCGATGCAATGCAATGCGCACAAAATATTTATGCGAAAATATTTTTTATATTCATCCATTATAATAACAAATAATTTCGTTTTTTAAGGCGTTAATTCGTCTAATTTACTATAGTAATGAGTTAATTTCATTAAGTGTAATTTTGTTAAGTAAAAATTTTCCTATTTGTAGCATACAATGGCATAAAAGCAAGAGAGAGAGAGAGAGAGAGAGAGAGAGAGAGAGAGAGAAAGATTTGTTCAAAATTAAAATTATATCAGTTTCAATCTCTGCGAAAAAATAACTTATAACGATTCGTAGAAGAGCAGTAGAATATTTTTGGAAAACCTGATATTTCAGGTTAAAAGTTAAAATTATAATTTAATTTTGGTAAATGTGTGAAATTACATTCCATTGGCAAATTACTTACTATATTTGTTCTATAGAAAATTGAATCAATTAAGCATGCAAATAGGACGTATTGAACGGCGAATAATGACGACAAACATGAAAAATAAGAAAAAAATAAGAAAAATAACTCTTAAATAATAAATATAACTCTTAAGCCTTTGAAATAATAAAGATATTTAAACATGTCTTTTTACAGAACAAATCATACAAAGCGTTAAAATTACTTTATCCAATAATTTTATCGATTATAAATTACTTAATCGATTACTCATCAATATCGTCTTATTTTATGATTCACGAGTATATACTGATATTTATATACGTTTATTTCTTTAGGGAGGTCTAAGAGCTGCCATTTTATCGGATGTTATACAAGGCTTGACGATGATCGGTGTATCCGTAGTAATCATCATACAGGGAACTATTTCCGTCCACGGGCCAGCTAATGTCTTAAATGTGACTGTCGAACGCGGGCGTTTGAATTTTTTTAAGTATGTCTACTGATAATAATTTGTCAAACACGCGTATATAATTTTCATTTCAATATAAATTTACCGATAATCATATGCGGAATTCTTGTTGCGCATTTTCGCATCTCATTTTTGAACTTTAGAATTATCAATTACGGTGAAAATATACAATTCCAACCAACTGTCAGTAAATTGAATAATGTTAAAATGTGATTTTATATTAAAATTCTTCACTACGCATTTCACAATCTAAAATTATTAAATTCCACAGCAGCGCAAAATTATTTCACGTGCTGTGCATTTTCTGCATCCTTGAAAAATTTTGTAGAGATAATAAAATGATCGCTCATTTTTTTAGATTACAAAATAATTTAGAGGTAATTTAATATTCCTAGATCTTACGATATATAAAAATGCGACACTCGTTTGATAATTCATTCATCTTTTTTTTTCAGCTTTGATATGGATCCTACTCTTCGAGTGACGACAGTATCAGCGACACTAGGTCAGCTCTTTATGAGTTTATCCATTTTCGGATGTCAACAGAATTTTGTCCAGAGGTATTGCAGTATGTCCAGCCAAAGAAAAGTTGTTCAGTAAGTAAACTTTTTATCTGAGCACACACACACAGAATTTCAAACAATTCCCCTAACCGTTCGTCTGTCGTGCAACGGCAAACGACTTGTATGAGACATTATGCATAACTCGAACGATCTAAAGGATAATGTGATTTATGCAAAGTGTTTCGTGAATTATCACTTTATACGTGCAAGATGTAAATGAAAATTACGAACACGAACGCGTACACGTAGTGCGTAAAGTAGTCAATAAAGGAAAAGTAGGGTCAATAATGATCCGTAATTGTACAAAATTGTACTTTAAAAATTGAGTCGTAAAGAATTTGATATAGTTGATAATACTAAATGGAAATTTTATATAAAAATTGGTACAAATTTCTATCATCCAACTGACAAAATTTCTATAGAGATATTACGATAAGTATTTCCCTATAAAATATACCTTATTTTATAATTAAACGCATGCCTATCCGATTATTATAGATAAACCATGAATCGCGCGTCGATAATGTTAATGCATTATGCATTTCTCTTAAATTATGCATTTCTTGATATCTAATAAAACAACGTGAGATTATTTGACAATTTTAAGTTTAAATTTTGCAAGAAAGAGTATATCAATACAAATATACAAATATATAATATGTATAACATTTTTCAAATATAAGATATAAGATATTCTATTTCTTCACAATCTTTTACAACAATAATAGTCTTTAATTAATTCCGAATTAATTTTTACACTAATTAATTTTTACTCGATCACATCAAAATTCTACAGAAAAAGTGTGTCCGGATATATATTTGCATACACAGTTTTCATTCTTTTGAAAAATAAGATTTTGTCTTAAGATCTGCACATGTATGTCAATTATAATTCGCTGATATTGTACACACATGTATTTACTCGTGACTTGTTGAAATTCTATCTGCAGTCGTGGGTTTGAGTTTGACTAATGATTCATAAATGAGAATCACGTGAATTATGATTCACATTAAATCATGTAAATAATTCTTATCTTAACGTAAAGATTTACAGATTAAAATGACGTTAACGAGAAAAAAAGCAAAAGTATAAGAGGAATAATCATGGAATGAATTTAGAATTTAGAATTATAAAAAACACATATTTTGTGACTAAAAAATTGTAGGAAATATATTACAATAAATACTAGTGTTGTACACATCTTACAGCCAATCTTTTTCTATATATTTTGGAAAATTTTTTGTAAAATTTTCATAAATCAATTTTCATTAATTAACTTTCCATTAACTTAATGACAATTGAATAAATGTAACCTATCATACACATGCTTTAGTCATTTTTGAAATTATAAAATTATAATATGAATGCATCATTTTAATAGCTATTTAAATAGCTATTTTAATAATTATTATTACTGTACTTGGTATTTTCTCGGTCTTAATGTACTTTCCACGTACCATATAATTTCAACACATTAAATTATCCTCTTGTGATATCAGAAAAATGAAGTATTAAAAATCAGAACAAATATAATATAATTACAAATATTATAGAAAACAGAAATTAGAGAGTAGCAAATCTAATTGATTTAATAAAGCGTGATTCTTGAAAATCTTTAGGAAAAGCTATATTAAGAAATATCAATTTTTTTGCCAAAAGATTTAAAAGCATGTTTCTTTGTGAAATGTCTTATCGCTTGAATGAGATACGCGAGCACATCTTCCATCGCAAAATTAAATTTAGAAATTTTCGCTCTTGTGTAAGTTATATTTAGTTTTAAAAAAAAACACCTATTTTATATTGACGAAACAATTTCATTTGTAATTTTTTACTATTTGAAATATTTATTCTCTCTGCAACGTATAAATGTCGTTTGCACAATTGAGGAGCACATATACATACGCATATGGAATTGTAACCGTGACGAAATTTTACGAAATATTGACACACATTGCAATTGTCATATATATGTAACAGTCAACGAAAAACCGAGCATTTTTCAGTCAGTTGTCCGGCGGTAATCAAAATCGTATAAAAACGCTCACATGTGTGCGACCACAAATTTATTGCGTTACCAAGTTGAAACATCACGTAGAACATACGCATCACGTTGGTTCGTAAAATTTTACTGCTCGCAAATGTATCGTCGGAGAAATTCAAGTAGATACTTTCGTAAGAAAAATAAAGTTACACATCTGACCTAGAGATATGCTCATGAAATAAAGTTACACATCTGACCTAGAGATATGCTCTCAGGATCTCAGCAGAAATGTATCGTTAGAATTTCTGTCAAAATTTCTTCATTGCTCGCAAATTCTTCTGTTACCGCGTATTATACTATAATATAATAAACTCCGAAATATAGTTTATAAAATTGTTCATATAAAAATAATCTTCATATACATATATGATAAATGCATAAAAATAATATAAATTTTCACTTCCATTTTTTGTATTAAATAATCTATCAAATACTGTAAATTCAATTTTAATACGTGATGACAGACTAATGATTTTACGAAAACGATTTCTCGCGACAAAAAGTTTTCGGAAGTGGTTCGGATCGAGCCGATTTAGCAAATTGTACCACATAATCAATGAAAGCCCCGTAGGGAGCCGAATGGCGCCGCGCCAAACTTTTAGTATAGTAGTCCTCGTCGTTCAGTAAGGTTTACAATATCAATTCAAACAAAGAGACAATGATATATGTTTCTAGAATGAGTTTGCGTCCCTACATGCACTCATATTGTTTGACATGACTGACAATGAGTAAATGTCTTGCAAAGAATGAGGAGAAAAGTAAAGTTATTCAAAATAATGAAAAATTAAAGCCGCTTAAAACATCTTACATTTCTTATTGTAATCTGTGTGCAAGATATACCTAGAGACATCACAAAATTATAATAAACGACTTCGTCGTTCTGGCTAATTAAAAATTTATGCTTTCACGAGGTTTATTCACACTAATATATATTAATGTCACGCATTTAACGTAAGCGGTTATACTCCATATTTTTTCAAATTTTCGCGACGAACGTTTAAATTAACATCGAGATGAATTAAAATAGTTTTTTTTATTTGTTCTGTTTGTGCATTAATGCGAATTATAGATATGTACGAAGATTCAAAAAGCTGTTTATTTCTTAGAACGTTTCTTCTTTTTTTTATGATATTTAAATATATTAAATATATTATATTTATATTATATATTTAATATATTTATAAATATATAAATATTTAAATATATTAAATATTTTTATCTTTTGTTTTTATTTCATATTTCTTTACTATCTTTTGTACTTTTCTTTTTAGTGTTCAACTTTTTTATATTCTTAAGTTGCAATGGCATTCCCTTCATTATCTTGAGAAAGTTTAAAAAATAATTAGAAAAATAAATATATAATTGTTATCTGTATATTGTCAAAGTTGTTTCCAAAATTATTTTCTTTTTTATCTTTCCTTATGTAATATACATCTTTCCCATGTACATACAAGAAATTGATGTTAAATTTTGTGTAGAATATGAAAGAGAGAGAGAGAGAAAACTTATTTAAAAAATAAAAAATCTTTCTTGCAAAATAAATGTACAAGCAAATAATAATTATATGTATAACATTGATTCTTTGAAAGAATTGTGTCATATATTTACGTAATTATAAAACATTTTCGTATTTATTACTCCCCGGATTTAACACTGTTATATAAATTTTTCTTAAATCGTTATATAAGGTTAATATTTCAAGTGATTTCCAATTTTTTCGTAATGAAAAAATATTTTTGTTTTCAGGACAATGATGGCCAACATGCCTATAATATTAATCTTGTTCTCGCTATCCTGGATCGTCGGAATGGTTATCTTCGCTAATTATGCCGACTGCGATCCACTCTCTCTGGGATATATAAATAAGATCGACGAAATCGTGCCGTTTTACGTTGAAGATAAATTCCTTAATCTACCCGGTATGCTCGGCCTGGTGATGGCAACTCTATTTAACAGCGCCTTGACTTTGGCGGTATCGAATCTTAATTCTCTCGCGACGGTGACATTCGAGGATTTTCTGAGCCACATACCGGCATTGAAAGATCTTAAGGATACGCAGCAGCTCAGCGCGATCAAAATCATCGGTGTTATTTATGGTCTGTTAATAATCGGTATTAGTTTCCTAGTAGCCATGCTATCAGGCGTAATAGAATCGTCTATGCTGATGACGTCGGCGACGTCCGGACCTCTTCTTGGCGTATTTCTCCTCGCCATGTTGGTACCTTGCGCCAATTGGAAAGGTGCCGCCGCTGGTATAATCTTCAGCCACATAACGACGTTGTGGATCACCTTCGGTCATCTCAATCTGGGTATCGTAAAGGAGATGCTGCCATTGTCGACGGAGAACTGCCACAACGAAACGTTCTCGTCGTGGATAACACAACCAATTAGTTTAGATTATTCCACACCAAACGTCTCCAGATGGACAAACATTCGTGAGAATATCACGCTGGCATCCGTCAACGAATCTGATAATTCGTCCAATCCTCTAAATGTTCTTTACAGGATCACGTACATGTATTACGCTCTTATCGGCAGCATATCGACAGTCGTCATCGGTATCCTCGTGAGCTTGATTACGGCCGATGCCGAATCAGACAAGTACGAGGAGCATTTGCTGCATCCTATGGCGCGGAAAATAGCGAGTCTATTTCCCGGGAAACAAAGACTTTATGCCACTAGCACCCGACTCGGGAATAAAAACGATGCCACGAACGCCACTGTTTCCTCAGTGGCATCCATCGCCGGCAGTACCGAGAAAGGAATGGAGAGAATCCCTTCCCTTCAAGGATTTGTGGATGACAAAGGCAAGTTGCAGCTAGACAACAACTACGTGGAAAAACTCAACGCGCTGAAGACTGTTTCTATCGACGTGACCAATGAGATTGGCAAACACACCAGATTATGATTCGATCCTAGTCGAGATGTTCCTCGTGTATTACTCGCAACAATATCGTCGAAAATTTTGACATATTTCAAGAATGACGGCATACCGTGATAAACTCTATGAACGAGAGAAATTGCATGTGTTAGTACCAAATTTTATTATTCCAACATAGTATATATTAGTGGTGGATTTGTGATACGTGCGCGTAGAACGTAATTACACGTAAGCAAAGTTTTCTTCCATTACAGCAGCTCGAGCTGCACTCACATTCAGCTCAAAATATCGCTCAAATGAAGGCAATTCAGAGGTGCAATTCGCTAGGAAAACTTCTAACTTGCCTGTGCCAATTAAAGTTAACTACGATACATGAGTGTGACGCGTATTTTGTAAACTGTATTTAGACATGAACGTGATTTACTGGCAAAAGATTGTCAAACACGCATATATTGAATAGAATTCGCCAACGAATGAATTCTCTACATCAAAGCGAAGAGAATTCGGAAGGAGAAAACGGTCGCAAAATCACGTTTAGTTAAGAATAATCGCAAATTAGTTCTATAACGACGTAAAATTAATGGTTTAGTTATCAATCGACAAGGCGAATCTTTTCGTCTGTATAGCTATGCGATATTTCAATCAAATAGGCGAAACATGTATCCTCATTATACTCCAATAAGAAGAATCAATTTTTTAATCTCTATTTACATTCCTAATTAATCTTAAGATATGTCTTTAAGGATATATCTTAAGAATAAAGATATAGATGTGCAAGATGCTCAAAAATACATGATATAATCTAAAAAAAGTTTTATAAGAAATATATATAAAATATATAAAAAAATTATTATTAAAAATATATTTAAAAAATAATAATTATAGAATAATATTAAAAATTCGAAATTATAGAATAATATTAAAAAATATGTTCTCGTGCGTATATTGTGTGATTCACTTTCGTATAGAATCATTCGATTTCTTCAATTAATATGTATTATTATTGTGTTTTGAAATGCTTAATATGTATACATGTGTACATATGTGTATATATATATATATATATATATATACATATATTGTGTGTGTGTGTGTGTGTGTGCGTGTGTGCGTGCGTGTATATATAATATACGTAATTGTTAGTATAGTAAATTGTACTCAATTACTGGAATTCGATGCTATGCAATATACATATATATTTTTTCGTATATATATATATATATATATTTTTTGTGGCTTTGATGAAATAATGATCAAAATATGTAAGAGTTCTTCTAGCAAAATATAGTATTTAAATCTTAAACGGATTTCTCGAATTTTACGCAATAATGTGTAAATAGTATTATATTTTAACACAAAAGATATATATCGAATACATATTATATATCGCGTTTTTTCGATCCTGTATATGTATTATACGTGTGCATTTTATTTTTAAATCATGTCGCGCATCAACTTTAATATTAAAATTTATTTTTATACTTTAGAAAATGTAAATTATTTTATAAATAAAAAATGTCTTAAAATATATATATACGTAATGAAGATAAAAATGTCAATCCAGCGACTGTGATCGTGATTTTATTTGTATCACATTGTGCGCTTATTATATTTATTGCTTCAATAATAAGTCATTATTTTTTATCTGTCTCGTAATTACTTGTCCTTTATACAATCTCTTCCTCATATAAATACTAATAAGTATTTTGGACATGATATACTTCCAATACTATATAAATTTACTTTGAATAAACGATAAATTTTAATCAGTAAATATTTAAAAGTGTTAACCTTATAGAATAAGATAATTTAATAGCGCTTTTGAAATGACTGTTAGCTATATATCTACGCAGTTTTATTTTCTATATTTATATCTTTCGATCATTTTCAATGTTTTTTCTATGTATATATTTTTTAGAAATTACTTTTATTATTATATATTTTTCATTTATTCTATATTTTATTTAAATATAATTTTTAGTTTCTTGTATTAATTTATTAATTTATTGTTATCATGTATCTCTTAAATTGTTTATATAAAGATAATTATTTAAAATTTATTTAGTATTATCCATAAATATAGTATAAATAAATCATGTATTTTTGTATAACGTAGTCTAAAGAATAGATAAGATATAATTATATACAATTCATCTCTCTCTGAAAAAGTGGAAAAAAGTGGAAGTAGCTAGACACAGGAAGCGCGCACATATATATAAAATGCAAACACATGCGCACACGCAAATAAGCGCAAAGAAGAGAGAAAATATTATTAGATATATTTCATTTTTTATTTATATTAAAATATTGCGGACATAGAAAATGCCGGGTTTATTTATACTATGCTTATAGTAATATTTATATATTAGGCAAATAGATATAAAACTAATAAAAATATTTAATTTTATCTTGAACAAATATATACTGAGACTATTGATGTTCAGTTCGCGTATGTCCACGTATCTTATTGTCAGAGATCACTCGATTTTTCCATTGTCCAATATCAAATATGCGATATCTAAACTGCAGATGTTGTTTTAAATGACGCCTACTCGCGAAATATAATCTACTCAGCACAAATAAGTATCATCTGTCTCATTCGATTATAATCTAATTAAATAATTATATAAATATGAGTAACCGTTGTTTTTCTTTTATTGTTGCTCCATTATTGTTATATATAAATACTAGTAAGTGTGTCTTGAACATAATATACCTACTTCCAATACTATATATAAATTTACTTTGAATAAACAAATTTTAATCAGTAAATATTTAAAAGTGTTAACCTTAGAATAGATAATTTAATCGCACAATATATAAACTGATCGTTGTGTTTGTGTGTATAACAAAAATTAGACGAATATAATAAATATTAAGAAAGAAAACGCTATAGAGATATATGTGTAGTCTACACATTTGATCATCGACCATCGACCATTGACCATCGACGCTATTTCTCTCTTCGGAACTGGAAATTCAAGGCCTCTGGGTTCGAGGTGCAGACTGCACAAACACTGGCAACGTTGCAGTGATTTAACGGTAGTAGTATCACTAGTGTACAGTGTACACCCTACTCTGACAAAATGACTCTGTAGTAGTGAAGTAGCAGAGCAAGGTCGGTTATATTTGAGAAAACACCGGCCGCTCTTTAGTACTACGCGCCTTCCCGAGCTAGCCACTCGCAAATCTCTTTGCACAAGAAATGATAATATCGTTGGCACGTAAAGCGATAACAGTACGAATTTCCGCTCTTATCTATACCTTTCTCTCTTTTTTTCTATTTATTTTTTTTCTCTCTCTCTTTCTTTCTTCATTAATTTTCATTTTTTCTTTTTTTTTAATTTCTCAATTATTTCCGCTGCTGTTACAGTAAACATCACCGGCTTTCAGGTTTGAAGCGTGCCGCGAGTACGGTTTCGATCCTGCGCTCTTCGCTTTTTCGAGGCGTTCGATCAAGCTACGAGAGCACTTCCATTTTGACAGTACGTCAGCAAGATCGCGTGGAACACGCGGAACAACTGCGTGCCTATTTCTGTTGGCTATACGGAAGACGTACTGTTCTCGTGTTAGGACGAGCGTGCAGAAGATAATACGTGTCTGTGCGGTATTTTACACGTGAAGTTCTCTTACGAATACAACGTGAGTGCAACGCATCATGGCGATGGAATTAAGGTAAATGCGCGGAGAATCCGCACACACGTGCTCCGATGTGTGCGGTAAACACTCTTCACAAAACGTTCCTCTCTTTTGTGCATTTTACCATAATCATTCATGAGGACCAGAACATCCACGTAGATGATTCGGATTCAATCATCTCAACCGTCCAAATCTTTTTCAATTAGTTTACACCGAACACTTGATATCAACTATTATATCCGTATTAAATCGTTTGATATTGGCACTATAAATGCCCGTGTATTAGAATGGTACTCGAGAACAGCGTCTATCAAACCAAGCTGATACCCGTATCAAGAGTTTCTACGGTGTAAACTAACAATAAGTCATATAATGATAACATAATAGGCAAAAATAGATGCATTATTTTATCACGCGTTCTCTGCAAGCTTGCACAATATGTACTTAATCAGAAGCATGTATTCTAATTTTGAGTATGTTTAACAAATCTCAATAGAAAAAAAATTAATGTATCTAACAAATGTCTATGTACAAACATTTTTAAAATATAATTTTAGTGGTAGAAAAATATAAAATTATAGATTCAAAATTTTTACATGTCTTTCTCCTCATTCCCCCCTTCAAAAAAAAAAGAAATCAAAGTTATACATCTCGGTGCTTTCGGTTTAGTTTGAAACCGTGAATAACCAATTTCATTTTTTGGTTTGTAATATTTATAAGTTGTCGTACATACTGAATAATATTTAAATATTAAAATGTTAAATATTAAAAAATCGTTGCACAAAGTGCGTTGTTAAAATTGCATATTATAATTACCGAGTAATTCGGAATTCCATTGCAAATTGTAAGTTCTCGGTGAACAGTAGGCAATTTATGTCGAAAATTCGACGTAAACATATTCGCTTGTGGATTCGCGCGAGCTCAAGAGAAATACGAGTTTCTCCAATCCAATGCCGGTTCTGTTACACGAGACAGTGGTGCCCAACTGTTTCGAAGCTGCAAAGTTCCCGGCATCATTAGCTCGCAACTTAAAACATGCCCCTGATTGATTGCACATTGTGCATGTTTGCAGAGAGCGCGTGATAGAAGTTGTTTCATTCATCAGAAGGAAACTGACATCGAACTCTAATATAATGTAGTTTCCGTGATATTATTTTTTTAATTTTCTCGCAAACTCTTGGCAGAATCACTTTAAAGCTTATCAAATAGATATCCGTTGTTTTGTAAATCATATTCGATATATTCCATAATGTAAGATATTGATAAAAAGCAATCTATAAAAGTTGCGTTATTGCAGATAATAATTTTACAAATCTAGAAAGAAAGAGAGAATATTTTTTCCCCTCTTTTCCTCTTTATAAACACATATTTAAATGTCTCAATTTATATATTAGAAATTTTGTTCAAGCAACACATTGATCAAATCTTATACTCGCGTTTCTATTTTAATTAAAAGAAATATTAGTTATTAATAAAATCAGTTATCAACTTAGCATATCAATATATTGCTACAATTTTTGTCAATATATATCTACATTACATCTAGATTATCAATATTTAAATATCTATTAAACACATATCTAGATTTACATCTTTAATTTGATAACACTGAGATAATTTGATAAAATTGAGACAAACAATACTTTTAATCCTATTAAAAATACTTTAATATTATATTTTATGAGATATGTATATATTATGGATCATAAAAACACACATATATGTCTTGTCGACTTCGAATCGATTTCATCGTGTGTAGCTCCGAAAGTTGGTTGTTCGGACATGATGCTACGCTGATTAACATGTAGTTAAACTGTAGTTAACCTGTTAAATACTTGTTAAACTTGTTATCCATCTCATTGAAATTAATTATTGTAGCAATATATATCAATACTATTAATGTTAGAGAATAGAAAGTACACTTCATCACTTGGCTGCAGTTTGTCAAAAAATATTTCGAAATATTTTGATTGTACGAAAACTGTAAAACGAATTTAAGAAGATTTCAGATAAGATGTTTAGAAATATATCAAAAATATATTTGGGTAAAAATTTCAAAGACAAAATATATGTTGTTAAAAGTAAAGCGCGCAAGCTCTTCTAAAATATCTTTTATATAAATAGACTAAAATATCTTTTTTATAAATAGACGAGAGAAGTAATTTTCTTTTTAATTACATTTCCAGTGTATAATGAATGAAAGCATTATGACAATTTAAATCTAGACTTCATTACAGAAAATTTATAAAAAGGAATCAGATGATTCCGATAGACAATTCAAAAGGATATGACAGAATTGTGTAAGCGCGATATCTCATTGTCAGTAACAAGAATGTCATCCGAATTCTTATGTATTTCAACGATAACAAGGGTGTTATTACGCGACGCTTTGCGCGAGACCGGTCATATTTTATACATCTTTAAGAACTCAGACTTATGACTTATACATATATATATATATATACAAGTGCAGAAATATAGGTAATAACATTGTGTCACGATAAAGGCTTGCGTTACATTATTCATCGAGATGTCTTGTGCCGCACGAAACAGCAGTCATAATTTCTAAAGATTGCTCGTGCACCTTTCCTTCTTCGCTCTTTAAAGCCATTGTCAGATTCGATGTGTGCCAGACATAGATATAGATAGCAGTAAATTATTAGCGCATCATGCATAAACCGCACGAAGCGATCCTGTGGAAACACCTGATGCAGCAATGGCCGTAGATCTACAAAGACTTCATTATCATCGCGTGATATATATACACGCGCCCTCGAGATCGCGCGGAAAGCATTATTGTCTGCTGGATTATGTTCGCGATCGATCGACGTTCGATTTATCACGGTCGCGCGCGCGATATCATGTGTACTCTTGAGATTTATTATCTTCCATAGAATTCAACGTTATTGTGCCCGAATTGTGACTAGTCAGCGTTGACTGGGTTGATTTCGCGAGAGGAAAAATCTGTTAACGCCCGCGTTAAAAGGAAATGTATAGGAGTATAGAGAAACTATCGTACGCGATTAAAACCAGATTTGCGTCAATTGCTAGCATTGAAAAAAAAGAAATAGTCGAGTTTGATATAGAATTTTCTAATTAAGTCGCACGTCTTCCGATTGCGATATTAAATCTCGCGTAAATCTAATCGCTGATTTCAATCAACAAAACACTTCACAATCATGAAAATCGTTAGAGATATATACCACAGCTCAGGATAAACATAAACATTACTGACATGACCGAGTCTAATTGATTGACCTTGCTAATTTTATATCAAATCGATATACAAGATTTTGAAGAACATTTTGAAAGCAGTTACAACTGACTGATTCTATACTATTCTGGGAATTACTCTCTACAAAATATACTTTTATTCATTTTTGCATTCAGCATATTTTCTACACATTTGTAATATTTTTTTCTGTTATATAAAAAGAATTGTTGTGGTATTACGATTATGTAGTCTTTTTATATAATTATATAATTATTTTGTATAGTTTATATATAATTATATAGAATATTAATTTAATTTAATTATATAGTATACCTATATAGTATGTTTTACATAGCTATATAATTTCTTGCACGAAATATGGACGCTTGCAATATTGACAAATCCTCATTTTTACACATGTATATATATATATACATACATTCATACATTATTCAAAAATATATTTACATAGACACACTAGTAATGAAACAACAGCATAAAACATATCATTTTTTATCGCATTGTATGGATATTATTTATGTAAATGCTATTTTAATATTTTGAACAGCAGTTTTCGAATATTTACTTTCTAGTAATTTAGCAATGACGACTGCTGTGTGATAAGCCATACTATATAGATACGTATTGTAAAGTTAAGATAATGCAAATATATTCCACGTAGAAGGTACCGCCGACGGTCTTATCTAATGGTTATGCGCTGCCCGACTGAGAAATATTCTGTTTTCCAAGACCCACATTTAACGATTCACTTTTAATTTAGCGCTAAAAGCTGAAGATAACTCCCGCTATTTATGAGTGTCGTTGACGATAAGGATGCCATATTTTTTATGAAATAATTATATAATTACAGTATGATATACACATGTATAAATTTATTTTCTAATAAAATATTGCGATATCTAAATGTAAAATCAAATAAAGTATAATTGGGAGCAACTTGAAAAATAATTAAATGTTTTTGCTTATGTTTAATTTAACACATTATTTTTTTATATACAATAATAAAGTAGAACAAAAACAAAATAAAAATGATAGTTTCTAGCCTTGAAATTATTGAAATTATTGAAATTATTGAAATTATTGAAATAAAAATGATAATTATAGCGCAAACAACATTTCGATTAATTTATATTTTTTAATCTAATTTTTTAACCAATTAAATATGTCTTATTTTTATTTAAATATTCGTCATTAAAATAAACTATAAAAAAATAAGTATTGATATGACTACTCGTGTCTTTTAAACATAATAAAGTTATTTTTCTGCGTTTTCTTGTAAAGTTCTGTTGTGTATTGCGTAAAAAAGAAATTCGAGGAAATCTTATCGTAAAAGAGAAAAGATTCTCCAAGTTGCTGATGCCAGAGCTATTGAAATCCTATTGTGCCATACTATACAGATGATAGTATCGATCGTTCGAAAATAACATAGTATAATCAGCAAAGATTATCTATACCTGCATGCATGAAACAAGTCATAATCGTTTCTTTAGTTATCGATTTGAGTTTATTGGTCAAATAATGATTTTACACAAAAATGAAATATTCAACGTCCGTCTAATACGAAATATATGCAAAAGAATCTCAGTTTTATCTTAAATTTAATGTACGCTTTTATTCACTAATTCGTTATAAAACATATGTTACGTTGCGTGTGACTTAATTTTTTTAAATAAGCGAATACACTGTCTATTTTCCTATTCGATTTTACTGCGAAATTAATGCAAAATTGCAATATGCAAAGAGCAAAGAGAGAGATGAACTTATACATAAATATTCCTACAGCAAGAATCAAACTCTATGCAAGTATTCGTTCCATAGATATATGTTGCAGGATATATCAAAATAAAAATATAGAAACTTTATGCTTTCCTCTGTTTGCGATTTATAGAAATTTTACAGATAATTTTGCTAAATGAAAAGTATGCAAAATATAAAAATAACGCTTGATTATTTAATCATTTTTTATATCAACAATTCAAAACATATTTCGTTTGTATTTTTTTATAAAAATTCAATATTTAAATCTTTAACAGAAAATGCGAACAAAAAAAATAGAATATTCTACAAGAATCTTTCGATCAAAATACCTGCGCTTCCATTAGACTCGCGCGTCTCCATAATAAAGACTCTGCGTGGTGTTGCCACCTGACGGCGAAACTCAACTTCATAGGCAAAATGAATCGAGCCTGGCGAGGCGCCTCGCCACATCTCTCTCTTTCTACCCTTTCCATTAGACTCGAGCGTCCCATGCATTCACCACGCTGCATGTCTCGCGTGAGACTGATCCCTACCACTGATCGCAATACTCTGCGCAGCGGTGTCGCTAACTGATGGCAAAATCTAACTTCACATCTAAGAATGAAGGCAAGCGTCGAGAGTGCCAAGTGCCGAGCTACAGACCACAGTATGTGGCCGAGCCCGGCGAAGACCACTTCGTCTGACTAGACCCAAAATCTCTTTCTTTTCTTTTTAAGAGAGTACCAAATGCTAGAATATATATATATATATATATATATATATATATAGTCTATACTCTTCGAGTGTACAATTTCAATTAGACATTTATTAAACAATAAAATTAAAGTATTTGAAGTATTTTTCATTTCATACAAACATATATTCATCATTATTCAAATCATATCAGTGCGCCGTCATTTTAGCAGATTTTAGCTTATAATGAATTATGATTATTAAATCAATATCATATCATTTTTTTCATATCATATCATCTTTTTTTTTTATATTTTTTAACAAGGATCTTTATTTGAATTTATTTGAATTCTGTTGTAATTATGTTAATTTGAATGGGTATATACGTAATGTTTTTGTTAATGAATTAATTATTTTGCTCTCGGATTTAATCGGATTTATCAATAATAATTAGCGGCGTGTCCAGATAACAAGCATAATGATTCATTTCAGATGGATGCCGTGTCAGCTGAAAGTTGAAACGAATTTGTGCAGCGGCGATTATGATGGCATTATTCTGGTGTCAGGAAATGCTCCTGGAACCGACGAGCCGGAACCCTTCAAAACCGTCCTTTACGCTGCTGCCCAGATCGATGCCGCACTGGGCGTGATCGGCGCGGTTTTGCCCATCAATTTGCTCGCAAAAAGGCTCATTTACAGTCCAACGGGTCCGCTTAACATGGATTATCACGATGTGCGGAGCTTCGCAGAGGCTGCCACGAAGGGAATAAAGCGGTAATTCCTTTGTGTGATCTCCCACACGCTTTTCTTTCTCTTTATTCTTCCTTTTTAATGCGATCAGTAACAAAAGCGTCGCAGTCGTAGGAAAGTACTTTATGTATATGTTATCGGCATATCGTTTCAAATATGGCTTCGTGATATATCAAATGGAAATAAGCAATAAACGGTGAGATTTTCTGAATATATATACAGAAAAAAAGAATATATAATGTCGTAGCAAAAATCATTATCATATTATTTTGCATATTTGAAATAAAAGTAATTAAATTTTGTTATCGTAAATAAAATTATTTGATATTAGAGAAAAAAATCTTATGTTATACTAAATTAATAATAAAATAGAAAATTTTTACATATATGTATATTTGGTAGAAATGTACTTTATTGTGAAGTATACTTTGTAGTAAATTTAATTTAATTTGTTGCAAAATAGTTTATTTATAATCAAATGCATTTTGTTTTTGCAGCGAAACAGTTAGCTTTGATTGGAATAAATATAATTTCGTTATTGTAGCGAAATAATATACATATATATAACAAAACTATTCTTTCAACAAGTAAAATTATTTATATTTTTAAAACAAATTTTTTTCGTATATAAAAATTGACAATATTGCTACGACAGCATAAAATATGTTATGCCAGAAAATAAAAGAAAATTCGTCGAGTTTCTCTATAAAGGAGTAATTCTTTTATTAATCACTTTTATTTAAAATATATGCAATAATAATGATTTTTTACTATGACATTAAACTCTTTTGTGTCTATATTCAGAAAGTCTCACAGTTTATTACTTATTTTTATATTCAATATATATTTTTACTTTATAAAAAATTCTATTATATAAACATTGACGATAAATGCAAGATTAAGCTTGGTGCTTGCATTTATTATTTATGCGAAGTATTGTGTTATTATGAATAACCTAAACTTCAGACTTTATAAGTCTCTAGCGGTTCTTGGTAATCGCCATTACCAGACTGGGAATTGCCTCTTAATTCAACGCTTTATATGCTGTCGGCGAATTAAATCGTGGTTACCGACGCCGCTGGATAAGTCCCGGTTATCTGTCGTTTCGTAGGAAGATGGTAATATTATACAAGCGACGGACAAAGGAAACGACAATATAATGACACGATGCTATTAAACTAATGCCGCGCAATATAGCAATAATGATTGTTTTTTATCTCGACGATTTCAACGAAATTTCTATCTCCATATCAATTTTTCGTGATATAGGCACGTTTTAATATTTATTGACTACAAAAAAATAGCCGCGTCAAGTTATTGAATATTTTTATTAAAGATCAATAAAATATACTCGTTGATTTTCGGTAAAATCTTGTAAGTGAAAATGTTATTGCTTTAATCAGTGAATTTTTTATTTACAGTGTAAGAGAGAGAATATTCTAACAATAATTTTTAATATCTGTGATATTTCTAATAAGCATTCTTCAGCTCAGAAACATTTTGCGAAATTCGCAGCAATATCGCAACGCGTAGATTCCAATGTTTTTCGCGTATATTTGAACTCAGCGAGCACGTGCAGGAAATGATGTTATATCTACGTTTTCGATCATTTACAGAGATCTGAAAAATGCCAAATTTTTTCCCCCGAATTCGTTTTAATTAATCGTAATCAATAGTAATTAATCAAAGGCCCTTGATTGCATGTTTACAATTTTGAACATCTTCGTACCCGCATACCGTTGCATTCGCGCATTCGAGTTTTCACTGTCACGATATGATGGTCTTGCAACGAAACGAGTCGCGAACTGACAGTGTTTTGTGTACTCGAATAGCTGCATAGAGGAAACGCAATGATGCGCGAACGAAATTCCGCGCGAGCCATATGCCTGTTCGTTCTCTGAAATTCGATTGAAAAATGAAATTCCCGTCTGTTTGCCGCAACTGCTTTTTTTCGCGCGAAACAGTAGCAACGTCAACGAGAGATTGGCGTGGAGAACGTTCCATTTTAGATGAGAAAAATCGGAGATCGTACCTCGTAATGCTTTGCAATGTTGAAATATATTTCGCTTTAGTAATAAAAAGTGTTCTATCTAGATCGATGAATGTATTGCATTCAACGCGGGTAATAAAAATGGCATTAGAAATATCTGATGATCGATAACGTTTAAAGTATATATAATTGATAATAATATAATATAAATAATAAAATTTGTATACATATATATGATTAAAAATAAATAAGAGAAAATGTATTTAAAAAATTATAAAAATAGATTCTATTAAAAGATTAATTCAATATATAAAGATTCGGCATCTATTTTTTTTCTATTACTACATATTTGAATCTAGTGCAATAGAATTTCTAATAGAGTGCATAAAGTAACTGTTCGAGTCTATATCATTATTTAAAAGTACAATTTGCTTGCTTTTTATGAGAGTTATTTTTCTCCCTCTTTGTGTGAGATGCTTATTAATATTCTACAGACGAAGACAGCCACGGTCTACGATTTGTATCGTCTGTATCTTAATTGTTACCAATGTTTCTTGCAAAATTGTTATCACACTCCGTTACACACCTGAGCAATAATGCGGTATTTGTAATCCTTTTGAAATCCCGGAATAATAATGACTCACGATTCTACGCGACATTAATATCAAACTCAGAAGTGCTCTGTTAAATCGAGAACAGAACGAGAGATTCGAGAACCGCTTTCGAGAAACGACAGTTTCTCGAAATTCTAAAGTACGAGCAACGCGCGCATCGAGAATATAACGAAGTTTAAATATGATAAAGCGATGCTTTAAAGATAGATTAATAGTTCGTGATACTCCGAAGCGAGAGATTCTCAATTACGCGGCTGCGTTTGTGTTACAAGCAGACAAGACGAAAATTGGACACGAAGTGAGCGAAAATGGCTATTCGTATCTCGAGGATACTCAATGAGAGAACCGCACCTTTCCCCAGAGAAAACCCATTTCTTTTTTCCCTTTTTGCATGGACGTTCGTTCCCCGGGTAGTTCCCACCCTCCCCTGCCGGTTTTATGATATCAATATTATTGCGTAGATCCACGATAGCCGCTGACGATCGCTGAACATTGACGATATATCCACATCATAATTACGGTCAGATTCCTCTCAAGTGTATGAATGCCTTTCAACCCCTAAATTCCGTCTCTAGGGTATCTCTCGATCCTTCACTGGATTCTTAGATTGGCATCCTTCCGTTTATCTGTCTGTCAGCAGAAAGAGGCTCTTGACCGTTTGATTCTTCCGTCGACATTCCCTTAATTCTTTTAATGAATGATAGATAGATCTATCGACTCATGACAAATAGAAAATAATTCTTATGTCACAGAGTTCCATCTTATATCCGTATAATAATAATAATTTTGGATTATTGAGTCAGATTAAAATTAATAACTTTAATTCAAATTCTATTTTTTTATATGATCAAATATTTTTATGATACGACGGTATAATTTATATTAATATCAGTTTGATTGGTTTCATAATTTTTTTTTGCATTTATCAGAACTTTGCAAGCTGGTGTGAAGCGTCCTTTATTAGTGCTGCTGCCGGATGACCGTTTTGAGAACGTTGAGCTGGTCACGCTTCTTGGCGCTCTCGAGGCTCTCTACGTGGTAAGTTCCATACCGCGAATTATTAATCATAATACTAACGCGTTGAAATAATATTATAACGAATAAATCATATCACATTTCAAGATCTTTTTATATCCATGAACTAATTCAAATAATTTCAATTTCGATAGATGGGATAAGATCACAATCGCACGCAAATGCGTGTAAAAATCTATGATAAAGTCGATAAATAAATTTAATTTTATTGAAACATTATTGCACCTAGAGAGATATATTTATACAAAAGATCATAATTATTTCATTTGATTTAATTTAGCTAAAAATAATAGCCACAGATTTCTACAAGAGTAGTTGAATAAATGGCAAAGCGTGAGTCGGAAAATTTCTAATTGTCATATATAAATTATTACAGAAAAGAGAATCAGATATGAAAAAAAGAGAAATCAGTAAATCACTGGTCAAAGTCGAGAGAATCGATAAGCGAATGTTACTCGATTGTGCCAATATATATCCGCTTAAGGCATTTCGCAGATAGTTGGTACAGTTGTGGTTACACAAGAGCCGTTTAAACCAATCAAACGGATACAGTACAGCTTTGTGCGCACTTACGTCGACGGAATAGGAAGCCTGTTGTAGTTGTATTTGGAAGGAATTCACCTCCGTGTTTTAGCCGAGTTTGGTGCGCTGTGGTCTGATTGGTTTTGAGGGGGAAGGGAAGAGTTGCTCACCATATTCTAACTCTACTAAATCCATCCACCTTGTCTCTATAAACTAAATTGCTGCTGTGATCTCAATCCATAACTAATGACGTAATTGCGCGGGCCGCGTGACGCAGTTCAACTAAATCCGCGATATTTTGCGGAAACGCGAATTAATTCTACCCCATTAATGTCCGATCATTCCAATAAGATCTTCGTTCGCAAATGGCCGCGTCATTATCCTGAACCTTTGCCCGGATATTCATTATTTAACGATTACGAGAAACCGGGATATATATCCCGCAGTAATTAGCAAACGTGCCGCAATAAGGATTAGTACAAGTATCCGTGCATCATAATCTGCGCATCGAACGCAATTATTACGATCGAACGAGCGTTCAATCTCCGGCTGATTAAGCGAATAGAGAATCACTCGGCGAATTCTCGATTGGAGGAATTCGAGCTCTCGATAGAGCTCATTTTTCTCGGATAAGAACGTATGTACGTGACGGCGACAAAGAGCCATCACGACAATACGCGCCAAACAACAACGGCGTCTACAGCACCGACCGAAAATAAGACTATAGACCCCTAGCCTCCGATCCTAAACGGGGTCTCGTTCAACGACATCTTGAATAAACGATCGCCCGATGATAGATACCGACGGCGAAGAGCGCGGTCAACACGGTCATCAAACAACACCTGCCACCGACAGCCATCGGGCGCAAGCTGTGCTTGATGGATAAGTGTGCGGCGTGTCTTACGGAGGATATCAGGTTGCCCAACTCGATTGCAAGCTCCATTTGTTCATTAACCTCAGCGCCGCCATGGTTAATTACAATCGGGCGATAGTATCCGCGTTATTATGCGAACTTCCAAGTCGGAAGTTATCCAGTACGGGTATATACGCGGCGCAATCGATTTGCGGATCCTATTAGTAATCGCTTTACCAGCGCGAGCCGTCCGATCGATCGCCTCGCATGCGTATGCTCGGTGACTGAGCATACTTAATTGGATACAACCATTGAAAGAGTCCTTCCATTGAAAACATTGCAAATGTCAAATGTCATACATGACGGCAAAGAGAAACTTTTTCTGCCAAATGCAGACAAATAGTCATTAATAATTAGAGAATTTTTATGTAATGCAGTTTTTTTGCAGCAAAAATATATTATTATTATCATATTAATCGTGTTTTTTACATTTGCAGTATTATTCCAAAAAATTATTTTCTTTTCGCGCCGTTGTAATTTTACGAAGTAGAATAATAGAATATTAGACTAACAGTGCAAGAAATAGTGTGTTGTTGACACTAGCAGATCCTGACGGCGATAATGGGGGGGGGAGGGGGGAGAAGGTTGCAAAATTATTTTATTTAATATTTTTGATTTCATGATTAGCTTTTATTCCAGGATCAATGACGTCGATAGCTCTTTAATGTTTGTTTTTCTTTATTTATATTTTTTAAACAAATTCAGCAAAACTGTTTCTTTTAATTTGCAGGGGGGGGGGTTAACCCCCCCCCCCCCCCAGGATCCGCCAGTGTATATATGTATATATATATTATATAGATATAAAGAATTTCTCGCCTAATTATTTTCATGCAACGAAATTATCTCATCATTTCGTCCTATGTCTGACTTAATCTACACTTAATTCCTTGAATGCGTAATGAGTATAATTTCCAGTGTATCTTATACATACATATTGTATATATTATATAGATATAAAGAATTTCGCCTAATTATTTCCGTGCAACGAAATTATCTTATTATTTCGTCCTATGTCTGACTTAATCTAAACTTAACTCCTTGAATGCGTAATGAGTATAATTTCCAGTGTATCTTATACATGCATATTGTATATATTATATATGTAGATATAAAGAATTTCGCCTAATTATTTTCGTGCAACGAAATTATCTCATTATTTCGTCCTATGTCTGACTTAATCTAAACTTAACTCCTTGAATGCGTAATAAGTATAATTTCCAGTGTATCTTATACATGCATATTGTATATATTATATATGTAGATATAAAGAATTTCGCCTAATTATTTTCGTGCAATGAAATTATCTCATTATTTCGTCCTATGTCTGACTTAATCTAAACTTAACTCCTTGAATGCGTAATGAGTATAATTTACAGTGTATCTTATACTTTTATATATATATATATATATATATATATAAAATATACAATATGTATGTATAAGATACACTGTAAATTATACTCATTACTCATTCAAGGAGTTAAGTTTAGATTAAGTCAGACATAGGACAAAATGATGAGATAATTTTGTTGTACAAAAATAATTAGGCAAAATTCTTTATATATATATAATATATACAATATGTATGTATAAGATACACTGTAAATTATACTCATTACGCATTCAAGGAGTTAAGTTTAGATTAAGTCAGACATAGGACGAAATGATGAGATAATTTCGTTGCACGAAAATAATTAGGCGAAATTCTTTATATCTATATAATATATATACAATATGTATGTATAAGATAGACTGTAAATTATACTCATTACGTATTCAAGGAATTAAGTTTAGATTAAGTCAGACATAGGACGAAATGATGAGATAATTTTGTTGTACGAAAATAATTAGGCGAAATTCTTTGTATCTATATAATATATATTATATAGATATAATATATATTATATATATTATATAGATATATAAAGAATTTCACCTAATTATTTTCGTGCAATGAAATTATCTCATCATTTCGTTCTATGTCTGACTTAATCAAACTTAACTCCTTGAATGCGTAATGAGTATAATTTACAGTCTATCTTATACTTATATACATACACTAGCGGATCCTGACGTCGATAGCTCTTTAATGTTTGTTTTTCTTTATTTATATTTTTTAACCAAATTCAGCAAAACTGTTTCTTTTAATTTGCAGGGGGGGGGTTAAACCCCCCCCCAGGATCCGCGAGTGTATATATGTATATATATATTATATAGATATAAAGAATTTCTCGCCTAATTATTTTCATGCAACGAAATTATCTCATCATTTCGTCCTATGTCTGACTTAATCTACACTTAATTCCTTGAATGCGTAATGAGTATAATTTCCAGTGTATCTTATACATACATATTGTATATATTATATAGATATAAAGAATTTCGCCTAATTATTTTCGTGCAACGAAATTATCTCATCATTTCGTCCTATGTCTGACTTAATCTAAACTTAACTCCTTGAATGCGTAATGAGTATAATTTACAGTGTATCTTATACTTTTATATATATATATTTTATATATATATTATATCTTCTTTATATCTATATAATATATAGGTACAATATGTATGTATAAGATACACTGTAAATTATACTCATTACGCATTCAAGGAATTAAGTTTAGATTAAGTCAGACATAGGATGAAATGATGAGATAATTTCATGCACGAAAATAATTAGGCGAAATTCTTTATATATATATATATATATATATATATATATAATATATACAATATGTACGTATAAGATACACTGGAAATTATACTCATTATGCATTCAAGGAGTGAAGTTTAGATTAAGTCAGACATACGACGAAATGAGATAATTTCGTTGCACAAAAATAATTAGGCGAAATTCTTTCTATCTATATAATATATACAATATGTATGTATAAGATACACTGTAAATTATACTCATTACACATTCAAGGAATTAAGTATAGATTAAGTCAGACATAGGACGAAATGATGAGATAATTTTGTTGTACGAAAATAATTAGGCGAAATTCTTTGTATCTATATAATATATATTATATAAATATAATATATATTATATAAATATAATATATATTATATATATATATATATATATATATATATTATATAGATACAAAGAATTTCACCTAATTATTTTCGTGCAATGAAATTATCTCATTATTTCGTCCTATGTCTGACTTAATCTATACTTAACTCCTTGAATGCCTAATGAGTATAATTTACAGTGTATCTTATACTTATATATATACACTAGCGGATCCTGACGTCGATAGCTCTTTAATGTTTGTTTTTCTTTATTTATATTTTTTAAACAAATTCAGCAAAACTGTTTCTTTTAATTTGCAGGGGGGGGGGTTAAACCCCCCCCCCCCAGGATCGGCCAGTGGTTGTTGATATACAAATTTTTGTTTTGAACGAACCACTCTTTCGTTCAAACTATAATTTCCAATGGCACGCAATACATGTATAAGTAAACGTTAATATAATATTGATTTATTCGACATAAAACACAAAAATAGCTATATATCAGAATAAAGGCAATATCTCTAGTCACCCCTTTTTGTCGAAGATCAAAGATAACGAAGGAGCGATATCTTTGAACGGATATAGAAACGGTAGTCGGAAAAGAAAGATCTTGCTTGTGATGTTTAGATTATACGAAACACAAGAAATCTTTTATTTTATATTATGAAAAAGACAAATCTTTTTTAAAATTACACGAGAGAGAGAGAGAGAGAGAGAGAGAGAGAGAGAGAGAGAGAGAGAGAAAAGAGAAAAAAATATAAATTTAATTTATTTTATATTTAGTCATTTAAATGTGATTATTTCTTATGTATAATTAAATATTAAAATTATTTATTATAAATATATATTTTATACTTTCATAAATATTATTATATTTATGTACAGTATTTTTAACTTTTCATTAATTCCTTAGATAGAATGTATGACATAGAAATTATATATAATAGTTAATTAAAATTGAAAATTATTAGAATTATTTTGACGCGTGCTGCAATGTGCTTTAAAAAAATATATAATCCATGTGCAATATGTCTACGTATATTTCTTGAAGTTAAACTAATTTAATTTATTGATAATTTGATATTACGTCAGTCAAATTTTGAATAAAACATTTTACATATTGATATTTAAATATTGAAGTTTGATGCGATATTTATTGTTTCGAGAAATAATGACAACAATAATGTGCCAATAGTATTATCAATATTATTGCGTGTGACACATATCACTAATTAATTGGACAAATCACACAAACGATAATCACAAAATTACCGGTAATTTAATTTAATACTGTGTATGTACACTTTATTTCTATCTTCGGCTTAAAACTCGTTTCATTGATATCGAATCGATCTATGACGCCTCTATACCGTATCCACTCTATTATCCAGAATCGATTTCTTCCTAGGCATTAGTTAACGCGCGGTAAGCCTTATCTATTCTCGTAACTCGTTGTCCGTATATAATGGGCATTCTTGTCTCCTAAGTTCAAGGACCAAAACTTTAAGTTCGGACCACCGAGAGAGGAGCAATCGGTCGGTGGAGGACGAGGTTTGTTTGTGGGCGGTGGCGGATAGTAGCAAGGGGTTAGAAGGACGCGGCGGAGGTAAGCCGAGTACTCTGCCCTATCAAGAGTAGCAAATGCTTGGCGTTCCTGAATCCTGGCGGCCGGTGAGGCGACCTAATTAGCGAAATACTCGGGCCTTCCTTCTCTCCCTCTCCCTTTCCCTCCCTGTCTCCGTCGCCTCAGCTTCCGACCGCTCTCTCAGCCCGCGGCACAGTTACGTTGTCGGTACCGAGCTCCTACGCTTCTTTCCTGATAGTTTCCTATCCTCTCTGTATGACCCCCTTGCCTCGCTCGTTCCTGCCATCCGACACAAATACGGGGCATCGTTTTCCAAATACCGAAAGCATCCTCGGAATTTCTGTGCCGCGTAATCGGAACATCGCGCCGCGCCGTCGCGAACGCTGCATGGATCTCTTTCTCTCTCTTTTTCTCTTACTCGTAGTTTTTTTATTTTTTTTTATTTTTTCGATTCTTTCCGCTTGCTCGCAAGCCGCACGAACGCGCGTCAGAGACAACGAAAAAGGTCGCGATAAAACGGCAAGCACGTGTCAGGTCGCGGATTCTTTTTATTGGAAAAAAATTTTGGAAATAATCGTGTAAAAAGAATTAGCCTGGTATATTCCGTTTTTTATTACGTGAAAAAATTATAGGAATATTCTCTTGAATTTTCGGAATTATTATTTGTGAATTATAATTTACATAAATAATTAAACTGCGATTTTTCCACAATAATATATCAACACAAACTACATTTTAAATGCATATTTAAAAATTTTTTAAAAGAAAAAATGTTATATACTTTAAAATGTTGAGTTTTTAAAGCAAAGACGGCTACTTAGATCTTTGCTATTATAGACGTAAAAATCGGCTAGAAAATCTTTCATTCGGTTTATACGTAAGTCCATAAGAGCTATAAGCTTTATTATCTACAAAGTGCTTATCCGATAAGAAGATTATCGTACTTAACGTTTCATGCAGACGAATAAACTTCTCTTTCTTTATTATACTCTATCCAAAAAGAATTAATTAATGTGATATACGCGAATTGCAAATATTTCAAAGTTAAGTCGTATTAATGCATATTAAAAAAACCGATAAACATTATGTAGAACATACTTGATACAAAACATCGCGAGCACGAATTTTCTGTAAACCCTTAAAACTCTTCTAGTAATTTTAATTAAAATTTCAATATAAAAAATTTCTATTATTATTTTTAAAAATGCAACCCTGTTATTTTGTTGTTTGCCGTATCGTTCTTATTCATATTCGTATTTGTATTTATTGTATTGTATTTGTATTGTTTTTGTATGATAATTTTCAACTCGCAATGATATTTTTATAGCCTCTGGAGGTGCGAGAGATATGTCCGGATCGGTGTTACAAAGCGTGTCAACTCGGAGTGTGGAGTCCGATTTGCCCTAAGAAGCTTCAGGGTATCGTGAAACTCGCCTCAGCGCTCGAGAGTGGCAGATACGTCGCAAGGGACATTGGTAAGTTCTATCCTGTTCTGTTCCAGACACATACGTACATATACATATATGTATACGCACACACAATTCGCACAGTACTTTATCGAGTGAGCGGAGCAGGTTTTCCTGTCCGTATGAAGGAAGAGAAGGTGCGCGGGTTTCCGTCGCGAGTTTCCGCTTCTCATGGAAGAAAATAAGCTTAGGAGAAGAAAATCGCCCGCGGCTTTTCACTTGTCCGAGAGAGGTCTTTTGGCTCCCGATTAATCGAGCACAGCCCACCGCTCCTCGTGTTCCGGTGCTTTAAGTTCAGTTGAAATAGCCCCCGGGAATTATTGAGTTTAAAGTTTAAGTAGCCGACGATTTGGAGAACTTAAATGTTCATTTTTAACGTCGTTACGCCCCATGAACAAGGAAAATAGAAAGCTCTCCTTTCCGACAGACAGTTAATAATAATTGACGTTTCTACGATTGCCTTAGCATTTCATAAATGTATCTTATGCGTAACATTTTTGCGGGAATCAAGCATATGTGGTTACCATGAATTTTCATACATATTTCTGTTCAGTTATGTTGAATACAGAACGTATATTCGCTCGCTCTTGCAGTGAAACTAGAAAAGTGGATAATACAATTTCGTAAAGTAAACTCTGATGACCCGACCGTTTCCCGCAGGCTCAGTCGAGTCTGAATCATTCGCATGTACCAGAGTGAAAAATAAATTATACGCGAAACGCGAATTTTTTAACGTTATTGGCGTGAGAGATCGTATAAAGACATTCGCAATTATTAATTTGAAACACATAATACGTCTTTTATACGACTTTATAAATCCGTTAATCTCAGTTAATTTTTCAACAACCTATTGACATTTGCAATTGCGAAATCTATAACAATATTTTCATTCATTATATTTTTCTATCAAAAAACGATAACAAAGGACAAATAATTAAATAACAGTCTTGTGATCTCAATTTGTCAAAGAGTAAAAATAATTATGATACAGCTGATGAGAAATATTGTGTTTTTGTCTGAAAATAATTGGATGGAATGCATTCCTTGTAGAAAGAAAAAGAATTCAATGTTCCATGTTTCAACCCGCATGTGTGTGTGAAACCAGCATATTATTTCGTGGAAGATCATAAATAGTTGAGAATTTTGACTTTATTTTCAATAGTTCTAGAGTTCTTAATAGTTTAAACAAATAGTTCTGGCGATTTGTTTAAACTATCAAGAACTCTAGAACTATTAAAAATAAAACCAGAATTCATTATTTATGAGTCCACAAAATAAAACGCTTCACACACCCCTATTACCTAGAGATGTTATAAAATAAAATTTCTCACTCACCGATACGTGCAATAACGGAGTTGTAGTACACAGCTCATTGATCTGAAAACAAAATATTCAAATTATGTATATATATACATATGTGTGTGTGTGTGTGTATGTGTACTTTTTTTATTTTGCATACCTCGCAGTTGTCCTGCTGTCGCCCGATGCCTCCCTGGGCCTCCTCCTCCTCTCTTGGTCCTTCGTAGCACTCACGACATTCGCGAAAATACGAATAATTATCGCCCGACACTTTACACGACACTCCCGACACGCGAAATTTTACACGGCACTCCCGACGCGCGACACTTTACACGGCACTCCCGACGCAACGCGTGAATCACACTGTGTATCGCAATGCTATCTGTAACAAATAAAATACATACATAATTAGAATAATTTTATTATTTCGCATTATAACATACACAATATAAATATTGTATAAGCTAGAATTAACGATAGATATATATATATTCACGGATCGCAACACATTCGTGCGCGCGAAAACAGATTATTAAATTCCCCAATTTGAACTAAAGAATCAATTAAATAAATATATTAAATATATTATATAAATATTCCCCTGTTTTCATCGAAATAAATTCTATAAAATAACAAAGTATAAGAGTAAGAAATACAAACAGAATGCTTCCTTTGCAATTATTTTGTCAAATTCAAATACTTTATTCCTTTAATATTCAACGATTATATCTTATTTGTATAATATTTATTCATTTTTTATTAAATTTATATCCATTCGTATTCTATTAATATTTAGCGGTATGTTTATCCCCCGTATTAAATTAGGAGGCGCAGATCCCGAAAGAATGGCACCTCCTCGAGTGGAAGAGTATCTGGCAGAGCTGTTTTGCGGCTCAAATGTCACGATGCAAGTGATATCCGATCAAGACACCCTGCTTCAGGAATATCCATTGTTCGCCTGTGTAAATCGCGCTGCCTCGGTGATACCGCGTCACGCTGGTAGAATTATATTTTTGACTTACGAGCCGCCCGCCTGCGTCTTGGAGACGATCATGCTCGTAGGAAAGGGTGTCACTTACGATACCGGTGGTGCCGACATCAAGTGCCAGGGTATCATGGCAGGCATGTCAAGGGACAAATGCGGTGCGGCCGCTTGCCTCGGATTCATGCAGGTGCCGCGTAATATATCATCAAGTTTGTCGTAATACATCACGCCGGAAACGATCGCGTTTCACTTCGCTTCTATTAATAATTAGGTTTTAATAAGTTCTCTACGCGAGAGTTGGAAGATCTTGAAATAATCATCGTTAATTCCTTACGGTAACGTAAAATGCATTAATAGTCTGGTTGCACGCTCTCCCTCCTTTTTCCTCTTTCATATACATATATCACTTGTCATTCTGATATAAAAAAGAATCAAAAATTTTAAGAATAATAATTTTTGACAAATTTAATTATTGGCAAAGTCGCGAGTTAAAATCAAATAATAATGCATGGAAATTTAATTGCGCAAAGATAATTTCATATGTGTACGTATCGAAAAAATATAATTCTTGTTCAATATTGTAGATAGTGAATTTATTGCAACCACCGACAGTGAAAGTCGTCGCCGCTTTGTGTGTGGTAAGAAATAGCGTAGGCGAGAACTGTTATGTCGCCGATGAAGTGATAACGGCAAAATCCGGCGCGAGGGTACGCGTGAACAACACAGACGCCGAGGGCAGGATGGCTATGGCCGATGCTCTGTATCATCTCAAAGAAATGGCCTTGTGTTCAGTGAACCCGCATCTCTTCACAATAGCCACGTTAACAGGCCACGCAATGTTATCTGCGGGCCCAGGATATTCCGTAAGTTGCATTCTCGCTCGTTACATACCTTTAACCGAATTTCAGTAAATGTTAAGATAACACGCGCAGCTGCTCGAATTCCTATCGGTCGGATGACGTATAATATAACCTGCCATGAAATAACGAAGAGAGCGAATAATCTCATTGTGCTACCATCGCGCGCAGTAATAACAAAGCTAGATGTTCGATGCGCGAAGTGGCGGGAATGTATACAGACGGTTACGTATTTGTTGATTCATTGAGGAAAGCTTAATTGGACAGGGTTATAAATGACCTGGATGCAGTGCGCAATTTACCCACGCCTAGCGTTATATCGAATCCCGGACATGATATCAAATGACGTGTGATATGAAAGCATATGACTTCCGGCATAAAAATTATGTTCGTTGTATACGTTAACCATAATTCATCGGTTACTTTATTATCTCTAAAAAAGACACATTCCCCATCTATATTTTCCATATAATTCATACATATATTTATTATTATAGATTGCGATGGATAACGCTGTGGCACGACTGTCTAGTAATGCGGAAAAGCTTCAAGCTTCCGGCGAAACTATGGGCGATCCGTTTGAAATATCACGAATACGTAGAGAGGATTTTTGCACCCATGAAGGATACGCGGAAGGTGACGACATTCGTCAAGCGCTGAGTCAGCCTAGTTCCAAAGTTCCGCGAGGTCATCAAGGACCGGCCGCCTTCCTAATTAAGGCGTCTGGATTAGACAAGGTATCGAATTTTTTTTTTGTTTTTTCAGATTTTAACGTCTTCCTAAATATTATAACATTTCTTAACAATTTATGACTTTTAGCACGGTATTGGATCAGAAAAGCCTCTAAAATACTGTCATCTGGACGTAGCCGGCAGTGCCGGTTGTCTACCCGATCAACCAACCGGTTGCCCGGTTTTAGCATTAGCTAAAGCATTTCTTTTTGACAAAAATGATACTGCTGCGGGCACTAAAAATCCATGATACATTAATACCAATTGCCTTACATATATATTATAATATTTCAAGTAATTAATATTTGAAAGCTTGCGCGTAAAGATCATTAACCGGAGCAAATAACGATTAATCATCTCCGTAAATCCTTGATTCTCAGAGCTTCCATGAGCTGTACAGCATGAGTTTAATATACAAGCGTAAACGATTATACTAACAATAAGATCATTTGCAGTATCAGATTTATCAATAAATATTACAAGTATGTATTTAAGATGATAAAATTTTAGAAGTGGCAATTTTTTCTTCTTTGATAGATAATAATAAAGACAAATTATATTTCGGGAACAGAGTAAAATTGAATATTAATCATTTAATAACTTCTATTTTTTAAAACTTTTCTAGTAATATCGCGGCACTAATGTGCGATTATTTGATAGGTAAAATTTTTTCTCACGCGTTAAAAATATTACATGTAAAATAAGCTGTTATTGCGATAAGTAAAAAATGCGTTTAAAAATATTTTCACATCTCCTGTAAAAATATTTGCATTACGTTATATCGCACCTATTAGTCAAAAACGCCCGTTATTCGCTTGATTCTCCCGAATTAAGTTCAATGAATCTTTTATAAGCGATCGATTTATCGCAGGTACCATGAGCAGGCATTAATGGTAGATTAAGAAGCTTTTCTCCATTACAATGACGTTTAAAGACTCATTTATCCACTTTTGCTCTCCATCTGCCTTTTCCTTTTTCGTAATTTTCTCTTTCTTTCTCTCCCTTTTCCTCTTTCTCTATGTCTCGTTTCCTTTTTCATCCATTTCGTATCGATTTCAGCACGGAGTTTGTAGTTGTACCCCCTTAAAGTACACGCACATCGATTTATACGGACATCTACATCAGCCTGATCTCATCCCGTACAGCGGCAATCCTGTCCTAGCCCTGTCCTATTGTTACCTGATCCAAGGAAAATGTCTGACGCTACGAAACGAGTTTCCCTACGAGATGCAGTACGTCTGCGAGCTCGACTGTAAACCTGTCTGCAAATCGTCTTGCTCGCCCTGCGAAGTTTCATGCGACCCCAGTGGAACGCCCGCCTTCTCCACCGATCGCCAGGATTCTCATTTGCCCGGTCGCGAAACCACCCTGTGAACCGCATCAAGCGCAATCGTATTCACCCGCCCAATCTGCATCGTTGTGTCAAATCTGTCAACCATATAATTCAGAAACGATGTATCACGGAGCGATAAGTCAATCAAATGTCCAAAAAAATGAATTGAACCCTCGCGCTTGACAATACGTCAAGTTATGAGATATTCGTGCGATATGAGAATTTACGAGGATCATTCCTGTGACCTGTGTAACGAATCGTTAATCCCACCATCCATTTTAATTTCAATTTTTACCGCTGTTTTATTCATTTTATAGAATTATGTTATTTCGATGTACAACGTACATTTGTGCGAATAAAATATATATTGCGCATAAAAGTCCTTTTTCACATTCTCTTTGCCAAAAATATTTTACTCAACTAGGATTAATTATATTTTTTTTTTCTGGAAAAACATTAAAATTATTTAAAAGTTGTATTGCAATTATCGAGCGAGAAAAATTTAGTATATCCAAGTATAATCACATCTGCTATCTATAGCCAGTAAATTTGCTGACGTACTAGATATCTAGTATATATGAAGTCAAGAAGATGTATCTACAGTTGGTACACCTGACAGTATTATTAAAGAATGGTTATTAAGATCATATATAATATTAAACTTACTAGCAGTCAGTACATCAATTTAACATTTTCAAATTTTTCAAATTTAACTAATTTTTATATATAAATGTATATTAATTCCTGGAGAAAAATGTGCTATAATCATAGTACTTTTAATTATCTATAATCATAGTACATTTAATAAACAATTAGTTTTCAAATTACAGCTACAGAATTATAAGTAGAGTTAAATTTGATATAATTTTCATGCGTTATAATAAATTTCATCCAATAGCAGTATCTATAAATCTATATTATACTATAGATTTATAATATATCGATGCAAACATAAAAAAATTTATTGCGCATCGAATAATGTTTCTTAGAAATATACTTATATGCATGTTTCGTTATTTTAAGACTTATAAGATTCTCCCTTCGTAAAAAAAACTATTAAACTCTAACATTTAAAAAAATATATACACGCCCAAGATAATTTTTCTCCACGTTAATTGTGGCATTTTTTTTTTTTAATTAATCACGCGTTATACAATTATGAAAATATCGCTAAGAAAATAAAAGAATATTTTTGAAAATTAATAAATTTATGTTTTTCAAATTAAACTATTTTTTTTTTTTTAATTCTATCACTATACATATACATTCATCAATAAATTAAACCGCATTCAACAATTACCGAGTATATTTTATAAGCTTGACGCGAGTAAGCGAATGCCGTGGAAGGGAAACTTAATTACGCTACGTCCTTTCTTAATTAAGAGAAAATGTTTGGCGTATCTCGTAGAGATTACTGCGAGCAAGGCAAACTTCCGTTTGCGTTACCATCGCGTTGGCTTTCTCACGATCAAAAGCCCGATCCAAAACACTATAATGCTGGCATCATTTTGCAAGAAGCTGATGTTATGCCAATTGAATGGATTGATAAAATATAAGTATTTATATAATCTTCATTATCTTGTTAATTAAAGTTTCATCAATCTAACATTACAAACTCAAATTTATATTAATAATTTACATATTAATGCAAAAATTGCCTAATCAAAAAGGTCTTTAAAAAATCGTTATCAGCTCTTGTGATTTATAAAAACACTATATAAGCTGTATCAATTTAACGCTATTATTCCGTAATGTTGCATCTAATGTATAAGTTTGCGATGGAAAAATCGGAATTGTTTTTATTATTTAGTGTTTTCATGTCATTGATTTCAAGTATTGATCATTTAGCAAGTATACACATAAAGATGAGTATATTCATCCGTAAGCAATGTCGAAAACGCGTACCCTCGAGACGAATTGCGGGGGCAGAAGGGAAGAGGGACAGCGCCCAGCTCACAGACAGTAAACATATAGTTGCAGGGGGAGACAGCATTATCAGTGACGCGAGTTGACATTGTTTGAAGAACTTGAAGGCAACGCGACTCGCCGGTTGCAAGGAACGACGTGAAGTTCGCAAGGAGGTAACACATTGGACGGGGGGAATGAAGGGCATAGAGGGGTGAAGGAAGAGAATGAGAGAGGAGGGGGCGGTAGGGGGCAGTGTGGCGGGTTCGACGGCCGGCTGGTGGCCCAGTGACCGGGACCGGTTCCCTCCGCGGTTCCTCCTTCCGCCTTCCTTGCAAACGCACAACTGCATCATCTCGACTCACCTCGCTTCGTCGTCTCTTCCCGCTTTCCCCCGTCTTTCATCCTCTCTTTTTCTCTCTTTTTCCCTCTTTCTCTCTTTCTCTCTTACTCTTTCTCCTCCGTCTGCCAACTCTCCGCTCACCTCTCTTCATGATCCGACCTGATGTGCGCCTTCGCGCGCTTGCTTCTCTCTCGTCTTCTTGTCCGACCAGTCGACCGACCGCTTCTTTATCTCTCTCTTTCTTCTCTCCTTGCCGTCATCCACCTCGTCTTCTCTCTTCTTTCGCACGAAAGCGTTGCCACACGCGCGAAACGGCCCACCGCCTTCTTCGTTCCCCGCTGCTTCACTCCACGACGTCGATACGATGTGATGCTCTTTTCTCGCTCGCACCCCATTCTGCAACTCGCGTTCTCTCAGCAGCAGTTATCTCTTTCCCTCTCTCTCCTTCACTCCTTCTCATCTCGCGAAGCGAGAGGTCATGCCGCGGATTCGCTTCTTCATTCTTCTTCCACTGCCGACGTCTTGTTCTTTCTTCCCTTTTTCTTCATATCTTGTAGTTCGTTCAGTGATCGAGCCGGCAATATTTACAAAAGGACACGTAACTATGTATCCCGTACGAACTACGTGGGCAGTCCGCGGGTGAGAAGGACGGGGTACTCGAAGATGACCAGATATAAACGCCGGCTCCGAATGGAAGCTGCGATATGTATCATATACGTCGCGACACCAAGACAAATTTTTAAATTCAGAATGGGCCTGGTCGGACACCTTAGTCAAGTTGAAAGGAAAAGTAGTTCTATGCAGAAGAAAGAGAAGGAGGGAGAGAGACAGGGAGAAAGAGCCGGAGGGAGCGACCGCGAGGGAAAGAGGAAGAGACGGTGAAAGAGAAGGGAGGGATGGGAGGAAAGGAAGTGAAAGTACCACGAGGCCTGTGTTACCAGCGCATCCGAGATTTCGTGCTACCGTCTTTCTTCCGTCTTTCTCGTCTCTTTCCTTTTCGCCTCCCTCCTCCCCCAACCCCTCTCATCTAAGCAACGTCGTCGCCGTCGCCTGCTTCTCTTCCCTGTTTGCGTTCACACCTACGGTTTACGAGGAGGGACTCTTTGCCGATAGTTTGTAGGTTCGCACGTAACGAGCACGCATCCGTATGCGCGTACGGAAGGACGCGCCGTGAAATGGAGATAACTGGCTGTTACGCTAGCGGAAGGAAAGTGGTTTTCCCAAGGGCGCATTGATCTCCACCTATGGGACTGCGCCTTTTTTTCCGAAACATAATTCAGATCGGTTTTCAGAGATTACTCGCACGCGGCGTTACATAACGATCTGCATTTCTTCCGCAATCGCGAAAGCGTATATCGCAAAGCAGATCATAAGAACGTCTGAAGATAATATAAAAAAAAGTCTATCTAAAGATAATATAAAAAAAATTTTAATATATTATGGATATTATTAAATTTTAATTAGATTTATGCATTAATTAAGTATCATATCTAAATTTATATCAAAAACGTAATCGTAATCCTGATAGAAATAAAAAATGTTCCATTTAACGCATCATATACATATAAATAGATAATTCATTTATAATACACGCAAGCATGAAAGCATTTGCACGTTAATTTTGTCAGAGAGATATATACGTCACCGCTTATTATTAATTGCGGTAGATAATACTACTGGCATATCGGTCGTCTTTTTGCCATCGATTAACCGTACCGATCGTGATCGTTCATTGCGCGTCTCTCGATCCCGTTCCTTTGGCCTGCTTCCTCGAATGAAAAAGGTAATCAACGACTACGAGCAACGCGGGTCCGTAAAGGAGGGCGCCCGTTAGAAGGAGGATGTCGAAAATCCGTTGGAAGCAGCCGGAGGACGAAGGACAAAGCCACGAAACGGAAGGTGAGGCCCGGGTGAGATGTAGGTGAGAGGGAGAGGCCGAAAAAGAAAGAAAATGGGCCGTGGTCATTCGCGCCAAACTATTCTTGGGCAACGTCGTAACGGTACATCCAATGAGACCCAACTCACGAATATACTTTGGGCATGAGGCCCTTGTCTCTGGACAACTCCATCCAGCGATTCGCCGAGGCTCACCTCTCCTCTCATATGGTGCGTCGGCTCATACTTCTTCCTCTCTCTTTCTCTCTCCCCCTTCGTAAAATCAACATATGGCGAATTGGGCTGCTTCTCAGGACAGTCACGAGACCTCTCAAACATTCCCGGGCCAAATGGAACGTGACGCGAATGGTACGCGTCTTCTGTCACGTATACATATATGTACATTGCGTTCGCGGAAATTTGCTTGCTGATAATTGAACGTCGCTATAGAGAAGTATATGTAAGCCGATAACGAGAATCGAGACGGGTGCCATTGATCTTGCACGAAGCTTTGATCGAAGTCTCGAATGAGTTGCTGTAGTTATTGACGCGGAAATTTATCAATGTTCCTTCAAAGTTTAAAAAAAAAAAAAAAAAAAACCAATTATACACACACCCAACAAATATTTGACATGTATGTTATTCCAACGATTATCGTTTCTCCGCTTGAAAAGAATCAGATTTTAAATGCATTCATAATTTACATAATATATTACCCGCCAAATAACGTTAAAAATCTCTAAATGTCTCTTTCAAATAAAAATACTACAACAGAAAAATTGACTTGTGTCTGACTTTCTTAAAACTATGTGCTATTGACCTTTACGCTTTAATGATTCGCCACAGGATTGCATGGGGCATCGGTTGTAAAATAAATAAAAATAAATTATTATGATTCAGTCCAGATACAATACAAATGATACAAATTGCGAGATTGTCTACGCCCATTTACATTATTTGCACTGTTAAACATCCATTTATACTATGTTTGCACGATATACGACAATGAATTATATATGTTAATAATGTTACGCAGCAAGTGATGGAAAAGCTGCTTTGATAAATCATAAAGCTTCGCCGGTAAATACATACAAAATATTATTTTATTATGGTTTGATCGATGATTACAAATATATAAGACTCATACTAAATTGTATACGTCACAGTTGCACGAAACGGATTCAGCATATGGCAGAATCTTCGTATGTGTGTGTGTGTGTGCATCAACTGGAAACGCACAGACGCGATATATCATCTTTCTCCGATTTATCCAGATAAAGTCATGCTCATCTGAATATCGAGAAAACCACATTATCTCATCGAAATGTTATATTATGGAGATAAAAATTTCTTAACGTACAATATATCAAATACGATAAAAATTACGCGATGAATTATATTATTAATTATTTTTGCAATGCAAGTTTATTGAATTCTAGATTTTATGCATTTTATATCGAAAAGACGACTATTTTCTCGAATTCTAAAGCGTCAGTATTAGACTCGTCGTCACTCTTTTTCTCGTGCGTCTTTTCAACGCAATGTAGATTTCAGAAAAACTTTTGCCGCCGTTTACTTACGCTTGTCTTGCCCTGTGATAAATGTTTGCTACCGATTTCTTTCGAGTTTTGGAATGACCTGACTTATCGCATAAATATATACGTTACACGAGAGGAGATATAAATCAAAAAGAGAAACGAGAAAGAGAAGAGAAGAAAAACAAACGATTAATTCATAAAAAAAATAAATAAGGCGGATGTAGCGTAATCTATTAGCCTCGGTTCAAGAGCCTCCGCATAAAACAAAGAATCATAATAATCTGCGAAACATTGTGAAATCGGTCTCGGGGTCGGAAATTAATTAATGAAAAGAAAGGGAAAATCCGCCCGGTCCTGACAATGAGAAAAATCGTGATTCGCGATGTTCGGAAAAAGCGAACATTATCAATCGGATCATCGAACTCGGGTCAAACGAATCGCAACGATGCGATTCTCTATCATCGTGCTAAACATATGGCGTTCTGTCACGGGCCAAAGCAGACAGATAAGCGATAAAACATCGCGGATCATCGCTATTCCGCAAATCGGCATTCTCAGAGAACAGTGGGAATTTCTCCGTAATCGTATAGAGAGGGGCTCCTTTGCATATATTTGCCAAATAAAAAAAAATTAATAGATAAATGTAGAAAAGTCACGCGGGAAACGAAGCTCTCTCGCGAATTCGCGTGCGCGAGAAAGGACAGGCTTTTCGCTCCGAGCACCTTAGCGTATATCGCGACGAGGAACTGAAGAACACGCTCTTCATCTCGTTTTCTCCCTTTCGGTGCCTCCTCGGTCCGTCTGCCTTCCACTGCGTTCCTATACTGTCCTCTCCTTCTCGCGCTTCTTCCCTCTCGCCATCCCCCCCTGCGCGTTTCGCTCTTCTGCTCGCTCTGTGCAAAGTAAGGGGAGCTGCCTTGGGTCGTTGGCCGCAACTTGCCGTGACCCAGTGCGAGCGCTAGGACATTGACTCTGCCATCGCCATCGCCATCCGCGATACCAACTTCCCCTCGTCTCTCTCACTCCTTCTCTTCTTCCTCCTGTCCCCGCCGACATACCACCACCTTCACCTCCCCCTCAACCCACCACTCGACCTCCCCCGCTCCCGTATCACCTACCGATTCCTCTATGCCTCGATCGGTTTACACCGACGACTCGCACCCTCTCCCCCTTTCTACAGTCATCTTCTTCCTCTTCTTCCATTTTCTTCTCGTCTCTTTCTCCTCTTCTGCTGCTCTTTTTGCCCTTTTTATTCATTCGCTTCCTTCTTTACTGTCCCATACCAGGACACCGCCACGATCGATTCGCACGATTCGCAGTCGAAAGAAGCGGGACGCCGATGGTAGCGTGGCACACCGGTTGCACCGGGCGACAATCACGTGTGCATCCGCATACAAGTTCCGCGTATATATACACCGGACCGCAGGACCGCGTCGAGCAGTCCCCCGTGTAAATTGGGCTCTATTTATGGCCGAAGGTTCGTCGACGGGGTCGATTCGCGGTTACGGTACTTGGACACGAGCAGGTGACGAAGACGTAAACTTCGTAGAAACCACGTGACGAGGATCATCGTTCCGATAAATTGATGTAAATTTCGACGATTATCCAATTTCAATTTTTATCAATGCGAATTTAATTTTTCCGAAAGCGATGCCATACGGAATTATTTTGTTTTTACAAGGCAGATGCTGGGACCAATAAGAAAAAATAATTTATTCTTAATAAAATTTTAATGAAATAATATTTAATTTGAAATAATATTTTTCAGTATGCAATATAAAGAATGAAATTGAATAAAACTCACGAGGAACCACTCGATTCGCAAGCTGCAAATATGCAACAAGTTATTTTACTTCTCGTAGCTCCATGAAAGAAGTTTCATTCGACACTCTAACTACCTTTAATTAGTTAAACGAGAATGGATAACAACCGCGCCGTAAAACGATTTCCAGTTGTTTCTCCCGTTCGGTTATGACGACGAAACGGTCGAAGTTTCGTCGGTGAAGCTTAACGTCGCTGAAATTTTCTCAAGGTGCTCGTGGCTCGACAATCCAGAAGTCGAAGCACGGGACGCGCGAGGAACGAGAGAGGTAGGAGCGGGCAAAGAGGAGGGATTGACCCCCGCAGTCGAGTACGACTTGCAGTCAGCTGACTCGGGCAATCTCTCAGCTGAGGCGGCATGTGTATGTGTGTATGCGTGTGTGTATCGAGGCCTTTCGTGAGATATTTATCAGACTCTGGCCTAACAGCGCGCTCGATCGCGATGACGCCTATACCAAAATATCCCTGTCATTGACCGGTAACTAATGCTCAAGCGACGAGTCCCTGACATTGGGCATTATCATAACCGGCAACCATCTAGTATGTTAAAGCATTAGATTATTACAGATTTAAGCGGTATAACTATAATCGTAAAAAGAACCGAATAAATATGTATTTGAAATTATCTTTTATAATGGACGCGTTTACAATTTAAAAATAGAAAATTAAAAATATAAATATATATTTTTTAAACGATAAAAAATGTACATTATAAAATTGTTGTTGATTTATTTATTCGTGCATATTCATTAGTAAGATTGTTCTTCAGTAATTATAACATCTTGAAATAAGATTATAAAACACAATTTTCTCTGTGAAAAAAATGCAGATTTGCATAATATAGTATTTCATAGTATATATAAAAGAAGATAAAATAAAATTTTTCCTATTGTAAGTAACACAGCAAATTAAATGCGCAATCGATTCACATCGCAACGATCTTTATCTGATCTCTACGTTCGATAAACGCGATAAAATTGTCGGCAAACATTTACAACAAAAGACAATAATCTCTATTCTCATTGCCTTCATCTTCATTCAGAGGGAGGTTCGAAGGCTCGTCTTCGAAACCTGATTTTCTCCGTTTCACTTTCACGGATGCGCAGTGAACGCAGGCCACGTCGAGCCAGCGCTAAACTTCCTCATCGGTGTGTCGGATGAAGGAAGACGAGAGGGAAGGTCGAGAAAGGGAAGAGAAACAAAGAGCGACACGACAAGAGAGCTGTTTTATTGCTTTTCATTGACAAGTATCCCTGCAAGAGTATTGATGTGAGAAAGGTAGGAAAAAAAGTGAGAACATAAAAATAAAGAAAGATGGTTTTTCTTATTTTTATCCTAAACGAGGAAAAAAGGACAGCAAAAAAAAAAGAGAAAGAAAGAGGCGGCTTCTCTCAATTTCTGCTTTTCAAACTAAATATATAGAGCTCAGAGCTTCTAACAATAAGAATGTAGCCGATCAGTATAATTTCCCGAACAAGTAGTAAATCACTTCAAACAATGTACGTATTTCTTTACGACGTGTCGAATATAATACTATGGAATTTTATGAATAAAATAAAAATGTTTCTATAAATAGATTTTTACATTCAATATATAATATATATTAAATATATAAAATTATTAAATATATTTTTTATATAGTATGTAAGGACTATAATTGATAATAATTAATTTCATCATATCGAAATTTAGTAATGAAATCTCCGGATGTAAGGATTTACGTAGACACCTAATCTGGCCTAATACGCGCGACCGCCTAGTTTAATTCATTCGAAGGAAATGGCTCGGTTGAATCGTACCAGGAAGCGAGGCATCCAATTAGGCACCCGCCAACAGGAAGCCCCCTACTTCCCGATCGTAAAATATATCCATCCCGATAAGCGGTTGGGTCCTGAGCCGGAGTGTCCTAATGAGATGCACGGAAAAGGTCTCTGCTTTCGCGTCACGTTTCTCCATCCCCGTGTAACAACGCGTGTTCTAACGCGATACTCGGCGATACTCGGCGATACTCCTGATATTGCCCTTTCTCCTTTCCCTTCCCTTTACCCCCCATATCGTTCTCGAGCAGAATCTAAATTGTGAATTCTCGACGATGGTATCCTCTGCTTATCGTCTTCTCTCGCTTCGGGGAGAGTTACGGAAGAAAACACCTATAAGTCTCGAGTCTCTCCTCTTCTCTCCCACGCCCAATATATATATTTTCGTCGAAATGCGGAGCGCGTGGACGACAAAAGTGCGATGAATCTCGGGGGCCGGCCTGATGCCACGCACGTTCCCTTCAGGGTCCGTTCCGCGGTCCACGTTCCATGGCGCACACCGTTATGCATTTTCGGTCGGAAAGGACGAAGAAAAAAAACACAAGGGTGAAATGGAGAGAAAGAAGCGTACGCGTCGCAAAAAATCGATGCATCCTGTGCTCTGACCCCTCGCGGTCCCTTTCGTGCGCAACGCGGTACCGTCCGGTCGAACGGTCGGTCGAGAGCGCCCCGTAAGCGCTCTATCCGATGGCTCGTTTCTTTTTTTTTTTTTTCTTTTTTTTAAGCGTCTCCTTTTTTTGCGCGTGCCATCGTGTGTGCGTTTCTGTCCCGCTCGCTCGCGTATTCGATTACGAGTGTCTCGTATTACGGCATCAGGCGCGTGCAACATTCGCGTCGCGACTGCCCTTCCGGACCGAGAGGATCGACAACTTCTTCGATGCTTTGCTAAAGCGTATCACGTTTCACACATCTTAATTCAGGAGATATCAATGCATATGATATGATGGATTTCATGTGAATCAAATTGTTGGTCACATATAAGATAATTCGTGTAGCTCTATGTGAAGAGCAAGATTAATGCAAAAAAAAGTCCACAATTCATAAAGTTCATTTTATAAATAAAATATATATATTTTATATATAAAATAAAATAATACTTTATATATAAAATAATTTTATAATAGGTATATATTTTATACATAAAATAAAAAAATTTATATTTTATATAAAATAAATATATTTTTTATATAAAATAAAATAATGATATTTCATTCTACAGTATAAGTAATCAATATACTATTTAAAAATTTCAACAATATAAATCACAATGAGAAAGACCATCGTTTTCAATTAAAACGAAGCGATGTAATCATGCTTTCTGAATCCCTTTAATTTCCTATGAATAATGTTGACGTCGCCTTCTGTGTATACTAATAAGCGGATGGTCATAAATTTTCGAGTATTTATTAGCTTTTTATTCCGGTAGCGATTATCGCGTGCGTTACAAATATGCAAAAAATTTCAGTTGCTCGATTCGATACATGTCCCTGATATACGATCTTTAATAATTTGTGTTAGCAATAATTTATGGAAATCGCGGTACATTTTCGACGTACGAGAGTAGAAGTCTATAGATACGCGTGTACACGCACATCGAGTGTCGAGATCTTTTACACGTCGGAAACGAGCCCGAGCATCGGTCGTCGTAAAAGACTTTTATGTGTTTGCGAACCGCCGAAAATAGCTACACAATCAGAACCGGTTTCGGTAGAATCTTTGCGATTTCCGTAGGACTCTCTACGCTTTGGCCACAAATGAGCCAACGTCCTGTCGTGTCATTATGTATATATATATATACATGTATGTACGGTACAATTAGACATCTGTAAGTCTTATCTTGATGGAATCGTTAATTTCTCATCTTACGTACAGATATAGTCTGTTAAGTTTGGATATTTATAATTTGAAAAATAACCCTTGTTTTTACGTAATACCTTTGATACGCGATTAAATTACATCACGAGACATTCGATTCGCCGAGAACCCTTTGAGCGGCACATGTATATAAAGTCTGTGTGCTTAATATGGGATTAATAAAATTCGATTGTGTAAGAGCGGTCAACTGACTCATTAAGTACCTCTTTCCAGAACGCATACTTGTAGAACGTAACGCATCTGCAGCAGTAAAACCCGCGCAGGGTTAACGACGTCGTTAAAACATGCGGCGGGTTTCGAGTAATCATTGCCTCTATTATCTCGCTTGCGACAGTGAACGTATATAATCTACATGTATTGAGATTTAAATATCACAGGCTTATCGCAAAATGTGAAAATTCTGTTGATAAATTAATGTTCTTTTAGTAAAATTAATTTTCAACTTTAATCCTGAATTTACTCTCGAAATAAAATTTGAAGACAAGCGATCCCTGAATCAAGAAGTCTTGAAATTTAAAATTATATTTCGTATTCTTCTTTAAATATTGTTAGCTTTCAAGATTAATTTATTTTTTAGAAATCCTATAAAAAATACTTGCTTAACAGTTGTACATTTTCGTGCGCTTATGAAAAAGTTTCATTAAAGGGAATAGGATAGATTAAGTTAATAACCATCGCTCTAGGCATAATAATTGTGTTATCACCTTGTCTACATGTATTGAGATTTAAATATCACAGGCTTATCGCAAAATGTTAAAATTCTGTTCATAAATAATGTTCTTTTAGTAAGATTAATTTTCAACTTTCATCCTAAAATTTTAATTTAATCAAGAAAAAAAATTTTAAGACAGAAAGATGTCTGAATGAAAAAGTCTTGAAATTTAAAATTATATTACTAATTCTTCTTTAAATATTGTTAGCTTTTAAGATTAATTTATAATTGAGAAAACCTATAAAAAATACTTGCTTAACAGTTGTACATTTTCGTGCGCTTATGAAAAAGATTCATTAAAGGGGATAGGTTAAGTTAATAACCATCGCTCTAGGCATAATAATTGTGTTATGATCTCGTCTACATGTATTGAGATTTAAATATTACAGGCTTATGGCAAAATGTGAAAATTCTGTTGATAAATTAATGTTCTTTTAGTAAAGGCAAAGGGACGTCTGAATCAAGAAGTCTTGAAATTTAAAATTATATTACGAATTCTTCTTTAAATATTGTTAGCTTTTAAGATTAATTTATCTTTAAGAAATCCTATAGAAAATACTAGCTTTATTTTCGTGCGCTTATGAAAAAGATTCATTAAAGGGGATAGGTTAAGTTAATAACCATCGCTCTAGGCATAATAATTGTGTTATGATCTCGTCTACATGTATTGAGATTTAAATATCACAGACTTATGGCAAAATGTGAAAATTCTGTTGATAAATTAATGTTCTTTTAGTAAAGGCAAAGGGACGACTGAATCAAGAAGTCTTGAAATTAAAAATTATATTACGAATTCTTCTTTAAATATTGTTAGCTTTTAAGATTAATTTATCTTTAAGAAATCCTATAGAAAATACTAGCTTCATTTTCGTGCGCTTATGAAAAAGATTCATTAAAGGGGATAGGTTATGTTAATAACCATCGCTCTAGGCATAATAATTGTGTTATGATCTCGTCTACATGTATTGAGATTTAAATATCACAGACTTATGGCAAAATGTGAAAATTCTGTTGATAAATTAATGTTCTTTTAGTAAAGGCAAAGGGACGACTGAATCAAGAAGTCTTGAAATTTAAAATTATATTACGAATTCTTCTTTAAATATTGTTAGCTTTTAAGATTAATTTATCTTTGAGAAATCCTATAAAAAATACTTGCTTAACAGTTGTACATTTTCGTGCGCTTATGAAAAAGATTCATTAAAGGGGATAGGTTAAGTTAATAACCATCGCTCTAGGCATAATAATTGTGTTATGATCTTGTCTACATGTATTGAGATTTAAATATCACAGACTTATGGCAAAATGTGAAAATTCTGTTGATAAATTAATGTTCTTTTAGTAAAGGCAAAGGGACGTCTGAATAATTTAAGTCTTGAAATTTAAAATTATATTACGAATTCTTCTTTAAATCAATAGTAAAAACAAGGGCAATGAGCCGCAGCAGGATTTTTGTGCCGTGTAATAATATTTATTAATTAATAGTAAGACGTTTCGGTCTATTTTAGACCATCTTCAGTGTACAAGTCTCTCTAGTTTATATTAATCGTAACATAATTGAAATTAAACGGAAATTATTTTAAATGTATGTCGTCGGTATAAAACATATATAAGGCATTAGAATGCGTCGAAAAACATCAAATGTTAGCTGTTCTTTATGTTCCATTGTCTCGACACTAAAACTGCATGGGTCGCGAGCATGCTGTAATAGCGGAATAAAATATGTTCAATAAAACGAATCAGTAAGTTCCCTCGGACGATACTCTGATTAATTGCAATATACAGGAAGCGCTGTTAAAATTACAGACCTGAGTTGAGCACATTCACGAGAAATCAGACTTATTTATATGATCCGCCCTAGTGTGGTCGTGACCATGACGTGTGTTGAACTATACTAATGTATGGTATCGCTTTCGGATCTCATTTATTTTGTGTTAGTATAGTTCAATACACGTCATGGTCACGACCACACTAGGGCAGATCATATAAATAAATCTGATTTCTCGTGAATGTGCTCAACTCAGGTCTGTAATTTTAACAGCGCTTCCTGTATATTGCAATTAATCAGAGTATCGTCCGAGGGAACTTACTGATTCGTTTTATTGAACATATTTTATTCCGCTATTACAGCATGCTCGCGACCCATGCAGTTTTACTGTCGAGACAATGGAACATAAAGAACAGCTAACATTTGATGTTTTTCGACGCATTCTAATGCCTTATATATGTTTTATACCGACGACATACATTTAAAATAATTTCCGTTTAATTTCAATTATGTTACGATTAATGTAAACTAGAGAGACTTGTACACTGAAGATGGTCTAAAATAGACCGAAACGTCTTACTATTAATTAATAAATATTATTACACGGCACAAAAATCCTGCTGCGGCCCTTGTTTTTACTATTGATTTAATTCGTTAGAGCCTTTTTACTCGTTATCTTCTTTAAATATTGTTAGCTTTTAAGATTAATTTATCTTTAAGAAATCCTATAGAAAATACTAGCTTCATTTTCGTGCGCTTATGAAAAAGATTCATTAAAGGGGATAGGTTAAGTTAATAACCATCGCTCTAGGCATAATAATTGTGTTATGATCTTGTCTACATGTATTGAGATTTAAATATCACAGGCTTATGGCAAAATGTGAAAATTCTGTTGATAAATTAATGGTTCTTTTAGTAAAGGCAAAGGGACGACTGAATCAAGAAGTCTTGAAATTTAAAATTATATTACGAATTCTTCTTTAAATATTGTTAGCTTTTAAGATTAATTTATAATTGAGAAAACCTATAAAAAACACTTGCTTAACAGTTGTACACTTTCGTGCGCTTATGAAAAAGATTCATTAAAGGGGATAGGTTAAGTTAATAACCATCGCTCTAGGCATAATAATTGTGTTATGATCTCGTCTATATGTATTGAGATTTAAATATCACAGACTTATGGCAAAATGTGAAAATTCTGTTGATAAATTAATGTTCTTTTAGTAAAGGCAAAGGGACGACTGAATCAAAAAGTCTTGAAATTAAAAATTATATTACGAATTCTTCTTTAAATATTGTTAGCTTTTAAGATTAATTTATCTTTAAGAAATCCTATAGAAAATACTAGCTTCATTTTCGTGCGCTTATGAAAAAGATTCATTAAAGGGGATAGGTTAAGTTAATAACCATCGTTCTAGGCATAATAATTGTGTTATGATCTCGTCTACATGTATTGAGATTTAAATATCACAGACTTATGGCAAAATGTGAAAATTCTGTTGATAAATTAATGTTCTTTTAGTAAAGGCAAAGGGACGTCTGAATCAAAGTCTTGAAATTTAAAATTATATTACGAATTCTTCTTTAAATATTGTTAGCTTTTAAGATTAATTTATCTTTGAGAAATCCTATAAAAAATACTTGCTTAACAGTTGTACATTTTCGTGCGCTTATGAAAAAGATTCATTAAAGGGGATAGGTTAAGTTAATAACCATCGCTCTAGGCATAATAATTGTGTTATGATCTTGTCTACATGTATTGAGATTTAAATATCACAGGCTTATGGCAAAATGTGAAAATTCTGTTGATAAATTAATGTTCTTTTAGTAAAGGCAAAGGGACGTCTGAATAATTTAAGTCTTGAAATTTAAAATTATATTACGAATTCTTCTTTAAATATTGTTAGCTTTTAAGATTAATTTATCTTTAAGAAATCCTATAGAAAATACTAGCTTTATTTTCGTGCGCTTATGAAAAAGATTCATTAAAGGGGATAGGTTAAGTTAATAACCATCGTTCTAGGCATAATAATTGTGTTATGATCTCGTCTACATGTATTGAGATTTAAATATCACAGACTTATGGCAAAATGTGAAAATTCTGTTGATAAATTAATGTTCTTTTAGTAAAGGCAAAGGGACGACTGAATCAAGAAGTCTTGAAATTTAAAATTATATTACGAATTCTTCTTTAAATATTGTTAGCTTTTAAGATTAATTTATAATTGAGAAAACCTATAAAAAATACTTGCTTAACAGTTGTACATTTTCGTGCGCTTATGAAAAAGATTCATTAAAGGGGATAGGTTAAGTTAATAACCATCGCTCTAGGCATAATAATTGTGTTATGATATAACGATTAAATCGCATGCAAATGTAGTAATCAATTACACTCACCGACCTGATGATTGACCATCGTTTTTCGCTGGCGACTGCATTGTTCTGGACCCTCATTCGAATGGATGCAAATCAATCGGTAGATGAGCAGTTGCAAGTGTCCATCAAATATTCACTAACACGATACAATAGTCCTTCACTTTGGTCTCTCTCAATGTCTCAATACTTATTGCAGCACAAATTTATCGCGATTTATGATAAATAACACCGCGACACACTGTGTTATACGACACCGCATTATACTTGTGCGACATCGATCCATGGATCGTCCTCTCCTCCCCCGCCTTCGCAGCCGGCGTCGTAAACTTTGCTGCGTAAGGTTAGGAACAAGACATATTTCGCCGACACGAACGAAAAACTCGAGCGGCTGAAAATTTCCCTCACATTTCGCGTCGTCTCGCGATATAAACTCGATCGCGAGACTTGAGAAACTATTACAACTCACGAAAGTCCGTTAATGTTCTCTATCATCCGCTTGAAGATGTTCCTACAATAGATACACTCGCACTTCACTTCAATGTTCATCGCGCATGATGACGCGCCCGACACGAGCGACTGTTTTTTGTAGCCGATGATTGTTTACTTTAGACACTCTCAATACTTACTGCAACGCAAATATATCGCGATTTACGCATTTATAATCAATAACTCCGCGCGACACATCGCGACCGCGATACCACGATACACTATGCGACAGCTGTTGATCGCTTTCTTCTCTCCCCTCTGCCCCCCCCCTCATGGTGACGTTTCTCCCACGTAAAGTTAGGCACGCGACGCATCTCGCCTTCTCGCCGACGCGGACCAAAAACTCGAGTGACTGACAATTTTCATCGCGTCGCGTCGTCTCGCGATATAAAAAACTAGCGATCGCGAGACTTAAGAAACTTATTATTGTACAACTCACGTAAGTCCGCCAATATTCTCCGTCATCCGCTTTAAGATGTTCTTAGATAGGCTGCGTATATACAATACATATACGGTTCACTTTAATGTTACTACTGCACATGACTACACGCGCGACATCAAGTGACTGTTTTTTGTAGCTTCGCGTAATTATCCTTCTGCAAAATAAAATAATATATATATTAAAGTATTGGAGAGAAAAAGAGTATAGAACGCATGTAGCTTTAAAAAGTAAATCTAACCTTCTGATTTATCAATCAAGCGCCGACTGATATTCGATTCGACATTTGCCGAGTTTGTTTTAAAAATGAAGAGGTAACACACGCATCAATTACGAATACACCGACGACGAGCTTCACGTTACTCGTTGTGTGCAACGTATGCGTCGTGTAACAAGTGTCGAGAATGTCGTAGGTCGTAGGTAAATTATAGTATAGTATATATATTGTGTTAATTAGTGCGCGTAATCGTAATCAACCGTGATCGAGCCTTATCCGTACGAATGATTGTCTGGAGCGGAATTGAAAACAGCTGACGAACAAGAGAAGTTGGTGACCTAACCTGTCTGCTCTGAATTTGATTGTTGGAGCGCAGTGAAGCAGCCTACAAGAAAGAGGTTAGTGACGAATCGTTCTCTCTCACTCTATTTCCCTGATTGATTGGAATTTAATTAGTATCATGTTATATGACTCTGTTCTCTCCTCTCTCTCTAATTATTAAATTTGATTGTTTGGAGCGCAATGAAGCGCTACAAGAAAGAGGTTAGTGACGAATCTTTCTCTCTCACTCTTTTTCCCTGATTGATTGGAATTTAATTAGTATCATGTTATATGACTCTGTTCTCTCCTCTGTTCTCTCCTCTCTCTCTAATTATTAAATTTGATTGTTTGGAGCGCAATAAAGCGCTACAAGAAAGAGGTTAGTGACGAATCTTTCTGTCTCACTCTTTTTCCCTGATTGATTGGAATTTAATTATCATGTTATATATGACTATGTTCTCTTCACTCTCTCTAATTATTTACTTGTGTTACTTGATGAATTTATTCATGTATCATAATGATGGCATTTTAATATTATATATTATTCTTACATTTTACTTCGAATAAAAACAATAGAAACAATTGGACGATATATTGCGCAAAATTGTGCTAATCTCTATTAAAATAATTTTAAATATAATATAAATCGTGTGCAAGAGAATTTTTTATAAGCTACTTATTCAATATTATATGTGTACAGAGAGAATTTTCTCTTAGAATTTACTCTGAAAATCATGGTAATCGTGGAACAATATGGTAAAGCAAGAATTTTATGAGAATTTCTTTGATTAATATTTATCACAATAAATATAATGATATAATATGTTTGATTAATTTTACTATGCAGTTTAGTAAAATTAATCAAACATATTTGATATTTTATTGAAATAGATATCATTATATTTATTGTGATAAATATTAATCAAAGAAATTCTCATAAAATTCTTGCTTTACCATATTGTCCCACGATTACCATGATTTTCAGGGTAAATCCTAAGAGAAAATTCTCTTACAATCAATGTACAATTTATTTTTCAAAGATTACATGCGATAATTTATATATTTGCATATCGTTGCACTTTATCATGTTTAACATAATGACTCCCGTAAGCAGAATTGTTCTGTATACTATGAAAGAATCGAATAACAAGTACGAGTACGAGAGAGTATAAAGAGACATTTTGTAAGAAAAAAATATGATAAAGAGAAAAAGCAAAGTCGCGATTGAGAATTTCCCGATACATTTTACTTCGAATAAAAACAAATTGGACGATATTGCGCAAAATTGTATTAATCTCCATTAAAATAATTTTAAACATAATATAAATTGTGTGCAAGAGAATTTTTTATAAGCTACTTATTCAATATTATATGTGTACAGAGAGAATTTTCTCTTAGAACTTATTCTGAAAATCATAGTAATCGTGGAACAATATGGTAAAGCAAGAATTTTATGAGAATTTCTTTGATTAATATTTATCACAATAAATATAATGATATAATATGTTTGATTAATTTTACTATGCAGTTTAGTAAAATTAATCAAACATATTTGATATTTTATTGAAATAGATATCATTATATTTATTGTGATAAATATTAATCAAAGAAATTCTCATAAAATTCTTGCTTTATCATATTGTCCCACGATTACCATGATTTTCAGGGTAAATCCTAAGAGAAAATTCTCTTACAATCAATGTACAATTTATTTTTCAAAGATTACATGCGATAATTTATATATTTGCATATCGTTGCACTTTATCATGTTTAACATAATGACTCCCATAAGCAAAATTGTTCTGTATACTATGAAAGAATCGAATAACAAGTACGAGTACGAGAGAGTATAAAGAGACATTTTGTAAGAAAAAAATATGATAAAGAGAAAAAGCAAAGTCGCGATTGAGAATTTCCCGATACATTTTACTTCGAATAAAAACAAATTGGACGATATTGCGCAAAATTGTATTAATCTCCATTAAAATAATTTTAAACATAATATAAATTGTGTGCAAGAGAATTTTTTATAAGCTACTTATTCAATATTATATGTGTACAGAGAGAATTTTCTCTTAGAACTTATTCTGAAAATCATAGTAATCGTGGAACAATATGGTAAAGCAAGAATTTCTTTGATTAATATTTATCACAATAAATATAATGATATAATATGTTTGATTAATTTTACTATGCAGTTTAGTAAAATTAATCAAACATATTTGATATTTTATTGAAATAGATATCATTATATTTATTGTGATAAATATTAATCAAAGAAATTCTCATAAAATTCTTGCTTTACCATATTGTCCCACGATTACCATGATTTTCAGGGTAAATCCTAAGAGAAAATTCTCTTACAATCAATGTACAATTTATTTTTCAAAGATTACATGCGATAATTTATATATTTGCATATCGTTGCACTTTATCATGTTTAACATAATGACTCCCATAAGCAAAATTGTTCTGTATACTATGAAAGAATCGAGTAAAGAGTATAAAGAGAAAACATTTCGTAAGAAAAAAATGTGGTATAGAGAAAAAGCAAAGTCGCGATTGAGAATTTCCTGTACGGTCACCGATAATTCGAAGAAGATAAATGGATATTCGTGATTGGCGGTTACGGTCAAGGATTTCTTGACGTCAATAGTATAACGGTCGTTAAAGTATTTAGGTCAAAAAGTCACTATTGCACGTTCGAGCGAGCGAGTGTTCGAGCTCGACACTTCCCGGCGTCTGATTTCGCGCGCTGACATACCGCCCTTCCACATACGCCTCGAGCGAGAACGTAAATTATCCCGCCACGATCTCATTAATATCTCGTTGTTGGTTGCTTTTCGCTGAACTCGCTAATTATTTGAATTGCAAATTCGTGACATCGAGAATGAAACATCATCCCGTTACTGGGGCATTAGGCTCCACGACTCGAAAATTATACATATATGCGAAATGAACAGGATATATGTTCGTGAAAAGAAAAATATCACTCTCTGTTTATGTCACTCTATAACTGACCGCGTATTATATTGCCTGGAAATGTAAATATTTAGCTAAATAATAGGGTAACATTATCGCTACAGCTCGTTGAATTCAATTAACCTTTATAGCCTGAGAGCTTAGCGTATACCGTATACCAGTCATACAAATGAATAGCACAATTATTTTTTGTACCTCTCTTTAGTTGTAAGATTCTTCCTTAGCATATGAATATATTTTAGTAGCACATCTTAAAAAAAAAGCATAATAATGTATTTATGAAATATTGAGCAATATGTATTGAATTTACAACCATACATTGTGATTATCTATTGTCCGGAACAATCAACAATATACAACGTATACAACAGATTAGAGATTTTCAAATTAGTATAGAAATCGCGTTTATTGTTTGCATAATGTCTTCTTTTAATGTACATATATGATGTTAAACATTTTTGAAAAGCTATCATCACACACTGTAAAAAAAAATGTAATTCATTACATAAAAAAAGTAAAATTACATAAATAATAAGTGTAATATGTTTACATTTTTATTATTTATCGTGTAATTTTACACTTATTATTTATGTAATTTTACATATTTTTATGTAATACATTATATTACATTTTTTTACAGTGTAGGCTATCATTACTATTACACAATCAAATATTAAATTTAAAATAAGTAATCAAATCATCGCGCATTTGTAAAGGAAAATGCTTATAATTTTATTTAATTATTCAATGATGATATAGAATGTAGGAATTATTATGGATAATCAACAGTAATATTCGAACAAAAGATATTTTACTCGAGTACGGAAGAACCTTCAAATCTTCGAGTCTTTTATTATGAAAAGATGAAATCAATTTTCCAGTATGACGTAAGATTGGAATATAATATCCTGTCTAACTACTTATATATACACAATTTATTGTAACCCCTCGACACGAATGGAATGCAATTTTTGTTAGTGACATTAATTTTGTAATTAGAAGTTTCCTCAACGTTTTCTCTAAATTAGCAGAAAATTTATGGAATTTGAGATTCGTAAGAATCTTTATATATTTTTTTATAAGAAAAATTTTTGCTCAAATTATTTTCTCATCTTTATTGCATTTCAATTATTATTATAATATATTCAAATAAGAAACAGTTCTTCGGGACAGTCTCTTCGGTTTCAATCTCCTCTCAATTTTTTTTCTTTTAGTACATTAAATTTGCATAAAAACAATAAACAATGCAAATAAACGACTATGTAAAAGAAATTGATTTTGTTCCTATAAATATAATTCTATTTATAGAAAAGAGAATGCGCACGTTCATGTGCCAAGGGTAAAGTAAATAAATTTGCATCGCGCTCGCGCTGCTGCTGCTGCCTTCCTCCATTGCAAGGGTCATCAGAACCGGCAGCCTTCTTCTTTTTTTCTCCTCTTTTTCTTCCTCTTCTTTCTTCTTCTTCTTCCAACCCTTGGTAGTCTTCGTGTCGTCACGGACGTTCGTGTCGGCCCGTAGCGCGCGAAGCGCAGGTTACATAATTATTCCGGCCGTGCCTCGTAAGCGTTTCTTGGCCAATGGGACTGTGGTTCTATGGGACAGTGTATGGTGTCCCCATAGAAGCCACGCCTCGTGACCCAGACTCCCACATAACTGTTCTCGAAACATCATCGGTAGTCGGAATGAATCGACACAACGCAAAAGGAAGAAAGTAGCATCGCGATAGTAAGGGAGAGGCAGGATAGAGAAAAAGATGCACCGTGTGGCGTCTCTACTTATATCGTGATTATGATGATAACGATACTAAATTGACGTATACGAATTCCATCATCATCGTACGGTATCAAAACGATATATTATTATCATAAATATCGGAATTTGCAATAATACACCGATACTGTAATGCAAACACAAGGAAGCTGGAATTTATACTATATACCTTATTAGACATTGCAACGGTAAATTGATATCGATATCGAACCAAGTACAAGTTACTATGCAAATCAGATTGTAGTTTTATGAGAGTTGCGGCAGAAACCTCTGTTTTTCTTGACCATTTACATCAGAGATGTATATCTATTTTGTAGTCAATAGTTATTTTTCTGCATTCTATTAAATCCTTTGTTTATATATGATGCAAATTTTTTTATATTATATTTTTTTCTAAGATTAATTCAAGTTGTTATAATATTATTTAATTAACTTACATTCTATAATTACGTGATTTGTTTATTTAATGATAATTATTTAAATATTTTGCTAATATTTAATCCACAAATTTAATGTATAATTCATAAGTATAAAAGTTGCAGAAATGAAAATCACATGTAATATTATAGACAAAAATATTTAATCATTATTTTAGTTTTATAATTTTATAATAAATTATTATATATTATGTCTTTGTAAAAATCTTGATGCACGATCGAAGATATATATGCTACAAATCTTGACAATAAGAAATATAATCCGGCCATCTATTTTTCGCTTGAAAAAGTGTTTCCTAAGTCATGCCAAGCATTTGAGTTCCATTGCCAAGTGGCCGATTTAATGGCACGAGGTGTGTCCATGGCAATTCAAGATTCGTGATATGCTGCCGCAATTCTGTTATCACTTCCTAAGCAACAGTTATTCCTATTGTTTGTTGTTTGGTGATACTTCTTCGACCGTGCACCTACGTGTGCAATAGAGATATCACCTTTCCGGGACAGCCGCGTCCTCTTTCTTCATTCGGCTATCGAATGATATCGCATCCGTGGGTAGCCGAAAAAATGAGAAAAATTACCGTGTAAATATAATTTTCTTTTTGCATTTTAAAAAGAAAAAAAATTAATCTTCTTATGAAAAAATTAATATGAATTATTTTGGCTATTATAATAATGACGTTTAAATATATTCTTTCTTTTACTCTAATATTAATTTAATATATTAACATGTTTAAAACATCATAAATATTCAGTGAAGAGTATTTTATCCTACCGATAATAAAAGGCACGTGGACGCCTCAGAAATGTCACAATCACGGACGAATCCTTCTGGCGCGCGCACGGCCATCCGTCAAATTAAGGGATGAAAAATTTATAAAGCCGGGAAGTTTCATCCTTCAACGTCCCATTTTCTGTCATCCACACGCGCCTTCCCTTTTCCCTTCTTCCTGTTCTCTTTGTCGCTCCTGGCTTCGCGCCGCCACGGGTCACTTCGCGTGGCTACTCAATGGAGAACGTATGGCCGGCCACTCGTGTCCAGAGGATTATCAAAGAATGCTCGGACACTGGCAGAACTTTTAGGGGGTTTTTAGTTCGCCGTCCTTTGAGCCCATTCACGACGTACTCGAGCGTGCCTACCGTAGCCTCCCGGCTCGCGCGATTCGCCCGCGGCTACATGACAGCTGGGAGAGGACATACGACGCGTCTAATTGCCAATTAAAAAGACATTTTTCGTCGCAGGCAAGCTGACCGCTTGAATGGACGGTCTCTCGTTTTCACTGTACTTTGACAACATACATCTGCATTTTGGTCAGCATAGAACCGTATTCGTAGAGTTAAATGTCCTGCTTTCATCGCGTTTGGTGTTTGCGGACCTCACTCGCTGCGGGTAGAAAAAGGATTGTGATGGAAAATTCAGAGAAAAATATACAGAAGAGATTTACTAGCATAAATCGAAATATAGTTTTACTATCGTAGATTAAAGAAAATAATTTTTTTTCACTTATGCATCGCTTTAATTTTCCTTTAATATGTAAAATAGCGATATTGTAAATCGTTAAATTAAATTATTAGTTGAAATATGCTTAATTATTACATATTTAATTAGTAAAATGGAGAGACGTGTAATGAGATAAAAATAGAATGGCGCTATACAGGGGGGAATCTCGACGTTGTCGTTGATCGAATATTACTCGTAATTATATTTTATCATGAGATACACAATCGAGAATCTTTCCACGCGATAGAATGGTCGACGTACGCGTTGCAAGCCACGTTGCATCGCGTGGGTCGTGAATTACGCGACAACTTCCGGATTCGATTCCAGTCGTCGATCTCGTGGATCAAATTCGACGGTTACCAGGAAGCGGATCGATTCGCTCCGGCGGAGATGCGTGCCGTCCTCGGCTCGAGTCGGCTCGATCGTCATCAGCGGGTCAGATAGGCGTGGATGGCGCGGCATATGGGCACAAAAGAAGCCGGAGCGGACTCTCTGCCCGAGAGAAGAATTTCTCTCTTCTCCACCCTCCTTCTCTATTCGCATCTTTTTTTTCTCATCACTTTTACCCGTCTCCTCCTACTCCCATTTTTTTCACCGGAAAACCAGTTCGAGACTAGATGCAATGCGAGATACGGGGCACCCGGAAGAAGGCCTCGCCGCTGTACAGGCTGCGGCCAAGAAGCCCGAAATTTCGTAAAAAGGGTTCGGGAAATAACAAAACGCGTGGGACCAGCTGCGCTCCTTTCCACTAGAAAGAAGACGGACCTGAGAAAGAAAGGGGTGAATGACGGACCGGCGAAAGGGGATACCTTTCGCTTTGGGAATACAAGAGAATCTTGCTCTCTCTTTTTCTTTCTTTTTTCCCGGATCGCTTCCCGATTCTCCTGTTTCTGTCAAGAGAATCGTGAGGATCCGGAGTCACGTGTCGCGTGCCATGGCACGCGAACGTCTGTAACTGCGACACGCTTCCCGTAGATGTTGTGCTTATGTCACGACGAACATCCTTGCGTATTGACAATCGATCGAATCGGTTAAAAAGAGAATTTTGGAACGGAAAACCTTACAGAGAGGATCGAGTTCTCTGATACTATATGCCCAACGGCGTCGCTTCTGCACTGCAAAGTCACGATTTACGCAGATTTACTTTTAATCTTTCCGAGTCTTCGCGTAAATCACTATTTATCGCGCCTTTCGCATAGAGCGACAACAAATCATTCGTCTTCTTACACAGATTGCAAAGTTATCAACCGTCTACCGCGTCGTAAATCTTTTCGACACACGCCGCTACGGTCCACCGGTGAAAACTCGTTTCCTCGTCCGTCAGCATTTTCGAATTAGCTGATGCGCGTAATTCCCGGGCGATAATTTTCTGGCGCACGCACGCGAACGGACCGCATCGGATAATTACGCGCACGACAGAATCTCACTGGTTAGACCTCATCGAGACGTCCAACGTCTCGTTTCCATCTGCATCTCCCGTGCGCTTAGAGCGAGCATGCGAACGTATGGTTCGTAATCGTTGTTCACGTGTCAAAGCAAAACATTCTACGTGAGCATGTGTATATCGTCATCTTTCGTCGAGGTCGAGATGCGAGAGAGATGCGCGAGTGACTGAGTTGATGCGACAAACATATTACATCATTCATAGAGGAACTTCGAGGGAACCATCTCTCCTAATAAAATTATTAAATAAAAAATAAAACAGAAAAGATAGGGAGAAGTATCTCTCATGAGAATATGTTAAGTACTTTTTTTAACGCCCGCTTAACATAGCTAATTAAACATCTTCACATGATTTATATGCGCGGAATATGGGTTAATTATCATGATTGCTTCGATGTTATATATACATGAACGCAAGAATGTTTCTCGCGTACGATTCGAGTTCGACTCTGTTCTCGCATTCGTTCGTGTGTTCGTTAGAACCCATTTGATGAAGCCTCGCATGCAGCACATTGCTGCGAAACGTGCATGCACGTCGTCGCGCGGCGAACGCGGAAGAGGAGAGGCCGCGATGCAAGTCGCTAGTCCCTTTCCAAGTAAGAGTGGGTTAAGGCCCAAGGTCCTGCTGTCGTCTCGAAGGCGATCCCCCGGATGCGAAGGATATACACGCTCGGGCTTGCACGTCCCGCGCCTCCGACCTACAGACTCGAGCCCCCGTGGGCACCTTCTACCTAACTGTACCTACATTCACGTTTGCAACGCGAACGAACGGACGTACACCGGACGCATACGATAAACCGCCACCAACAACTCTCTCTCTCTCTCTTTCTTTCTCTTTTAACCTTTCTCTCCTTCTCTCTCTTTCTTTCCTTCATTTCTCTCTTTTCCTTTTCCTTTCCCGTCCCTCTTTCTCTTTGAGTTGCGCATCTGCACACGCACGTTACCTATACCGCGACTGTTTGGTGATGCACACATATACGCCCATCAGCCATATAAAAGCCGTATATGCCGTGTGACGTATATACGTGAGAGCGCCTTTTATGTAGGTACCTACATGCGTAAAGGCCTGAACCGTGCCTTCGAGATATGGCCCGTTACTCCAGGGTGTCGCGCACTGGAGCCAGTTACCGTGTTACCGCAATTCAGGCCACAAAGTCAAAATACAGTTAGCCGTGGCCGCGTGCGAAGAGAACCGCTCGACTGCACGAAAAAATAAATCCGGCTACTTGTCTTCGTCGTCGTCATCGTCGTCGTTGATCGTTCTCTACTCGCTGTCGTGCACGAGCAACATCCGGCTGTAAACCTACTTGCATGCCGGAGATACATCCTCGTGTACGGGACGAGGATGGCTCGTCAAAACTGACCGGAGAGAGACCTGCAATCGCGACTCGAACGATCTCGCGACAAATAATCGGATGATCAAACGTACGGGATTTTCGACAATATACCGTTGCTTCGGTATATTACTCATGAGAAAATCTAGGTCTTGCCCGCAAGCTTTCTAGCACGCCTTTCGGTACTTCCTTCTTGAGAAGCGATTCTTAGGTCGAGGAGAATCTTTCTCGAGAAGTTGTTTCGAGCATCCGAATTTATCCGTTACATAAGTTACACCGTAATAGGTTGTATACGTTTGAGATGTGCATCATTTGATAGATTGAAATATATGCACCTTGCGCATTTATATACATATATATAAGAGTATTTTATTTATTAAAAATATTTAATATAAATATTATGAGAGGAAGAGAGAAAGCACGTGTTTTTACATCATATAAAATAACAAAGTATATTGACTTTCACATACATATGTAAAATAATTATTCTCATCAGTCTTACCAGTAATTTCATTACTGTTATTCAAATTATTATTTCTCATTAGGATGCAAAATGTTAATATTATAATATCTCTCGTTAGAGCACTTGTAGATATACATTAAAATAATAATACGCGATTCTGATGTTTCTTCTTCCTGCCTTTATCGCTCTCGTAACTAAGAAACTAGGTCGAGAAGTTCAATGTTTGCTTTGCAACCTTTAATAGAGCTATCAGTCTCAGCAGCCACGGATCTTGAGATCATAGATCAGTACCGTAAGTTAGAGTACGTTACCGCGAACAGTCGAGCTCGTTTCGCGTGATTCTACCATATAGTGCCGGTATTATACACACATAAATGCATTCGAAATGTATATATATATATTTAATATTCTCTGTAATAAACATACGAACAAACGAATCGTAACAGTAATTTTTATATTTATTTTTATATTTTTATATGTATTTTTATTCTATCTATCTAATCATGTATACCTAAACTGATACAAATCAAAGTAGATAATTAATCGACACGATTACCTTATATAGATTATTTGAAAGCTGCTTAATATCTGTTAATCATCTATTTCTTTAATTTAGACTAAAACAACACAAACGCGCGCTACGCGCCTGCTATTCCTCGATTTTATATAAAAAAGAATGATATTTTTATATAAAGTTTGTTTAAACTTGATTAATATTTTTTGACAGAAATCAGCTGATCAAAGCGTTAATTTGCTAATAAAATTTTCAAATAATAATATGTTATAAAAATTAAAATAATATGTTTTAAATAATATGTTACATTACATTAAATTCAATTAATAATTTTGACAGTTATCAGCTGATTTCTGTCAAAAAATATTATTTGCAGATAAGGCACTATAACATATTATTATTTTAAAATTAATTAGCAAATGAACGCTTTAATAAGTTGATTTCTGTCAAAAAATATTAATAAAGCGAAATTTGCTAATTAAATTTTTAAATAAAAGTAATATTTTATTTTATTTTATTTTATTTTATTTGTTACAGGTTGCATTGCTGATAAGCTGCGCGCGAGTTTGACTGCGAGATTTTCGAGTGTCGAACCGACGTTGATTCGTGGATTATAGTTTTCGCATCGTTCTCATTGCGCAATGTACGCGAAATACGCGTGCGATTCACGCGTCGCGTCGGGAGTGCCGTGTAAAGTGTCGGGCGATCGTAATTATTCGTGTTTTCGCGAGTCGCGAATGCTACCATGGACTAACAGAGGAGGAGGAGGCCCGGGGAGGCATCAGGCGACAGCGGGGCAACTATAAGGTATGCAAAATAAATATATAATAACATTTCTTTTAAGAAACATAATTTTTGTTATATTTGTTTAAGTATCTCTATATGTATATATATGTATATACATATATAAATTATATATTTTATTTGTTATTACAGGTAAGCTTTACATATAGGGGAGGAAGAAGAAGTCCGGGGAGGCATCAGACGACACTGGGGCAAGTTTGACTGCGAGATACTCGAGTGTCGAACGGACGTTGATTCGTGCGATTATTAGTTTTCGTATCGTTCTCATTGCGCAATGTACGCGAAATACGCGTGCGATTCACGCGTCGCGTCGGGAGTGCCGTGTAAAGTGTCGGGCGATCGTAATTATTCGCGAGTGCTACCATGGACCAAGAGAGGAGGAGGAGGCACGGGGAGGCATCGGGCGACAGCGGGGCAACTGTGAGGTATGCAAAAAAATTTTTTTTCTAAACTTTATTGAGATATTTGATCGTTTCCAGACTTTCAAAACACCCTATACACTCCCCCCCCCCACACACATACATGTATGTATATACATAATTTGAATATTTTGTTTTCAGAGCAATGTGCTGTGTACTACAACTCTGCTATTGCACGTATCGGTGAGTGAAAAATTGTTTATTTTCTAATATTTCTATAGCGATAATAGGGGTGTATGAAGCTGGCGTCACTTCGTGACTATAAAATGATTTTACATAGAAAAAAAGTTTAATATTTTTAAAAAATTTTGCATCTAATATCTCCGGTCTCTCGAAAAAAATATCTAATATATTTCTGGATTAAAAGAGAATATCCTATAAATCTGACAAAATAAAACATCCCATATATTTTTAGAACAAAGTTATTACAGTAAATGAAAAAAATGATGTCGTGCAATCTAAATAATTAAGCCCCGACACTCTCAATGCGCGAAGACAGTTGAGAAACGTCAAAGCGAGCATTCCTCGCTTCTTACTGTCTTGTCTTCTTCTCTACCGTGGAAAGTACACAAAAGCGTCTTCGGCGCCACAAAGAGCGCGAGATCCGAAGAAAGGAAGGAGGAGGGCGAGAACGGAAAGGTGCGGAAAGAGGTCTGCTGCAAGATTGCAACACACTACTCGATGCCGGGCCATCCACGTGGATCTTCGAATTTAACGAATACGAGCACGCGGTCTCGCGTGCCCTTTCCCTTCGCTCTTCACTTCATCGTTCTCGTCATCCTCTGCCGAAACCCTCCTTCCTTTCTTTCTTCCTCATTTTCTCACTCGCGGAGAACTCTGAAAACCGTTCACTCTGAGACGGTACTTTTTGTGATCGTAACGAGATGTTCTCCAAACGCGAATGGTCCCAACGTGGCATTCCAAGCGTTTCGTTCGAGACGGCGAGGAAACGGCGGAGAGCAACGCCCAATTCGCAACCTACGGGACACGCTAACCGCGTTAATATAGTCCTTAGGGAGTGGGCGTCCCGGACGACGTTCGCTATTCCTAGACCGGACAATTATTTTGCCGCTTCCGAATGAACTGCGCGAGAGGTTAATGACACTTGCGCGGCCTGTCGGAACATACGGCTGAATATCATTTTGTGGCCCCGCGGTAAAACCGCGAGTTTAACGAGAGTTCGAGTATCTACCGCTTCTCCCTTCCTCGAGGCTCTCGTCTTTTTGGGATCGTAATAAAACGATAGATCTTTTCCGCGCGATTTCTTCCCGCCCCGTTTCTTCCCGCCCCGTTTCTTCGGCCGAAATTCTCCCCGGTGAATCGGTCCGACATGCACCTGCATGCATCGAACTCATTGCTCGACGGCATCGCGATCGCTCGTTCATCGCGTGGTTCGCGGACGATAGAAGCCGGCTGGCTTTAGGAACGAGGAAGTGTCTCACACATATACATATACATACACATACATACACATACACACACATACACACACACATTTTCGCCCACGCGCGGTCGCACAACGTAAGCAGATGTTGCGCAACCGGTCAATACAATTCTTTCCGCGGTTGAAGTATAAATTCGTCGTCGGTGAATTCCGACTTGGTATTCTTCGTCTGTGACAGGAAGGAAGTGAAAACAAACGTCCCTGATGTCGAGTGATCTCACCGAGTGACATTCGATATATTGTACGTAACATACAAATAGCGATCTTGCATTTTTTATCTCATACAAAATTTATCTACTTTGTCAAATAATTTGCAATGAATTTATTTTTAGTAAAAATATCGAAGAGTTAGCAGTTTCTTTTTTTAGTTAAAAACAAGTTTTAAAAAACTTGTTTATTTTATTTTTTATGGAATATTAATTTAATGGCATCTTGAGATTTTAGCAGAAAGATATTTCGCGTTGAATGCATATTGAGAAAAAATTTCAGTTTAGAAAGAAATACATAATTTAGCCAACTAATGCATAATTTATCTCAAGATATCGTGAATGAAGATATATCGGAGAAATGGCGCGCAACTTTCATTTGCCCACAGGAAATTACAAATGTCACGACAGTCTTGTTGCGTTTTCTCTTCCGATAACATATACAGCCGCAAAGTATTGAGTATATTTGCGCACGTTATCTGCGCAAAAGAATTGCAAGAGAATTGCTGAAAAAGAAAGCCTTGTGAAAGTCGGGCGGCGTATCACGCTAAGTAATTGTTCTACTGACAGTTATATATAGAAGGGACTTTGTTTTCTTTCTTTCTTTTTTTCTTTTTGCAACCTTTTGTCGCCCGCATCTCGATCTTATGCTGGCGAGTGAGATACCTTGACACTGCACTAGTTTTTCTAAACCGAAAACGATTGCTTTCGTATCTCTGTTCAGTCCTTTTTGAAGTAACGCGTACGTTTAATTATAAAAGTCAATATACGTCTGAGGGAACGTAAAGAATAAATTCCTAAGCATAAGGATACAGCGGACCTTTTAACTTGGGTATATTCGCACCATGTGTGTGTTTCAAAAGTGACAGAAAAATACTATTTTCTTCTCTCATCGCATCTATTTGCCGTATTATTTAAATTACATCTTCCAAGCTTTTTGCCTGTAAGGCTCAAAGAGGCAGTTGTCCGGTAACTCTTGCATTCGACGTATCATTTCATGAGCCTAGTCGTTTCTGTTTCGTTACGTTTCCTAGGTCGAACCACAAACTTTCGTTTCTTTCACTCTCGCATAATCAGCATCTTTATTGCCCCGCGGATTGCAAACTACGTGACGACCCTCTTTCGCCGATGCTATGCACGCTTACGTATCCCATACCGCACGCGCACTCCTCGATCGAGATTCGACTCGCGTGTCGATCACGCGTTAGAGACGAACGTGTGCACCAATACATACATGAAAGTGATCCACGCGCTTCTATGCACGCGACTAAACATAGCAGTGAAAGCATACATGTTCGACTTATGCTGTTTAAGAACGTGTATAATGTTAAATGTCTATGTATTATATTTTTTTTTAAGGAGCATAAAGAATTTAAAATATTGAGAGAGAAGACATAAAATTTAGAGTTTGGAAAATTTGCTGAACCATATATAATACTTCGATGAAGTACATTTCTTACATTTTTCCATGGTCGTTTTTTATGATAAATTTGAGAGCATTACAACATTAAATATTCTACATATTTACAATTAAAAGCATATGAGAACTATAATTAATTTAACACAATTAAAATGTTAATATACTAATCTTTTTTTTCTTAACATAACAATATAAAAAGATATATCTCTAAAATATAGTTGTACATAGGTCCATATATAATTCTTCAGTTTTATTTTCTTTATTCCTTTCATCTCTATCTATCGAACTTTCGTAGATAAATTAACTCATTATTTTATTAATTACATTGGGTGATCGTTCCACCGATTTACGCGACTGGTAAGAGCAACCAACAAGATGAGCACGCGTACAGACGTGCAGGTGACTGATTTCACTTTCTCCGACGAGGAAGGTGGTTCTCTCTCTCTCTCTCTATTCATTTTTTTTTTTTGAACGGGGAAAGTAAGAGAGAACCGTGAGAGTGCACTAAAGGTGTTAAAAATGGCTCGAGCTCCGGATATGGTCAGAGTTTCTTTTATCATGACGCGCGATAACATGAATTTCTCCTTTCGTAAATGTCATTAGGCGCAGTTTGTTTGCGGAAATCTCTCTCCCTCTCCCCCCCCCCCTCTCTCTCTCTCTCTATTTTGTTTCTTTTTCACAACTTTAATAACTTAAAAAAATAATTTTAATAAATTAAAACATAATTATCTAAAATTGCATAGTTTTCTCTTTAATTAAAAATAATTTTGGAATACTCTTAAATTATTAATTAAATTTATATAGACATTATTTTATTATAAAAATTAATAATATTTCTAACCAAATACTGAATAAAAAATAATATAATTAATAATATTAATATTATTAATGCGTAATCAATTTATTCTTACACGTTCAAATATCTTATAGTAACGAGGAATTCTTAAAAGTACGATTTCTCTCGTGGGATTTCTATCTATGACTAATCGGATTACTTTTGTTTAGTGACCAATTACTTTCGTAAGCTTATATACGATGATTCAGAATCTATGAATAACCAGCTACTTAATCATATCTCGAAGAAAAAAAAAATGTTGATTGATTCGTTCCACAAAAGCATCAGAATCCCCTGCAGGCATGTTTTAATTTTCGATAGTACAATTATCTTCTGCTAAAACTTAATCTATTTAATTTGCTATCTTAACTTATTTTTGTGCGCATTATATATATTATATATATTCCAAATATATATACAATATATTAAATTTATTTGCATTCAAAAAATATGTATAATTAACTATTCAGAATCGTACAAAAAATTTATAATGAGATATTTTTGACAAAATTTCTCTCTATTTTCTCTATACAGATATACATAAGAAATAATCTTATCATCTAATGATTTGCGTACGATTCTACAGCCTCTCTCTCTCTCTCCTCTCGATCTCATAATATATTCTCTCGATAGATGTTCTCTCTTGATAGATAGGTCAAACATCCTAATCGCGAATAGTTCAATCCATTCAGAGGCTGAGTTCAATGATCTGTCGATTTTCGGTTGTACCTAAATGGTTTAAGAACTGTCGAAAAGATATGTGTATATGTATGTGTGCTTGTGCGTGCGAATTTGACATCTCATTGACCAACACTTCTTCCGCTCCTTCTATCTCTATTCGAGTATCGTTCTTTCTCTCGTTCTCTGCATCCCTTTTCTCTCTCCGTTTTCCTTCCGCTTTTTATCTCTCTTTCTTTCTCTCTTCCTCACTTGTGTTCCTCTCCTATCTCTCGGTGAACACGCCGAGAGGGTCAACGCACCTTTCTAGTGCAAACGAGCGAGTCGACCAACCTATCTATTCTGCCTACCTACCTACCTATCTACCTACTTATCGTCACTTATTCACCATCGCTCAAGGTGCTCGGATAGCACCTCGAATTGGTAAGCTTGTCTCTATGTGCTGCCGGATAGACACCACCCGCTTTAGATCAGGTAAGGTCTCGCGTGCCATGTCCTCCCCTTCCCCTCCTCGGGGAATACGTAGGCCTACGATAATTCGTACGAAGGAATGGTGTGGCGTACTGTCAGGTCAGTGATCTAGCTGGAATCGATCCGCAAGAAAACGGTAGGGGGAAAGCGGAGGGAGGGAATTCTCGAGCTATCATATATATATTGTATATGGGTGGTCTTTTTTCTACCTCTGAGATAAAAGAATTCATTATTATCAATCAATCCAATGGAATAGCTGTCAGTTATCATCGATTGAACATTATGAATTTCGGTATAGTTGGTTCATGCTGTTGGTTGAAGGATTTTTTGAATAAGATTAATCTCTATATTACTTTTTTTTTTAATCGATGAAAAGGACTCATAATTTGTTTTATGCTTTGTTTGTTGTGTTCGTGCCTAAAAACGATTGTGATTTCAGCCGAGATTCGCATGGGAACGTTGGAAATGAGTACTTGTATAAATTAGAATTGCACTATAAAACATTAAATTCATAGATTCATCTTCCGATAAAATTTCATTACAGATTTCAGTTTTCTTTTTATACACTCTATTGTAAAATGTTGTAAAATTTCTATTATTCATTTGATATACTTAGTACTTGATAGATATTAATATACATATTTTGTCAACTTTTTTTAGCCAATAATACATAATTTTGTAAAGCACGAGGCTTTATTAATATTATATATTATTGCTTATAAGATGAGGTATTGAGACATATATTTGCAATTTTATTTTGCAATTAATAATATATACAGTTGTAATTTTTACTAAAATAAAGTTATTAAAAAATAAAAGAAAATGGAGAGATCGCAATTGTACATATAGATATTATTTTATATATATATATATATATATATATATATATATATAGAAACTTATAAATAAAATTAAAAAATCTTACGCGATTTATTAATATTTTTCTTTTTATTCATATTTTTTCACGTGGTTCCTGTTTTAATTCTATTTAAAATCAAATTAGTTTACAAAATTGGTATCAAGAATTTTCTCCCAAAAGTAAACTGCGTATGTTATCAGAGAACGAAATTCGCGATCAAGATTCAGCATTCGCGAACGCGAGTCTTAGCTGCTCGTCTCGGGACAACAGGGTGAACGCCCGACCTAGAGGCTGCGCATTGCGTCGCGCTGAGAGCGGCTGCGAGTACTCTCGCAGGAGTTTTAACCGAGGCGGGAATGAAGCGGAGCAGAGCGTCGAGAAGGCGCGTCGCCGGTAATGCGAACCATGCGATACGTAAACACGCAACTGCTATAGGACATACCTTGGCGATGTCGCGACGTCCGGAAACGAAAGATTACGCATGATTTCACGCGTATACAAAAGAAGTAGATTTTATGAGAATCAGCGTAAAGAAGGTCAGATCTCTTTTAAGAATAGGGAATATCTCTCGAAATCCCACCCAGATCGTTCCTTTCGGCGGATTTGACCGAAATGAACCTTGAACTTTTACCTGCGATGACACATTCACGATTTACGATGCTAATGTTGTATACCATTGTACGGGATAATCTTTAGGAAATAATCGTCTAGTCGGACCATGTCAAACACAGCAAAGTCAAACTCGAGGCGGGAGAGACAGAGTGGTTAGGTCAGGGAGAGCTCGACGCAAAACTTTGCCACGCACATCGGCACAATCGCCTCGACAACTCGAGCGAACGTCTCTTTTCTTCCTCTCTCTTTTTCTCTCTCTCTCCGTCTCCAAGCTCTTCTCAATTGCTCGCTTGTACTCCGGTTCGTTCCTCATCTCTTTTCTGGTTCCTCTCTCCCTCTCTTCTCTCTTTATATATTCCCTGCCTTCTCCCTCTATATCCTCGGTTCTTCCTGTCCTCCCTCACCTTCGCACCTTTTCACCGTCACCCTCTTCGTGTCGTCTCTTCTTCCTCGTTTCCTCTCACTTCATCTCTCTTCTTTCATTTCTTAGCGTCCCTTACCTTCGATTCTTTGCCCTGTTTCTTTCGCATCCTCCTCTCATAATATCTTTCACTTTTACCAAACCGCCAATGGAGCAATCCGAAGCAGGACTTAACATGATAATGATATTACACGCGTCTGGATTTCTCCGTCCTTCGACGACCTAGGATTCATAGCAACGCTAGTGTGATTAAGATCGTCGTTTCTTAACTATGACAGTTGAGATGATTCTGTCGCTGCGCGTTGATAAGATGCCGCATTTTCTGATTAGGCTCATCAGGGACTGGTTTTCTTTATTAGAAAAAAATGACAGATATTACAAGCACGTGTTATTTTGAAATCACTCTCTCGTACTGGTAAACTGTAAATTAATTACCAATTTCTATTAATTTAAATTTTACTTTAACTGATGAAGAGATAATGAGTGAATAATTAAGCAATGTTGATGAAACCGGCAATAAATTATTTAAACTAATCAAATTAATTATTCCTTATTTTCATTGCAAATTTAGAAACATACTGTTATATTTATTACAAAGTTAAATTATCATAATTATTAAACATAAACTTTAATGAGCTGAAATCAGAACATTTTACTTAACTCATACGCGAACAAGATTAACGAAATATGCAGTATGTTATGATAGAGTTCGTTGAACTCTTAGCGATACGCAATGCAGAAAAAAACAATGCAGAAGTTAAAGATTTCGAAAAATAATTTGAATAATTTGAAAAGCAGTTAAAAATTGACTACTTGTAATTTTTTTTGTTCATGAAAATAGTTGCAAAGCTTTATTCAAAAAAATTCCAAAAAATTCAAAGCAGTTCTTCCGCGTCTCAGACCTTGAAATAGGTCGATAATCCGAAAAGTTATGAGTATAGTTACTGCGTTGAGAATCAACAGCAAGTTAATTAAAAGTTGATAAGACATAGAGAGCTGGCTAATGCGCGAGAATAGAAAAGAAAGAATATTTCAAACATTTGGTTACTATGCGCAAAAGGCCAGCTATATTTTACTAAGAACGATTTTAAAAAAATACTTCTAGCTAAATCATTAAGACTTCTTCTTCAGTAAGGTATCGATTGAATCGATTGAATTTAATACATTCAATTCATGGATGTTGCGTGGTTAGAAAAGAAGATCTACATCAAGACGGCATTTCGAAGTTGCTTGTTGCGCAAACCTCGATAGATACGTAGGTAGGATCGCATCTTGCATAATCGCCGTTATAGCATACAGAAGTATAAGACAGATGAAAAAAGGGGATCTAAATCATTGCAAGAATCGACTAAATCTTGCAATGATTTAGACCCCCTTTTCCGTAAATAATTATCCGTATTATAAATTTAAAATACAATAATTATTTTCAAGTATCTCTGTATGATGTTCGAGTAAATTTTGTATCAAAAAATTAAAAGATTAATAATATCAGATATTTTAGATATCATTACACATCTAATTACATATTTGATTATCTGAAATATTTAACGTGAAATCTACAGTTATAAACATAATCGTATGTATCGCTGCATCTTGAATAATTTTCACGTAAACATTATTTCGAGACGACGAAAGTCAATTTCGACAATCTATCGAAATGAAACATTGAAGCGCGTTCATTCGCAGCGCGTATATTGACGGTATGAGAAAGAACATGTTCTTAAGCTCCTCATTTATTAAATCCCAACGTATAATGTTAATTAATATTCGACCGCACGTTTCACATGCGGCCGATGCGAGAAACCAATGGAGGAAATGTACAAACGCTTCTGGATCTACATTTCCTCTCGAAAGTGGACTTAATGACGTCGCGGTGCAACGAAGAAGCGCACGCGGCCGGCAAATCGAACCTTGAGGATGATCAAGTAATTTATGATCGCTATATTGCCCTCTTACTCTCTTCCTTTCTCGATCTCCTTCTATCTGCCTCTTTCTCGCGGTGTCGCCTCTTCATCTCTCTTTCTCCCTTTCGTGCGTCTCGTGTATCTCTATCGCGTTCCGGCATAGCAGAAGGACGCGCTACCCCTCCAAACCAAGAGCGGGATGCTGCTGGTGGGATGAACATCAAGTAGCAACGAGTCATTCACCTTTTATCCCAGTAACACGAAGTCGTAGCCGCGAGCGACGACGGACGACAAACTATACAATCTGCACGAGCAGATACGCGCCGGCGTATCTATACGGTATCTATACGGATCAGGACCCGTGCCTTAATTTATATCGGCAGATCAGACGCGCGTTTTCTCTTATTCTATTAAAGTCGTCCCCCTTCATTCTAATGCAGCGTGCACGCGCGCGTCAACGAGTCAATGATTTTGCGACGCGCGAGCAATGATCGAGAGACCGGTTGATACGTATTAAATCAATGCCGCGGATGAACTTTTTCATCACTTTAGATTGCTTTTAGATTAAATTAAGTGCAAGCGTAGAAAAAGAACGCGTTGCCGATATCAGTGAAAAACAGAATTCTAATCTCTCACGCTTGTAAGATGTTGCGTTGCACTTTTGTGTTTTCATGCAAAATTCTCGTCGAGAAAATATCTCAGGGTATAATTTTGATTTTCTAAACAATTTTGTAACGCTAACAATTATATCTGGTAAATATATTTTTTAATTGCAATTATTTTGTTAATTCAGTACAATATTGGAATTATTTTTTTTAGCTTAACGATATTCTAGTACGCTGTAGAAAGTAAGTCAATATTTTAGTAACTATATAATAGAATTTATATTTTATTGCGCGCACATCCATAATCCACTAATGTGTTAAAATTTAATAATTACTTTTTAAGTAATTATCAATTCTGTTAATATAATTATTTTGCACGGACACCCACAAATTCACATTAACCCATCTAACAATAAGTTTTGCTTGAATAATATTTCAATAATGTTGGATATTTTTATAGTATTGTTATACTACTAAACTTTTAACTTACTCGAAATCGAATTCATATCATTAGAATATAATGGCAGAATGCAAACGACGAACAATGACGACGACCCAGCCTACCGGACAGTATCTCTGACACAAACGAGAAGACATATTGTAGTTGTTAGATCAATAGGGCTTAAGGAGAATAATATCTGTCTTAGATCGTGCTCTTAATCTGCTTGCGAATAATTTCAATGTGCAATAAAAGTCTTAACATTTGCAATTGTAGTGATTCACAAATCTGAACGAATTTTTTGTCGCACTATAATTTTATCGCGGCGATCGAAAAATCATGTTAACTTGATTGTAAGTATATACAAGAATTATTTATGAATACAAGTATGTGTAAAAAACAATTTAAAATTATTTTAAAAATTATTAAAAATATTAAAATATATTAAAATATTATTATTCAAACAATGAAAAACATAAAAAAATATTATATTGTATAAAATAAAATCATATTAAAGTAATTAAGTAAAAGTAACTAACATAAAATAAAAAATAAAAATATTATATGAATATACACAATTATATCTGCATATACGATCTTATTTGTCGCGCAGGATATTGATCCTGATGCAGAACTAATTGAAGATTGTTTATAAATTTGAATAAAGATTCAACTGATTAATATCAATTGAGTCATCACGCTTTTGAAGCTTACTAAAAAACCTATAAACTATTTCAAGAAACCGGTCCATTTTATTCAAGAATGAAAAAAGATAAATGCTTGCTGCGCAATCATGACGGGATATTTTTACCTGATTTTGAAATTTTTTCTATTTTAAGTCGAGTCTATGATAGTGCGTTGTCAATTAATAAGACTGAAATTTATTTTATACAATGATACTTTTTTGGATTGCATGTAAAAAAGAATCCTATTATAATGAAATTTTTATTATTGATTTTTTTATATTATAACGTTGTACATACATATATAGTTTAACTTTATCATCCTTAATTTTCATATATCTTGAATTTTATGACTTGAATCTTTTCTTATTTTAAAAAGCACGTGCTACTGTCTAAATTTGACAATTTTTTTCTTTTTTAATTATTTTCTCAGATTTCATTTATCGATTCTTGAATATCTAATATTTTTGGAGTATTCTACAAACTTAAACAGTACGATAAAAAAGACGATAATAAAGATAACATCTATCTAATGTAAGTTTTTTTATCGCAAAGAGTTTTAGGACTAACATAAGATGACTTGATATTTCTATATTAGAGAAATGATTTATATCGTTACTACTCTGTACCATGATTCATTACAGCATTATATAAATCTACTTACAAAATGATACTATTCAGAACTTTAAGCATGATCAACAATGCTGACATTAACAATTCTGTGTATAATTGTTACATAAATTTTAATTTCAAATACAACTTGCCTCGTGTGCTTTGCGTATAAAAAATCAATAACTAATATATGCAAGAGATATATTTCTGTCAAAAATAAAAGTTTTCTTTCTATGAAAAAATATATTTTTTGCTCAACAAAAGAATTTATTGGTCAATAAACTTACTTATTTCTAAGCGAAAAAATGGACAACGTATAAAAAATGGACATATATATTATACTATACATAAGTCATACAAATTGCATGAGAAAGTCATGTTGAAAATCATTAAGTTCATGGTATGCTGTAGTTTGCGCACATGGTTTCTAAAATGATAACTCCTCGATCGATTTCGCGTGAGGTCAATGAATCCATCCCACTACCTAACGCCATGCTAGAAATAGTATTAGAGGACGATGGAGATAGCAGTTCCGCCAACGCCTTCGATAATGGGGAACAGCTTTTGATATACACAACATCTTTAAATTTTTATGTTTTATAACATAAAATATTATATAACAAAATAATATATTTGCGAATAATATTGAGCTAAATTTTTTAGGCAGAAATTCAATAATTAAAGATTAAACATCATGTTAACGTCACTGTAACTCACAGACGGCTCTCGTAAGAGATCTTGTATCTGCGCTATGCATTCGGGTCGACCGACTGTAAAACACATGTTCCGTTTGTTCGAAACACGAAGGAATCTATCTCCCTTCCAATGCTTACACACGAATGACACGGGTCCAATTATTTTAATAGCCTCATATTCAACTAGATCATTGTAGACCATTGGTGACAAATTCAGACTCGTAAAAATTCCTTTGGGCCCTGCCTCCTTTCTTTCTCTCGAGAATTTGTTCCCTTTCTCCTTAATCCAGTGAATCTTAGTTTTCTACCTATCTAAGACGCTGTGCGAACCCGGGGGTTGGGCTTATGGACCAAACGATGAATTGGGGGAAATTTTCCAAAAGCTCGATCAAAGTGCCAATTGCCGCTGTAGCCGGCAGCAACGGCCAATCGGCGTTGCCCCTGGTTGGACAGGTGGGGGCCAGCCGAGACTTAAGCGAGGCCACTCGCCGTGGAGCTGTCAGAGCTCTGTGGGGCACGGTCACGCACACAGGAGCTGGTCCCTTCAGTTTTTCCGATAGTATTCACTTTATCGATCTATCGGCCCTTGCATCGTGCGAAATTCCTCGCGAGATACTCATCCATTCGTTTTCCGATCATTACTGGGACCGATCTCGCCTCGTGGCACATCGACGACCCTGCGCCGTTCGCGTACTGGCAAGTTACTCGGTGAAATTGTTCCGAAGATTTCCGATAATTCAAGGAGCTGTCCGCATTTCAGAAGCCGCTGCTTTAAGTGTCAGAAGTGTCTGCAACGCTCCGATAGCTTCCCGAAGGAGCCGAGTAAGAAGATATGGCTCGGCAGTTGGACCCCACTGGTCTTTATTGAAGACGTTTTTCTTCACTATCGAGCAACTACATACTTCCGCTTTCAGTGTTGCTGAAGATTATTATCGTCGACATGGCAGCAGGAGGATTGGACCCCACCGGTCTATACTGAAGTGCCGGCTACGTAACTGCGTTTCTTAAGAACTTATATTTCCGTATCTCTGAAGGTGTTTCATTGACTGACGATTTTAAATTGTGCACCATGGCTGGACTCGATCCGACCGGTCAGTATTAAGTAAGGAGGAAGATCGGGGAAGGATTTGCGGAAGAAACGAGGAAGTAGCGAAGATCTAAGAGATACCTCAAGGTCGCGACATGATTGCTATCAAGGGTCTCGATCCGACCGGGCAGTATTAAAATATTAAAACTTCCGGAACTCCGAAGCAAACATCCTTGAGATGGATCCGGTGATATCGATGATGGAAGAAGTAAGAGGAAGAGAGGAGATTTCATCCTCAAACCTGAGGAGACTGATATGGAGCATCCACATTCGTAAAGGACGACATCGGACGTTACTTATGTAAATGCGAAACGTCAACGAAAATGCCGAATCTGCCTACATACAGGGTAAGTTTTTAGCCTTGTCAATAATTAATTTAATAAGTAAATTATCGCGCGAAACAATTTTTATCAACTTTTAGTCGATAAATCTCTTTCTGTCGTAGCGGCATTATTTGAACTCTGCTTTAATTACATATAACAGCGTAGCTCGTCTATTCTCGCACGTGATTGCCACAGTTACGTAATCTATGGCAATGATTCGCTCGAGCTCGTGATCAGACCGCGACTACTCGCGAGCTTCTCTTTCGGCGGTCAACCCTCTCCCACCTCATCTTCCGCGCGAGTCTCGCTTCTTCTCACTCACGATTCTACCTTCTCTTCTTGCTTCTATCTTCAACGTAACCGTAGTCGCGCTGAGGTTGCAAAAGAATGGAGGAAGATCTCTTCAAAGATTCGCTGATCCACGTATAACCGATCCAAAAAGAGGAGAGAGGACGATTAAAAAAAGAAACACTAAGGAGAACGAGGCGAAAGATGGTACCGTCTTTAACGTTACGTTACATCATTTTATCGACACTTAACACCATGCTTGCGACTCATTGGTTATCACGATCCTACCAAGATCGATTAGATAGAAGGTCCGCGATAAAATCCCACGACTACCGGTTATCTAATTTTGACAGACATGTATAGTTTGACGTTAGAGAATATACGAGACGGTGATCTCGCGTAGATATACGTGCCTTATACTCCTCTCTATCCCGGTTTTTCTGTCGCGGTTACGAGCAGGTGCCCCTCTGAAAGTCAGTCTAGACCATTCACCTCGTCATTATCTCCGACACGTCCCCGAATATGTTCTAGCATGCAATTAGACGTGCTGCGGCATCTCACACTTTACTGATTGCGATCGCTTAACGACCAGATGTTTTCTTTATATATTGAGATAAATCCGATAACACATATTGTGTAACAAGAGACGTATCAATTTACTCTAGTATAAGTTGCGGGTAATAAATTTCCTAAAATCTCTATCCGTTTGCCGACGTCTAATAATAGTCTTATATACGATCTGTTTTATTCATTGAATATATATTTGCCGTAATAAATTTTTGTAATAAGACAGATTTTGCCGATAAATTTGCATGATTATGATATATAATCTTTCTGCCTCTCTTTCTCTCGTCCCTTCGTGTTTAATAATTACTCGCGCGCGGTATCTAATCAGATAATATCGCGCGTCGCGAATATCCGGTGCGTAGGCACGCGCGGCGCAAGTGACACGCTTCGTTCGCCAAATATAATCATATAGAGATACGCAAATCAGAGATCCCTCATCCACCCTCTTCGGGGGGGGGATTGAGAAAAATCGCTCTAGAAATCCACGCTCGACTTCGCGCTCTCGGCATTATCAGCTCGCGCGCGCGCCGCGTCGCTTTCGCAAAGTCACGAAATTAGTCTCGGTCCCATGGGAAAGACAAGACCCCGATATAGTGAGTATATAGCCGAGAAGGAGGCCCCGGCCCCGAGAGACTCCTCACATGGTCGAGTTCATTGACACCACCTGAGTTTTGGGCATTCACCGTCCCGCTCGCGCGCCCGCACCGTTGATCGTGCCCTCCTCGTCAGGAATAAGCGATCGTTCCTTCGCTCGTCCGTTCGCTCAGTCAAGTCCGCTCTCGGTCAGCCACCGTGCCTCTTCCTTCTCGACGAGGACGGTTTCGAGGGATCCCCTAGATTTCGCGGAAACGATCCACGATACCCTCGTCGTTCTCGCGAGTGAGCGAGCGATCGATCGATCCGATCGATCCCCGCGGGATTTCCGATCGCGTTAATTTTCGTGGAAGATAAAAATGAGACATCTCTTTCATAGAGTTCTCGAGCTGCAAACGGTGCCGGGAGCATTCCTCGAGAGTTTTCTTCTGCACGTTGGGTCGTGCGGCCCGCGCATACACGAATCTCTTCCGGGTGCATCCCAAACCGTTCGTTAGCTCTCGCGCGAGATGTACGCGAGAGAAGTGCGGCAATTTACCGTGATTACTCGACGAATATTTGTACATCGAGAGGTGGATCGCGACGTATTTCTAAAATTATTTCTGGAGTAACGTTACATATATGAATGAAATAATTTTTTACTCCAATTAAAACTATGAATTTTAATTTTATATAATTTTAGCATAAATCATACACAAAAAATCATATTAATATATAGCAAATAGGATGTTATTTCTATAAAGAAGAGAAGCGCGCGTCTTACTGTCAGATGCAGCTTGGTATCGGCACGAATGCTTTAAAGGCGCGCGCGAACTTGAGACAATCGGCGTTATACTCTCGTAGAACTTGTAGTATACAATAGCATTGCTCGCATCCCAAGAGGAAAAGAGAGGTAACTCCATTCCCTTACTTAATGCGACGTGCAACGAAGGCGCCGCGTCGCCGGTTGTAATTTCGAACCGCTTCCGTTTATCCGCCGCGTCGTAATGTTCGCCCCACGGTACGATCTTATTACCAGAATAATAGGCAAATAGAAATTGTGAAGATAGGATGTACAAATGCCGCTGTGTTGCTATTGCCGCTGCTGCGAACAGAAATACCGAGACGAGAGAAAGAGAGAGAGAGCAAAAGAGGAAGAATGAAAGGGGATAGAACGACAGGGGGGAGGATAAGGGGGAGGTGGGAGAAGAAGAGAGAGAGAGAGAGAGAGAGATCACGCGTGACCTAGGACAACATACCGCGCGACCTGCATGCCAATCGTCTCTCTCTTATTCTCGCACGTGCTCACACATTCTTTCATTTCTCTCTTACTCGAACGCGCGGTTTCTCTTCCCGTGTCGCGCACCGTCGTCGTTCTCTCCTTTCCCCTTCACGCCGTTCCCTTTCTCTCCCCCGGCCGTAATAGGCGTACCGAATCGAAACCCTTCGTTCCGCGATCGTGACGCATCGATGTCGTGGTTTTAGAAACGAGGCGCCGTTGATGCTATCGAACCCGAAGACGAGGCCCCGCGGATTTTGGCAGGCGGACAATACATCTGCGCGGCCGACGTGTCACGAATAACAATCGCGCTGCCGCATGTATTTGAATTTGGCGAACGTGGTCGGACACGCGAAGGTGGCACCCACGTACACGCGAGCTCGATGCTCTCAACGAAAAACTACGGACAGACTTTATTTGGTGAACGGCCAGGGTGAATCTCTTGCTCTTTTCTACCCTTTCCCAATATTAATTGATGTATTCCTTATATTTCCTTTTGAAAAGCCGCTTTCCATTAATTCTTCATCGAGCAATTGGAATTTAAGGCATTTTTTAAACTACATATATCGTTCAATTCATTATTTTTACGTTAATGAGACAAAGTAAAGCATATAGGCGTAAAATTATATATAAATTTAAAAAATTGTTCATATTTTTAATATTTCCTACAAGCTGCATATTTGCATGCAATTATTTTTTTCTAGCTATGACATTCCTTATCTTATATAATGTACGATGTCTGATTACAATCATTAATTCCTCGTTTGATGAACAATTAACTAGTGATTCTCTCCGGAACATTTCGGAGCGACACTTAGCCCGAGGACTGTCATCCCACATGTCTGACACGTGGTCGATGTCCGGTCCGGCAACGTTCATCATTATCATGTATGAAAAACGTCATTGTCACGGGCATATGATAGGCACTCGACGGCTGATATTATAAACTCGATAGCATAAACCGCCGCAATAATAGAATAGAGCTGACTCGATTACAATTAACGTCCGAACGGGATCGTTAAGTCACGATATTCTCGAACGAGCGCGCGTTATTACATCGATTTAGCAGAACATTTCTCAGGCTATATATACGCGCGGATAATATATAAAGATGCGTTTCTATATGACGCACACGCCGCGCTTAAGAGAAGAGATCGCGTAGCATTACAACGTCGGCTGCCCTCATCTCGCCTGTTTCCAACCCATCTCTCTCTATAGCGAGTATCCACGATCATTCTTCTCCTCCACCACTTCATTTTCCTCCTTCTTCTCCTCCATCTCTCCCCTTCCTCTCCCCCTTTATTTCCTACTCATCCGTTCTCTCTCAGTCTGTGGTCACCTCTTTTTTCGATGGTTCTCCTTTTTTTTCTTCCTCGTGTCCAGAAGATTCGGAGGTTCGTTCACCTCATATCTACTACTCTACGGACTTGTCTACTCCTATGGGAGCTGGGGAGTACAGCCGGAGTGGCCGTTTATAGTCGTATATAGCTAGAATAACACGCGATCGCACATATACACGTATACACGCATAGGCTGTCCTATCCAAGATCACGCTCGGTGAACCGCACCGGATTGGGGCCGAGATTTAATTCGACATTCCACGGATTCTCCTCAGTTTTCTTCGCAGTTCGCCGCGTCTGATCAATCCTCGAAAATTCTACGCGTTTCTTCGATCGTGTTCCCTCCTCGCGTTGGTCTCGTGCCTCGCGCACGATATTCAACCTTGCGCTATCGTAATCGCTGGCTGAGCCGATGCAACGATCGACGATCCGTGACAGAGATTGAGGAAAAATTGTATTACCAGCGTGACGCGCGACGACGTCGGATTTATCTCATAGACCCGAGCCTGTCGTTGGCCTGTTTGTCCTCTCCCCATCCTCGCATCGTCGATCTCTCTCGAGTATATTCGCGGCCATCCTCGTTCGGCTATTCACGCGATAAAGGAAATCTTCCCGTTCGATAACCGCCGATCTTTCTCGCGTGAGCGCAAAAAAAATTTTTTTCGAAAGGCCAATATCATCTGCATCTGCCGGAGCGATGCGACTCGCGAGCTTTAGAGCCCAAGGGTAAATGGGCCAGGGCCATCGTCGTGGCTCGTGCAACACGAAATTCCCTCGAAGCGTCCGAGAGTATCCTCTCGATAGCCGTTCCTACGAAAGAACGATATCACGATTATACTAAGCAGTCATCATCGGGCGGCATCTTAGGATGTGTTCGATGTGCATCGAAGGTCTGACCAGGCAAGCGGCATAATGCCAACCAGTGGCATTTACGGCGGTAAGACCACCTCTTTGCCTCGACTTCTTCTCTCTCTGCCTACATCTCCATCTCTCTTTCTCTTTCTCTCTTTTTTTTTATTATCTCTTTCTTTCATACACTCGCGCACCGTCTTTATCTTCGTCTCCTTCTATCTTTTTTTTCTCCTCCTCCTCTCTCTCTCTTTCTATCTCTTTCTCTTTAGCTTGTTCTCGCGGCGCACAGGTCTCGAGCACAGCAGCTTCTTTAGCGTTCCATTACCGGCGCTCTATGGAATGCATCGGTCTCTCGCAACACCTACGAAGTCCGCGGAATCGGCCTTAAACTCGTGGAGATAAACGGCGAAACGTCGCCGATGAAACTCTCACTTCGTTAGCCGACGCACGTGCGACCATTGACGCTTCAATCGTAGTCATTTTGATATTTTGGCAATCAAAAGATTGGTTGATTAGAATTTTTGAAATACAACCTAAACTCCCTTAAACTGAATCAATGCAAATGTCATTGATTAAAGTGATACAAGATTTCGCGAAAAATCAATGAATATTTCACTTATCTTCAGTGAAAACACTTTGCTTCTCCGTATTATGTCATAGTAGCAATAAGATTTAATTGAAAAATTAATAATAATAATCATACATATTTGCAAGGTGTAATTAAAAAAATTTTTTCTATTTATTTTGTGCTATTTTTGACAGAAGCAGCCATATATCCATATTTGGAACGAAACATGTATAACTAGTATTTAAATTCAAAATTATAGATAGATATTACATCTTTTTATTCTTAACTATTTTTTTGTTTATTTTTTTACTTATTTCTTCTTGCGAAACCACCAAAAAATGAACAAGACTCTTGGTCAAACTCAGATATTTCTTTAACAAAGTATGTAATATTACTGATTGAAACAGCCATTACTAATTGATTTTTTGTCAGTGAGATTTCATTGATTTTATGCTATATTTATAATTGAAATCATCAGTAACTATTCACTGCTTTTCAATGATACATTGATTGCATTTAAGAGAGAAGTATATTAATTTTTGTATAATAAATAAGCGATAAACTTGTTAAAGATAGATTGTGTGAGTAGTCCCTTTCAGAAATCTAACTAACGGAGTCACACATTTTATTATCTTATATTAAACAAACACAAGATTTAATATTATCATTAAACAAGTTAAATTGCGAGTATATATTTATTTTTAGCAGCATATTTATTAGACAATTACAAAGTTGCGATCGCTACTTGGTACCGTTTTAACATCCGTTAATTAGCGAATAATTTTTTGTTTGTTTGATAAATCGAGCATGATTTGCATCATTTGTATAAATAATTTTTTGCTTCATGTGACTTGAAATTAAAATAAATCTTCGGTTTTATTATGCATTGCTAACACTAAATTTAATCTATTTTTCTTCTCGCGATTAAAAATTTTCTCCGTAATATGCATACACTTGTAATATTTATTTTAAGTATTGAGAAAGATATTTCACCAATTAATATCTATAAAATTACCGATGACATATTATTATAAATGACCAAGGGTGTTAATGCTATACGAAAATGAGCAGTCATTGCGTACTTCCTCAACGATTACAGTAATCCTTGGTGCGATAATTGACATATGTATATCTATGGTCAATAACTGCTGCCCATGGATGAAAATGGGCCAATCACGACGATATCTCACGTGTGGGCATCCCAGCCAAGGCGGAATGTATAGAGGTCCCCTAAGCAATTGTATTCGTGTGCGTGGTATAGCATACCTAACCCGTAGTCTATGGTGGTACAAGTGCCGTCGGCGTTGGTGATGGTGAGCGGATCGCCTTGACGAGAAAATCACGTGGCCGCGGGAAATGACTCGTTATATAAACTAATGATTATCTCGGCATTACTCTCGCGCATTGCCAACTCGTCTAATCCGACGAGTCTGACACGGCCGTCTCGGCGATAGACGATGACGTACGTTTCACATCCGTGTCCTGAGTGTCGCATTTATCACGATCGCGCAAGGATAACGCGTCAGGAGATAAACGGATAACGGCCCCGTGGAAAGTCCACGCACCAATCATACTGCGATCCACGTAATAATGCTCATTCTCGTCTCGCGATTCCTTCCCGATCGGGAAACGCTACGTAGGAGCGACGATCAAGGATAAACTAAAGATATTATTGCGAGGTCTCGGCAGATTTATCGTCTACGAGAGGTGCTCAGTGTTTTCTAGCAAACATGATAAAATCACGCGGAGACATAGAATCGGCTTCGTGGATTGTCGGGGGGGTATAAACGCGCGTAAACCGATCGGCGTATCTGGAGCAGCGAAATGCAATCGGCGTGTCTAGGCCGCGGTGCGAGAAAATCCGTGTGGTTGGAACGTTCGCCGGTATCGGTGGGTGTAGTACGACGGGTAGAGGTAAAGCCATGAAAGTGGGTCAACGTCGAGCGGGCGAGTCGGAGAACCAAGTTCAGGGGCAAACTGCAGCACCATGCCCGGAGCCACGGGCTCCTCTGGTGCCTTAGGTTAAGTTATTTCTTTCTCTTTCTCTCTTTCCTTCTTTCCCTCGTGCACACGCATATATATATATATATATATATATATATACATATACACGGGCACCTACCTCGTGTACCTCGTGTACCTACCGACCGCGGTCTATCTCTTGCTCTCACCCCGGGAGGAGAGAGCGCAAAAGGAGAAAGAGAGAGTACGGTAGGCGGTCTAACGGACTGGTCTCCGTTCTCCAGACTCCGCTCTGGTCTGCCTAGTTTTATTTTTTCCGACAGAGAAAGCCTGGCCATTCGTTCCGTTCCTCTCTTGCCCGCCTTGGACCCTCCCTCGCACGCGTGCGCGTGTTAGTATATTATACTCGTAGAAGGAAGAAAGAGAATGATCTCTTATATACCTGCGCTTCCCCTTATTTTCTCTTTCTCCGCGTTAGCCGATCTTGGCCTAGGTCTTGCCGCCGACGCCGCTTTGAAAGTGCTTTCTCTTGAGTAAACTGACGTTTCATGACACATTTTCGGGTGAACTTGGCCCAGTAACGACCGAGCTGGAAAGCGTAAGTGAAACCCTTCGCTCTCGAATAACCGTTTGTAGCCTCGACGATGGTGCGACGTGTCTACTTTAGACAACTGACGTTCTCCTTCGAGCCGGAGGCAGACGGTGACTCGGTCGAAGTCTCAAGATATTTTTCTGAGACTTTCAGTAGGAAAGCAAGTAACTTGTGGAGGGAATCTTACTTGCGTGCTCTCTTACTTCAAATAACATATCATTTAAAAGGCAATTAGATCAAATTAATTAATTAAATTTTTCGAAAGAAGGAGCGCTTTATTAGTTTCATTAATTTCTATTATAATCTTTCCTTGAAATATTTCAAGAGTCCATGTATCGAGATATATTTTGCTCTTTCATTTGCACGCAAAACGCCTGATGACTTTCTTCAGGAAATCTATTCTTTCTCAGAAACCTGCGTAAATTATCCGAGATGCGAATAATACGAATTATTGATCGAAATTACATCGGATGTCACGTCTCCGCACGCAATTATGTTTCCTGGATCTGTCGAACGTAACTACAGCCGCGATATATCCGTATCGAGATTACTCATGACAGTTCTCGACTCTCCTCTCCCCCATTATTCGAATTCTCTTTCGCTCCTCTGCAGCAACGCGCGGTAAAAAAAAAAAAAGAAAAAAGGAACGAGCGAGTAAAGTGACCTCGGTGAAATCGTCACGAAGGCCGTTCCTTCGGCGCGCGCGTTATTCTCTCGCTGTACATAACTATTAGCCGGAGGATATATTATATCGATTAACGATAAAGCGCGTCTATATCCACCTATCGAACCTACACCGAGGCGTAGACAGGTAGGCCGATGGTGGGAAGGTGGTCGGCCTCAAGTAGGCAGGATATATAGGTAGCCAGCGCGGATCACTCGTTCATTTATACGTATACGCGTGTCTGTTTTACGTACAACACATGTGTGTATATGCGATGGTGCGTTCTCGCACTTCAATCCACTTATCAGGAGCGAGCTAAATCGCGTGCTGTTACACACGCTTTACCTCCGTTCGAGCACGTGCTATCAAACACGAATCCATATAGACGAGGTGAGCAGACACACGCGAGAATGAATGGGAAGCGCGAGTGATTCTCGAGATATTAGAGACGTCGTCGATGCAACCCTGAGGGATACGCGATCGGTCTGTCAGGGCGTGGTTTCCTATGCAGTTTTTGCCCGTTTAGAATGCACACCAGACGGCCTTCGCTGAGATCAGGATATCCCGTCGCTCGTTTCCCTTCCCCTCCGTGCACCCACTCGTGTCTTTTGCCGTCAGTTCTGTTACATTTCGAGTCTTTCCTACTTGTCTGTGACGTAAGCAAGATACTGTACTTCGTAATTTACCGCACGAATAACTGGTGTGTTTTGCATTAGCATCGACCGAATACATTGTGAATGATAAAAATCTAAAAATAGATACTCTGTTACTACGTTACACGGTTATTACAAGGATACTACGTAAATGCATGGGCGATGATAAGCGCGGATCGCACTGACATAATAGATGCTAAACGCGATGCTAGTGATGTTTTTATGTACGATATGTATACCGTGTAAATCTATTTTATTTCGTTATTAATGCGCTTTTGAATTAATGGATCTTAAATTAATCGTCTCTTATTTGCTTGTTTTAGGAATCGACCAGCAACGACATCACTGCCATTGAGTAGCTTCATCGTTTCTCGCTTCGATGACAAATCGAGCGAGGACGATGGAGTCTCCTCCACGAGAATGATAAGACCAGGGACCAATCGAAACTTTGCACTGCCATGGAAGTTCACCACCTAGTCGCTTTTTCTCTTCCTTCGTCTCGCTAATTCGTCTCTCGCGGTCTATACTCCTTGAGAACGAAATGCGGACATCCGGAAGAAATCGTTTTCGTTTCACGCGCGATGCGGTAACGCGACGAGATACTTCTCTTTTATTTTTAATTTTTTCTAATTTTTTTCTTTTCTTTTTTTTCTTTATTTTTTTATTTTTATGTCATGTGCATCGAGACATTATCACGCGGAAACGCGGATAACCGTGGCGGAGGAGAGCAACGCTTCGGACTCGATGTAACGTTGAAGGAACAGTCCCTTCATTCAATGCTACTTTTGTCATTGCTGCTCTCGCTCTATTATTAGCCACTGCTTATACTATCCGCCACCGATCGAGAGACATTTGCGCGCGCGAACATCGGCGTCATTACCGTTATCGCTACATTATCACCGCTGTCACGACTAATACGACCACCGTTACAGTATCTCTCCTCTGTTGCTTTTCAAGTGTCGATGATGCTTACTATCGAGTATCTCACACGGATCGAAGAAACAGTAGCTGATCATTTGGAAATACCCCGTTTCTTTACGTTTTCAACATAGCTCTTTTAATATTCCTGTTATATAAACTGCCAAGAATTATGCGATTGACGCGATTGACGCGGATTTTATACGAGACGTTAAATTATGTAAAATCAATCGAGATCAGTTTCGATTATACATTCAATGTAGTTTTTGTATATTCAACTACTTATATCGCATCGAGAATGAAGAGAAAAAATTCAACATAATGATTAACGTAAAAAATTAATTTGATAAATTTCGAAAAAAAAATTTTTTTTTCAGGATTTAGTTCTTTAAATACTTATTATTTTTTAGCGATCTAATTTAGACATAATTGACATTCATTGGTTGAATCACGAGAATTTCGTGATTCATTAGCTTTTTCTTGAATGTACTGCGGACTCGATATAATGCACGTAATATTAAAAATTAAGAACCTGTGACCAAGAAAATTGCCATTTTCAATAAATCAAGTGGACATTAAATATTGAATCAAATTAATAAACAAAGCTATAAAAACATTAATATATGTATGTTGAAAAACGGCTATTAAGAACGGTCGAGGCGTAAAAACAAAAACAAATATTTCTCTTTAAACCAATAGACAATATATATTGCTTCAAATTCTTCAATTAAATTTTTGAAGAATTTAAAGCAATAAAAGTATTGTCTATTGGTTCAAACAGAAATATTTGTTTTTGTTTTTGCACCTTGATCTGCCCCTGCTCTTAATAGTCGTTTTTCAATATACATATACATCAAATCATCGATTTTCTAATAGTCATCGGATAAAATAGATATATACTTTTTATAATTTTTTATAATTTTAATGCATTTTCATATTCTCAACATATTCTCTGTCAATAGAAATTAAAATCGTCTTTCATGGACGTCGAACTTGAAAATGGCAGTTCTTTTTTTCCGAAACACCGGCAGATATCTAGCGATTTTTCGGAAAGCGCTGTTTACACGGAAGATAGACGCATAGATTAACAAGAGAGTGAATTAAGATCCGACGAAACGTTCGCGCACTTGTGTGCTGCGCACGGCGATGCGCTCCGGGAGTACGCGTGAAATCCAGACACCTCTCCGTAATATTATCAGGAAGCGATCGCCGCGCATGTACATCGGTTGCGCATTGTTACACATAACTTCTTTCCATCCGCTGTGTTGTAATACGCGATCCGCGCGTTTCGAACTACGACGACCGCGTACTTTGCATTCCTCACATACATCGACTCGCTTGGTGCACGAGCTCATTGCAACTCGCTGTCACACACGAGCACACACACAAACTTACAAACATACACACATACACACATACCTACATACACACGAACCATACACGGACCGAAACGTTAACGTGCTCCACTGCGAGCTGGAGCGCGTGTTGTTCATCTACGTATATGTGTACGAGTTACCGTATTTTCTTAATTACCACATGATCGAATAGCACATAGGTAAACGTTCGTTCTGTCTTTATTCTTTACTTCTTATTATTACTTTAATTATTATTATCTTCTCTTTTCTACCAATCTTATTATTTTCATCATTATTATTGTATTATTATTATCATTTTATTATTCTCTTATTATTATTATTCTTTTGTTTTCTATTGTTAAGTGTTTCGGGACTCTTTCTCTCGCAGCTCTTGATCGTTACATCGAATTCCGTAATAGGGATAGTGAGCATAAAAAAGCGAAAATCATTGAGCGGGAGGAAGTAGTCGGAGATACGTCATTTTTTTTTATTAGCGAGTAAAGAGGTGAACGCGTGCACGGGGAAGGATGATATTTTTTTTTAGTACAAATATGCGTGTGCGAGAGACAAGCGGGACTGAAGGAGAAGCGAAGAAAGAGATATATGTATATAAGAGATATATATACACATACATATAATACAAATAAATATATATTTTTGTACCCTTTATTCCTCGACGGTTCGATAATCAGGAGAAACTCGCGTGAGCTCATCTCTACGTCATATATATCTCTCTCTCTTTCTCTCCTTGTCATGATCCTCATGACCTTTCTCTATTGGAACGCAACGATCCGTAGACCGATAAGAGTTCGTTACTTGAGGTCACGTTTGGAAAAGCGCGTCAATAATTTTCTATTGTTAAAATCGTGAATCGCCGCGATTGTCGCCGTACCCGTCTGAACGTTACCCCGACTAAGATCTAGGATGTTAGTCTCAGCTTTCTAATTCCGAAAAAGCTCTTAAATTAATTTTTCCTTCCGCTCCCGTGCGAGTCGTAGGTAAAGCGTAGCTGTTTGTTTTTCTTTTTTTTTGTAATAAAAATGGCAAGTGCAAAAAAAAAATAAAAAAAATATATAAAACTGCTGTTGAGCTATATCCTTTTTGTGTCCTGTCACCTTCTTTACTTTCGCTTTTTTTATATTAGCCTTCAAGAACGTAATATATGTAAATATTTCGCCATCCGTGAACGACTTTCTGTATAATTGAGTCATTTCTAAATGCTTTTTCTGCTCTCTTTCCTTTTGTCCTGCTGTTCCCTTGAGGTTTTTCCAAAAAGAGCGAGAAAGAGCCTCTTTTATTTTCTTGTTCTTTTATTTTCGATGTATGTATTACACCCAATAAAATGATCCTTTTCATCTTTGCACAGTTTGTATAGATAATGTAACAATGTGTGGCGCAAGCAGAGTTGTATCAGACATATTCCTCGCTCTTTCCACGCGATATAAGTATAGCAGAATCTTTTTCAAGATGCAGACTGTCTATCTATAGAAACGAAGATATTTCCATAGGTCAGGAACGTATTTACAGACTTATTCGAGTTACTCGTAATTATTAGTTACACAAAGTTAGATAAAAAGAGAGAGAGGAGAGAAAGACGACGATTAGCCTTAACCTTTAATAGAAAATTATAAGCTCTAAGATGATGCCTCGACTGTGATGGCGTTCTAGCATCTTGCAATTCATTGCTTCATCGTTCTTTTAATTACCACGACGATTATTAAGATTCTCGTGTGTCGCGGTTCAACCCTCTCTTCTCGAGGCAGCAACAGCTACGAGAAGCGCTGTCGCTGCGAGCACCAACATCCAACACCGGCACTAATCGCGAGATATCGAGAGGATCGGCGGCACGTGGCACGCACATCTCTTTTGTTTTTGCAGACCTCCAGGCGACTCGGCACTAGGTTACTGGATTCTCTTCTCAGGTTGCCTGCTCTTCCCCTTCTGCCTTCTTGTCCCCACCATTGCTATCCAATGCAGAACCGCTGGCTCTCTTCCCTTCGATTCCTCTCCCGCATGTGGACGTAGGCAATCTAAGGTATCCCAGATACGAGATGATGCAGTTTCGTCTGCATCAAGTCGACACGCGGTGTCGAGATATTGAGATTAATATACATCATGCGTTTTTGAGCTGCTTTTTTTACCTCTGTCTCTGTTAATTTTTTTTCTCGGCTGCGATGTGATCGAGAATTAATAACAAGAGTTAATAACGTGGAAATGAGCTTTTCTAATATTCGCATAACAAACTGAGACGTTCATATAATTACGTTTGCGTTCGCTAAAGAAGTGATTGACGTATACAGAACCTTTGATCTTGATTCGAATAACAAACTCTCGGAAGACTTCTGCTTCTGTTGCGGTCTTTTAACATTTAACATCAAAGTTGACCTAAACTTGAATTTTATTGAAATTATAAATACAGTTTCGTTATATAATTTTATTCTTGAAATTTAGTTTGCAGACATTCTTTCATTTTTAATCATTCATAATTGAAAATACGAAAACTAGCCGATTCTATCGACCCTCGGATTCTAAATTGGTCTAAAAAATTTCTTTTACTAAAATTAAGGCTGCAGAAGTTTTGGGATAATACACATATTTATCGTGTTAGACAATACTTGCATCCCGAAATATTGAACAACAGAGTGATAGGAAAACAGCGGACATAAAATTGCAATTGTTTGTAATATATTTTACAGCATTATTTAGAAGCAGATCTCTTCAAATAGCTAGTATAAAATTAGTCATAATCGTCGTACAGAATGCAGTAATGCACGATTGTTGAGCAGCCAAAGTCGAGGTCACTTGCAGTACTTTTTACAAAGAAACTATGATTACAGGATAATAAAGTTTTTTCTCAATCGCGATGAGAAACGATTACTTCGCTCAGATATATTTGTATTTTATTAATGGATCTCTCTATACACTGCATAATTGCATGTTTATGTAAATTGTTTTTATTGTAATCTTAAGCAGCAAGTATAAAATTTATCACAATTATATTCTAACTTATAAAAGTTTCTATAAAGTCTTAATGTACGTGCACTAACAATAAGCTAAGAAAATTAATAGTTAAGAATTTATTAATTTTATAGAAGAATTAAAGACAAATATATTCACAGATAAATCTCAATATATTATACGAGAGTTATTACAAATTCAATTAGTCACAGTATGTCTTGACCTTAAGTGAATCAATATCCTAGCTAGAATCGTTTTTTCGTTTGTGGTCATGCTGTGTTTCTATATAATTCACGTTCACGGTCATGCTCCATTTCTTTACACATATTTCACGTTCGGTCTCGTTTTTTCTCATGATATAATATATGATCTACTTTTAAGCCGCATCAGTTAAACTTGATTTTTTCATGATACCATTATAAGATCCCATAAAGAAAAAATCTTAGACGATCTCATGACCTCGAAAAACAGCGAGAAGTATCGTAAACGCATAAATTATTATAAAGAGAAAAAATATTCTAAAGCAACAAAATTTGCAAAATTATTAAATTACGGTTCAACCTTGTACATTTTTGAGCGACCATTGCGTCGCTCTCTTTTTTCTCAAAGAAAATTCTGCATGAACGAATAGTTTATAAGATAAATGAACTTTTTGTTCTAGTTGATTTGTTGCCTCACACACAGTGTCATTTATAGCTATAGTAATAAAGAAAGATATATGGGGAGCAACTACATAAAAATATATAAGTACCCAAACACTGATCAATCATTGTAAATTTCTATCTTTTGTAAATTTTTTAATTTTAGTTCTAGAGGATTAATCATATGAAGCTTACATATTAGATATATGATATTTATATAGAAAATAATGTAATCTCAGTTATAAAACATTAAGAATTTCATTAAAAAGATAGCTATAAATTGATCACTAAATTAATTTCAAAGAATTCAAAAGTTTTCAAAGTCGTCAAAACGAATACATTATAAAATTATCAGTATTATGGATAAGTTTGACCGCCGTTTTGAAATGCATGAAAATGGATTGCACGTTTGTCGAAGAAAAATAATTTATATAAATAAATTTCAATCTTTTTCAAAAAACTAATTTTACAACTTTTTAGAATATCGTAAAATTTGTAGCTTTTGCGAAAAGATTTTTTGAAATTTGTTCACTCCAGGAGATTAATTTGTCAAGACGAGAACAAAACAATAACCAATTGTCGCGCGCGCGCGCACACACACACACACACACATACGCAAGTATTTGTGGACAATGTGCTTGCATTGACGGCGGTCAAATACTTCCACAATATGATGATTTTATAGCATTTTCATTTTAACCTGAAAACTTTTGTGTTCCTTTGAATAGCGCATTGGGTGTTCCTTTCTTGCCTAGAACTTGCAGTTATTATAATGTCTATGTCTTCATTAGTATTATGCGCACAAACATTTTCATTCTTGTAAAATCTAGCATGACAATTTTATCTAGTTGTTTCAAGAAAAATTTAACAACATAGCACGTAACAACGAGCACGCGACTCACTTTTCCTAATTCTGTATAATACACTGATAAATGTATTATAGAAATGACGTTATTTGTATTATCTAAATAATAACATTAAACACATTTACAGAGCATTGTAAAATTCAAAAACCTAATGCAAAGCCTTTTCTACTTTAATCAAGACTTGAGGAACTGGAATCGAGATTCTTGTTGCCTAAATTAAAATTTTTCTTAAAGTAAGCATAAACAGGTATAACCCAAGAATGTTAATTAGAATCACTGGAAATTATTTTTTACATAATTGTACTAAACGCTCTAATGTCAACTTTACACTCTGTTCTCAAACGTAATATGAATAGATAGTCATAAAAAACATGATTTCCCAGACACATCGAAATACGAGTATCATCGAATACAATATAGTAAATTAGTTTCTCGTATATTAATTGTTTTTTGCATTTTTTTGTTCTTTATTAATGTCTTATTTGATGTTAACGTTATGCCGCAAGCGAGCAATCTTTGATTGAAACATATCAGTTCGTGTAATTGATATTATGGACTCGTTGAGAGAAACTGTTTCATTATGCATTTAGTAGATGTCTTTAAATTATTATTATTTATATATTTAAATTATTTATAAGTATAACAGAACTTATTGAAAATAATAGATTCTTTAATAGATAATTTTAAATAAAGATAATTTTACACCAAAGTTTAGAATGTAATTTAAATTTTAAAAGAGATTTTTAAAAATATGCATAATGACAAAAAACATTCTTTAAAAAATATTGCATATCTACAATTTGATATTATTGATAACTGTGGTATATCATAAGTATATTGCTATATCGAATCTCTTTGTATAGAAGAAGCGGTTCTCTCGTCATCGAAGACAACTGTGAGAACGATCGAGTCCTTGGAAACGATCCCCGTTTCCGAAACGCGGAAGCTGCGCGTAGATTACACGCGGAGACCACAGTTAGACGAGGGTTGTGAAGAGGTGGGAGAAAGAAAAAAACGGAACGCGCCGTCGTCGCTTAAGGGGCAGCTTGCCGACGAGCTGACCTAACGGGACTATCGTAACCGCCCCTCGCACCGTGGTAGAGGATTAAAAAACCGTGATGAAAAAGAAAAAAAAAAGATTCGGCGGTACCCTCAACCCTTCCGCATACCAGTTAATCGCGAGCCATTTGGAAAGCACCTTTCTCTGATCCAATTCCTGGCAACCTCTTTCTCTGCTTTCTCCGCTGGTCCACGCATCGCCCCTATCCCCAGATTCAAGGGGGGATCATCGATTTTTTTCAACTTCTTCCACCGCCGCCTCCTTACACAAACCGCTTCTTCCAGATCGCGGCCAGACCACTCGAGAAAGAGACTACTCTTCCTTCACCAGGTGCCTGAAATTTCGCCAGCTGTGTGCTCCTCGTCACTTCCTGCTCCAAGAATCAATCGTCTTGAAAATGTCTTAAACGCTGTGAAACTTTTTAGTTCTCTGCAGCGCTTCGCGTTGTCTAATCGATTTACTTTCATTCGATATAATTTAGATATACCTATAGAAATCAACAATCCATCATTAATAATGAAAGAATATAAAAACGTGGATATAATATATGGATATATGAAGTTTTTATAAAAAAAACGATTTTTATATAAATAAAAAATTTATGATTTGAATAATGAAACAGGATTAATTATATTTAACGCGACAACGAATATACTAAATTAGCGAAACGCAAACAAATAATGACAGCGTAATATTCTAAAGCGGTATATATGCGTCGATTACATTAATCCGAGGGTCTCAATCGACGCTCATGGCCACGAAGTTGCGAGATAGCTGACGTGAAGGATGTTGATCAATATTAAAACATCATCTTATGCGTCTCATCCAAATATGGCACGCGCCTTATGTTAATTCGTAATAATTACACGCGTGTGGTTAAAACCGGATTTCACAACTTGCACACTGTATTCATCAGTTTGATACATCAGTATTTTCTTTCGATTCGCATAAACGATGACATTATTTCACGAATGAAATATAAATAAAATTTTCATAATAAACACATCCTTATTTCTGAATATACATCTAAAGGAAATGAACACGTGTCGCTTGAAGAAGATTTATTCTCTCCGGTTTCTTCTATTACAATATATCACAATTATTAAATAGAGATGTTTATTATGGATTTATTGATGTCAAATTATTTTTATATGCAACACACAATTTTACGCTTTATGTGCAATTTATATTTAAATATTTTTTGAATAAAAATTTTATATTATCGCCATATCTTCAAATTGCTTTCTTCTGAAAATGCGGGATTAGAACGTATTTCATCTTTGATATATGATCTAAAATCTCTTCTAATTCCTTATTTTCTCTTTATTCACAATAAAACATTAATGTAACCGCAACTCATTTATCTTCCCTCGAACAACTAATGAGTGTCTTTCGTATCACTTTCGGTTTTAAGGAAGCCTCCTACCGCGTCCGAATGCAGGAATGTATAAAATCCGTGACGGCACCACGTAGGAATCCTCCTTTCGAATCCTCGAAGAGCGAGGACGACGAAGAAGGCTCAAAGGTTGCTGCTCGCATCTGCTGCCTCATAAGATGGCAATTCTATCACCGAATCAATTGATAGAAAGATAAAACTAATTGTTGCACGGATCTCTGTGTCTATCTTTCTCTCTCTTACGATATTCGCTCGTATTTTTATTCCCTCTCTTTCTCCACTGTCTAAACCGCAGATAATATGCGACGGATGCGCGCCGCGAGCGGGCTCACTGACCCTTGAAAATATGCGGATAAACGGAGGAATCCTCCAGTACCTCCTAAGCACCTCGACATTTCATGACGCACCGATGCACGAGCGCGATGCGCGTTTTAATCGTCAAGATACGAGCGATATTGTACAGTGATCTCATGCCGTTTAATATCCCTTACTAATTTGCGCGCGTCACAATTATAGAAAACGTGGCGAACAAAATAATCGGCCGTCCGAGTGCAACGTATTCTCGATCCCCATCATCTCGCAACGAGAGAGAACGATCTCAGATCTTCTTCCGGATCACAAATGAAGACGTCCGCGCGAGCGCCTTCTTTAAATAACAGTTCGCGATTTATTCGTCCGATTAATTTGCCCGACCAACTAGAGCGATGCATTCACGATGAAGATTCACTTACGATTCGTAATTTATCATCGGCGAACATGGGACCGGGGATCGACGCGCGTTCGTCAAAGTCGAGTTGAACTCGATGAACCGAGCCCATGGACTCCCGTATATTACCCTGGTGGTCCACGGAAGGAGGGAGGAGAGAATAAGAGATTACATGTAGCAAACACGAAGTCCATTGATCGGCCGGTGGCGCAAATACACGGTCATCCCTAATCGTGCGTATCGCCGCGTCTAGACATTCCCGATTAGCGGGAGGCATCGATGGTCATTCATTAATTCATTTCGGCGCCGATTCGTTCGCCCTTTGTGCGCTTGTTTGTTTAATGATATTTATAAACGAAATAATTCTTCTATGAAATTTGTACACACTACTTTAATTTTTCTTCTCCAGCGATTTTTATATTCTAGCTCTATGGTAATTAATTATTGGAAATAAATCAAACGATAAACATATTATAATTTCATTCGCAGATTTTTCGATCGCACCAATTTAATTACGTAAATCGAAGGTCATGATAGACCTTCGTGAAAAATTCCATCGACTCAATAACTCACGGCGCGTTCATTTGAAAGAAGGACCCGACAAAAGGCATAAGAGAATCGAATCTAGAGAAAGAATCGAGCAGCCTGCATCGCTGTTCTTTTTCGCGGCAAGGACGACGCCGACAAGGCGCTCCTTTTCACTGCGAGATAGAGTGCATTTAGGCGGTTTGCTCGTTTGCTCGTGTGCTAAGGTCGTTACTTATATCAAGGAGCAAGTAAATTTTGTGTCGACCGCTTTCGATACTAATCGCGCGCGGTCCTGATGAGGGAAGTCGTCCGAACAACAATGTACCGCTCATTTTGAATTCTCGCGCATCCATCGTCCATCTCCATTCAGATAGCGATCGTGACTTTGCTCGGGAAACCTTCGAGAAAATTGACACGCGTTTTCATCCCACCGTGCTATTTGTAAAAACACGAGAGAGCCTTTGGGGGAGAGAGATTGCACGCTCTTTATGACCAACCCTTCGGCCCAAAATTTATTGATGCACGAAGAGATGCATCGAAAGAGAATAGAATCGTTAGCGGCTGCCAAAATAAATAACTTAAATCGCTCTCGTCCACTTTTACCTGTCTCTTGAAAGATGTGCACCTTTCTTTCACAGATCCCACTATCCAGACACACTCGTCCTGTTTCAAGCTTTCTCTCTCTCTCTCTCTCTCTCTTCAGTTTGCTATCGGCGGTATTAGATCTAGCGGGCGAAATATTGGCCGTGAAGTCGACGGCCAATTTTGCTGCACCTGTTACGTGGCATGAAAGAAACACGTTCGAAAGTGTTTTTCTCTTAGAGAAAAATTCACTGTTGGACGCACGAAATGCCACGTCGTACCGGGATTAAATGTCGTTCTGTACTATGTAATTGCAATAATATTATCCGGAGAAACCGCATAATGTTTCTCTATACACACATATTATATCTACTTTGCTTTATTTGCAAGCTGACTTTCTAACGTTTCTTTTTACAATATAAAAATTATTTAAAATAAAATGTTATAAAACTTTAAAAGCGTTAATATCTGATATTTGATTATTTTGTTTTTTTAAGAGACATGAGATTCCACATTGTTGATAAAATATTATATATTAGTCCAATATTAGACACCTTAACTATTAAATAATAAAATTCAAAATCTAGATAATATAGGTTTAATGATAAAACCTTTCTCTCTATATAAGAAATAAAATATAATACAATCAAGTACACAAAAAATATCTGAATTTATAAATTCTTAAAAATGAATCTTTTAAATAAAATAAAGAAACACTTTTATATATATACGATTTATATAAAAGACTCTCTCTGAGTGTCTCTTGTTTTAATTATTTAAATAAAAGGAACAATAGAAACTACACCAACGTTATAATCGCGTGTGTGAGTAACTAAAAATGAATGAAATAAATGTACAAGTAATAAAAATGAATGAAATAAATAGATAACTCAATTGAGACATAAATCACGTATGCGCGATAAAAAAATCGATGACAGATAGACACTAGAACAACACAAGCGCGCACTTCTTCGGTTTTATGTTAAAAAAAATGATATAAAAAAATAATATAAAGTTTGTTTAAACTCGATTAAATTTTTTCACAGAAATTAGCTGATTAAAGCATTAATTTGCTAATTAAATTTTAAAATAATAATATGTTAAAAAATTAAAATAGTAATATGTTGTAAATAATATATTATAATATCTTATTCTCGATTAATATTTTTTGACAGAAATCAGCTGATAACTGTCAAAAATATTAATCGAGTTTCAAGTATCATAACATATTATTTAAAACATATTATTTTAATTTTTATAACATATTATTATTTTAAAAATTAATTTGCACAAATTAACGCTTTAATCAGCTGATTTCTGTCAAAAAATATTAATAAAGCGAAAATTTGCTAATTAAATATTTTAGCTTACATATTTATATTGTGTACGTTATAATGCGAAATAATAAGATTATTCTAATATGTGTATATATTTTATTTGTTACAGGTAGCATTGCGATACACAGTGCGATTTATGCGTCGTGTCGGGAGTGCAACTCCGCTATTGTACGTGTCGGTGAGTGAGAAATTGTTTATTTTATGACTAAAACTTTTTATAAAACGAAAGAATATGGTTTAAACTCTAGGAAAATTCTTCTATTTCTTTTCGAAAATCGAAGTTCTATATTTCTCACAATGCGAAATTATATTTAATTATGAAAAATATATAATGTATAATATAAGAATAAATATAAAAATGTGTATAAGAAAAAATACATAAAGAAATAAATATCGCTTGTAAATACATCGCAACGGAACGATAATTTATAATTCTCATACTTTATTCGATTAATATAGATTTAAATATGATATATATGATGAAAGTTCTAAAAAAATTCTAAAAAATTCTTCCTAAATGAAACAAAATACAAGAGTCAATATTCCTAATATATCATATATTTTGAAATAAAAATAGAAATTATAATTGTCACTAGAGTAAAGTAGAAAATATCTAGACAATGTTGCAGTCGATTACGATTTACTTGCTATGTCGAAGGTCATGTTAGATGTAACTGTTCCTGACTTATAGAACATTTCTGCGAAAGAATAACATTAAAAGGCGTCTATTAAGAAAAATTCGCGGCATTAATTCGCATATGTACTATTAAATGTCACATCACGCGATTAAATATTACCGTGTTGTACAAAAGAATAATATTATTTAAACTAGTTGTATAATTATGATAATTATAAAACCAGGCTTCTTTGATATGCAGCAGATACACGTGAAATTTACACGCCTAATTAAAATTCAATCAGTCACGCGCATTATAAACATATTTTCTATAAAAAACACATTGTTTAACGAACGAGCTAAACGAGCATGTACAAAATTGGAAAATTCACCGACAAACTACATAATGCTGCATACCTAATGCATTTGCCGAGTGTCGAGAGGCATCGAGTATCAATTTCGCGTTACATAATCAAGAGGAAAGAGAAGTGGGAGGCGCGAGAGAAAGAGAGAGACGAATATAATCGAAGTGCGGTCCCGTATACCCGAGCTAATCCACACAAACTTTCTTATTCCGCCCTGTAGTCTCGCTTCCGGTTGTGTAACAGGCGCCTACGCTGCACATTGCATCTATCGCGTGTGTGTATGTATCGTCCTCTTCTCTTCCGCACTCGACACCCTCGTTGCACGCTGTATATATACTTCTCACAAAAGATCGTCAGTTTTATATATATATACGAGCTTTTTTAATAGAAGCCATATAAAAAGGGAAACAGAGGGTATAGAAGGGGGAAAGAGAGAAAGAACCCACGCAGCTTGACGATGGTTCGACAAACGCAGGCAGTTTTTCAGTTGCTCGGCCCGACTGTCCATATACCAGAAACAGGGAATACGAATGCAGGAAGTAACATATCCTGTGAGAGTGATCGCTTAAGCGTCGTCTGCGATATGCAGACATGCTCGTCTAGATCAATCAGTTTGATCACCTGCATAACGTGTATGCGTCTCTTCCTAATGTTTTCAATCCTAGAACAATAGAACTCCCAAAGAAATCGGGAGAGAATTTAATTGTATAAATCTTGCAGAGGCTGCGCGCGAATACTTCATGCACAACGATGCATCGCGCAACGCGTATCGAAGTGAATGCCATCGTTAAGTATCTGCTGCGTTTCCCGCCGGTGTGGTTTTCTCGCGTGAGAAAAGCGCTCCCATAAATTGCAAATCGCCCGCGAAACTGGAGCGCGTTTCTTCTCTCTCGCTTCCTCTTCTCTCCTAATCTCCCTTTTTTTCAGCGGTGTAAAAAAATTTAGCAGCTGGAAAAATCAATCGTGCAAAAATCAGTCTTAATTGACGTAATCAGATCCCTCGCAAAACTATGCAATATGATTAGCCACGTTGTTATTCACAGATCTGCGTAATTCGGAATCGTAAATGAGTCGGGTATGAACCGAGAAAGATTGAGCGCGGTTCTGGCCGACCGTGAGAATGTGGTCACACAAAAGAATCTTGAGATCGCTTTCTTCGGAGAGTTTCGGGTCATAATAAGGGCGATTGCGCCGGGAACAGGATATTTTCTGGGAAGGGTTAAGGAAAATATGCCCTGCTGACAGGTATATAACGCATTTATCATGTACAAGTTTCAAGGCGGATAATCAATGGGCAAATTTATTTTATAGAAAAAAATAGAAAAAATTTATTTTATCGTACCTAAGAAGAAAGAAAGAATGTGCACGATATAAATTATTTATGTCAAATTAAATCAGTTATGACTTATTTCAATTAATTAATTAATTTTCTTTTCTTTACTTTATTATAAACTTAATTAATTTTATTTTTATATTAAATTGATTTTAATTATTTGAGTAAATAATTTGGCAAAAATATAATGCAACATATAGACAAGTATATGATTCGCAAGAAATGATTATCCGTTAATTAAGACCGATTTTTCTGGCTGCTTAATTTTTTCTACACTATATACACATACACACTACATACACACATTATCTAACGAGATGGAGAAAAATCGATTATGTTTTACGACACGGAAATGCAATCAAAGGTGTGTATTTGATAGAAAGTCGTAATCTAATGGTACCAATCTAATGGTACCAATCATTGCGCGTATGACTTGATCACTATGCGAGCAATTCTTTCTAATACGTAATCGTCGTATAGTTCGTATATGCGGGTACCCGGAAATACCATTCAACACCGTAGATCCATTCTATGCAATTATTAAAATAATATAAGTACTTTCAGCAACATTGTTAGCGTGTAATGGAAGGTTTCACATACAATCGTGCATGATCTTGTAGATGCGATAAACACACTTTCTAAAGAATATATGTGCCCTACTCGCCGCAGGATATTGGCGTGCGCGGAAGCAAATTACTTATGTAAAAAGGGATCGTAAGCAAAGTAGATGCGCATCCTGCTGTTTGAGTCTATAGATCTTTAAGCGTTTGCGAGCGAAGAGAAATCGCGCTTTTGATTAATCAGGCTGATACGAATTCTCTCCGCTTTCACTGATTGCTTTTACTTATTTTAAATGTGATACAACGATGACACGGCAAAAAATGCAGGACAGTTTTTTTCTTAAAAAAAAAATTAGGAAAGAAAAAAAATTCTCTGTACAATCGGCTATTATTTGTTTTACACATCCGTTCTAGTCTAAATTTAACGATTGTAAAATGAATAGTCGACAAATTTAAAGATAAAGAAAGAATTATCCCTTTTCTTATACTGTCCAAATATTTTTGACCTTTCAACAACTGCTCTAAATTCTTTCATTATATTACCTGTATTGCTTACAAAATATAAATTTTATTGTATACATTTTTTATTAGAGTGCAGTTTTTTCCTATTATACTGAAATAAGGAAAAAGTGAAAGGACATCGTTTTTGACGAAAAAAATGCTTAAAATGGGTGTTGTTAAAGACAGCCAAAAGAAACTTCTGTGTGAATAAAAAATATATTGATCGGATTAAATAATAGAGAATTGAAGTCTGCTTAAAACATAAAGATATATTTTGCAATACTGTGGAAAATAAATTATACATAATTAATTATGATAGTACGACAAAGATTATGTAAATACGCAACATGTTTGCTACTTTGAATATTCTAATTACTAATTAATTATTCAAAAAAAAAACCTATACCTTACAACCTTGTTAGATTAGCAGCATGAAATAATTTTTCTGTCTGTTATATCATGAAGATTTTTTTTTATAAAAATCGATTACGCGATATCATTTTTATCATGTTCAAAAAACCCAATAAACTTGAGATTATGCATAATTTAACAATTACATAAAATACAAATTATAACAGTATAATTCACATTTATAACATAATAATGTAACGTTTAATTAAAATTTTTAAGTTGTTTTTTTTACAAAGTACGCGTTAAATGATTTATAACAGGATTAAGTTATAACTATCGATAAAGAAGGTAGATCCATGGATCACTTGTGATTTCTTTAGATCTTAAGCGCCATCTCACACTGTTCTCTTCAGTTGTTCATAATATAACAGTACTATCAACTGAAGAACTTACAGTTTTAAACATAATTTTACAACAATAAATATATGTAATTCAATAAAATATCTATTGCAATAATCTATTCAATAAAATATCTATTGCAATTTAGTAATTCTTATCAGCACATATATTTATATCGTATTCATATCAGTTGATAACTGTCAAATATTAATCAAGTTTAGAGTATTATAACATATTTAAAACTTATTATTTTATTTTATTTTATTTTGGATTAATTATCAAACTGTTAACCCTCGCGACGACAACCTCTCGATGCTACGAATATAACGCACAATACGTATCAAGACAGTTTATCAGCATCGCGGAAAAGAGGCAATAATACTTGCGAGAATTGACTTAACATTTTAAAAAGCCTTTTTTAAAAAAAACTAGAACAACCCAAGCACGCGCTATTCTTCGATTTTGCATTAAATAAAATAATATTAAAAAAAAATAAAATATAAAGTTTATTTAACCTCGATTAATATTTTTTGACAAAACTCAGCTAATTAAATCGTTAATTTATGAATTAAATTTTAAAATAAAAACATCTTATAGAAATTAAAATAATAATGTTGTAAATAATGTTATAATACTTTAAACTCGATTAATATTTTTTGACAGAAATCAGCTGATAACTGTCAAAAATATTAATCGAGTTAAAAGAACTATAACATATTAAAGTAATATTTGTTACAAGTAAATTATATATATATATATATATAATTTACTTGTACAATTATTTGCTACAAATCAATTAACCACAATTAATTTATCGCAATAATGTATATAGTATCTAAGTATCTACATATAAGGAATCAAGAATAACTGGTTTTAATATGTTTATTACTAATAATAAATTTTAAATATTATGCCAATTAAGTACACAGAAATTATTTAATTGTATTCGGACACATCTCTTTCCTTTATTTAAGAGATAAGAAATTCTGACAGCCGCATCTGAAACACGTGAGAGGATGCGCGATCGCAAATTTTAAAGATTTTTGTCATTGTCATTGTCATTTGCGCATTGCTATGTCGATTTTTTGTGGGGTTATTGCCGGCCGTAAACCTATATCAATTCATTAAATCGCTCGATTTATGAATGAATGGCGCGACATCAATTGAGCCGGAGAATGGAATAGGTAGTAGTAGCGCGTACGCACAACTCATTCAGTCACATAGTCGCGATAACGCCGCGCGACCACGTGGTTGCGCGCGATGTCACAACTCACAACACCATATGACTGACAGTGAGCGTCGTCGTTTCGCGCGATTCGTATGGTGCTATATCGCGTGCCGCCGTTTGCAGATTATCGATACTTCGAAAAAGAAACGCAATGAGTTGAAACGGATCGCCAATGAAAGTCAAGAGTACAGCGCATTGATGACCTGTTTTATATTATTGTATAATGAAATATTCTAGATCTTATTTTGAAAAACTTCTTGTTTTTAGCACAAATAACAAAAATTTTGGGATTTTGATATTTTCGTGTTAGCTTTCTCGTTAATTATTTATCAAGATTGTATTTTTTTTTTTACTAGAACAACACAAACGCGCGCGCACAAAAAAATAGAATTTTCTATAAGAATCTTTCGATCAAAATATCTGTGCTTCGCGGTGGATGTTTACGGACGCGCGAATATAATGGAAGCGCAGATATTTTGAAATTTATCTGTATATTTTGAAAATTCACATCTCTTGTATATTTCGACAGTACATTGTTTGCAGAATATTTTAGTACCAAGCAGACGTCAGCGTACACATTCTTTTATTCAATATACATAATATAAAAATGCGCCACATAGGTTCCGCGGCGACATAGTGTCGCCTTTTAATATTTTAAGACGAGCCAAAAATTCATCTCTTGTATATTTTGACAGTACATTGTTTGCAGAATATTTTCGTACCACGCAGACACGAGCGTACAAATTCTTTTATTTAATATACGTAATATAAGAATGCGTCGCATAGGATTCGTGGCAACATAGGCCCATATTCCAGATTTTCTTTTATCGATAAAAGAAGATTCAGTATATGGGCCACAGTGTCGATATTAATATTTTAAGACGAGCCAAAAATCCATCGAAATATACGAGCAATGAATTTTTGGATAGTCTTTAAATATTAAAAATCGACACTGAGTCGCCGCGGACACTATGCAGCGCATGTTTATAATGTGGATATTAAATATAAGAAACTGTACGCTAGTGTCTGCTTGGTACCGAAATATTCTGCAAACAATGTACTATCTAAATATACACACGATAAATTTTTGGCTCGCCTTATAATATTAAAAATCGATACTTTGTTGCCGCGGACCCTATACTACGCACACATGAATTATGTATATTAAATAAAAGAATGTGTACGCTGGTGTTTGCTTGGTACCAAAATATTCTGCAAACAATGTACTATCTAAATATACACACGATAAATTTTTGGCTCGCCTTAAAATATTAAAAATCGATACTTTGTTGCCGCGGACCCTATACTACGCACACATGAATTATGTATATTAAATAAAAGAATTTGTACGCTGGTGTTTGCTTGGTACCAAAATATTCTGCAAACAATGTACTATCTAAATATACACACGATAAATTTTTGGCTCGCCTTAAAATATTAAAAATCGATACTTTGTTGCCGCGAACCTATACTGCGCACATATAAATTATGTATATTAAATAAAATAATTTGTAAGCTGGTCTCTTATAGATTAATTTAAAGTAATGAAAATAATTATTTTTTAATTATTTATGTTTAATCTTATATTATTTATCATATTTGTTTAGTATTTAAAGATATTAAAGAAATTTCACAGAAATATTAAAATTGAAAATATATAAATATATATATGTATATATACAAAGTTTTTAAATTTATTTTACAAGAGATTATTTTATTAACAATTACACATAAGTAATAATAAATAATCTTGTCACACACAAGAAAATGAAAAAAAGATTGCCGAAGAAATGATAATTTCGTGTTGTCTCGCAAATATATCCGGCGATATATTGAGGATTATCATAATCATCGCGAATATTTTTTCTTTCTTATGCATATAACAATAATAATAATTGCTAATTATCTTGTGGCGCATATACACTCAAAGAGAAACTGCAATTTTGTGAATAATTCTTTAAAAGAGTTTGATTTAATTTTTTCGCGTATTGCAAATATTGACAATGGACCAGAAGGAAAATATTTCAGATTCTTAAATTTTATTGAAAATTTACTTAGCGCAACTGATTTCTCGACGAATCAATCCGATATCGAGCTGAAGGGAGGTTTCGTTAAATCGACAAAATAATTCTATACGATTATAGCCGACGCAGAGTCGACAGTCTTTAAATGCATTATCTCAATAACAAAACTGACGTCTTGTCAGCATCGATCGCGATCTACTTCGTAATTATTTGGCGTTTCTTTGGTCGTGTCTTATTTGCCGACGTGATCGAGAATCCGTTCGAGGGCAATATCGGGCGATCGATGCGTCGCAACATCGAAGTCGGGTATTAGAACGATTTTAATAATTCGTTGAGCTGCTTGAAGAGGATGACGAAGGGGCACTTGCCGAGTTGTACGAACTCGAGCTGCCACCGGGTGAATAATAACTGTAAGCAAGATTTTGGGCTTCCACACCATTGGTCGGCATCCAAACACGGGAATACGGGCCGTTGCCGTCCCATGTATTGGCGGGATCGTAGCTCGACGTCGTCGAGGGTGGAGCACCATATGTTGATGCCGGTTCTACGGACATTCCTACGATCGGAAAAAAAATTCACTTTACATATTATATATATCGGGTGTTAAAAAAGTGGCGGATACGCTGTATAGGAATTCCTGAGGTTATTTGGAGACGATTTTTCCTCAACCAAAATGTCGAGAGAAGTCATCATTTTTTGCAAGCTTCCAATTTTTGCCATCATATATCTTGGTAACTAAGCCTTAAATTAAAATTCTATTAAATTAAAGTCGACTTGAAATTAATTGAAGAATGTAGTTTTGTTAATATTTTAATTCCACAATACTTAGTTTACGAAAAGCCCTTTATTTTCAATTACTTATAACTCGAAAATTATTGGTGCCTCGACATTTTCACTGAGGAAAAATCGTCTCCAAATAACCTCAGGAATTCACCTCTATACAGCGTATCCGCCACTTTTTTAACACCCTGTATATTGTATAGAAAGATAACAATACATATGTAAAATATTTTTGCATTTAACAGCTAAAATATGTATTCGTCTTTACAATTGAACAGAAATGGATTGGGATCATGGGGTTTTTCTTCAATATATTAAATATTGGAATTGTTCAAAAATTATTAAATATTTTTACGAGAAAACTAAACACGACTTTTATTAAATTAAATAGAGAAAGTGAAATTATTGCAAAAATTGTAGCGTGAAATAGTTGCTACTATTTGTAGCATACATAAATATAAAAAATTACACATTTATCTCGATATAAAGCATTAGAGATATTTTTAAAAATACACAATTATCTCGATATAAAGCATTAGTGATATAAGAGTACATACCCATCGGCATCATCATGCCGCCTTTCTTGAAAAGCTGAAAAGCGACAAATCCGATCACAATGAGAATAGCGAGCTTCGACAGGACAAGAGCTTTTAACGCCTTTATTCCAATAATGGCGACAAAAATGGGCATTAGAGCCTTCAACTTTAATTTCAGCAATAGCAAGAACGGTAGTAAAAGCTTTTTCTTCAAAAGTCCTCGAGCTTGACTGGTGGCTACGTCATTATTCTTGAATTCGACGTCAAGGTCGATCAAACTTCTGCTGGGTCTGTATTTTAAACTAGCATCGACAAGGGGTAAATCGACCCCATAATCGAAACTCTTCATGTACTTGACGGTTCTGGCAACAATCGCCTCGTCGACGGTTTCGAGCGATCTCGCTTCCGTGGTAGTTCCCAACTTGTCATCGAGATAACTTAAACATTGATGCTTCAGACAGGATATCCATGACTCCGCCTTTACACACTCATTCAAGGAGTTCGTTAACAAGTCTTGATTGGCCGCGCAACATCCAACCAACAGAACGATCGCGCCTATCGATGCTATCAATCGCATATCGGGATCCTTTTCCTTTCTTCGACGTTTTACAGAAAAAAAAATTTTTTCTCCTTTTCTATTTCTTGTAATTTCCACTCACCGTCCGCGTGTCAATAAAAAACGATCGATCGTCCACCCGTGCGAGCGACCGATGATCGAACTGCGACTGACAGAGGAGTGGCCTGCCCCTTTTATTTAATTTGTTCCCCTTGAAACTATGTTATGCGGCCACGCATGCCGGGAATCTATGATCGAAGGGAAATTATTCAAATTTTACTGGCATAGAGCGTCGTACCGTCACCCTCTCTGTCGAACCCCCTCGAACCTCCTCCTCGCGTCCATTCACTCAAGCACAGGTACGCACGCGTGTAAATACGTGTTGATTGTTGCACGACGCGTACGTCGTACACGATGGCATGCAGCGCATATGGGAAACGGAACTTGCGTCTCGCATCTCTTTTCGCCTGAGTTCTTACTTGGCTCGTCATAAACTGCCGTTCAGCGGCCTGTATGCCTTCTATGATTACGATTAACAGAATGAGTAACTGTCATTTCTATAACACTCTTGAAAACCGCAAGCACTGTATGGCAATTTAAAAGGATGCACATGCCTCTATATATTACGTTACGTATCTACATTGTTTTCTGATTACTATAATGATTTACGCGTTGCAATTATGGTGTTGCACATCTGGCATATAACGCCATAAATTACAACGTTTGTGAAAGAAATGAAATATGTGTAAATTTTATTATAATGTTAGGGAACTATAAAATCTTTTGTTTATGAAAAGATGGATCTAAGTTTATGTACTATTTTTATTTTCTTTCTTATAGAAATTTAGTCTAAATTTATAAATATATACGAAATTACATTATTTTATTTTTGTATGGCTGAATATAATATATATTCTTTCTTTAATGAAATGTTTACAATTTATTTTAATATTTTTTCTTTTTATATATTTGATTTTTATTTATCTGTTTCTTAAATGACAATATCTTATATATAATCTTAATAACAAATGTAGTATTGCGTTATTTGCTAAATATATTAAAAGTTAAGATTTTTCAATGAAGATAATAAATAATTAAAACAACTGTAAAAAAAACTTTAACTATTACATTTATTATATAATATAGTAAAAAATCTTTAGTTATAACTGTAAGTTAAATAGGATTGCAAATATGAAATTGAGATCTTATCCATTTTTATTTACATTTATATATATTAACTATCGTATTCTCCTTCTCTCTAAAATACTTACTGTTTTATCACATTTTCAGAGCTTAAATTTAATAATTTTTATAATTTTATTTTATAATTTGTATTTATAATTTATTAATACTTAGCCATGTGTGTAGCTTAAAATAACATTTTCTTATTTCCGTGGAAATTGCAAGTCACATATATGTTAAAACAGTGAAATGACTTTCAAAGTGGTGACTTCCAATTAACTTTCGTAAAAGACGAAAGTGATCACATTCGTATGTAGGTCTTCTATAAGTATCTTATGAGTCTTTCGCGATTGATTTGGATTGCAAAAAGCGTTCTTGTAGACTTAGAAAGAAATGCAAATTTAAGATAGTATCATAGGAAAGAAACAAGGTGTGCTACACAAATCTTAAACATACATATATGTATATTTAGAAGCTCTTACCTTTATTATCTCAGATCAGTTGCAATATAAATATATATTTTTTTATTTATATATAAAAATATATGTTTATTTATTTTTTATTTTTATGAATAAATAAAACATATACACACAAAATAACATAAATTATATGGAACTATTATTTAAAACTATAAGTTATATGCAACATTTTTCTGAAGAGTTGTCAAAGAAATTCATGTTTTATTAATAAAAAAGAGCACATTTTGTAGAATTTAAATATATCTTTTTTTATATAGATATGACTAAATTTTAATCTGTAATTTTATTTTAATTATTAAGATGTAATTTTTGAATATGGATAAAATGCATATTTTAAGATATATAATTTTTTACATATTTATTCTTTAATTTTCTATTTTTTTCGGATAAATTTTAATCTTGAATGACAAGTGACATCGAACAAGTTTTTAAATAAACCTAATACGAAAAGCATATATGCAATAATAATTGCAATAATAATTTATTAAATAGAGTAATTATTTTTTTCTTTTAAATAAATTTTATTACTAAATAGCAGTATTAAGGTAGGACTGGGAAAGCAGACATTTTTTAAATAAACATATTATAATATGTAAATGAAATGACTTGAAATAATAGTTTATTAAATAGACAGTACAAATAGGAAACTAAATATTTTACAAAAGCGTCATTAGGCCGATAGTAACATTAGGATTGTGCATGGGCGGAATATGCAAGATTCTGCGCAAACTGCGACGAAGAGGGTTGATCCTGATCTTGGAAAGACCTATATTGAGCTTGATACTCCCAAGGTCCATGAGCAATGGGCGCAGCATGGGAATCAGCAGCAATCTTTTTGCAAAGTTGGAAGATGGCCATACCGACGGACACGATAAAGCTGAAAAATGAGAGCTGCAAGGCATTCCAAGCCTTCAGGCCAAGTATACCGATGGCCAAGGGGATCAAAGTTATCGCCTTCAGAAGAACGAACACGAGAATAGGGATGATGACCTTCTTCAGCTTGGACCTGCGAGCCTCATCGACGGCACGGCCTTGGCCGAACTTGACGTCAAAGGTGAGCTGATCGTCCTCGATGTTGCGCGAGCTCACCTTCACTGTGGAGTCTAGCGGCAGTTTGAAGGTCACGTCGTGAGAGGTCAAGTAGGATTGTACAGTGTCGAGGAAAGAACCCTCGCTACGAGCGGATACCTCTTCTGCAGGGCGCGAGTTGCGTGTAATTTCCATCGTTTCGGACACCTGGATAAATCGAGACAGAAATGTGAAAATCAACGGATTTATTAAAGTAGAATATCTTATTAAAAATGGTAGCGGCAGTAAATCAATTTACAAAATTTTAATTTTGATAAACAGAATATAAAAGTGTGACGACCGCGAATTGTTTCGAAAAAGCGCTACCACCAACATCACTGATACCTACTTTGAAGTTATCCTTGCTGAAGATCTGGTCAAGCAGATTAAACACCTTGAATTTCATGCAAGCGATCTCGTCGTTCTTCTGCGAGCATTCGGATCTGGATCGATCGACTACGTCGTCCATGGCATTCTTCCAGTTCTCATTCTTGGCTGGTTGCGCGACGGCCAACGCGAATAGGGCGCACAGAACGAAGAACCTCATGGCGCTGGCGGTCAGTTTATATCCGTTTATGAAAACTTGTAAGGAAAGTTCTCGTTGTATACACGATTCGTGGATAATGTGTGAATAAGAACGATGGCGGCACGACGACTGATGGCAATGGGTTGGGCAGTACGGTATTTATACGAAGGCCTATCTCATCGAATCGTACAATGCACGTCGAAGAGTCGCGTAGCGGCCTTCTCGAACACTCCCCCACTTCCGTCCGGGTGTGGATTTTCTTTTCGTTCAGTATGGTCTTCGATTATTGAGGCCTCGCCATGGATCATGCCGCGACTACCTGATGAGGGAGGATAGACCGTGAGATCGCGCGACACGCTGCACGCGACGTCAAATCGGGGTAGCGCCAATATGTCATACTTTTGCCAATAGGTCGTACTTTTCGATCATGAAACGCGATGGAATCTATGATATTAATGAGCAGTAGTTTGCTTTCTATACGACGATATGAAAAGACCTACTTGCTGCGATAAAACGTTCGTGGAATATTTTTTGACGCATGGTCTGAAATTAAATTTTTTATAACGAACGCAACCGGATTTTATAATCGGATTTAGTTCGTCGTGACACAAAAACGAACAGAATTAAAAAGTCATTAAGAACATTAAGAGAGAAGAAACTAATCTATTAAAAATTTCGTGGCATACTATCAAGAATTGCATAAAATTAAAATTGTATCTATAATAAAGACAATTATCTATGAAATTCTTAATAAACTACTTCTTATTAAATTTTTAAAAAATAGGAAATTAATCAAATTATTCAATTACTTTCTATTTTGAATTGATAAGTGATAATTATGATAATTAATTCGTTGTCATAATCAATATTTACAACTTAGTAATAAATAACTAAATACCGACAATTGTACAACTTCAAAAAAAAAATTAAGTAAGAAAATTCAAGAACTATGTATGTATTTCATTTTAATTGTATTATATAATTCTATTTAGCAAGAGTAATCGGAAATCATACACGCACGTAAGAGTCCTTTATCCTTGACATCGAAGGCATCGTAACATTGGCATTGAATCGATCATTCATTCATACCACGATCATGACTTTCTCATTCCATTCTGTCTCTCTATGTTCTCTTTCCTTATGCCATTATCCTTTTTAGAGTTACTAATTTCACCCTGTCAGACCTTATTAAATTGTGACTCCCGATCGAAAAGGAAAATAGCACGACGGTACATCAGTGATGCACGTTGCGTGCGAGTTTCTCGCACGAAAATGCACATCGGAGACACTTTTGTCCTGCCCGACTTCTTCTCTATCGTAACAATAAAACAGCAACTAGAATTTTGGGTCGAGTTTGCATAAGCATTCAGGCCGTCTAGCCGACCAAATGTCGATCAATATCTTCCGTGCAATCAGTCAATTCCTTTTATGTGTTCTCAGTTTGCTTACTGTTGACAAGTCAAATTTATATGTGACAACAAGAATTTATTAAGCTACGAAACGAATGTTGTAAGTAATATATTGGGATATCTTATTTTCTCTTTAGAGATGTAGAGTAAATGAGAATACAAAATTATTTAATAGTACAGATCACATAAGCTAATAGACGTAATAGCTAATAGCTACGTAATACAATTTTTTTAGCGAAAGTTGAGCTTAACATTTTTATATTATAGAAATCTTTATACATGATCTTTTATTCTTTAATTTTTTATTTATATTTATATATAATCGCATATATTTTTATCTATTATAATTTTTGTTAATATTAACTTATTTTACATCGAGTTTATTGATAATTTATTCAAATATCTTACTGCATCTATTATGTGAAAATACAAGGTAGAGATAAAGAATTAACAAACGTATTATTTTCTTTATTTTAATGTATTTTTATAATCGTATTTTTTACTATTTTTTTTACAAAATGTATAATTTTTTAATATTAGAGCGATAGTATTCTTACAGCCGCATCTCCGAGAAAAAGAAGGTGAGTTACATTAAATCGGAGAAGATTATGATAAAAATAATCAATAAGATTCGATTGATAAAATAATTTATGAAAACTGAAAACTTTTATTATACATATTTAAGTAACGCAGACGTTACATACATACTAGTATAATCAATAAATATTAAATAAATCTATGCGGATGATGAAATGATGAATTTTGTTGATTTTTATTTTCTATAGGCTCTGTAAGGTCCGTGAGGTGCGGTGTCCCAGTGAGGTGGATGTTCGACAGGTGGATGACCGTAGTGAACAAGTTCGTAAGCGACTTTCGGTTTAGTCAACTTGAAGATTAACATCGCCCCGCTGAGGACCAACGATAGAAGACCCAGAGTTAGCGCTTTCCACGTCTTTAAGGCGATCAAAGCAAGACCAAGGGGTACCAAAGTGGTGGCTTTGAATTTGAGACCAAGTAAAAATGGTATCATCACCTTCTTGACGAAACCTGAACGACCTGCAAATGTATATAAAATTAATGTGCTTCTCAAGAAATATTAAATTCTAAAAGTATAATATTTTCACGATTATTTTTCTCTGTAAGCGAATTATATGTTAAATGAGAACCATAGATAAATATATATATATGTATTATCCATAATGTCGTATCCGTAATGACGTATCCATAACGTCTATTATTTATTGTTAAATTACCTTGTCCATTTGAAGAATCACTAAGAGGGACCGTAAGACTTTTTGGCATGCTGTCAGCTAAAGATCTAGGAACGATGTTCGATTCCGCTATTGTTTCCGGTAATTTAGCTTCAAGCTGATGGCTCGACAAGTACTCGTCCAATTTCTCGAGCATCAATGTTCGCAATTTCTTGGATGAATCAGTAGCATCATATTGCGAGGGATAGTAATCTTCCACACTATCTGCTACCACGGGATTCGCACTACGGGATTTAACTAACGCTAAATCCTCCGTAATTGCCAATCTGTCTTGTTTTACAGCATCAGTGAGGTAAGCCAACACCTTCGGTTTAACACAAGATAACATGGACTCGCTATCTGCGCATCTGCAATGTTTGAAATTTATATTTAATACGATACATTTAAATAATTCTGATCGTCGATTCAAATAATTTGTAAATTATGATAGTTTATACGGTGCAATTAATTCTAAATAATTAATAGATGCGAAAGTTATAATATATAACCATAACATACCTGTGATAAATTTTTTGCAAAACATCGACGGTGGTCTCTGTTTGTTGCGCACCAGTGAGGGTGGCTAGAACGGCTACTGACACAAAAGTTAAGAGCCTCATGGCGGTACCACCGATTGGTTAGAGGCTAAACACCGAATGCCAGTACGAACGAAGTCAACGGGGTTTTATAGGCGATGGCATTCGCGTACGGTTGATGAATTTTGATTAGAGACGTGTTGCCGGCTGGCCGAAAGAAAAGAAGAAAGCCTTATTATCTAGGGTGTCAATGGTTTCACAAACTATAAACGCCCTCTCGTCCCTCTGGAACGGTTTCGATTTCGACATCCATACCAAATATTATTTCCATTTTTGGAATATGTATACCACTTGGTAAATAATACTCAGATAAAGTATATTTTCATGAAAAAAAAAACTGTATTTACATAAAATAGGTAAATTTATTATTTTCTGGATATTTTCACAGCATGATATTCATTAATATGAGATACAAAATAATTATAAATTTATAAATAAATTTTAAATTCGAGATATCGAAATATTGAATCAGATCTTCATTTTTAGTCTTTAAAATTTTTGAACTCAAATGCAAATGTAATAATTAAACAAAAGAAGAATAAATATGTATTATCAACACTTTGATATCAAATTTGAAATAATTATATTTATATATTGTACGCGCGATTAAATTATTCTCTCTATTTAATAAAATGTAATTTTATTATGATACTGAAAATGTTATATATTTACTTTAATTCTCTCTTTATTATTTTTGCTTTAATTTTTAGCAATCTCTTATCAACCAACAAATAAAATAACGATATCACCATAGAATTAAATAGTGTGTGTGAATGTAATTATAATTCTTGAAACTAATATTATCCAAGATTAAAAAAGGAACTGATAATAAATTGAATAAAAATAACTGAAACAGACTGAAATAACACTGCGATTTACCTCTCATATATTTATTATTTTAAAGAGAAATTAATAATAATTAACATTAATATTCCTGAGAATATTCATGAAAGCACTTAAATTTTAGTAATTTATTTGATTTACCTAAAATTCTTTTAATATTAAAAATATAATGACAAGTGCAAATGTATATTCATTATAATTATAAGGATAATACACATAATAATATAAAAAAACATTGATTTAACATTTTATTGAACATAAATTACATATATGATTAGATTGTATAATTAATAAAAGTATTTATTTAATTTTTACATCATTATATATTTTTATATCTAAAAAGTTTATGATAAAGTTAAATAGAAAATAACAATTGTGTTGGGTATGGCACCCGAATATTTGATAATAATTAATTAGTTATCTCTCTAGCGGAATAAATAATTTTTATAAAATCATGCAACAGACACTATTTCCTAACTAATCTTTACATAACATCACATGCATATCTCTTTCTTGTAGAAAACACAACAGTTTTTTAAATTATTACAGAACATTATTTTAACATTTTTCTATGCGCCATTGTATATGTAATTATACAAAATGTGAAGCCACTATGATAATTATTTTTTTTTTTTTTTTTTTTTTACAAATGAACGGTAAAAATATTATACGTTACACATACTATATTGTATATACTATATTACACATACTATATTGTATATACAATATACTATATTGTATAAGAGAAAAATGTTCTTTTTCTTCAGCAAATATCTACTCTCAAAGCATAATCAAATTAATAGAATCCCTTATTTTTTGAAACACTACATTTTTAAATTACAACCAAAAGTTACTTAAAAATTATGAAGCATATTTAACCCATAAAATGCCACAAAATCCAATGTTGTATCAATCTTATTATATGATTATATAATAATGATATTATCCCTGGAGAGTGGATCTTGCTGACAACGTGTCAATAGATTTCAAAAACTTTGACACATCATCAGAAAATCCACTGATTATTAACTCTTCACTAAATTCGGTCGCTTAAATTTGAAAAATTAGCGCATAAATTATAATAAATATTACATTCAACGCGTGTCGATTAGCTTCTTAACTAAATTAATCGTTAAAACTTCTATGACGAGCGCATTTATCTGCGTAACAATTCCAACTTCATTTCTAATAGGAAAATCAGACATGAGTTCTCGCGCGCGCGTTTCATAAATTATATATTTATAAATTAATGCATGGCAGTACCGTCGGTCTATTTTTTTATACCGATATTATATTACGCAACTTTACAACATTGATCTATCTGATGCAGGTTCTACGAGCTTATTGAGCAAATATGTAGGTCTAACAGCATTTGCTAGATATAATGGATAACACCTGTCGTATTCTAATCGCATTAATACGAGCACGTTTATAAACGAAGCATTTATTCGGTATTGTTGCAAGGATATGTGTTGAGACAATCTCCACCATCTTGACCGTGTCTGGCTGCGTTTACGTATCTATAAAATCTTTCATTGTATATGCTCTCTGTTACGCTGTTCTTAAGTTCCTGTGGATCTCTGAAAATACATGTAATTGTTTTAATTAATTCAGCATTATCATAATAATAATAGTAATATTTTTGAAACATGTAAAAATTATGCATCTTAATTAACATGCATATTTTAAATCGTGTTTGACTCGAGTCACGTTACTTTTCTCGCTCATTACTGAAATAATTCGACGTAAGCACGTAAAAAAAAAACGCAACCTAAAAAAACGCTTAATTAAGAGAAAATTAATCTTCGAAAGGCTATAATATTTGTACGTAAGCCAGTTATCCAACAAACGTCCCGGATACAACAAGAACTTTCCGGTTTATCGCATAGCCGACTCGGTGAAAGCATCTTTTGTAGTTCACGCTTATTGTTAACGGAATGCGAAGCAAAACGCAATGCAAAACCAGATAAGCCTGAAGTACAACGCGCGAATTTACAAAAAGGAACGATGTAAAATGAAAAAAAAGAAAGAAGAGAGACGAGAAAGAGAGAGCCAAACATGACCCGATTAACATGATTCGGAGCACGCGAGCGATCTCCACCTTTCTCTTTGTGATTGCGCGGGGATTTAATCGATAAGCTACGTAGTTTCATACCTGGAAAGCTCGTTTGACACGAGATTACTGTGCGGCGAGTAGCTCTCCGGGTTCTTGTACATACTACAGACGAGCATCTCCCTGCACGTCTCTTCGTAGAATCTCAGTTGTCCGAAGATGTCGTCCAGCCGTGAGATTATCGGCCCGTAATACTCATCGTCCATTTCTTGCGAGATCAACGAGCTCTTGGCGGTTGCAACGGGTGTCAAGTGCCTCTGATGAGTCAATCGTACGTTTGGCGCGAACACGGTGTAAGGATTCTTCGCCGAAGTCTTCGTACCGGATACGAGATTTGCGGGATTTATCGAAAGTACAGCGGCGGTTGGCTGCGCCGCGGGTCGTCGATTGTATTTAATGTCGTTCAGATATCCGGAGTAGGCCAAGTTATGAGCGCCAGCTGTCATCGAATTATCTAAATAAGATGATGCAATCGGTTCTATGTTTGACATATATTGCGGCAATCCATACGAACCTGGATACGGGAGACCGGAAACTGGACTTGGAGCTGGTACCATGTGATTTAACTGCTGATTGGACTCTGCGTAGGGCTCGTCGTAAGGTTCGATGCCCCATTCTTTCAACTCTTCCATATCTTTCCGGTACTGAACATGAGGGTGGGTGTAATCGTAACCGTCGAAGTCATCGCGATGATGGTGGTTGTAAAAAGATGGAACAGGTACCGGAACCGGCACATGATGATGATGGTGCGCTATCTGAAAGAAAGATTGTCAATAAAATATATTGTACATTTAAAAAAATTGAGATGAGAGGTAGAAAGAGAAAAGAAACACGCGCATACCTGATGATGATGATGATGATACTTGGTGGCGTAAGACGCATAGTAGCTGGAGCAAAGCTTGAAAATGTGCGCGAACGCAGGAATGAAGAACAGCAACAATTTCAGGAAAAGTTTCTTCGCAGCGCCCACACCGAAGAGGAACGGAATGATAAACAGGAACTTCACTTTAATTAGCTTGATAATTAAGAGAAGCGCCAAAAAGCTGGTTAACAATTTATTCTGTACGAACTTTTCTGAAATGAAACAAAAAATATTATATTGCAAATTTTGCAATTTCAATTGCATTTTCTGTTTTTATAAAACAATTAATAAATAATATGAATAAATAATCAATAATATTTATTGTTTTTATAAACCAATAAATATTATTTTCTCAATATTCTCAATATTATAAATAGCACATGTGTTTATTAATTAAAGATGCTCACTGATTTTTTTAAAGAGGATTCGTCCTTCCTCCTGTCTAACTTCTTGATTTCCGAAATCTACTCTGAGAAGAGCTCCATTCTCGTCTATCTCGCGCGGGCTTATCTTTATAGTTGCGCCCTCGAAAAAGAACTGTGGAAGTTGAATTTGGTAATTTCGTGTCGATAAAAATTTCATTGTCTTCTGTCGTAAAGCGTTCGTGATTTCTTGGAGTGGTGATACCGGTTCATCCTTGAACTTCCGATTTTGCTCCTTTGCTCCTTCGGCCGTTTTTTGCTCGTAGTCGTTGGTATCGGCATCATCCACGAGATTCTCACGTACGTCATTGGGATTTTCCGTTTTAGGACACGTATCGTAAGTGACATTATTTCTCGTAAGTATGAGACCGTCGAAAACGGTGATGTTATCTCTCTCGATGAACGTATTGTCGAGATACGTGTACGCGTTCTTTTGTATGCAGGAAAACGTCACTCTCTTATCACAATCCTTGAAGAGTCCGTGCCAGAGTTCGTTTCCTGTCTCGTTGATGTTCAACGTATCGAGCTTCAGGACCTTCGCATATAATTTAAGTTTCTCGATACTGAACAGGCTCGAGTATGATAACGTTATCGAGAGACATAGCAGGAACAAGGTCGATCCCCAATGCATCTTCGATAGCACTTTTGAGAGATTAACTAACGTTTACAATTTAATTTATATATTTTATATTTGACTCGCTTTGTTTTACGTGTATATGACCAGAAATATGAGGTAGCGTACCGGAAGCACTGCACGCTCTGAATGTACACCACCGGCGGTACCACTGGCCAATTACTTATCTAGTAACTGAAACCGGCGCACTTTTCATTTTGCAAATGAGTCATCGTCACTTCGTCCATGTACACGTCCAATTCTTTGGTATCTACCCGTGGTCATCACATGCCCTTTCTACTTATTGGAGATCTCGCTCCTCAACGTCGACCCTCCCTCCTACTTCGTGGCCGAAAACCTGACCTTCTCCCACCCCTTATCGACAATCCTCTTCTCCGCGCGAGAGCCTCTTCGGCTTCTCCTTCGGCGCGACGTGCAATCGGCAGACTCTGCCGTTGCAATCACGTTGCATCGCAGACGTCGATCATCGCGTTACTAACGTGCTCGTGACTGTTGTCACATCTTTCGACCTGTCTCGTCTCTTTTTTACCTTTCTTTTTCTCTGTCTCACTCTCCTTCGTCGCAGACGCGCACCGTTCGATCTCTCGCTTTGCACTAACCACGGGCCTTTCCGTTCTCGCTTACAATTCACCTGAGCGTCAAGTATGTCAAACGCCCTCCTACTTCTTCTTCTTCGACGAGCTCCGTGGAAGGTCATTATCGTCTCCTCTCGGACTGCAACCGACCAGGTTTGCGGTTATACACGCGCGCGTTTAAGACCGTTGGGATCCTGGCCGAAAACCTGGTCAGATGCACAAATATGCACACAGCCAGTTGGCAGGACACGGGCTGCTACGATCGAGTATGGATGTCATGTCTATTCTTGTTTTTTTTTTTTTCAATGTTAAATTATTTCTAGAATATCTAATGACATTGAAATATATGACCAGTTCCGTGTGTATTTGTATTCTGTCATATTTTTAATCGAATGTGTAATATATATACTCGAATTTTACTAAAATTCACGAAATATGTACTTTTAACAAATGACTAGATACAATATGCTTGCATAGAGGTGAAACTTGAATAACTTTTGTTTAATTGTAGAAAGGCCTGCTTTATATTTTTATTACATCTTGCACAAGATTATATTCTCTGTAGAATATCTCATTAATTTTTCTACATCGCGATAAATACGCAAGATACAATTAAGCTCCAAATTACGTATATTATGCAGTGGCATGCAATGTCGCTTTTCATATAAAAAAAGTTAATTACGGTCGTTCACGAACTGTCGGTTGCAGTTCGTTTCTTCGAAAGATGATGATAGCAAGAAATTTCCTCGCAAGCATATAGTTGAATTGTCGTATGGTCGGCCATTTATACGGAATTATATGTACGTCTGCTACGTATTCCGGTGAAAATATAGTTCAACTTCCTTATCCATGTGCCGATATAATGAATAGGAATTTGTAACATTAAACTAGAATTAAAATATTATTATAGTTGTAAAAAATAAGATGTTAAAATGATTTAGATGTGCAATAACAATTAATGAAGCAAGATGAATTTAAATGCACATATCCAATGAAAATATGTAGGTAGACACATTTCATTTAGATATAAATATAAAATTATTTATTTGCGGTTATAAATAGATTAGTAAATATATTTTTTTAAATTGTAGTTTGCATGTAATCTATATGTATGTATGTCAAGTCAAAACGCAAAATAAGAAAGTATTTTTATCGAATTTTTGATAAAGAGATGTTCTTTAAGATTTTTTTCTCTGGCATATATTAGATACTATTTTTTTTTACATTAAAGCAATTAACAATAACAGCGGCTAAAAAATGTTTTTAAGATAAGATGATAGCGATAAATTGTCAGGTAATTAATATCTGTATTTAAATTAATAGTGGAATTTTTTAAAAATTTTATGTACGTGCTTATACATACATAATAGAAACACACGCTTACATACTTTCAGATCCGTGAAGATAGCGAGACATTCATGAATGAATAACTTTTTCCGCACGCGAATGCCACGCCATATGTATGTACGTACACTACGTTTTTTTATTGGTACGCTGAAACAACACTGTGTGTTGAAGCATAATAGTAAATTCCACATTTATGTATAAGTATATTATAATGAGCAATAAATAGTGTTGAAGCAAGTAGTGCTATATACAGGTAAACTCATTTATGATTCAACAATGTAATATACTTTTACTTTGTGAAATAACGTAATTCCTAAAGAAATGATGTTTTATAATCTTTGAAAGAAATATGAATTTACGATCTTTATCTATATACCATATATTAGGATATAAAATGAAAAATCCAAGCCAAGATAGATTATTTTTTACTGCTTTTTTAACTCGTCAATCGCGTTTCTCGAGGTTTTCACTAGGTAGATTTCTGGTGAAGGTGTTCTCATTATTTCAGCCAGCAACTACGATCCATTAAATCCATTAAATCCGTATTTAACCTCTACTTAAGTGACAGTTAGACATATCTTCTTCATCTTACTAATGATATTTTCGATAATTTTGATGCAATAATGTCAAAGATACTTGCATTATATATTACATCTATATAATGTATTTTTTATATAATATTTTTCCTAATTTTGCGAAAATAATTTTTTTTCGTGATAAAATTTTATTGAAAAATATTACAGTTCTTTCTCTTCTTGTATTATATTCCAAAATTTTAATATATTTTATATAGATCACACATAATTTTAATATAGGTCACATAATATTAACCTTTAATATTAAGTTTTTATTACCATATTTTTATTACGATGTTTTTTTGAATATAAATGGTTTTCCTCATATATAAACAAGTTTTAAAAGTAGGGCGTGGATCTGTCAAATCGATCGGAGTCCGAAAGCAGAGAGGTCGCATTAATAACGAAGAGCATTTCTGGGGGGATTATCTTGCAATATATGATCAAGTAGTTGATCGAGTGGGCCAAGCGAGTGGACCGGATGAATTCCATTGACCCACTAATGAAAGATGCTACAGAGTAGGTAGGTTGAGGCGCATGACCGGCTTACGCGTTCGCTGCCGAAAAGCCGATCGTATAAGCACACGCATAAGACGCATTCAAGGAAACAGGATTTCACGTTGAGAATTTCGTTCCGCCACGCGGAGATTTGTCTTGCCTCTCCGTTGACGAATGTAAAATATAACGTGCACGCGCGCACTCTTTTATTTTACCTCACTTCTTATTCTGAGCTCTCGATACCCATGGAGGAACAAGAGGTTCATTCAACATTTTAACGTAACCCAGTTACGTCTTGACCATCATATAATTCATCATATAATGATGCGGGCGACAAGAGGCTACTAACTATTTTTCCATCTCGTAAATAAATGCAACATTATTATACATATATATTAAAATTCGCACGCTTTTTTGGATTTAACTTTAAGTGAAAATATCAGTTTATAAAGTAATTAGTATATGTATGTGTAAGTTAATAAAAGAATATACAATACTAATTTTATTTTATTTATGATATGCTAAAGTTTCTCAGAAATGAGTGCATTAACCAATTAAGAAATTCATATTACAGGCATGAATAATTCGTTTTTAAGTATATCCTAATTTTTCCTTGAGGGTTATCATGTTATTATAATGCAAATCGTACCGTTGAAATATACATTTGATAGACTTAATTTGATGGACTTGCTTAGTAATTCTAGTAATGATTGCAAAGTATATTAGTGGTTTAACCAATCTCTCTTTTTTTGCTTAATTATTTCTTCACATATAATGATCTCGAAAAGAGGAAACAATCTGTGCCGGTCTGACTGTAACAGATTATTTGGGATATGTCAGTCACTCGTGGCAAGTGCGACTGTACATTAGAAAGTATTTCGGATGGTAGATAGTTAGAAATTGTCAGCGTCGTAAACCAGAAATGCAAACTTCAATAGCGATAAGAGCTTCAACGGAAAGTATTTGCGGTGCATCGAAACTGGTTTGTACGTGCACAAAGTGAACCAAGCAACTGGGACATGTCACGTATTGGATGAGCAATAAAATTTAAGCTTAACCTTATGGCCACTTTAAAAATTATGCATTGTATGGTAATCGAAACGATTCCATTGAAAATCATTCAATAATGAGAATATTAGAATATTAGAAAATGTATTTTTTTATTTTTAATACTTAAAATTTTTATTTCTCAATGGCATATGAATATTATTTGTCAAATTGTTTTTAAAGGTTGCTCTATTTATCAATACAAAAATCAGTTTAAAAATTTTAATTATAAATATTTTAGTTTATAATCTAAATTTATAATATACTCCCAATTTTAATTCTACATTAAATCTAAGTTTTATTTATAACAAAGATATTATAGCTTAGACTTAGATAAAATATATCATGAAAATTAACTGTCATCAAACCATCAAAGAATCAATCATAACTTTTCATCTTCTCATTTTTTGACAAAGAGTGATGACATTTACTCACCTACTTACCTATCTTCCTACACTTCTTCCTATGAATCAGGCAACATGCAAATACAATATTATGGCACCATCTCTGACGGAACAAATAGTATACTGCATTGCCTGATATTACGCAGCATAGACCGCCGTCCAATCTCGTTCGTTACGTCAACTGACAAAGTGAGGCGGTGAAATGGCTTTCGGCATTTGTGACAGATATTATATGTATATAAGAATAACTAAACGGAAACATCATATTAAATATGTGGATACACGGAGATAAATACTGGAAACAAACGACCATATTCTTGTAGCTGAGTTATTATTTGAGTTAATATTAGGAAGAGTAAATATAACGGAAAGTTACAATATCTTTTCTTTTTCTCTTAAGTAAATTCCATTAGAGCGTAGAAAAAATAAAAAATTATTTCTATGATTTTATTATTCCTTTTTATGACAAAATTATGCATATAAATTCTTATGTTTTTTCTTGTAATTCTTATAATTTTATTAATTGCATAAAAATCAATAATCATCGCCTAGATCTTTTAAATAGCTATTGATAGCTATCATGAGATGCAGTAACGTAGGAAAGTGAACCGACCGATCCTCAGACGCGACGCATTTACTTCCGGAACAGGAAACCCTTTTTTTGTCGAACGATACGAACACTTTCACCAATTTTCCCGATCGCGAAAGGGAACGGGATCCTGTTGATCAGTGGGCTATCTAACGGTAATCGACAAATGACCTCGTGGTTTAAGCAGGCGCTTCGTCACCAAAGCTAAAGGAGAGCATCCTTTGAGAAAATCAAATGCACGACCATAAAGGCACTCACTCGTGTCGCTGTCTAAGGAGACAGCTGAGGATAAATTCACCTGCCGTTATTTCTTTTCAAATCAGTTCACGTTGCTACCGAAAAGATTACGTGTCGAGAGTCTCAAGTAGATAGTCAATACACTAATGTAGGTCGATCACTGCGCGAGTAAAAAGTTTGGACGACTTAAGAATTTGGTCGTGTATAAAGTTCACCAAAGTGCAACCTGAGTTTATACTAGATAATTATATTAATTGAATGAAAATAATATCCATTATGTATATTTAAATAATAGTTAATTAATTACCTTTAAATAATATTTCATTAAATTTTTTATGGATTATTTAACAAAAATTTTATATATTTGTGAAAGATCTTTATTTTATTATTCTTCCGAACATTATATAATTTCTTTTCAAATTTTAGATTAGACAAATAAAGGTTAAATTTGAGGAATAATTAACAAAGCATTCTTTTTTAAATCTAACAAAATTCTCATTATCATTTTATAAAGAACAGATTTATTGGCTGAATAACAACTCAATAAATTCGATAATTCGTTGAATAGTGACAAAACGCTAACATTGGAAAGTCGATGTGAGAAATATCTCTTCAAATAAAAGATGACTACAAATAATTGCGGTCGATTTTAGCATGAAAAGTATACGTGTAATGCAGAAGAAATAAAAATTTACGGACCATGACGTAAGAAAAAAACCGTTATAGACCTCGAATATCATTTTATCTGTCTTTCTTTAAAATAATTTGTATATATATCTGCTAAATCGTGAATTTGATTGAATACACGAATTACCTTCGACACCTGGTGTCGATGTTTCTCACGCTCTTGGTGAAGGTTCTCAACCGGTATACCAAATGTATCAGATAAAATGGATTCCATACACTTCCGGCAACATTCAAGGTCGGTTACTTACTAGAAAGTAATGGAAAGAAGCTTGGAAGACTCTTCAGAAGATCGCGCTACTATCTTACAAACAAAATCGATAAACAACTTAAAAAATTGTTGAAACAAAAAGTTTATAACGATTATTATTAAACTAAAAATATATTATTAACGATATTTTCTTTTTTAAATATATCTATCTTTTAATTTTTAATTTGATTTTATTCAAAAACATTTCTTATAAAAAATGTGATCAATATATCAGTGAAATACATTTTTTATAATTGTATAACGATTGTAATATCTTTTATTTATAAACATGCATACAATAATTGTGCCATACAATTATAATTGATCTAAATTCCATGTAACATATTCTTAGAATGCGGCTCGATTTGCTGTAATTCAATTTTTACATTCGAATTTGACAATGGAATATTATTGGAATTTATTTTTTCAGCTGTAGCCTGCCATTCATCCATATATGTTATATCTGTTTTATGAGTAACATCAGGTTGATTTGTGCTTGTTATAGAATCAACATTTTTTCCGGTCACGTTAATGAGATTGATGGTAGATGGATTTCTGTTGAAGATGAAACTTTTTTCTTTTCCACTTACTGTTGTTTCCACCTTCGAATTATTTTTTACCGAATCAGCAGTTCTATTGATGCCTTCATATTCGTAGAAAGCCTTGTAATTTGCTACATTCCAATTAGAAGTCATGGAGTTTGAGCTTATTTCTGATGGTGATTTTTCATAGTCTTGATAGTCCGGATAATCGATACTCTCCGCGTTCGAGATAACTTCTCCTACATTCGGGGTGTGATTAGATCCATCATTTGTGGTCGTCTCCTCCTTAATCATTTTGTCGTAGGATAACATCATCGGTCGTTTGTGGAAGCTGCGACCCCATCCGCCTCCACCGCCTCCATAGCCGCCGCCTCCTCCTGAAGGGGGACCATAACTACTTGGTGGAGGTGCACCATAACTATCACTAGGTCCGCCGCCGCCACCACCACCACCCGAAGCTTTCGTAAGAAGTATTATTTCTTTGAGTTGTCCTGGAAAGTGTTACCAGATCAGAAACATAGGTGTTTTATGAAGATATTATTTAGTTTTGTTATTTATAGACTTTTTTGTTGAAAGATTGCTATTTTATATTAATTTTTTACATTGTTATGGACTATCAAAGTTTATGGTTATCAAAATTTTTTAATATAGCAATCAATGTAAATTAGTGCGAGCATTGAAAGATTATTCAGATTTCAATTAGATACAAAACATAGAAATATTTAAAAAAGATTCTTTCGATTTCAACAATTGGACACAAAACATAGAAATATTTCAGGAAGATTATTTAGATTTCAACAATTAGACACAAAACTTAGAAATAATTAAGGAAAATTATTTAGATTTCAATTAGACACAAAACGTAAAAATATTTAAGAAAGATTATTTAGAATTCAACAATTAAACACAAAACATAGAGATATTAAAATTTAAAAGGGAATAGTCGAACCTCCTCCACCACCTCCGCTCTGCCATGGGCCGCTGCCGCCGCCGCCTCCGCCCTTTCCAAATTTATTCATAAGCATCATCATGGAAAGCATCAGAGACATACCGCCCATCATCATACTTTTCATTGCTATCAATCCTATCATACCAAGTATTTAATATTATTTTATTATAACGAAATATTTCCATGTGTGTGTGTGTGGGGGGGGGGGGGTTAAAAATTATACAAAACAGAAATATAATATTTGAATAGTAAAAATATGTGTCCGGTGCAAAAAGAGATCATGGAAGAATATAAAAAAATAATATACCTATCAGCTTCATTTTAATCATCATTACCATGCCCATCATCATCATTTGGCATCCTTTGCCCTTACCACCTCCACCACCGCACTTGTCTCCGCCACCTTTCTTACCTCGTCCTGTAAGAAATTATACTTAACAATTTAACTGGTAAGAACAATAATTTCTCGAACAACGCACAAGTGTTCTAAAGATGTATTTAAAAATGTTTAAAGATTTCTAAGAGATATTTGAAGATTTAAGATTGTCCATTAAAAATTGCCATTTAAGATGTCTATATTGCGTGACTGCAATTTTGTTTTAATATCAAATCCTTTGCATTAGTTTCCTTCGCACTAACCTTCCACTACAGCAGTATCATCGTACATTACATTGATCTGATTTTTTTCACGCTTACTGTTCCATCTAGGCAACGTGATACGCAGAGTAAAGGAATTGAAAAAATCATCCAAACTGCGTTCGATGCTAATATCCGTATTATTCATCGCTCGACCATCAGATCTATGTATCGTTCTGATCTTCACCAATTTCATGTCTTGCCCGAGCAAAGTAATCTCATCGAGGCGAGTTATTGTTTCCAAGAAACGGACGAAACGTTTCTTGATGCAGCCGAGCGAAAATTCAATAACGCATTTGCCAATATCCTTTACGGGGAACTCCGGAAAATAATCGTCGTCCTTGTTTTTCATGGAATCATTTCTGGGCGCTGGAACTATCTTAACGTCGATCTTAAAACCATTCTTCTTGAGATTGAATATTCTACGTTCGACTGGCGTCTTGCGCAATCCCGTATCGAGGATGTAATCCTTGACGTTTCGGTTCTCATTCTTCTCGTACGCATTCGCATGGATCGCGCACGCAATCAGCAGACAGAGGACGAACATAGGTTCACGCACTTTTGCACCTTGAATAGTTAACGCTGGTCGATACCGATGACGATGATGAATGACGGAGATATAACTTTGGGGGGATTACACTGACTGACACTGACTGATCTCTGGATCATCGCAATCGTTTATATACAATGAAATTTATGTCATTCGCGGTATCCTCGCGAAGCTTTGTCACGATTGTCATTACAGCGAGAGACAAGTAGTCATCTAATAATATGATTGAAGAGACGAATCAAGAAAGAATCAAAATCATTCATCGGGTTTTAGCCACAATTAGATGGTACACGCAATAGTTAAAACAAACGTTTCCGGATACAGCATTACGAGCTATATTACGTTGACACGCTTATAAGAACATCTCAAAGATGAGACAGTTTGTGCCACTTACAAATTAATTACAGATTTAAAACTTATAATTTAAACTTATAATTTAAAAGATTTTCAATATCGAAATAAAAACAAGAATGACAACCAATAATTGATATACGTTTAATAATTGTCTGTTGACATATATCACTTAAGGGTGTTTGATTATCTTTTTTTTTTTATAATATATCAATACTTGGTATTTTCTTGTGTGAGATGTAATATTAAATTATTATTTGTTATCATGTTTAGAAAAATATTCCGTTTATTATTTGTCATATTCTATTAATGAATTAAAATTAACTCGTTGCTCTCTATGATTATATATACGATTATGATAATAATTATATTTTATTTCAGATACTTGGAGCACATCATGTATATGTGTATATGTGTATATATATGTGGATGTGTTATGTATGTATGTAATAATATATGTGATTATGCGCGCTTTGAGACTCGCAATACTTTATGATCTGGTGCAGGATTGTTAGCCTGATAGTTGTCTATGGTGAAGGTGCTGGCCTTATTACTTCTTAATTGGTCCGTACATTCACCTTCAGAGATATCTACGTTTAACCGTAGCAATTAAATTACTATAACAGTAAACATGTGCACTTTTCAGCGCGTGATGCGGTTATACGTTACGTTTACGCTGGCTAGTTAGAAAAGTTCAACGTAATTTTCTCATTTAAATTAACAAATTCCTGATGACTATCGCTAATCACTACGACAGGCACTCTTATTGCAGCGTATGTATTCCGCGATTCTTGATGATTGCTGCAATTAGTAACAATGACAACGCATTACATATGTGTCTTTACAAATGTTCTTTATTATTACAACTTTAACAGTAACAAAATAAATATTCAAAAATCATGTACATGATCTTGGGTAATCTGCGTGCACGACGCTTCCCCAATAGAAAATGCAACGGCGGCCGCAATAAATATACGTAGGTAACTATAAATAATAATAAGAATATGATAATTCATGAAGCGACAAATGAAGCCAGATGAGATCTTAGAGAGGCGGATAAGAAATGATAATGATGGCGAGACAGAGAAGAGAGAAGAGAGACGAAACGAGATAAGAAGACATAGAAGGATAGACATGAGGAGGAGACGCGATTGTGCGTTAGATGGTAAAAAGAAACAGCAAGGAAAAAAAGAAACTCAGTGAGGTAGAGATGTGCTAAAGATGGTTCTGTCGTGTACCGGCGAGTGCGGACGCTACTCGTCGGATTCATAGATCATTGAGTTGAGATTAATTCGGCAAGATTGATCTGCGATCGCGCGCGTTGCCGTATTTCAGCACGGCCTGTTGAACCGTATCGTGAACGGAATCGAGGGATCTTCCATATCCGGAATGTCCGAATCCTCCATGTCCTCCGTGATGCTCCTCCGTGCTATGCGTATGCGAGGTGCTGTACACCGGTTTGCTAACGATTTCGTACGTCGTCTTCTTGTCGCCGCCGCTAGACAAAGACTTGAGCCCGATGATGGCTGATAACATTAGCGCCATCAAACCGGTCATCAGGGCTTTTCCGGCGAGGAGCGCCAGCGCGCCGAATCCCATCGCGCCGAGAGTTCCCTTCATCATCATCAGACCGGCCATCAGACCGCCGTAATTTTTGTCCTTTTTACGTCCTGTGATAAAAATATAAAATAATAATTAATAATTAATCTTGAAACGTAAATAATCGAAATATAAAACACACTGATTCGAGCACATATTTTAATAAAATAAATTACCCGAGCTTAAACTGTTCGATTATCTAATAATTCTTATTTACTATTTTCTTGATAAATAATAAAAACTTAGATAAATAATAAAATTATAAAAAATTCTAACCTGTTTCAATATTTTCTTTGCCACCAAAGCCAAGTTGCGCGAGTGCATCTTCGTTAAAGCTCCTGGTAGCTTCAAAGGTTTTTGGATCGAAAAGCTTGATGGAGATTGAGTGGCTGTTAAGATAACTGCCGACCTTGTGAACCAAATAAGCATCCAGCCTCTTCTCAACGTCGTTCGGGAAGTCCCTCGCCAAATTGGCGACTACTTCCGATGCCGGAACATCGGTGGAACTGTTCTCCTTGATCACAGATACACCCGGCAAGATACCGATGTTCTCTTGCTCCGACAATTTATCCAGGAAAGACACCACGTCCAGCTTGAGGCATGTGGCACTGTATGACTTTCCGCAATCTTTGTTTAAATTAGACGCCAGATTTTCCGGCGCTTCTTCTATCATTTGCCTCGAGGTGCGTCTCTCGATCTCTGCGCTGACGCATCCCGAAAGACAAAGTACCAGAAGAAGGAGATGACAACGTGAAAATTCCTGCGTAATTCCTTTCATCGCGAATTTTTGGATGTTCCTTGAAGTTTGATTGGAGTAAGAAGAATTTGTGCAGAATTTTTTTTCCGCCCTAGGTCTACGGATCGCCAGCAGCGCGACGATATCCTTGAAGACGAAGGACCTTGAAGCTGACGGATGAAACGCGTTTCGTGCACTGGACATACCCTCGGATACTTGCAGTATATATAGAGCGAGTCAACAGGTAGTCCTTTTTCCTTTTTGCCTTTCGGTCGTTTCATACATTCTCCGTAGTTGAGAGTACGGCGACGGAACTCTCTTCTTTGTGGATGTTGAAGAGGAGGGCTTCTCGCAGCCGCCCAGCTACGGCGAGAGGGAGCGTCAAATAGAGCGGAGAATTCGAATCTGAGTCAAATTTACGTAAGAAAAAAACATTACCAATAAATGAGTACGATAAATGATGAATGAGAGCGAATGCTCATTTCCTCGATTCATTTATTTAATTGTATTATTGACAATATATTGATATGTATGTGCGATTAATTTTTTTTTAAATCATTTCTTATTATCTATTGATTAATGCTATAATCCGAGAATTTTTCTATATCTTTTTCATTTATAAATTTATAATTACTATATATAAATAACTATAAAATGACTTACAAATCTTAAAACTTTAAATCAAGCTTTTGCATAATTAAATATATTTTCTTCGTAATATATTATATTTATACATTTACATCAATACTATACACATATATACATATATATAATATACACGCACATATATATAAACTTTAATTTATAAAAATTTATAAGACTATAAAAAACGATATTAGATTAAGAAACGATTATAGAGATTTTTTTATCTATAATACTGTCACATAATATTATTTTATAAAATATAAGATTTTTCACTATAGAGAACATGTAGTATAAGAACATATAATATGATATAAAATATATAATATAAAATGTCTATATATTTGATCTAAATGATCTAGAAATTGTTCTTTCGTTATTATAAAAACATCATTTTAGAATAGAACAAAAGAATAAAACAAAAGAATAAAACAAAAGCTAATTTTTAATTAGAGATATAATAATATAATATAGGAATTTAATCAACTGAATTAATTATCCGAAACATACGTAAATTATTTGATTGTCGATCACTGGCACCATCGGCGCTCGATCGCCCAGAGCGCAAGGTCACTTTCGATTTCATGAATGAAACCAAGAGGCCAGCAAGAGACAAATTTTACAAAGTTTGCGAACCGGACGCAAGCAAGAATTGCAAATTGAAAAATTCGTCGATAAGTATATCGTGAAAATTATTATTGCGGCGAAACGAGACGAGAGTCCTACTTTAAATCAGTCCAGTTTAGCTAGCTCGTAGGAGATCCGATTTTCGCGCGCCACGCTCGAGCAACGGCGCTTCAGACGGATCTGCTGATGTGAAAGTACGCAGTCGATTTTCACGAACAACTCGACAGGATCTTATCGTGGTATGCACATACATAGGTATTTGTATGCGGTGCACTTCTTGATATGACGCGCTTGCATGCCATACGGCAGGTGTGTCGACTTAGAACGGACTAGCCTTTTTCTTGAGGCATCTATTTCGCCATTTATTGCTTCTTTTTTCATGCGGTGCCTTCCTTTCGTTAATAATCGCGCGATCTCGAATGCGTCACGCTGTTCCTGTTCTCGCCCAGCTATGCGCGACAGATCGAGCCAATAGTGGGCGTAAACATCGACGAGAGGGATAAATGGGAAAGAAATTTTTTGCATTTATCTCCATCGCTAATTAAATTGAAAATTTTGTAGCAAAGTTTAAATACTTTATATTTATCTTCTTTATATTATATCTATATTCTTCCAGTTTATTGTCACTTGAAAAGGATCACACCACATGGTCGAAACGTCGTGATTTTCAAATAAATACATTTCTTGCTAGTTTGGTCGACTAATTTTCTTACCTTATATTATTTCTTCGACTAGCGACTCAAAAGTATTTTAATTATTATATTTTATATTTATCTTTATCGCTAATTAAATCCAAAATTTTGTAAAGTAAAAGGAGATATCAAAAATATTTGACGTAGATTCGATTTACTCACGTTCGTTCATGCACTCATTCTGACATTGTAATTTTATTGTCTTTTTTTTTATTTTGTCAAGCTTTAACCAGAACTATCCGCAGTATAATCTATACTTCCTGGTTTTTAGAAGGTACCAAGGCATTAACTAAAACCGCAATATTGTGCTGTATTTGGGACATCCGGTAAAAAATAATGCCACTTAATCTCACGATTTACTATCAAACAGCCTGTGATAGATAAAGAAAGATAAAAAGAAGGAAAAAAAGTTAATACGTTTATATCTATTTAAATTTATTTTACAGGCATCACATATTTTTATAATTTAAAACGAATAAAACACATTAGAATAAATAATAAGCTCTCAAAATAAACTTTAAAATTTTTTTAATAAAAATAAAAAATCTTTTAAATCGAACTTTTATTATTGTGATAATAATATAAAATAAAATATGTAAAATCCATGACAAAGAATAAAATTTTTTCAATTATAGAGTATTTCAAAAATAATAGGCTATAGTATACATTTACAAGTGCGAATATAATGTTACAACGGGTGAATTCGTATGAAGATCATGATTGTGCGCTTCGCAATGCCGTAGTTACCCTATTTTCAGTCGAAATTGAGATAGGCGTTGTTTCAAGAAAGTCGCTCGCATTTACCTAACAATTTGCCACAATTCAGAAAACGTTCACGCAGAATCAGCGAAAAAAACAATATCATCATGTCAATAATATCTTTTTGACAGTTATAACAGCAAATCATATTCTTATATTATTGAAATAATAATAGATAATGTATTCGAAATTTGGAAAAAATATACATAGCGTGGAGAAATTGATTGTACTGGAAAATAAAAAATATTACCAAGATAAAAAAAAAAAAATTACCAAACGTCTAGAACGTTGTTTATCACATTATTAAAAAACGGTATTTGTAATTTATTTTTACAGACGATTTCTTCTAGGAAAGTAATCTTTGTCGGTCTTTATACTTTGACGTATACATATATGTACAAGCATATAAATTGCTGTTTTATTTTATAAATGATATGATAGTGCCATTATTCCCTGCCAGGAAAAATAAGATTGCAGTGGTTTAACGGGAAAATCTGATTCTTTTCTTTGAGTCTAAATATTTCTACATTTGTACAAAAAACGGGGCTGTTGTATTTATTTTCCTCTAAAATTCTTATAAATAAATCTTACAGTAATATGTTCTCTTCGCTTTTTCATTGATACATACAATTAGATAATGGATTTACATATGTAGTAAAAAGTATGCTGGATAAATAAATTTAAAAAGATTGTATGTCTACACAATCAGTTGTAAAATATGTCCAGCTGGTTACCTATAAAAGTTATACATATATAGAATATATATATCTATTTGTTATCCAAAATATCTTAATTTTCAAATTTAATTTTAGAGAATGCACAAATTTCTTTTAGAGAAATGTATAATATGAGCATATGCATGTAGTGCATATATGATTTATGCGTCAAGGTGTCAAACAAAAAGAAAAGAAGAAAGGTGAAATTACTGCTTCTGATATACTTGGTGCTGCCCGAGTGATTGCATAGACCTCGTTAATTCGAGAACGCACATCCGTTATGTACTAAAAATGCATCGCGTGTGTTTATACTTTTGCATTTTTCTCGCGGCGAAGTGAATGTTAAAAGCAACAAATTTCTTCTATACGGCGATTTGTAAGAGTAGAGTATCTAGCCATTGCGATTACGTTACAGTTTTCTCAATGAGTTACATTTCAAACCCGGTCGCTGTTGGCCCAATCGTGTCAAGGTGAGAAATAATTGATTGCCGCAATTATAGTCTTTAATATTAAGAAATTCGAATAATCTTTAGAAAAACTGAACTAAAATTCATAGAGATATCTAAATCTACTTTCTAATAAAAAACGATTGTTTCTGTCCAACTATATTTCGGTACTACAAAAATTTAATATATTAAAAATAATGCACGTATAAATTTTACAATATTTGTGATAATTTTTATAAAATAATAATAATATATTATGTATGATTATATTTCGAGCTGTATATCTGTGAAATATTTCTTTCAACTTTTTGTATTTCCGTAATAAATGCGTGAGCTAATATATTAATTTATCTATTTTATTTATTTAACACAAAAAACGCAAAAGTTAAATGTTATGAAATATTATTACATTAATGTCTGTTTTATCTGTGTATATTATATATATATATATATATATATATATATATATATAATACGTAAAAAAATATTATTTTTGAAAGTACATGTTCGTTGTTTAAAAAGTTTATGTTACATATATAATTTTTTATTATTTATATTTATAGAATTATATAATAATTAGAAAATCAATGAACAGTAATATTGTAAAAATGAAAAATACGTGTAAAGAAAGTTTTAGAAACTATACTTATATACAAAGTGCATTTACAAAAATTTGACACTTTCAGGCTTACGTAATGAAATGTTTGTAACTTAATATTATATAAAAGAAGAACAAGTTTATATAGAATAATATTTGTAAGTCTAATTACATAGATATTTTGTTGCATATTTTTATTATAATCAGACGTACATTAAAATTAGTTATCAATATCTCAAACAAATAATTTTGTTAATATTATTTAAATTCAATACTTTATTAAAATAAAGAATTTCTAAGTATATAGAATATATATATATATGAAGAATTTCCACGACTTCTCTCTTTTGTGACGTAAAAATATAAACTTGCGACGTCTTAGAAACAATAATGTACATTAAAAAAAAAATATGCCTTTCAGCATAAAAGTCGGAACCTGCGTTCTTCATCGTGTTCGCTGCTTCTCGACGGTGCTGTCCTCTCAAACAGCTCATATATACCCGTATTTGCCGTCCCACTCCTCTTGAACAACTCAACTAATCACAACCGATGCCGTTATTCCAGCTCCCACCAGGAAGGCCACGATCATACCTTGCCAGTGGAAGTGGAGAACCACGTGGAGGCAATGACCCACTGACCTTGATAAGAACGCAACATCGAGGGGGAACTCGGTGGACCAATCGTAGCTACGATCCGCTTTCCTACCTTGCTTGACACAGTGACCTCATTTCCTTCCTCTTCCTAGTTCCCCACCTTGATCCGGTCTTTCTCCACTATCTCTCCCACCCTCGCAACAGCATTCTATCTTCTCTCCGTCCGTAAACCTCCATCTAGGTCATTAGCCTTCTCGTCTGACCGACTGAATAACCTGCTTATGTCTATACATATATATTTATACATATATATCTTTTCTTCGATATTTATATATATAATTAATAATTATTTATTTAAAATTTTCTCATTACAAAAATAATCCCTTAATTATTGATCTCGTGGACGTTTAGGTCAAGTATTAGTAAGATATGACATACCTATCTAAGCTTAGTAATTTGCTAAAATGTTAATGTGACATTTTTGACAATTCGCCGATGTCACGATGATACGACGTCTTTGATAATTTAGCCGATAATACAATGATCAAGACAAAATTGTATAAAAAAGATGATTTATTTTATTTTACATACATAAAACAAGTATGTGCCAGAGACACGCAATAAATAAATAAATAAATGAACAAGTGGCAAGGACATTGCATTTTATGGAATATCATGATAAGGATATTGTTCGTCATTGTATTCCGGTGTCCAGCCTCTATAGGGTTGATTAATTTCTTGTTCCGACCTATGCCAGTGATCATGATGAATTTCATGCGGCCTTACACCATAGCTGACTCTTGACACAGACGGTGGTGTAATAAGGGCCTTCAAGGCTACCGCGCCGGAAAGAATCATCGACATAAGACCTGCGCCTATACCCTTAATGCTTACCAAAGCAATTACGGAGACTATGATGGGCAAAATAATTATTGCCTTTAAACCCAACACAAGCAAGAGTGGTATAACCAGCTTCTTCAATCTTGTACGAGCTGTAAGGAACATTTATCATGTATATATATTTTTGTGAATAAAATTATATTACTTATTAATTATATATTATTAATATTAATACATTATTAATACATTTTTAATGAATTACACAGTATAGTCATAGTGTATTTAATTTTTAAAAAGTATTTAATAATGATAAAAGGAAAACATGAAAAGAGAAAAAGGTTGATGTGTAAAATTATGGCAAATTATATTTAAAAAAAGCTCGTAATATTGACATATGTAAGATTTGTGTTAAATATAATAGAAATGTAGAGCACACACAATTAATACACAAATATTAATAATCATAGGATGTTTGAGTATGATCGAGGTGCATTTCTAAAATATTATAATTAACATTCATCATCCAATCTACTTTCTTCGACACGCGACACTCTCGTTCAAGGTCTTTCTTAGACATCTCACAGTAGCCGTCCCAGAAACCCGGAATCCCACCAAACCTACCAAACAGTAACCCACTTTGGTCCACTCCCACCTCCGGTATCTGTTTTCGCGGATATGATAGAAGTGGAACACATCGTTACAGCTTTCTATGTATGTATTTTCTCGTTTCGGTCCCTCTCATCTCTCTTTCTCAGCACAAATATCAATGAACCTTAATGATACATATCCAAATTTTTGAGTATTTTTAGAATTGCACGACATATATATTTCACGTATTGTGAATATGTGAGTGAAAGAATTTATAGAAAGTTTATAAATACGATAAAAAAGATGAAACTATGCTAGAGAGATAAGGAAAATGAGTGAATGGTATTTCGGCCGCGACCGAATCGAAAAGGAAGATGCTGCAAGTTACACTTTCCAACCAATGAATACCGAGATTCGTGGACTACTTAAACCCCATTGGTAAGACTTTAGAAAGGTGAGGCGCTATAAGTTTGCGCCCATGATGTCGAATGATGTATTCATACCAGATCGAGACGTTAGGCAACAACAAGAAACGTTTGTGTTAGATCCAAGGTCTAACATAAAATCTTTAATTTAATGCTATTACTAATAACTTAGTTGTATATAGAAATATATATTAATATATTAATATTGCGGGAACATCATATTTTATATAAGAGAAATGGAGCGTTAGATCAGATAAGTTAATCAAGTATAAAAGAGATAAATTATATATTAACTATATGATAAATAGAAAAATAAAAATAGAATGAGAAATATTATTTAACACAATTACAAAGATGTAATGTGGAACAATACAATGTTATTAAAGCACTAAATAAAATTAGATTTGTAGATTTAATTAAATTAATACATATTTATAATTATTATCATAAAAATGTATAAAATTAATAATTTTAAATATTTTAAAATATTTTGTGATACCTAAAAATACGTGTATATCTATTATATATATATATATATATATATATATATATATATATATATATATATTTTCTAGAAACACACACAAATATTACTTATTATAATAGTCTAGAATGAAAATCATATTATTCTTATTATAATAGTCTAGAATGAAAATCATATTATTCTTTCTTTTTCATTTTCTATATTATCATTTTTTTTATTTATGTTCAAACTTTTAACAATCTTTCTGACTTATCAGAAAATATATATTTTAAATTTATTAATATAATTTAAAAAATGAGATTTATAGTATATATATTAATAAATTTTTATTGATATTAAAGTTGTTGAATTTAAGTATTTTGGGTTACACCATCGAAACAAAATCACGTTTCTGAAATCGGTTCAATAATTCCGAAAGATAATATTCACGACATTATCGTATTTTCTCCGATTCTAATTATAATCATATTATACAAATTTACAAATTAAGAGATAAATACTCCAATTGCTTCTAATTTACAAATTGATAACATTTGCTCTATCCATTAAACATAAAATGATACTAATATTCAGGTTCGTTTTTTTTTTATGTTTAAGCATTAAAGTACTTTTCTCTAATGCATAATTTACCTTCGGACGCTCCGTTTGTTAGACTTCTAAGTTCTATGTCGATGTTCTTTTGGCCGAGGGCGCGTCCGAATAAACCGGCGGTTGAAGCATCATCAGGGAGATTAATATGTATTTTTCGAGTTTGTAGGAATTTCTCGATTCTGCTCACGAGCGGATCTGCACTCTGTTGTGACAAATTTCCGTCTTCCGGGACCTTCCTCAGGGTAACCATGTCACCATAAATGTCGATAGTGTCCTTTCTATTGAATTCGTCCATCGCCCTCGTGAGCTTTCCTTCTAAATGTTCCAAACTATTTCCATCTTCCTGGTTTGAATCAGTTACCACCAATGTCACGAGTTGCAGCGTCAGGAGAATGATTACTTTGGTCTTCATTATCGCGAAGTGCTATATAGCGCAACTTCGAAGATACGTTTTTGACTGTTTGCCCCCAGGACAATTTTTCTTTTATATGACTCGCGATCGATGGGTGGTGGGGCCATACTGAACCATTTGGCAAGCAACGTACAAGGGCAGCAGTGTCAAGAATTTTAATTCTGCCAACTCTCTGACGAACAAACATGAGCATGCATCGCACAAGAATCGCGTGACGTAGAGTACAAGTAAATTTTCCTTTTACTCGTGATCACTTTCGAACTATCGAATCTATGAGATTCTTCGTTTTTTTAGACTCAAACAAATTTTCCAGTTAAAAGTGGATTCTTCGTACGATCTATTTTTACTAGAAATATACATGCATATATTAATTTTTATCTTACGTTTTCTTTGCCACTATTTACAATTTTTATTAATTATATGTGCAAAATTAGCTATATGTAATTAAGAAAATGCATCTTTATAAAACTTATATAAATATGTGAAAACATACCTATGTATTTTAAATTGAAAAAAGTTTTTCTTCACGATGGCAAAAATTAAATATATAGAATCTAATTTTTTACTTAATTTGTTTGAGATAAATTAATCTTATTTTTATACAGGGTGTATTAGAACTGGCGGAAAAGTTTTTAATGACAGATTTCTGGTATCATTTGGAGACGATTTTTCCTCAGCGAAAATGTCGAGGCACTAATAATTTTCGAGTTATAAGCGGTTGAAAATAAAGGCTTTTTTGCAAACTAAGCCTTGTGGAAATCAAATATTAACAAAACCACATTCTTCAGTTAATTTCAGATAGAGTTTACTTTAATAGAATTTTAATTTAAGGTTTAGTTACAAAGATACATGATGGCAAAAATTGAGCATGCAAAAATGATGGCCTCTCTCGACATTTTCGCTGAGGAAAAATCATCTCCAAATGATACCAGGAATCTGTCATTAAAAACTTTTCTGCCAGTTCTGATACATCCTGTATAAATCAAAATATATATGGGCATCAAATTATAAAATTTAATTTTTGATTAAAGATCAAAATTTTGTAATTAAGAAATTAGATTTTATAAATATAATCACATTTTATCGCTCAATTATTCTTTTCATATTCTACGTTTTTGCATAAATTTATTAACAAAAATCTGTTTAGTTAAGCAATTTCTTGTTCAGAAATTTCACATTTATATATCTAGAATTTATTTGTTCTACATATGCATACAATAGTCTAGGATATATGTAATTGGCTTTGAGCAATGATTATCCTCAATGTTTATAATTACATACGTCATCATCGCTGCATTTCACGCACTTTCTGGTGAAAATTAGATTTCCGTGTCTCTTGGTGACACGGTATGGTATGTAAAACTTGTGTCCCGAATCATGCAGTCGGAAGTCACTCGAACAAGAGAAATGGAACGAGCGACAAAGGTGACAGCCGAAGAGAAAGAAAGAACAAGACAGGAGTGGGAGTGTAAATGACCTGTAGGTATGCCCATATCCAATTGGAATCGCATATGAGCTTGGGACGACTTCGATTGCACGGCGAATTGTCAACATTTCGCACTAGAAGAAACTAATCACGTACGACATTTTCTATGCATCGTACTGCGTCGAATACTTGCGACGATAATTTCTCTAAATTAAAATTTTAATTCTTATATGCATTCTAAAAAGGAGCGAACTTCTTGCGTTATGCGATAAATTTTTATGCCTACAGATAAAAAAGAGAAGCAGCATAATCTTATAAATATATATTATAAATATATATATTATAGATATCTTTTTATGAATAATTTATTTAGTATACAAACAATCTAATTATTTTAATATATACGATTGTTCAATAATTTATATTTTATATAATCGATAAATTACATTATGACATACATATAAATACTAATCTAGCAGTCGTAGGTGGGTCCAATGGCTTCGAGGAGATGTTTCGGCTCCGCGGGATATGGCTTTCGATAATTTCCAAATTTCTTCAAATTTCTCCATACCAGGTAACATCGAACTCTCGAGTAAAAAGTCTCGTTTAATCTGTGTCGTTGGCGACAGGTGCGTGAGCAGAATATGCCAAATTGTGGGCGTCGACCTTCGCGTCAGCAACGTCGAAGCTTCTGTATCCTTGGTGCTGTTGTAATCCTGCGGAACTAGCAGCGGGCCAGTTTCCTGGGGCGCCTGTGTCATACCAGAGAGGTGCTGGATTTTTGCCGAAGAAACTGCCTGCCACGTTGCTAGAAGAGCCACCAAAGAGCCTCTGGAATGCTATGATGCCGGCGACTAGCAGGGCAATTTTACCGAAGAACAAAGCTTTCAAAGCCAGCAGACCTAAACCGCCAAACAAAATCGGCAGCAACGCGAAGATCTTGAGACCCGCAGCAGCAACCAGCGGCAAAACCATTTTCTTGATCTTGCCACGTCCTAATTACGAGAAATTAATTATTATTTAATTATGAGATTTTATTTTATAGTCTAAATCTAAGAATACAATCAATGCAAAAAGATAGAATCAATTATTATTTCAATCATTGATTGTTATCATTAGTTCTTTAATATGCAACAAATACTTTAATATGCAACAAGATAAAATTTACAATAACTTATTGTAACTTATTAAGTATTTGCTAAATAAAGAAAGAGATATCACGAGTTTAATATTAGATTTCTTAGCATATTTACTGTTAAAATTTTTTAATGTCTAAAAAAGAGGACTTAAATTAATGAGACAAGTAATTATCAATACATGTTCGGAAGAAATTTAGAAATTAAAAAATTAAATACATTTAAAGAAAATACTATCAATCAGGATATTACACTTTAATTCAAAGCAACACAACACAATAATCTTTTCAAACATTTTCAAATACATTTGAGAAAGAAAGTGAATCTCACTCTTCCTCGAAGAGAACGAGTTTATACGAAACAGGTTTGACGCCGTACATATAGATATCACGAAGGTGAAAGGTATGTTTATTCGTTTATACTCATGACATCGCGAATCCGTGACGTTCATCGTCTAGACATAATTACGGAAACATGGACGGTTGCGTAATCGAGATATACTTGATGAAGACGAAGGACTTACCTTCAACCAGAGCGCGGGAGATCGATCCCTCGGGCATCCTAAATTTCAAACTATGACTCTTCAGAACAGAGACAGCTGAATCATACAGCATGCTGAAAAGTTTTATCGTCCTGTCGGAGCTATCGCGTGGTAGTTCATTCATGATCTCCATTTCGGATTTCTCTAAACTCTTGCCAGTGCGCTCCACTATAACAATCAAATTTTTTTATTGATAGAATGAATAATTATTAATTATCTATAAAAACTGCTATCTTCTCTACAGTATTTCACAAATAAAGTTCAACATATATTCATACTTAATACTGTACATGTGCAATACAGTTTCGCTTAATTTTATTTTTCGAATAATTTTTTGTGGTTGTACACTCTCTATATATTTTTTTATATCTTTTATATCCTATATTTATATTTTTTGATATCTAGTTATCTATATTTAGATTTATAAAGTTTTGTATATAAATTTATAATAATTTATATATGTATGTATTGTGTGATATTGAATTTGTTATATCATATTAATAATTTTACAGTGATAAAGTTAATGTTGTTCAAAATTAATGTTGTGCGACATTAACAGAATATGCATAACGTTATAATTTTAATTTTAAAAAGAGATCGAAATTAAATGTTCCTGAAAATGTACAACATTCTGCTTTTTTATCCAGTCATTCCTGCATTCTTTAAAATACCACATATCTAGTTTAGACATAAAAACTTAAAGAAAAAAATAAAATAAAATAAAATAAAATAAAAAATAAAAAAAAATAAAAACTTACTCGGTACATCTCGTACAAAAGTTACACCGTCGACGATCTCGATGTCGCTCGATCGAGCCGCCCTATCGAGAGCGCTGACCGTCTTGACGAAAATGCAGGTGACGAGTTCATTGTCGTGATCCAAACAATCCAGATTCTGGGACGACTGCACGGAAACGTTCGTAGGTCCAGCTACGACACACGCAGCGAGAACTACCAGTGCCAGTAATTTGTTCATCTTCTTTGTCTAGTCACACGTCGAGTCGTCGCGGAACGGAGTACCGAGAGGCAGCGGCCGGAGACACGAAGCAAACTCCCCGGAAAATTTTCGGAACAAAGTGTGACCTGGCCCTGCGTCGCCTCAATCTTTATAGGTGTGCACCATGTAGAGAATCCTCCTCGATATCCCCCACTCTTTGACCGACGACAACGCGTATGACGACGAGACGAACGACTCATCATTATAGATGTCGGCGGTGGCCACCTCCCCAGAAAACTTTCTTCGATAATTTTTTAAACAAACGCACGGCTACGACGAGAGACGTGTCACCGTTTGGGCGGACCTAGAAGTCGTTCCTTCTAACATCACTGGGAGACATCACGGTAACCACTCAGTATTTAGGTCAGGGGAGATAATATCCATTGGGGGATTTACAGAGATTTATTTTATATGGGGAAGGGGGACGAATTTATAAGGGGAGAATTTAAGTAAAAATTCAATAATATCTTGATTAATTGGAAAAAGCATAATTTGAAACTTAATTTTATAATTGCGCTTTTTATTTTAAAAGATGTAAAACTTTCTTCCCCTCTCCTCTTTTGAAATTATCGCATTAATAACACTTTGACAAACGACACTTTCTAATTTTTCTAATACATTCAACAGATTGTTTAGAGAACCGACAACAATAGAGGCGAAAGGTTTGCATACATTGTTCACCGTCATTCACGATTGCAGATATATGGTTTTCTTACAAATAGCGTGTGCGCGTGCATTTAGGTGACACTTAATGTCGACAATTCCTGGTAATAATTTATCTTGAAATTATAAATAAAATAAATACATATATTGCAGGATATTTAGCTTCACATTTTAATGAAAATATTTAAAATTATATTTAATAATCTGTTTGATTGTAATTATATTTAATAAACTGTTTGTAATATAATACAGTATTGATAATAAATCGATTTAATTAAAAAAATTTTTTTTAAAGCGACATATATAAAATTTCTTTTAGACATCAGTTTTGCCTCCTTTGTATTGTAGAACGGCTCGATGCATTCCCGTAGAACCACGTGCATCAAGCTGTTTACCTTGACCCAGACATACGGTCATCAGTAATATGTGAACTACAGATTACGTCTTCAACGGGTTTTCTGATATAATCCGAGTTAAAAAAATTTTTTACTCGTTGACTTTTTCGTCCACTCGTCATTATTATATTATGTCACTATTAAATATCGTAAAATATATAATTGAAATTCAAAGAAAGAAAGTAATCATATCCGAATTTTTTTAACTTAAATTGTTACATAAGTAAGCGACGCTTGTGACATACTTTCACTGTAAACAAAAAATTAATAATTGAGTCTCATGATGATCGCATACTTTCTTCTTCAAATTTGTCATCTATCGATTTCATTAAAATTTATGCTACAAATAAATATATGCCGAATTAACAGAAATTGGTGTCACATGACGAAACAATAATCCACAGTAAAGCCATCATCGACGTTGCTTTTCAAGTGGCAACCACTTAGAAAGGTAACAGATAACTTATTCGCAGGAGGTATTCCATTGTGCTCCACGTGAATCTTTTTAAATATTTAACAGGTATGAGGGATTTCGTCATCTTCGTATAACGGTATCTGACTTGGAAGGAGCGGAGACAATTTTGCGATTAATTTTCTGGGTTACAAGCACCGTCGGTGCCGCCGTTTACTTCCTCTACTAGAATAAATATGGTACTTTAGAGTAATTTATACGACGATCTCCAATTATAGCGAATTTGTGTAGACATTTTAAAAATATATTTTTTTTTTTAATAAAAATATTTTAGTAATTTTACTTATCCGCCGCATAATATTAACAAAGTTATAAATAAACATAATAATTAAAGACACATTTTTATTTTCGTAATCGTATTTAATTAATATAAACTGTTATCGATACATATATATAATTTTTTTTTAAAAATATTTTTCACATATTTTCCTTATTTATATTGCAAACATGATACGGAAAAGTTTGATTACACAATAGATAAAAATCTTTTAAGGGCGTTTTCAACTGCGTAGGGCTTAGAGAATTAAAGGTCGACAACCTACATCCGGGTCAGAAGAGAGTTCCAACCTTATCTTTATTTTTTCCCGTCTTATTCTTCACGTGAATGGAGCTGATGGTTCCTTTTCTCGCTTTCTCTTAATCCTTTGTCGTACAATTGTATATGTATTGTTTAATCTATATTTGAAGAATATAAGTCAAGAAGAACAATTATAGCGTTTATCATATACGATAATAAATAAATAAATATTTTTCTTATGTAATAGTTACAATTATTTATTTCTTTATAATTAATATAGTTTAATAATATTTGTACTTTAATTATATATATATATATATATATTAATTCACATACGTCATAATTATAGCGCTCAAGTTTATGTTGAAAGCAAGTTTATTTTTATAGTTGAATAATTTAACTTTGATGGTTGCACTAGGAAATGGACACGCTGCTTACAAACTAGTTCCTTACGGAGAATCATGGAACTTTCTCTCTTTCTTACATCATATGCTAGTGAAATGAGTCTCGGAATACATTCGGATAACTCATCTTAAAATTTTTCTACACAACTATCATATCAATACATAGTAAATGAATAAGTGCATTGCGTATTTATATATATTTCTGTTTTATTTCCATTGTCTTTTGCAACTTTCACAAATGTATGCCTTCGATTATCATATGTTGCAGTTAACGCAATTAGCACGGACAAGTAACACATTTCCGTCGTGAAATTCTCTTTCAGTGATGTCAATTCGAATGAAAGAGACTTTTACAACTTGATATATTCGATAACGTATATCGTATATTATGCTTTTTCTCAATTTTTCTGTATATTTACTTCTGTATGTTATTCTGTATATTATATTTACAATATCTGCTTTTTAATTTTGTTATACTAGGATACAAAAATAAATCAATAAAATAATGATTAAGTCTATTAAAAAAATACTATGTTAAGATTAGAAAGAAGAATAAATAAATCTTACTTTAATTTTCTATATAAAATTGATTTTTTCCAATTTTTTCCAATTTTAATTAAAATATCAAAGTGTAATTGATATTATCAAGTACGACAAATATTAATATAAAAATAAGAATGAGGAATCATAAAAAAAAAATGGAAAAAATTTTATACTGTTATTATTTTTTCTTACTTCTTTTTACGTCGGTCTTTGTAAATAACTCTATAAGGCTCAAACTCTTGTACATTATCAAAATCATATGTACCCTTTCGCCTGTACTTGTTTAGATCGTAAGATTCATGGACATGAGCGGATTCGTGGGCGGCTTTTTTCAATCCGACTATGGCTGCCAGTATCAAACTCATCAAACTCAGCACGACAGCTTTTCCACTTAAGATAGCCAATGTCTTCAATATCAGAGGCAGCAGAAGCGCTTTTATTAGTATAATTCCAATGATCAAAGGTATAAGATATCTAATCAGCCTCCTCGTTCCTCTTCTACCTACTGCAATTAATAAAACAATATTTAGTAAACAAAAATATGGATATAACAAAAAAACTGTATGTAAACGTATTATAATTTCTTTAAATTTTCATCTTTTATACTATATATAAAAAAGTACGTAAAATATAAATATATAAATATATAACAAATTTTAAGGAAAATATATTATATGTATGTATCATATGTCTTCCCCCTCGACGTATTATACTACTTGTATAGAACGTTCTATAATACGTTTCTATTAATATATATGTATATATATATAAAATATATTGCGTTGGTTTAAAATATAATGTTAAATATCATAAAAAAACCTCTTGTTTTTTTGCAAACATCGGGATATATATGACGAGCTTTATTGAAGTATACTTTTTCCTTATTAAGAACGATCATCATGGAAGTTAATAAAATGAAGTAGAGTAGAAAGAGAGTACTTATGTTTTTGTACCAGGAGCCTTCGCGCCGTAAATCAAAAAGCATCATATATAATGAACAGGTGCAATTACACGCTTCTTTAACGGCATTTGATTAATATGCGGTGTCTTATAATTTTTTTTCATACCAAATTATTCAGTTCTTTGATGATTAAATTTAAAATATCGCATTGTATTAGCCGTCTCGTTATCTCGCAGTATTTTTTATAAATATTTACTATAAAATTTATTGCAGAAAGCTCATTGTTGCTAATGCAAAAAATTGTATTTAATAATGTATATCGAAATGCAATTAATAATTTTGCAAACACACCACTTTGATACTAAACTGCATATGAAATAGTTATTTTAATTTTTCCATATGTTTTTTAAATCCCAAATTTTGTATTGTTTTAATCTTTTTTCTATCTAATATTAATACAGTTATTAAAAATAAAAAATTTGTAACAATGTATAATAGCTATAAACATAAGCTACAGATAAGTTACAAAGATAAGTTACAAAGTAATGTTTAAAATAATATATTTTGATTATATCAACTTAATATTTCTTTTAGATGCTTAATATGAAGAATATAAGTTAAAGTGTCAATTTTTGAGAATTAGGTAAAAGATATAAATTTTCACTTTTAAAAATAAGTATTAAACGCTGAAATTAACAATAATAATTATCAGTATATTAATAGTTGTTATTTTTTACAGAAAATTACTTCATTATTTTATCATCTGCTCATATGTACTGCTACATTATTTAGAGTAAAACAAAATCTGAGTATCAAGCTTCAAACATACACACATTTAAAAAAAAGATTATCCAACCACAAATATTTATTATTATCAATGTACCTTCTACACTACCATACAATTTCGAACCAGGAAAAAAGGCGTCAACGACATTTAGAAAGCTTTCACCAATCCAATCTAAAGCGTCTTTAGGATCATCGTTTCGTAGGATCTCTCGGTCCAGAGTGTTCATTGATTGTGATTCCTGCGCCGCGACGAAAATAGGTAGTAGAAGCAGCACGTACGACAGTAACATCTTTCTAGCATCTGGAGTTCTTTTCTTTCCTTTTTATTTTTTTTTGCAACACACCTTCACGTTTTATAAAAAAAACTGCGCGTATCTCACGATCCCAACCGACTTGTTGGCCAATAATATTTTAACTGACATTCATGCCAGACCGGGCCATTAGTTTATATATGTACTAGGACCGTGAAAAGCTCAGAGGAGGAGACGCTCATCTAACCTGGTACTGATGCGTAACGAAGGATCCAACGTCCACTCCCGTACTACCTGAGCTATAGTCTACCTCGATCATTGGATCGCTGTTTGTGTCGACCATTCAAGAAGGATCTTCCTTGGAATATTTCGACCGAAGTAAATGGATCGTTCTCCCCATCGAACGTCGTCATCGTCATTATTCTCTATTGTGAGAGTATATGGCATCTATTATCAATTGAATTTGTTTCACACTCGAATAGTTACAGCAAAGGAGACGTGCTTGCAGTCCTCGCAACTTACGGCTTGCTAAAAAGTAAACCAAAAGTAATGCAACTTACTCCATTTCATTTTGAATGCCTATAACACTGGGCAACAAGGATTTTTTGTCGGGCCAATAGCAACTGATTCTGATAGGTTTTTTTCCGTAGAATCTGAATCTGAAAACGAAAATAATGAATTGGCTCTAGTTTTTAAGCAAAACGGGTTTAAAGGTGCAAAAAAACGTGTTTTTGGTCATTTTTGAACACCTGTAGAAAAACAACGGGAGCTCGTAGAACCTTCTGCTTGGGATGAAATAAAAGCTTAAATCTTGCCCTTTTAGGCTACGGATCGAAATATTAAGTGCCACATAGTACGTGGTACGCGAGTAGCGCGTACTTCAAGTTAATGGCACCTAATATTTCGATTTGTATTTACAGTATATCACACATTCTAGTAGTTATAGTGAATATGAGGGGAACTTATTTTAACATCGCGTATAAGCATCGATTATTTATAAATACGATTTAATTTAGTTTGTATAAATATGAGTAGCGCGTAGTTCAAGTTAATGGCACTTAATATTTCGATTCGTAGCCTAAAAGGGCAAGATTTAAGCTTTTATTTCATCCCAAGCAGAAGGTTCTACGAGCTCCCGTTGTTTTTCTACAAGTGTTCAAAAATGACCAAAAACACATTTTTTTGTACCTTTAAACCCGTTTTGCTTAAAAACTAGAGCCAATTTAGTATTTTCAAGGCCAGATTCTTGTTCAGCGCAACCAAATTTAGTAAAAAATACTCATTCCTTAAAAACAAATTGAAATTGATCATATTTTGTTGACCAGTGTAATTGAAGGCAAGTAGTTAAATAACATCGATTATTGTGCTAGTAATCAATAGATGATCAATAAATAATGTTATGTTTATATACAAGAATTATATTGTCGTCTAAATCTTACTTTACGATCTATAATTTGCGACAAATATTAGAGGAAATAAAAATATATGTTAAGATATACATATATAGATATTATTATAGAATACATATAATTTTACGTATATAATTTTACGTATAATTTTATATACATATAAAATTATAAATAGATTTCTGTCTCAAGTCTTGTCGCGAATTACAATCATCTAAAGTAGGTTTTAACTACGTAGCTACAGGAAGTTAAAATAATGTAAAATAATTTAAAGATTTTAACAAATGATATTATTGATTGATAACATTATCTTTATTGCAATTTGTAAACTTAAGCATTAATTATTAATCACAAAAAACAGTTTGTTTTTTAAGAAGCACTCATTAATAAAACCGTAAAAACTGCGAAGATATCTATTTTCATATTCATTAATCAATTTATTATATGAGAAAAATGATACTTAAGCATGATAACTGACAATGAATGTAAATATACATATATAGAAATCTTCTCATATATGTTGCTAAATTATTTTATTGTAAATCTTTTATATAATAATATATTCTAATTAAATTGTATTATATTATTTAGATTTATTATTATCATCGATTATTTAGATCTATTATTATTATCAATTTATTAATAAATTAAAAATAATCAATATTTTTAAAAATATTATTGATCACATACATAAAAAATATCATTATTAATAAGCTGATTGACGAGAAGCTGATAAACTTATCTGCAATTTATATAAACATTTCTTTCCAGAAAATCAGAAAGAATCCAGAAAATAAGAAGCAAAAAAATTTACGAGAGCTACTATGTCGCTAATGACGGACTCATTCTTTGTGAGCATCTGCTATTTACCAAAATTAGAACCATGCCAGCAGTAAGAATAACAGTTTTAAGTTTAGCAAATAATATCCATTATGTTCATAAAAAAATTTACAGTAATTTTGCGATATTATTTACTAGCATAACACAATTCTTTTATTCACTATAAAATCAATTAACTTTTTTTATGTTTAAGATAATAACAATTACTTAATAACTGATTAAAAGTAATAAATAATTGATATATTCTCTAAAATTTTATAATTTCAGAAGTAGTTATAATAACAACACGAAAAAAAAATTAACTACCATAGCTAAATTTAGCTGTCTCTATATTGCAACCTGAAATTTAATTATTATGCCTAAATTTTAGCTATGATAACTAATATTTTTTAGCTTTAGTTTAACAGAGAATTCTATTAGCTATCATAGCTAAAATTTAGGCATGATAATTACATTTTATGTGTAATATAGGGACAGCTAAAATTTAGTTATGGTAGCTAATTTTTTTTCCGTGAATATATGTATTAGCATAATTATATTTTATTAATCACAAAATGTGTAATAATAATTATTATATAAATCTATATATCATAAATTCTCTAAAAAAATATAACGGCAATATGACAATGGCAATTTAATAGGCGTAATCAACAACGTATTCGTATTCTTTATTTCATCTTCCGGTGTCCCTTTTATTCGTCGCGACTAATGTCATTTGGAATTCAAGTTCGTGAAACAATCAAATTATGCCTTACTCTTTTTCCAAGAATTTAATACACCTAGGTGGCACATGAATAAAATTATGTGGGTTCCCGATTTCATACACGAGAGATTCTAATGCACTAGTATATGATTTGTCTTCAAATAACTAGTATGACAGTTTCAAGAACGATAAATGCATTGTAATTAATACAAATATGATTAAAATAATGTAAAAGTAGCACTGTGTGTATATCTCCGACAATTAATAGGAGTTATTCTTTATTAATAATGCGAATTAGAAATGTTGCAAAAAAAATTCTCCAAAAAAAAAAGACAATTTCGATACCAGCAGTAATCAGTGCGTGCAGATTCCCTACTATATTGTAAATATTTAGGCTTATTACTGGTGAAATTGACTGAACGCGATATCCGAGAATGAAGAAAGTCGCGGAGAGAGTATATACGTGATAATGACTGTTAAACATCAGTTTGAGTCGACGTGGAGCGTATGACTCGTGATTTTCAGAGCAGATAAGAAGGTGATAATTGCTGGAAAACGCTACGCCGCCAAGTTATTAATCACGCGATAAAATAGGAATATTTCACGCTGCGCAACACTACTATTTCATCTTATGCGCGAACATAACTCGAATGCTCCACCTAATTATACAAATTATACTTAATTATACAAAGTTGTTACATTGTTACCATTTTCTTGCAATTTGATATTCATGAAAGTCCATCTATCACTTACAATTACACTGCTGTGTAATTTGAATTAAATTTACGCGGAAATTTCGATATCGACTTGCTGCAGTTATAAACAAATTCAAATAATCGCATTGCTTTATCACTTGATGACGGATTTATAATTTTTATTTTATTTAAATCTTAATGTTGTATAATATTACAAAGCAACATTGTTAGACATTTTAAATTATGTCGTTCAGAAAGAAAATGGAAAATCAATTAAACTAATTAATCAATTAGTTAATCAATTTTCTTAATATGTCGATATATTGCAATTTTTTTGTACTACTTTGAAACATTGCAAATGGAAAGTGACTCGATGCACAAAATTTATAAATATTTTCGGACCCATATACCTAGATACGTAAACTGGTACATTAAACGCAACAAGAAGAGAATATGCTCAAGATTGCAAGGATCATTTAAAGCTGTTGTTGCTTATTAGCGACCTGCGTGTTTGTTGGACGTGATTTAAAAAATAGACCTCGTCAGAATTATAAACGATCGATCATTTGTAATCTCCGCATGTTAAACACGTAGAATTTTCTAGTTTCATATCCTGCAGAGATGAACAAAATGCTGCTTTATTGCTCGCTTTTACTTCAATATATAATATCCTAGTATGCACTGAAACGTGAACTACGTGCCTTAGTATTCAGATGGTTCGGATAAATATGTAGCAGAATATAGGTTGCAGTGCAGTCTACGATGCTCTGTGATAAGTGTAAGACGTTCTGACGAAACAAGCAATCGATGAGAGAGATTTAGAAAAGGTTTTTGTGGCGTAATGGAATTAAAAAGCGGGTGGAGTGAAGTGAAGCGAAATAATACAGTTTTTGCAAGGCCTATCGGATATGGTTTCGATCACAATTGCTTGAAATTAAATTAAACGAAGTACTGATTATTTTAAGTTAAAAACATAATTATTTATTTGTGAAAAATTATGACATTTTAACAAAATATAAATGTAATCTCTCAGCCTATTTCGAAATTATTTTATTGTATTTATATAAGCAACGTTAATTACTTGTTAAAATATTTTAAATTGTATTTTAAATTGTCCAATAATTAATTATATTAAAATTTAAGAATGTTCTAATTTATAAACGCAAGATTATATCAGTGTTTTATTAAAATCGAGAATTGTTTCTAATCAAAATGAATTAATTCTTCTCGAAATAGAAACACTCAGAAATAGAATCACGATAGTATCTAACGAAAGCCGCATTCGGCGCAAACGACGTGTTGTTATCATGTTCTACAAGGCTATTTTCGCCCCTGTAACGCACCCGGTTGCAGATATGCCTCAATTCCCTTTCTCTTGCGCGGCAGAAGCACCCGCAGAAATCTCCTTATCTATGACAGCCACCTCCATCGTGTACCGTTCTGCAGTATAGCCTGACATATATATCGGCACTGACAATTTGGATCATAGTGTTTACCACACGCGTATATATCGCTGGCTCACCGGTCGGAGCTCATTTTTCACGGACTGCCGATTTTCCCGGCAACTGAAGCGTGCCCGACGCGGCATCCACGGCGTCCGGTTGGTTTGTCGTCGAGGAATCAACGACGGATCGGTTAGTTCGCAGTTGTTCGTTGTACTGTTCATTCTATCATTCTACCCTGTACTTCGTACTTGGTGTGCCACCGCCTGCGTGTCTATCTATATATGTCAAAGTTGATTCGAAAATCTTATGCATGCATACGTATAGAATGCCCGTATAGAACGAGAAGAGACTACTAACAGAAGAGGTATGCTGTGACAAATCATAACGCTCATCTCTCGCGATTCATCGCATTATTGAACCAAAAAGAAGTGTTCGGATGATCGGAGAAAACAATCCTCGGATGCTGCCTAGTCTGGACAAACAGTGCGTGATGATGCCATGATGCTAAAATAAGATCTCCAAGGAGCGGGATCGTGGACGAAATCGCGAGTAGTCAGGATTTCCAGTCGTCGAGCCCGTTCTTCATGAATGAGGAAAGATGCTATCGAGAGTTAATCTGATGGTTGCGATTTTGCTGACCTTGACCTGTGTCAGCTGTACGATGGAATATTCGAAACCGCTGCAGGAGAAGCGACAGGAGGAAGAGGAGAGAGCTGTCACTTACGGCAGGAAGGTCCTCAGGTATACGGACAACAATGTCACGTCCGAAAGTCTTATTTCTCCAACTGGCAATCTCATCGCCAGAGACACGCTGTCCGAGATGCACGTCCAGGACGTCCATAGTGCGGAGCCCAGAAGCGGAGTCGAGGAACGAGGTAACTAAATCACAATCAGCGTCGTAAAACGTTTAACGGCAGAAACGCTTCTATCAAGCCGCTATAAAACGCAATAAACGACGCAATAAACGACGCAAAAAAATATACTAGCAAGCATTACGTTTGAATTGTGTCGTCTTTTGATGAAGCGTGATGAACAATACCGTTGTATAACGGTTTTTTGATATGATGCCTTCTATTACAACGATATGATATGTCTTTTATTAAACGTGATATAGCAAATGTTCGTATTTCGGTATATATTCTTCAGGATATATTCTTCCTTGCGCTAATAAGTGATATAAAACGACATTTACTATGACAAATTTTTTTATTTGATATATAAGTTCTAATTATTATAACGATATTGTGTAAAGAACTTTATTCAATAATCTTGTTAATAATCAATATTACATTTGCACACTTGATTATTTATGTAAACTTGTAATATACGTAAAATTATTATTTAATGCGGAATTTAATATTAAATAATAGTATTTAAGTATATATAATTCAATGTTTCTCTAATAAATTTAGATTGCGTGAGTATTCTCTAATAATATTGTTTGTGATAAGTTTTAGATCAAGCAAGACGTATTAGACGGAGAATGGACCGTACAATGATGGCGTTATTAATGGCATACAAACTCAAATTCGTTGCCCTGATACCAGCGATACTCGGTGGTCTGTTCCTTCTGAAAGGGACGACGCTTCTTGCTGGATTTTTCTTCGCTCTATTCGCCGCCGTTCTGGGATTGAAAGTACACTGACAACAAAGTCCGATATTTTTGGAGAATTTTTGGGAAGGGGTCAAGAAATGCATACATAAAGAAGTGAATGACATACGACTTTATTTCGTAATAATTTACAGTCAGGTAAAATTTACAGTCGTGTTATTAATCGATATTTTCTTTTGAGAAAGCAAATATTTAGCGCCTGTGTTCACAAAGTAACACTCAAGACCGAATTTATAATCGCTTCTCGGGGATCAAACGTATACATCTCGTATACATCTCGTAGAATGCGTCGCATCGTTAAGTGTGTACTTAAATAAATATATTATAAGCCAAAATTATTTTCCGACGTCCTAGAGACCGTAAGAGTGAAGCAACTACGCGAAACAATCTATTACGATCATTACGAAATATGTATGTTACGTCTCCTAATCCTAAAATGTTACATATATAAATATATATATATATAATTACGTTATTATATTATGTAATAAATATTGACAGAGGATTAAATTAGTACATTTTATTCGCTACATTTTAATATTCAAGTTTTAGTCATCGCACTTACTCTACTGAACACACGCTTTTAGTAACTTCGATATAAAGATATTCATGTAATTACTTGTCGCAAGCTACACATTCCAAAAAAAACTCTCTCTAAGGTTATTATTTTATAACTCCCTAAAATAAATACTTCCCTAAAATAAATACTTTGCCGCCTACACATGGTGGTACTATAAATAATAAATATAAATATCGTAGTAAGTGCTGAGAAACGACTGCAAATTCGGCTAATAAAATTCGGATAATATAATAACGATGAAGTCTATCATCTTTTTTGCTCGACTTCAAGACTGATCGCGTTCCGATTATATCAATACAAAAAAAAAAATTCTTGACCGACGCCGTTAAAAGCTCGCGTGCGTGAGAATTACTCTCTCACTATCATTTTGCTGGATTATTTGCCGAGGCAGTCGGTAGTGGAAATACAAACACCTGCCGTTTCAACTCCTTTTGCTTTATGTTTGCTCGACGCAGCTATTTATATTCCACCTGTGGTTTATGCATTTACAGAAGATTTTTCATATTATTCCATTGCACCAAATTATATCGTGACAGAACCGTTAATTTGAAAAGCGAAAAATTACGATATAATTATTATCATATCGACAATTGTCCGAAAAGCGATCAGACTTCTAAAATAAAGTTACACGAATGAGATAGTTCGCGCTGATTAAAATTTTCTTTTCTACTTTTAATATTTTTAAGATTTTCCAGCGTATTTTTCTTTACAATTTGTTACTTTGACATTACATGTCACATTACATTTTTACACTCTTTTTTTCCTCACAATATGCGGTTACGCCTGAATAAATGTAAAACGGATGAATTATGTATCATGCATATAAAATATATCTTCGCGAAAATAATTCTATTTCAATGTCTTAAACTGTCTCGAATATCGCGTATCATCTGCTCCTTTGAATACAGGCGTTGCTCTCTTTCCCAGATACCTGAAGATCTCCTCCTTTAGTTCAGCTGTTAATTGTTCAATGCTGCTGCCGCGCGCCTGCGTACGCTAAAGTCTGAGCGTACTTGCGATCTGCCTCCGTCATTAATGGAACGGGTGTGTTGTTTATGAGTCCCTTTAGACTCCTGTCCCAACCGCCGCCTCCTCCTTGCTGCCAGCCACCGTGATCGTGGCTCTGCTTTTGGCTCAGCAACTTCTTCAATCCGATAATCAACGACAGCACCAGGGCGATCTTGCTGATGATGAGCGCCTTGCCAGCTAGGAGGAAAAGTACGCCTATGGCGATGGGAACTAGCGCGGCGAGTTTCATCGCCATTCCCATCATCATCATGCCCATCATCTTCTTCATCTTCCCGCGACCCTCCTCGACGCTCCGTTTCAACTCGCCGGAGGTTGTCTTTGGTAAGCTGATCTGCACGTTGAAACTGTTAAATAGCGCGGCCACGCGTTCGAACAGAATGTCGTTGAGAATCTCGTCTGTGGCACCTCCGGTCCTGGCCAAGGTCTTCTCCAGATCAGAGACCGTGCTCTTCGAGCTATCATTCTCCACGGACGCGACTTTGATCAGCTCAAGATTGTCGCCGATCGGTAAGGTCTGTATACGACCGAGCCTCTCGAAGAAGGCGATCGCCTTCTTCTTCAAACACGGCGACACAGCCATATTGCGATGCTCGCACTCCTCGTAGACGCGATAAAGTGCACGGTATCCTCGCTCGAGGAATCCGCCGTCCTCGTCGGCTTGAATAGTTGCACTGCATACTAACAAGAGCAGCACGCACTTGGATAAATTCTTAATCGCCGACATCCTGGATGTCCCGAAACTCGCGGGCGCTCGACTGGGCAGATAAAAAAAGCTCGGAGAGACTAAATCACAGAGGCACCTCGTCGGGATCACACGAGACACGCGACTCGAAATTTCGCAGTGACTAGCCGGAGATACTACGAGAGGCTGCGCGCACCCACGTGCTGGATGATCCTCGACTAGAGAGAACTGGCGCCAGGACGAAGTCGTCGGACCGATATATACCAGTGAGGAGCCATCCACCTAGATGCCATCCTTCATGAAGGGGGTGAAGGTATCTCTCTCTCGTATAAACGAATGTATCGGTACATGTAACGACGCGACCTTACGTGTATGAGTGGATGATCCTCTTCTATCCTCTCCTCTTCGCGAGCTCTCGTCCTTTCATCTTCCTCTTACTCTTTCAGCACGCTAGACAGCTGCTATCTCGGCACGGGGACGGGGGATAAAAATTCTCATGATGTTAGTGCGCCAAGAGCATGTGACCCTTCCTGACACAGAGACCCACTCGCGCATCGAGATCGAGACATCGTTGTTGAATGGCCGCCACGCGATTCGTTCGTTAAATTTCGCCGTGGCTGCTACATGTATGTACACAAAAGATTAACTATGTATATGTGTTTCTCTCCCGCGCGACGTTTGTATGCAACCGCATCAAGATTCGTATCTCACGCGGGAGGAGATGCAGCATGTCGGGATGAGACCAGAGGGGAGCATCGTGGATTTCATTGGCAACGTACCTGGCACCGTGATCTCGCTGACCCCCGCATAATATGTAAGATGCTAGAAACTAGTTTTAGGTTGCGGACAACTCGTGACCTTCCTATCGTAGGTTTCCCTGCGCCGTGAAATGGGTGAAGAATTATCAACAAGGATGATCTACTTTCCCTGAATCTGTACAGCATTTCACATTATGCGGTATTTGTATTGTATAAACAACAACAATAATAAACCGATTACATATTTGTATTCATATTCCAAATGTTACGAATGGTTCCTCACCAATTGCATTTTCATCAGCTAACTCTCAATTATCACTCTGAACTTAGAGAAATAAATATATTGTACGAATAGATAAACACATATATTATTTTCGTCAAAGAGAAATATATTTTGTTCCAGATTTATTAACGATAAGATGAGATGAGCGTAAGCAGTAACACGCTCTATAATTATACAATTATCATACTATTATTACATTGCGTAACCGTAAATTTATGATTACACTACGTCTCACTTTTGGTCGAATTGCATTTTGATTACATATACTTTGCATGTATAATCGTCAGCATGTCTTACATAAATCAGCTCACCTTCATTTTCGGCGCAATAAATGAAAATTATTAATGCAAATAGAAATGCTATGAACTATATTACGAGTATATGGAAGCACGTCTTACGGCATGTAATTAGCTCATTTTCTCATTTGCTGCCAGTCTTAATGTAGATATGGACTCGTGTGTTGATCACGATTACATCAAGATGTTTACATTGGATGCTTTCATACAAATTTACGATTATTAGAAGATAAGTATAATTTTTAATCTATTAAGAAAATAAGATTTAAAAGTTTTACAAAAATTACTACATTATTATTATTATAAAATTACCTCAATATCTTTTATTATTATTAATCATCATAAACACAAACGCTTTATATTTTCTTCATTGATTTTGATTACATTAAGATATTATTCATTACATTAAATGGTTTCATACTGATTTATTAGAAGTTAAATATCATTTTTAATCAATTAAAAAAGTAAGATTTGGAAGTTTTACAAAAACTAATTTTTTTTTAAAACAATTATCTCAATATCTTTTATTAAAAATCATAATAGACACGAAAGATTTATATTTCTTCCCACAGGTCGATTGCATACAAAATCAATAAATGTAAATTACATACGAAAGATGAAAAATGCCTGTGCGCATCCGTCGAGTACAAAAATATACTGCTCGAAAAGATTAAAAATGTGTGTAAATTTGCAGCATAAGATCGTCGTACCCGGTGTATTCTATTTTCTTGTTGTATTACGCTTCGTTAGGAGCGTGAAGCTGAGCGCGCGATGCACTACCGACACACTCAATCGAGGTTAGCGCATCTCTAATGCGACAACAGCCAGCGATGCATCTTCCATGCTGTTACCTACTTTGCGATTATCCCATAGTCAGTACACCATAGGCCCGCACACAGACGGTGTTTAACTGTATTAAGGCCCGTGCCACATTCTCTGTGAGCGCGCAGTTATATTCTCACAAACGGCGCGAGAAATGAATTCCGCCGCAATTAGCCTACGCACGGTTGGGTCCCATTATTATTTCTAATTATCTGATTTACCGCTCAAATTTTAAGTCGCAAACCGCGTTGAACTTTCGATTGTTCACAAAAGTAGACAAGTAGGACATTTCGACTGAAATTTATTTTAATGACTTTTATCTTAATGACGGCGCGTCCATGATCCCGTTCGTTTCTCGGCGTCTAATTCGCGGAAGTTTGCCGAAAAAATACTTTCTTATAATCACTATTGTATTAACATAATATACTATATTTTTTTGAAAATTATTGAAGATTAAAATAAGCTTTATTTCATTGGATCTAATTTTACCAAACAAGAATATAAATATATAATCTAGTCAAGTACAAAAAAGACTCACGTAATAAAGATTTTATCTGTGCAGAAGCAGAAGCTATGACAGAACATAACTTAGAATAATAAAAGTGAGGCAATAGGTTATAGCGTCATGAGCGATTTTCTCGAGAGATATTTTAGACAAGAACAGGACGTTTCTGCCTGTTATTAGATTCAGGTCAACGATCAGCAACAGGTGGTTCTAGCGATTCACACGCGGAGGATTCTGACCTAGCTCATTACCAGATCATGCTTGTTCGCGAAAATCTACGTAAGTACGAATTAAGACTAAAATGAGGGAATTCATACCCCATACAATTCATAGCCTTGGAATTGGATTTAATTAAAGCGACACGCATATAACTGTAAAAAATTGTTCTAATGATCTCAGACATAATTACTTGACAGATATCACACAGAGCAAAAAAACAAAAAAGCAATACCAAAAAAATGAAATTTACGTAAAAAAAATTTTACAAACATATAAGTGAATCTATAAGATAGCAATGTCGAGAATGTTGAAAATTTATTTTAGAAAAACTGACAGCTTGAATTATATCTCGTATTAACACTGAAGCTATACGAAGAATTTCAGACGCTAGATACTAAAGTTCGGAAGTTGCATTCTTCATGTTAGGATGCGTGTAGCCAGTAACCTTTGGAGGCTGTAACCCTGCATATTCTGAGTAGTGAATCGAGGATGCTCGATTGGCCCAGTGGCATACAAAACACTCGTCGAAGAAAAAGATCATGCTTTTTAGACCTTATTCTCCACTTTCTGGCGCGCAAGAATTGTGGGAGCTGCAACAAGTGAAAAGCAAGCTTCTTCATTCACTTGGTGACAATCTACTTATCTGTTTAATTCAGCTCATGCGTGCGTTTAATATCAGTGAATAATAAAATCAAAGCAACTTTTTCATTACAATGTAATGATTTCTTCTGTCGCTTCCTGTTTGACGACATATAATTGAGAATAATGCATAAAAAAGAGGGATGGAAATCAAAATTACTTACTTACGATTTAAATATTATTGAAAAATCGCTGGCAAGTAACATCAGTATTGGACTCGACAGAATTGACTCTCATATTTTTTAATAACTAATATTAGATATCTTGAATCAACCAACTAACTTCTCCAAAACAATGGAGAAAATTGGCATGTAGAATGAATAAAGCACTAGTAACGATTTATAATTATAGATTTCATATTACTTTCTACTTTCTTTAATAACGTTTCTATTGACGGTCTATTTGATATAAGAATTAATTTACCTTTGTCGAGCATAGATTAGCTTCTAATATTTTATGTAAGCAGTGAATACAAACTGCAAATAGCTTGCATGGAAATAGGTACTTTAGCCAACATATTCGTTGATGCTTGTTATTCGATTTTGAAATGAATTTAAAATCTTTCATCTACTCAACATTCTCATTTGCTTATTTCTTTTTTTCTCTTTCTCTATTTGTCTCATTAAGCCTAATAAATTCGATCAAATGTTCAGAAGGCACAAACCAAGTCAAACTCTAATACATATATCACGAATCTCCACATATACATTATTCCATACTTTAGATATAGACACAATGCTGAAATTTATTCTTTCATCGCGCTTCATGCACTCCGTTTAACATTGTAATAATTGCGGTATGATGTATTGGATATGTACGCGGTCATCACATGCTTGTAGAAACATGCGGAATACCGGTTCTATAGCACCGGAATAATTTTACGCGCATGATGCATTTTACCATAGATGCATTCACGCTCTGTATGTCGTAACAACACTTTGCTCCGCCATTACTACTAATTGCTAGAGCCTATAAATGATGAAGATCTCCACAAACCGTCAGTTCTTGTCGAACATGCTTTGGCAGCTCTTTGGCTTTTTGATATTAGGCGGTTTCATCGCCATTTGTTCTTGCGAGCCCGTAAACAGAAAGCTTCTGCAGAAAGCTTCGGGGACAATCGAGTGTATCGACGATGAAAATAACACGTGTGGAACCAATGAGGCGGTTGAAACTTCCTCGTCCGATCGCAAAACTCAAATACGGACTAGCAGAGAACTTACATTTAGTCAAAATTTCCTAGATGACAATAACATAGCTGAAGGTAAGAGAGAAATTTGCTCTTATCTTTTAAATAAACTTGTAAATTTATGTACAACACAATTGGTAATTAAATTGATAATAAATTTTATACACAGAAGGAAAAGAAAAATATTATTGCAAAAAGAATTTCTAATTAGAATACATTGTACAAATATATTAAGTAGAAAAAAGGGAGAAACATTTCGAAGTAACATCTTTTTTCTTTGTACAAAATTATTGTAGAAAAAAAGATATAGATATGTGTGTGTATTTAATTTTATTTATTCACTGTGCACTGCACTATTTCAAAGACCTTGCACTTGATACATTCAGCTTCTAAAAATTATTAATTCAAAAAAAATTAAAGGTATAAATGATAATTTTTACTACTTTTGTCAATCAAGCATCGATAATTTTAAATCAAATCAATAACATTAAATAAAAGAATTAAATTGAGATTAACATATTAACAAGAATAGTAAATCATATGTTTGATAAATATATTTTTATTATTTTTTCAAAAAATAATACTATTTATCATAAATACTTATTTACAAATCTGTATTTATGTATATGTATGCGGAATGTTGGTTTATTATGTTGTTAATCTCAGTTTTGTCACAATATTACTAAAACAATTTAATAGCCTATAATTCTGTAGGGGGGTTAGAGGGTAATATGGGAATTAAAAATCTAGTATGGATTTATTCCCAAATAAAAGTCTTGGTGGTGTACCAAGCAAAATTCGTGTCCCGTGCACAGTTAATTTCAACGAAAAATTAATTTTCGTTGGAATCGACGCACCGACATCCGCGTATGGCTCGAATAGCCTTTCTATATTCTAATTTATATTTGATATATAGAGAGCCGTTATATTCTTAGTGTTCAATTTAATAGTGTTTAATTGCAATCTTGACGAAGATAATATGATTAATTGTCGCTTGATTTTTAATTTCAGTTTCTGCCCGGAAGAAAAATAAAAAAGACAACAGAGTATTATTATATTTCTTTGGAGCCATGAAAGCAGCATTGATTTACGGATTGTTAAATGGAGTTGCAGCTCTTGCAGGAAAAGCAGTATTGGTTGCCAAGATAGCTTTAGCAATTGCTATTGCTGCAATTCTGAAAAAGAATGGTACGTAGATATGGTACGTAAATTGAATTATAATTTGTAATCCTTTTTTCTAGGAGTTCGTTCTTACATTTATTTTATAAATACAAGTTTTTGTAATAAAAAATGTGCATACAAATATACACAATTTACTTTTATAACGATTTTCTAGCAAGTAATGATAATTATAATCAAAGTTTTGGAGAACGTATATGAGAAATATGAAAGAATATTAAAAATAAACATTACACAAAAGATGTGCAAATTTGTGAACTCATAAATCGATTCTTTTAAATAAAATTCTATTTTCTTCTATAATAATTATATTGAATAATCATTCTTATTTAGCATATATTTTTGACAAATAAGAATGATTATTCAATATAATTATTATTTAGCATATATTTTGCGAACTTTGCTGATTATATAAAAACTTGGAAACTTTTAAAATGTTTGTACTAATATATATAGATTGTAATAATATAGATATCATGATTTTATATATATATATATATATATATATATATATATATACAAAAAAATAGGCCATTAATTTAGTCATATGTTATATTTAATTGAACTTTTTTCAGATCATGAAAGTGTTTCTTATGAAGTAGTGAAACATCCACATATTAGCTCTATACAAACCCATAGCTCAAGCGTTGATTACGATCACCGTAATGATTACGGAGATGAACGTAGTGATTATGTCTATGAACATCGAAAGCGACGACGGGTTCATTGATGAAAATATATTTTATATATTTCATAACTGACAAAAATATTATATCAAATAAAGTAAATTATTTATTAAATTATTTACGCGAGACTATTTATAAAGCAAATTAATTATATATTTTAACATATTATACACTAAAAAAGTATTTGACATTAAAAAACAAAAGTTACCAAATTAAATGTATATTTAAATATATATTTGATGCATTTAGGAAATAATTATCTTGCAATAAGAAATTGTTCTGTACATCCAAAATTGTACACATCAATAGTTTATAAGTCTTTAAGAGTAAAAATATATAGATGTATTATAATAAAAAGAAATATGATATAATTATTCACAAATACTATTTAAATAAAAAATATTGTTTTATTATTCCTTTTTATGTATTTTGAATTTTTTAATGCAATGTACGTTAAATTTCCATAAAATTTAATAACTGTAAAATGTATTATTTTATATCTAATATTATATCTAATATTACTTAAATAATAACATTTTATTTTAAAATAATTTAAATATTTTATTTAAATATTTTAAAATAATTTTAAAATAATTAAAGTTATTAATTAAAATTAAATTAGAATAACAATAAATTATAAATTTAATATATAATATATAATATATAATAATTATAAATATATAATAATATATAATAATTAAAATATTTTTTATAATATATTATTTATATTTATTTTTAATAATATATAATAATTTACAAATATATGAACAAGAATATTACCCTTAATTTTACATTGTACTCTAATTAATACAGATTAATATTAATAGAATGTTGACAAAATATTAGATAAATAATAAAAAACACGTGTTTATCAATCAACGACATTACGTATTGTTTATTCTTCGTGAAATACGTTTGTGCCGAGTCAAAGTAGAATATAATATACATATGTGTGTATCAACTCTATTAAATACAAATACTATATAAATAATTAATAATTAATACTAATTTATATTTTTATACAATATTTTTTAAATACAAGGAAGACGTATTACATGCGGTGTCTATATCATTAAGTTTTGAGTTTGTGATATGTGTCGAACATAATTCAGGTTGGTGGAACAACTTCCATTGCTCTTTGCCAACCACCGTATCCACCGCCACCGCCACCGCCTCCATGATGTTCGGATGCTGTTGCATAGATTACTTCATGACCACCTCCGCTCGATACGAGCTTTTTCAAGCCAACTATCGCGCTTAAAACTAAGGCCATTTTCGCTGTTAGCAAAGCTGTACCGGCGAGGAAAGCTATTTTTCCATAAGCTAATTGCGCCATCATGCCTAAAAAATCATGTCAAATAATTAATGTTTCTACAAGACTGGAAAAGTTGATTTTGTTTTAATAATTTCAAAATTATATTGTAAGAATTATATTGCAAAAGTAATAAGAAATAAGAACTTTTAATTATTAAAGTGTTTATTTGTTTCAAATGTCAAGAGATAAAGAAAAAACAGATAAGATAAAAATCAATTTTGAAACTATCAGAAGAAGATATTTTTTACTCATTATATTTGTTCGACTTTGATCAGAAACAGATTAACAATATCGTTTAAAAATTTTATAAAATGAATTAAATTTTTCTCTCTTTATTATATTACTTTCTTATCAACTTTGATATCAGAGTTATTCCTTTTTTTTCTATGTATTTTAAATATTTTACGTGAAAAACTTACCTGCTAACACGGCACCTGCTATTAGTAGATATCCATTTTTATTCTTCTTCTTCCTGCCTAAAATATAAAATTTTATAATATTTATTTAAATTTTTATTTAAATATCCTGTTTATTTAATCTTGTCAATATATATTTTTTTTTTTTTTAATTTTCTGTCTATTGTATATTCATTACAACTCATTGCATCAGCGTGAAGCAATAATAATAAGATAACTTAAATTATGATACACACACACACACACACACACACACACACACACACACACACACATATATATATATATATATATATATATTGCAATAATTTAATTTGAAAAATTCAAAATTATTTAATATCACTTTATTACTAATAATTTTCGAATATGTAAGTATTGTTACCTTCAAAAGTATTGCCCGGTATTGTCAGCTTCACGCTTCTCGATGATATAAATTCGTAAAACTTGTCATCCAATTGCTCGTCAAGACTTAACTGTGTATCATTTTCAGATGTCATCGAGTTGTAATTTCTCGCAGTTGATGCATCTTTGGTGAGTGAAATGTAGTCGTTGATCTTATATACAGAGTTATCTTTGATCGCTGTGTCAAGGATCTCTAAGGCACGCCGTTTGAAGCAGTTGAAGATGTACTTCTCGTTCGTGCACCGTTCGAACAATTTTATATATTCACTTTTGGCGGTCACTAAATTAAAGAAAATCGCGAGATGAAGGAAACGTAAAATCCAAATTGTCGAACGTCGCTTTTCCATCCTCGTCGTCGATTTTTCTCTTCTAGGTGTCTTTCAGCTCTAACAGAATGACCATCGGTTTTTTTTCCGTTACGTCTTATCTTATTCTCTCTAACAGTCAGCTGGTCAGCTCAGTAAATCCCGACTACTTGAAGAATCTGGTTGCATTGTAACTTATATATCTACACCCCATTTAGTCTCTCTCCTACCAAACGCATTAAAATTCTTACTATACACGCCCGTACTTGATCCACGCGCTGTTTAACGCCACAACAACGGAAGAAGAGACCCTCTCAACCAAAACAATGTCGTACAGCCCCGTAAGTAAGTATCGCTTTGACCTGCTTGTCAAACGATCCTTAAAACTCCGCTGTGCTAACGTCATTAATAGTAATGTATCAGGATTACATTGGAATGCAGGTAAAACAAGCGATATTCTCTATCCGGGCGTAAGTGCAAAACCAAAGAAATGGTTGGAGATTATCCATTAATTTGCACGCACGAGTAACTTTGCTTACCGCGAAGTTATGTAGAATCATTTTTCCTTATTTCCGAAGTCAATTATTTGTTTTGATTACTGGCCAATTTTAATATTTCATGTAAAGTTTAATGTTTTCTATAAATAAAATAATTTAATAATTAATATTAATCTGTTTATTGCAATTTTATTGTAATAATAAATCTGTTTATTGTAATAAAAGCAACAAAATTTGATTGCTAAAGTTTTAATTATAAAGAGGCGATTGAATTAAATTTTAGTAATGGATTGTATAATAAAGCAAAATTACAACGATATTGACTATTAAAGATATTGTCGCATGTCATACAAATAAATAAGAATACGAACACACAACAATCATCTGTAATTCTAATTCATAAATATTTTCAAGAATTATTATTTGAATTGACTTTGTTGATTAATATATTGTGTTACACAACATATATTTCGACATAGAAAAAAAACAATTCACTATAAAAATATATTAATTTAGGTATTAAATACTAAGAATATAAAGGCTCGATATATATCAAATATAAATCGGTAATAGATAGGCTATTCGAGCCGTTTAGGTATTAAATAATTATTGAAATAAATAAATTAAAATTATTATATCAATGTAAGTCTTACATATATATTATACAACACGATAATTAATCAAGGCCAAGGAACTTAACGTAGCGCCTAAGATACTGTTAATTCGACACAGATTACACTCCGTGACGAGCTACATTCGAAAAGAAACTTGAGCAATTACAACAGTAATGGACTTGATTAGCGCTGTCCACTGTGTTCAATGCATTTAATTTCTCGCAATCTCTTCAAATGTGAGCTATTTATAGTAGCAGGCTATATTTCTACAGTTCTACATCATCTTGGTATATTCCAACATCGGCATCGATTATTATACGAGGCTAAGTATTCATTATCCACTTCACTCTCCACCATTCTAATGTCATAGTAGGAGTAATTATTAAAAAGAAAGCGTACGTACAAACGTAAGCTTTTGTCACGGTCTCTTTACCCAATAGTACTGTCTCAACAATAACATTCCTCCGTAAAGTATTATTCTTCCGTATAATCCACTTTTCCCACTTGTCAGAGAGAAGTTTGTATTTACCTACAATAACTACAGTTTTCATAAAAGGTTTCTTTATTAATATTATATATTTTTCAGAAATTATACATCTCGATTATACAAATAATTAAACAAACAGAAAACTTTTATAACGATTATTACAACATATGATGCATTCTCGCGCTTCAGATGTTATATTTAACAGCGGATGTTATATAAACATATGGGGATCGTACATGTATTCGCATGACCGTAAAGACACGGTATTTTTCTTTACGAGCAAATGCGTTTCCCGGATGTAACTATTACCGTTCCTGCGGATGGTGTGTAAGGTAAGAACGAAGGAGAAAAAGAGAATTGCTGATACAGTTAGACAACCGAAAGAAAGGACGATATAATAATGGACCGAGACTAATGGCATCACTAAGTGAAAACGTCAGGATCCCAGTGACAATCCTTGCTGGTAGACTGATACTTGAAATCGACAGTGAACTCGTAATAAAGATCATTGTAAATAAAAAATGATTGTGTAAGCGTTCTATTTAAATAACATAAATACATCTTTCTCACAATTTTTTTTTACTTTGGTACCAAGCAGAACATCAGCGTACAAATTTTTTTATTCAATATCTTTAAAATAAAAATTTGCCGCATAGAGTCAGCAGCAATAATTTCATGGTACCTAATATTTCAAAGCAAGCCAAAATTTTTTTATTTATATATTTTAATAGTATATTGACTGCAGAATATTTTGGTACTAAGCAGACATCAGCGTACACATTTCTTTATTCAATATCTTTATAATAAGAATTTGCCGCAAAGGGTTTGCAGCGATAATTTCATGGTACCTAATATTTTAAAGCATGCCAAAAATTTTTTATTTACATATTCTAATAGTATATTGTCTGCAGATTACTTTTGTACCAAAAATTTAACAGCCTACACACTTTTTAATTAATATACATAAATAAAAGTTTGGCCCCTACCGAGTCCGCAGCGATAATTTCATGGTACCTAATATTTTAAAGCAAGCCAAAAAATTTTTATTTACATATTTTAATAGTATATTGACTGGAGAATATTTTGGTACCAAGCAGACATCAGCGTACACATTTTTTTATTCAATATCTTTAAAATAAGAATTCGACGCAAAGAGTCCGCAGCGATAATTTCATTGTACCTAATATTTTAAAGCAAGCCAAAAATTTTTTATTTACATATTCTAATAGTATATTGTCTGCAGATTACTTTTGTATCAAAAATTTAACAGCCTACACACTTTTTAATTAATACTAGAACAACACACAAGTGCGCGCAATGCGCACACTATTCCTCGATTCCCCTTTCTAAAAAAGGCATGTTATTGACATTGTTGTCGTTTTTCCGCGATGCTGATTGGCTCTGTCGATTCGCATTGTGTGTTATATTCGTAGCATCGAAAGGCTGTCATCACGAGGGTTAGCAGTGACCAGTTTGACAGTTAGTCCAAAATAAAATAAAATAAAATAAAATAATAATATGTTTTAAATAATATGTTATAATACTTTAAACTTGATTAATATTTTTGACATTCGCGTTGTGTGTTATATTTGAAGCATGAAGAGGCTGTCATCGTGAGGGTTAGCAGTTAGCAGTTTGACAGTTAGTCCAAAATAAAATTAAATAAAATAATGACATGTTTTAAATAATAAGTTATAATACTTTAAATTTTGATTAATATTTTCGCGGACAAGAGGCAACAATACTTGCGAGAATCGACTTAATATGTCTTTTTTAGAAAAAGACTAGAATAACACAAGCGCGCGTTATGCCATTCCTCGATTTTATTAAAAAAAGTATGATGTATTTATATAAAGTTTGTTTAAACTTCATTAATATTTTTTTACAGAAATCAGATGATTAAAGCATTACATTGCCAATTAAATTTTAAAATAAAAATATGTTATAAAAATTAAAATAATATATAATTCCTTAAACACGATTAATATTTTTTGCCAGAAATCAGCTGATAGCTGTTATAAATATTAATCGAGTTTAAGGAATTATATATTACATTATTTAAAACATATTATTTTAAATGTTATAACATATTCTTATTTTAAAAATGAATTAGCAAATTAACGTTTTAATCAGCTGATTTCTGTAACAAAAATATTAATCGAGGATAAGATATTACAACATATTATTTACAATATATTGCTATTTTAATTTTTATAACATATTACTATTTTAAAATTTAATTACCTTACTATATTAATATTTTCTAATATATTTATTTAATTAAGAAGTAGTATATTTATTAAGTTAAGAATAGAAGTGAGACATGAATACAAATTTACAATTAAGGTTTCGTAGATATAATTTTTAAAACAAAATTTATTTTCGTAATTAGAGTCACAAATATAATTCGTCCGTCACTTTTCGATAATCTTGATATAATTCGAATTCCAAATGCGCAGTAGAAATGAGTTTCGACATATATTACCGCGATATATGCATGCAGTCACGCATAATTCGTAATAATGTGCAGACAATGTACTGTTAAAATGTATATAAGATTAATTTTTTGCACGTTTTGAAATATCGAAAATTAAAATTTTTAAGAGGCAAATCCCATACGGCGCAGATTTATATAACGTATATAATACCAAAAAGGTACGCTGGTATGGTTATGGTACAAAGATAATCTGCAAATAAGACACAATTGAAATATATATACGATGAATTTTTGGCTCGCCTTAAAATATTAGAAATCGATACTTTTTTACAGTTGACCCTATGCGACGCAATCTTATTCTATGTATATCAAGTTAAAACATTTGTACGCTGGTGTCTGTTTGGTACCAAATGATTCTGTAATCAATGTACTATTAAAATGTATAATCGATGAACTTTTGGCTCGTCTTAAAATATTAGAAATTCATACTTTTTTGACGCGGACCCTGTGCGACGCATAATTATTTTATGTTAATCGTATTAAAAAATTTGTACGCTGGTGTCTGCATGGTACCAAAAGATTCTGTAATCAATGTACTATTAAAATGTATAATCGATGAATTTTTGGCTCGTCTAAAAATATTGGAAATCGATACTTTTTACCGCTGACCCCATGCGACGCAACATTATTTTATGTATATAAAGTTAAAAAATTTGTACGCTGGTGTCTGTTTGGTACCAAATGATTCTGTAATCAATGTACTATTAAAATGTATAATCAATGAATTTTTGGCTCGTCTTAAAATATTAGAAATTGATATTTTTTTGACGCGGACCCTGTGCGACGAATCCTTATTTTATGTTTATCGTATTAAAAAATTTGTACGCTGGTGTTTGCATAGTACGAAAAAATTCTGTAATCAATGTACTATTAAAATGTATAATCGATGAATTTTTGGCTCGTCTTAAAATATTGGAAATCGATACTTTTTACCGCTGACCCTATGCGACGCAACCTTATTTTATGTATATCAAGTTAAAAAATTTGTACGCTGGTGTCTGTTTGGTACCAAATGATTCTATAATCAATGTACTATTAAAATGTATAATCGATGAATTTTTGGCTCGTCTTAAAATATTAGAAATCGATACTTTTTTACCGCTGACCCTATGCGACGCAACATTATTTTATGTATATCAAGTTAAAAAATTTGTACGCTGATGTCTGTTTGGTACCAAATGATTCTGTAATCAATGCGCTATTAAAATGTATAATCGATGAATTTTTGGCTCGTCTTAAAATATTGGAAATCGATACTTTTTACCGCTGACCCTTTGCGACGCAACTTTATTTTATGTATATCAAGTTAAAAAATTTGTACGCTGGTGTCTGTTTGGTACCAAATGATTCTATATACAATGTACTATTAAAATTTATAATCGATGAATTTTTGGCTCGTCTTAAAATATTAGAAATCGATACTTTTTTGACGCGGACCCTGTGCGACGCATCATTATTATATTTTTATCGTATTAAAAAATTTGTACGCTGGTGTCTGCATGGTACCCAAAGATTCTAAAATCAATGTACTATTAAAATGTATAATAGATGAATTTTTGGCTCGTCTTAAAATATTGGAAATCGATACTATTTACCGCTGACCCTATGCGACGCAACCTTATTTTATGTATATCAAGTTAAAAATTGGTACGCTGGTGTCTGTTTGGTACCAAATGATTCTATAATCAATGTACTATTAAAATGTATAATCGATGAATTTTTGGCTCGCCTTAAAATATTGGAAATCAATACTATTTACCGCTGACCCTATGCGACGCAACCTTATTTTATGTATATCAAGTTAAAAAATTTGTACGCTGGTGTCTGCATGGTACCCAAAGATTCTATAATCAATGTACTATTAAAATGTATAATCGATGAATTTTTGGCTCGTCATAAAATATTGGAAATCGATACTTTTTACCGCTGACCCTACGCGACGCAACATTATTTTATGTATATAAAGTTAAAAAATTTGTACGCTGGTGTCTGTTTGGTACCAAAAGATTCTGTAATCAATGTGCTATTAAAATGTATAATCGATGAATTTTTGGCTCGTCTTAAAATATTAGAAATCGATACTTTTTTACCGCTGACCCTACGCGACGCAACATTATTTTATATATATCAAGTTAAAAAATTTGTACGCTGGTGTCTGTTTGGTACCAAATGATTCTGTAATCAATTTGCTATTAAAATGTATAATCGATGAATTTTTGGCTCGTCTTAAAATATTAGAAATCGATACTTTTTTACCGCTGACCCTATGCGACGCATCCTTAATTTATGTATAGCAAATGAAAAAGTTTGTACGCTGTTGTCTGCTTGGTACCAAAAGATTCTGTAATCAATGTACTATTAAAATGTATAATCGATGAATTTTTGGCTCGTCTTAAAATATTAGAAATCGATACTTTTTTACCGCTGACCCTACGCGACGCAACATTATTTTATATATATCAAGTCAAAAAATTTGTACGCTGGTGTCTGTTTGGTACCAAATGATTCTGTAATCAATTTGCTATTAAAATGTATAATCGATGAATTTTTGGCTCGTCTTAAAATATTGGAAATCAATACTTTTTACCGCTGACCCTATGCGACGCAACCTTATTTTATGTATATCTAGTTAAAAAATTTGTACGCTGGTGTCTGCATGGTACCAAAAGATTCTGTAATCAATGTACTATTAAAATGTATAATCGATGAATTTTTGGCTCGTCTTAAAATATTGGAAATCGATACTTTTTACCGCTGACCCTATGCGACGCAACATTATTTTATGTATATCAAGTTAAAAAATTTGTACGCTGGTGTCTGTTTGGTACCGAATGATTCTGTAATCAATGTGCTATTAAAATGTATAATCGATGAATTTTTGGCTCTTCTTAAAATATTGGAAATTGATACTTTTTACCGCTGACCCTATGCGACGCAACCTTATTTTATGTATATCAAGTTAAAAAATTTGTACGCGGGTGTCTGTTTGGTACCAAATAATTCTGTAATCAATGTGCTATTAAAATGTATAATCGATGAATTTTTGGCTCGTCTTAAAATATTAGAAATCGATACTTTTTTGAAGCGGACCCTGTGCGACGCATCCTTATTTTATGTTTATCGTATTAAAAAATTTGTACGCTGGTGTCTGCATGGTACCAAAAGATTCTGTAATCAATGTACTATTAAAATGTATAATCGATGAATTTTTGGCTCGTCTTAAAATATTGGAAATCGATACTTTTTACCGCTGACCCTATGCGACGCAACATTATTTTATGTATATCAAGTTAAAAAATTTGTACGCTGGTGTCTGTTTGGTACCGAATGATTCTGTAATCAATGTGCTATTAAAATGTATAATCGATGAATTTTTGGCTCGTCTTAAAATATTAGAAATCGATACTTTTTTACCGCAGACCCTACGCGACGCAACATTATTTTATGTATATCAAGTTAAAAAATTTGTACGCTGGTGTCTGTTTGGTACCAAATTATTCTGTAATCAATTTGCTATTAAAATGTATAATCGATGAATTTTTGGCTCGTCTTAAAATATTAGAAATCGATACTTTTTTACCGCTGACCCTATGCGACGCATCCTTAATTTATGTATAGCAAATGAAAAAGTTTGTACGCTGGTGTCTGTTTGGTACCAAATGATTCTGTAATCAATGTGCTATTAAAATGTATAATCGATGAATTTTTGGCTCGTCTTAAAATATTAGAAATCGATACTTTTTTGACGCGGACCCTGTGCGACGCATACTTATTTTATGTTTATCGTATTAAAAAATTTGTACGCTGGTGTCTGCATGGTACCAAAAGATTCTGTAATCAATGTACTATTAAAATGTATAATCGATGAATTTTTGGCTCGTCTTAAAATATTGGAAATCGATACTTTTTACCGCTGATCCTATGCGACGCAACATTATTTTATGTTTATCGTATTAAAAAATTTGTACGCTGGTGTCTGCATGGTACGAAAATATTCTGTAATCAATGTACTATTAAAATGTATAATCGATGAATTTTTGGCTCGTCTTAAGATATTGGAAATCGATACTTTTTACCGCTGACCCTATGCGACGCAACCTTATTTTATGTATATCAAGTTAAAAAATTGGTACGCTGGTGTCTGTTTGGTACCAAAAGATTCTGTAACCAATGTGCTATTAAAATGTATAATCGATGAATTTTTGGCTCGTCTTAAAATATTGGAAATCGATACTTTTTACCGCTGACCCTATGCGACGCAACCTTATTTTATGTAAATGAAGTTAAAAAATTTGTACGCTGGTGTCTGTTTGGTACCAAATAATTCTGTAATCAATGTGCTATTAAAATGTATAATCGATGAATTTTTGGCTCGTCTTAAAATATTAGAAATCGATACTTTTTTGAAGCGGACCCTGTGCGACGCATCCTTATTTTATGTTTATCGTATTAAAAAATTTGTACGCTGGTGTCTGCATGGTACCAAAAGATTCTGTAATCAATGTACTATTAAAATGTATAATCGATGAATTTTTGGCTCGTCTTAAAATATTGGAAATCGATACTTTTTACCGCTGACCCTATGCGACGCAACATTATTTTATGTATATCAAGTTAAAAAATTTGTACGCTGGTGTCTGTTTGGTAACAAATGATTCTGTAATCAATGTGCTATTAAAATGTATAATCGATGAATTTTTGGCTCGTCTTAAAATATTAGAAATCGATACTTTTTTACCGCTGACCCTACGCGACGCAACATTATTTTATATATATCAAGTTAAAAAATTTGTACGCTGGTGTCTGTTTGGTACCAAATGATTCTGTAATCAATGTACTATTAAAATGTATAATCGATGAACTTTTGGCTCGTCTTAAAATATTAGAAATTGATACTTTTTTGACGCGGACCCTGTGCGACGCATAATTATTTTATGTTTATCGTATTAAAAAATTTGTACGCTGGTGTCTGCATGGTACCAAAAGATTCTGTAATCAATGTACTATTAAAATGTATAATCGATGAATTTTTGGCTCGTCTAAAAATATTGGAAATCGATACTTTCTACCGCTGACCCTATGCGACGCAACATTATTTTATGTATATAAAGTTAAAAAATTTGTACGCTGGTGTCTGTTTGGTACCAAATGATTCTGTAATCAATGTACTATTAAAATGTATAATCAATGAATTTTTGGCTCGTCTTAAAATATTAGAAATTGATATTTTTTTGACGCGGACCCTGTGCGACGCATCCTTATTTTATGTTTATCGTATTAAAAAATTTGTACGCTGGTGTTTGCATAGTACGAAAAAATTCTGTAATCAATGTACTATTAAAATGTATAATCGATGAATTTTTGGCTCGTCTTAAAATATTGGAAATCGATACTTTTTACCGCTGACCCTATGCGACGCAACCTTATTTTATGTATATCAAGTTAAAAAATTTGTACGCTGGTGTCTGTTTGGTACCAAATGATTCTATAATCAATGTACTATTAAAATGTATAATCGATGAATTTTTGGCTCGTCTTAAAATATTAGAAATCGATACTTTTTTACCGCTGACCCTATGCGACGTAACATTATTTTATGTATATCAAGTTAAAAAATTTGTACGCTGATGTCTGTTTGGTACCAAATGATTCTGTAATCAATGCGCTATTAAAATGTATAATCGATGAATTTTTGGCTCGTCTTAAAATATTGGAAATCGATACTTTTTACCGCTGACCTTATGCGACGCAACTTTATTTTATGTATATCAAGTTAAAAAATTTGTACGCTGGTGTCTGTTTGGTACCAAATGATTCTATATACAATGTACTATTAAAATGTATAATCGATGAATTTTTGGCTCGTCTTAAAATATTAGAAATCGATACTTTTTTGACGCGGACCCTGTGCGACGCATCATTATTATATTTTTATCGTATTAAAAAATTTGTACGCTGGTGTCTGCATGGTACCCAAAGATTCTAAAATCAATGTACTATTAAAATGTATAATAGATGAATTTTTGGCTCGTCTTAAAATATTGGAAATAGATACTATTTACCGCTGACCCTATGCGACGCAACCTTATTTTATGTATATCAAGTTAAAAATTGGTACGCTGGTGTCTGTTTGGTACCAAATGATTCTATAATCAATGTACTATTAAATGTATAATCGATGAATTTTTGGCTCGTCTTAAAATATTGGAAATCGATACTGTTTTACTGCTGACCCTATGCGACGCAACATTATTTTATGTATATCAAGTTAAAAAATTTGTACGCTGGTGTCTGTTTGGTACCAAATGATTCTATAATCAATGTACTATTAAAATGTATAATCGATGAATTTTTGGCTCGCCTTAAAATATTGGAAATCAATACTATTTACCGCTGACCCTATGCGACGCAACCTTATTTTATGTATATCAAGTTAAAAAATTTGTACGCTGGTGTCTGCATGGTACCCAAAGATTCTATAATCAATGTACTATTAAAATGTATAATCGATGAATTTTTGGCTCGTCTTAAAATATTGGAAATCGATACTTTTTACCGCTGACCCTACGCGACGCAACATTATTTTATGTATAAAAAGTTAAAAAATTTGTACGCTGGTGTCTGTTTGGTACCAAAAGATTCTGTAATCAATGTGCTATTAAAATGTATAATCGATGAATTTTTGGCTCGTCTTAAAATATTAGAAATCGATACTTTTTTACCGCTGACCCTACGCGACGCAACATTATTTTATATATATCAAGTTAAAAAATTTGTACGCTGGTGTCTGTTTGGTACCAAATGATTCTGTAATCAATTTGCTATTAAAATGTATAATCGATGAATTTTTGGCTCGTCTTAAAATATTAGAAATCGATACTTTTTTACCGCTGACCCTATGCGACGCATCCTTAATTTATGTATAGCAAATGAAAAAGTTTGTACGCTGTTGTCTGCTTGGTACCAAAAGATTCTGTAATCAATGTACTATTAAAATGTATAATCGATGAATTTTTGGCTCGTCTTAAAATATTAGAAATCGATACTTTTTTACCGCTGACCCTACGCGACGCAACATTATTTTATATATATCAAGTCAAAAAATTTGTACGCTGGTGTCTGTTTGGTACCAAATGATTCTGTAATCAATTTGCTATTAAAATGTATAATCGATGAATTTTTGGCTCGTCTTAAAATATTGGAAATCAATACTTTTTACCGCTGACCCTATGCGACGCAACCTTATTTTATGTATATCTAGTTAAAAAATTTGTACGCTGGTGTCTGCATGGTACCAAAAGATTCTGTAATCAATGTACTATTAAAATGTATAATCGATGAATTTTTGGCTCGTCTTAAAATATTGGAAATCGATACTTTTTACCGCTGACCCTATGCGACGCAACATTATTTTATGTATATCAAGTTAAAAAATTTGTACGCTGGTGTCTGTTTGGTACCGAATGATTCTGTAATCAATGTGCTATTAAAATGTATAATCGATGAATTTTTGGCTCTTCTTAAAATATTGGAAATTGATACTTTTTACCGCTGACCCTATGCGACGCAACCTTATTTTATGTATATCAAGTTAAAAAATTTGTACGCGGGTGTCTGTTTGGTACCAAATAATTCTGTAATCAATGTGCTATTAAAATGTATAATCGATGAATTTTTGGCTCGTCTTAAAATATTAGAAATCGATACTTTTTTACCGCTGACCCTACGCGACGCAACATTATTTTATGTATATCAAGTTAAAAAATTTGTACGCTGGTGTCTGTTTGGTACCAAATTATTCTGTAATCAATTTGCTATTAAAATGTATAATCGATGAATTTTTGGCTCGTCTTAAAATATTAGAAATTGATACTTTTTTGACGCGGACCCTGTGCGACGCATCCTTATTTTATGTTTATCGTATTAAAAAATTTGTACGCTGGTGTCTGCATGTTACGAAAAGATTCTGTAATCAATGTACTATTAAAATGTATAATCGATGAATTTTTGGCTCGTCTTAAAATATTGGAAATCGATACTTTTTACCGCTGATCCTATGCGACGCAACATTATTTTATGTTTATCGTATTAAAAAATTTGTACGCTGGTGTCTGCATGGTACGAAAATATTCTGTAATCAATGTACTATTAAAATGTATAATCGATGAATTTTTGGCTCGTCTTAAGATATTGGAAATCGATACTTTTTACCGCTGACCCTATGCGACGCAACCTTATTTTATGTATATCAAGTTAAAAAATTGGTACGCTGGTGTCTGTTTGGTACCAAAAGATTCTGTAACCAATGTGCTATTAAAATGTATAATCGATGAATTTTTGGCTCGTCTTAAAATATTGGAAATCGATACTTTTTACCGCTGACCCTATGCGACGCAACCTTATTTTATGTAAATGAAGTTAAAAAATTTGTACGCTGGTGTCTGTTTGGTACCAAATAATTCTGTAATCAATGTGCTATTAAAATGTATAATCGATGAATTTTTGGCTCGTCTTAAAATATTAGAAATCGATACTTTTTTACCGCTGACCCTACGCGACGCAACATTATTTTATATATATCAAGTTAAAAAATTTGTACGCTGGTGTCTGTTTGGTACCAAATGATTCTGTAATCAATGTGCTATTAAAATGTATAATCGATGAATTTTTGGCTCGTCTTAAAATATTGGAAATCGATACTTTTTACCGCTGACCCTATGCGACGCAACCTTATTTTATGTATATCAAGTTAAAAAATTGGTACGCTGGTGTCTGTTTGGTACCAAATGATTCTATAATCAATGTACTATTAAAATGTATAATCGATGAATTTTTGGCTCGTCTTAAAATATTAGAAATCGATACTTTTTTACCGCTGACCCTATGCGACGCATCCTTAATTTATGTATAGCAAATGAAAAAGTTTGTACGCTGGTGTCTGTTTGGTACCAAATGATTCTGTAATCAATGTGCTATTAAAATGTATAATCGATGAATTTTTGGCACGTCTTAAAATATTAGAAATCGAAACTTTTTACCGCTGACCCTATGCGACGCAACATTATTTTATGTATATCTGGTTAAAAAATTTGTACGCTGGTGTCTGTGTGGTACCAAATGATTCTGTAATCAATGTACTATTAAAATGTATAATCGATGAATTTTTGGCTCGTCTTAAAATATTGGAAATCGATACTTTTTACCGCTGACCCTATGCGACGCAACATTATTTTATGTTTATCGTATTAAAAAATTTGTACGCTGATGTCTGTTTGGTACCAAATGATTCTGTAATCAATGTGCTATTAAAATGTATAATCGATGAATTTTTGGCTCGTCTTAAAATATTGGAAATCGATACTTTTTACCGCTGACCCTATGCGACGCAACATTATTTTATGTTTATCGTATTAAAAAATTTGTACGCTGATGTCTGTTTGGTACCAAATGATTCTGTAATCAATGTGCTATTAAAATGTATAATCGATGAATTTTTGGCTCGTCTTAAAATATTAGAAATCGATACTTTTTTGAAGCGGACCCTGTGCGACGCATCCTTATTTTATGTTTATCGTATTAAAAAATTTGTACGCTGGTGTCTGCATGGTACCAAAAGATTCTGTAATCAATGTACTATTAAAATGTATAATCGATGAATTTTTGGCTCGTCTTAAAATATTGGAAATCGATACTTTTTACCGCTGACCCTATGCGACGCAACATTATTTTATGTTTATCGTATTAAAAAATTTGTACGCTGATGTCTGTTTGGTACCAAATGATTCTGTAATCAATGTGCTATTAAAATGTATAATCGATGAATTTTTGGCTCATCTTAAAATATTGGAAATCGATACTTTTTTACCGCTGACCCTATGCGACGCATCCTTAATTTATGTATAGCAAATGAAAAAGTTTGTACGCTGTTGTCTGCTTGGTACCAAAAGATTCTGTAATCAATGTACTATTAAAATGTATAATCGATGAATTTTTGGCTCGTCTTAAAATATTGGAAATCGATACTTTTTACCGCTGACACTATGCGACGCCACCTTATTTTATGTATATCGGGTTAAAAAATTTATACGCTGGTGTCTGTGTGGTACCAAATGATTCTGTAATCAATGTACTATTAAAATGTATAATCGATGAATTTTTGGCTCGTCTTAAAATATTGGAAATCGATACTTTTTACCGCTGACCCTATGCGACGCAACATTATTTTATGTTTATCGTATTAAAAAATTTGTACGCTGATGTCTGTTTGGTACCAAATGATTCTGTAATCAATGTGCTATTAAAATGTATAATCGATGAATTTTTGGCTCGTCTTAAAATATTGGAAATCGATACTTTTTTACCGCTGACCCTATGCGACGCATCCTTAATTTATGTATAGCAAATGAAAAAGTTTGTACGCTGTTGTCTGCTTGGTACCAAAAGATTCTGTAATCAATGTACTATTAAAATGTATAATCGATGAATTTTTGGCTCGTCTTAAAATATTGGAAATCGATACTTTTTACCGCTGACACTATGCGACGCCACCTTATTTTATGTATATCGGGTTAAAAAATTTGTACGCTGGTGTCTGTGTGGTACCAAATGATTCTGTAATCAATGTACTATTAAAATGTATAATCGATGAATTTTTGGCTCGTCTTAAAATATTGGAAATCGATACTTTTTACCGCTGACCCTATGCGACGCAACATTATTTTATGTTTATCGTATTAAAAAATTTGTACGCTGATGTCTGTTTGGTACCAAATGATTCTGTAATCAATGTGCTATTAAAATGTATAATCGATGAATTTTTGGCTCGTCTTAAAATATTGGAAATCGATACTTTTTTACCGCTGACCCTATGCGACGCATCCTTAATTTATGTATAGCAAATGAAAAAGTTTGTACGCTGTTGTCTGCTTGGTACCAAAAGATTCTGTAATCAATGTACTATTAAAATGTATAATCGATGAATTTTTGGCTCGTCTTAAAATATTGGAAATCGATACTTTTTACCGCTGACACTATGCGACGCCACCTTATTTTATGTATATCGGGTAAAAAATTTGTACGCTGGTGTCTGTGTGGTACCAAATGATTCTGTAATCAATGTACTATTAAAATGTATAATCGATGAATTTTTGGCTCGTCTTAAAATATTGGAAATCGATACTCTTTACCGCTGACCCTATGCGACGCAACATTATTTTATGTTTATCGTATTAAAAAATTTGTACGCTGGTGTCTGCATGGTACGAAAAGATTCTGTAATCAATGTACTATTAAAATGTATAATCGATGAATTTTTGGCTCGTCTTAAGATATTGGAAATCGATACTTTTTACCGCTGACCCTATGCGACGCAACCTTATTTTATGTATATCAAGTTAAAAAATTGGTACGCTGGTGTCTGTTTGGTACCAAAAGATTCTGTAATCAATGTGCTATTAAAATGTATAATCGATGAATTTTTGGCTCGTCTTAAAATATTGGAAATCGATACTTTTTACCGCTGACCCTATGCGACGCAACCTTATTTTATGTATATGAAGTTAAAAAATTTGTACGCTGGTGTCTGTTTGGTACCAAATAATTCTGTAATCAATGTGCTATTAAAATGTATAATCGATGAATTTTTGGCTCGTCTTAAAATATTAGAAATCGATACTTTTTTGAAGCGGACCCTGTGCGACGCATCCTTATTTTATGTTTATCGTATTAAAAAATTTGTACGCTGGTGTCTGCATGGTACCAAAAGATTCTGTAATCAATGTACTATTAAAATGTATAATCGATGAATTTTTGGCTCGTCTTAAAATATTGGAAATCGATACTTTTTACCGCTGACCCTATGCGACGCAACATTATTTTATGTATATCAAGTTAAAAAATTTGTACGCTGGTGTCTGTTTGGTACCAAATGATTCTGTAATCAATGTGCTATTAAAATGTATAATCGATGAATTTTTGGCTCGTCTTAAAATATTAGAAATCGATACTTTTTTACCGCTGACCCTACGCGACGCAACATTATTTTATATATATCAAGTTAAAAAATTTGTACGCTGGTGTCTGTTTGGTACCAAATGATTCTGTAATCAATGTGCTATTAAAATGTATAATCGATGAATTTTTGGCTCGTCTTAAAATATTGGAAATCGATACTTTTTACCGCTGACCCTATGCGACGCAACCTTATTTTATGTATATCAAGTTAAAAAATTGGTACGCTGGTGTCTGTTTGGTACCAAATGATTCTATAATCAATGTACTATTAAAATGTATAATCGATGAATTTTTGGCTCGTCTTAAAATATTAGAAATCGATACTTTTTTACCGCTGACCCTATGCGACGCATCCTTAATTTATGTATAGCAAATGAAAAAGTTTGTACGCTGGTGTCTGTTTGGTACCAAATGATTCTGTAATCAATGTGCTATTAAAATGTATAATCGATGAATTTTTGGCACGTCTTAAAATATTAGAAATCGAAACTTTTTACCGCTGACCCTATGCGACGCAACATTATTTTATGTTTATCGTATTAAAAAATTTGTACGCTGATGTCTGTTTGGTACCAAATGATTCTGTAATCAATGTGCTATTATAATGTATAATCGATGAATTTTTGGCTCGTCTTAAAATATTGGAAATCGATACTTTTTACCGCTGACCCTATGCGACGCAACCTTATTTTATGTATAGCAAATGAAAAAGTTTGTACGCTGTTGTCTGCTTGGTACCAAAAGATTCTGTAATCAATGTACTATTAAAATGTATAATCGATGAATTTTTGGCTCGTCTTAAAATATTGGAAATCGATACTTTTTACCGCTGACACTATGCGACGCCACCTTATTTTATGTATATCTGGTTAAAAAATTTGTACGCTGGTGTCTGTGTGGTACCAAATGATTCTGTAATCAATGTACTATTAAGATGTATAATCGATGAATTTTTGGCTCATCTTAAAATATTGGAAATCGATACTTTTTACCGCTGACCCTATGCGACGCAACATTATTTTATGTTTATCGTATTAAAAAATTTGTACGCTGATGTCTGTTTGGTACCAAATGATTCTGTAATCAATGTGCTATTAAAATGTATAATCGATGAATTTTTGGCTCGTCTTAAAATATTGGAAATCGATACTTTTTTACCGCTGACCCTATGCGACGCATCCTTAATTTATGTATAGCAAATGAAAAACTTTGTACGCTGTTGTCTGCTTGGTACCAAAAGATTCTGTAATCAATGTACTATTAAAATGTATAATCGATGAATTTTTGGCTCGTCTTAAAATATTGGAAATCGATACTTTTTACCGCTGACCCTATGCGACGCAACATTATTTTATGTTTATCGTATTAAAAAATTTGTACGCTGATGTCTGTTTGGTACCAAATGATTCTGTAATCAATGTGCTATTAAAATGTATAATCGATGAATTTTTGGCTCGTCTTAAAATATTAGAAATCGATACTTTTTTGAAGCGGACCCTGTGCGACGCATCCTTATTTTATGTTTATCGTATTAAAAAATTTGTACGCTGGTGTCTGCATGGTACCAAAAGATTCTGTAATCAATGTACTATTAAAATGTATAATCGATGAATTTTTGGCTCGTCTTAAAATATTGGAAATCGATACTTTTTACCGCTGACCCTATGCGACGCAACATTATTTTAGGTATATCAAGTTAAAAAATTTGTACGCTGGTGTCTGTTTGGTACCGAATGATTCTGTAATCAATGTGCTATTAAAATGTATAATCGATGAATTTTTGGCTCGTCTTAAAATATTAGAAATCGATACTTTTTTACCGCTGACCCTATGCGACGCAACCTTATTTTATATATATCAAGTTAAAAAATTTGTACGCTGGTGTCTGCTTGGTACCAAATGATTCCATAATCAATGTACTATTAAAATGTATAATCGATGAATTTTTGGCTCGTCTTAAAATATTGGAAATCGATACTTTTTACCGCTGACCCTATGCGACGCAACTTTATTTTATGTTTAACAAGTTAAAAAATTTGTACGCTGGCGTCTGTTTGTTACCAAATGATTCTGTAATCAATGTGCTATTAAAATGTATAATCGATGAATTTTTGGCTCGTCTTAAAATATTAGAAATCTATACTTTTTTACCGCTGACCCTACGCGACGCAACATTATTTTATATATATCAAGTTAAAAAATTTGTACGCTGGTGTCTGCTTGGTACCAAATGATTCTGTAATCAATGTGCTATTAAAATGTATAATCGATGAATTTTTGGCTCGTCTTAAAATATTGGAAATCGATACTTTTTACCGCTGACCCTATGCGACGCAACCTTATTTTATGTATATCAAGTTAAAAAAATGGTACGCTGGTGTCTGTTTGGTACCCAATGATTCTATAATCAATGTACTATTAAAATGTATAATCGATGAATTTTTGGCTCGTCTTAAAATATTAGAAATCGATACTTTTTTACCGCTGACCCTATGCGACGCATCCTTAATTTATGTATAGCAAATGAAAAAGTTTGTACGCTGTTGTCTGCTTGGTACCAAAAGATTCTGTAATCAATGTGCTATTAAAATGTATAATCGATGAATTTTTGGCTCGTCTTAAAATTTTAGAAATCGATACTTTTTTACCGCTGACCCTATGCGACGCAACCTTATTTTATGTATATCTAGTTAAAAAATTTGTACGCTGGTGTCTGCATGGTACCAAAAGATTCTGTAATCAATGTACTATTAAAATGTATAATCGATGAATTTTTGGCTCGTCTTAAAATATTGGAAATCGATACTTTTTACCGCTGACCCTATGCGACGCAACATTATTTTATGTTTATCGTATTAAAAAATTTGTACGCTGATGTCTGTTTGGTACCAAATGATTCTGTAATCAATGTGCTATTAAAATGTATAATCGATGAATTTTTGGCTCGTCTTAAAATATTGGAAATCGATACTTTTTTACCGCTGACCCTATGCGACGCATCCTTAATTTATGTATAGCAAATGAAAAAGTTTGTACGCTGTTGTCTGCTTGGTACCAAAAGATTCTGTAATCAATGTACTATTAAAATGTATAATCGATGAATTTTTGGCTCGTATTAAAATATTGGAAATCGATACTTTTTACCGCTGACCCTATGCGACGCAACATTATTTTATGTTTATCGTATTAAAAAATTTGTACGCTGATGTCTGTTTGGTACCAAATGATTCTGTAATCAATGTGCTATTAAAATGTATAATCGATGAATTTTTGGCTCGTCTTAAAATATTGGAAATCGATACTTTTTTACCGCTGACCCTATGCGACGCATCCTTAATTTATGTATAGCAAATGAAAAAGTTTGTACGCTGTTGTCTGCTTGGTACCAAAAGATTCTGTAATCAATGTACTATTAAAATGTATAATCGATGAATTTTTGGCTCGTCTTAAAATATTGGAAATCGATACTTTTTACCGCTGACACTATGCGACGCCACCTTATTTTATGTATATCGGGTTAAAAAATTTGTACGCTGGTGTCTGTGTGGTACCAAATGATTCTGTAATCAATGTACTATTAAAATGTATAATCGATGAATTTTTGGCTCGTCTTAAAATATTGGAAATCGATACTTTTTACCGCTGACCCTATGCGACGCAACATTATTTTATGTTTATCGTAATAAAAAATTTGTACGCTGATGTCTGTTTGGTACCAAATGATTCTGTAATCAATGTGCTATTAAAATGTATAATCGATGAATTTTTGGCTCGTCTTAAAATATTGGAAATCGATACTTTTTTACCGCTGACCCTATGCGACGCATCCTTAATTTATGTATAGCAAATGAAAAAGTTTGTACGCTGTTGTCTGCTTGGTACCAAAAGATTCTGTAATCAATGTACTATTAAAATGTATAATCGATGAATTTTTGGCTCGTCTTAAAATATTGGAAATCGATACTTTTTACCGCTGACCCTATGCGACGCAACATTATTTTATGTTTATCGTATTAAAAAATTTGTACGCTGATGTCTGTTTGGTACCAAATGATTCTGTAATCAATGTGCTATTAAAATGTATAATCGATGAATTTTTGGCTCGTCTTAAAATATTAGAAATCGATACTTTTTTGAAGCGGACCCTGTGCGACGCATCCTTATTTTATGTTTATCGTATTAAAAAATTTGTACGCTGGTGTCTGCATGGTACCAAAAGATTCTGTAATCAATGTACTATTAAAATGTATAATCGATGAATTTTTGGCTCGTCTTAAAATATTGGAAATCGATACTTTTTACCGCTGACCCTATGCGACGCAACATTATTTTAGGTATATCAAGTTAAAAAATTTGTACGCTGGTGTCTGTTTGGTACCGAATGATTCTGTAATCAATGTGCTATTAAAATGTATAATCGATGAATTTTTGGCTCGTCTTAAAATATTAGAAATCGATACTTTTTTACCGCTGACCCTATGCGACGCAACCTTATTTTATATATATCAAGTTAAAAAATTTGTACGCTGGTGTCTGCTTGGTACCAAATGATTCCATAATCAATGTACTATTAAAATGTATAATCGATGAATTTTTGGCTCGTCTTAAAATATTGGAAATCGATACTTTTTACCGCTGACCCTATGCGACGCAACTTTATTTTATGTTTAACAAGTTAAAAAATTTGTACGCTGGCGTCTGTTTGTTACCAAATGATTCTGTAATCAATGTGCTATTAAAATGTATAATCGATGAATTTTTGGCTCGTCTTAAAATATTAGAAATCTATACTTTTTTACCGCTGACCCTACGCGACGCAACATTATTTTATATATATCAAGTTAAAAAATTTGTACGCTGGTGTCTGCTTGGTACCAAATGATTCTGTAATCAATGTGCTATTAAAATGTATAATCGATGAATTTTTGGCTCGTCTTAAAATATTGGAAATCGATACTTTTTACCGCTGACCCTATGCGACGCAACCTTATTTTATGTATATCAAGTTAAAAAAATGGTACGCTGGTGTCTGTTTGGTACCAAATGATTCTATAATCAATGTACTATTAAAATGTATAATCGATGAATTTTTGGCTCGTCTTAAAATATTAGAAATCGATACTTTTTTACCGCTGACCCTATGCGACGCATCCTTAATTTATGTATAGCAAATGAAAAAGTTTGTACGCTGTTGTCTGCTTGGTACCAAAAGATTCTGTAATCAATGTGCTATTAAAATGTATAATCGATGAATTTTTGGCTCGTCTTAAAATTTTAGAAATCGATACTTTTTTACCGCTGACCCTATGCGACGCAACCTTATTTTATGTATATCTAGTTAAAAAATTTGTACGCTGGTGTCTGCATGGTACCAAAAGATTCTGTAATCAATGTACTATTAAAATGTATAATCGATGAATTTTTGGCTCGTCTTAAAATATTGGAAATCGATACTTTTTACCGCTGACCCTATGCGACGCAACATTATTTTATGTTTATCGTATTAAAAAATTTGTACGCTGATGTCTGTTTGGTACCAAATGATTCTGTAATCAATGTGCTATTAAAATGTATAATCGATGAATTTTTGGCTCGTCTTAAAATATTGGAAATCGATACTTTTTTACCGCTGACCCTATGCGACGCATCCTTAATTTATGTATAGCAAATGAAAAAGTTTGTACGCTGTTGTCTGCTTGGTACCAAAAGATTCTGTAATCAATGTACTATTAAAATGTATAATCGATGAATTTTTGGCTCGTCTTAAAATATTGGAAATCGATACTTTTTACCGCTGACCCTATGCGACGCAACATTATTTTATGTTTATCGTATTAAAAAATTTGTACGCTGATGTCTGTTTGGTACCAAATGATTCTGTAATCAATGTGCTATTAAAATGTATAATCGATGAATTTTTGGCTCGTCTTAAAATATTGGAAATCGATACTTTTTTACCGCTGACCCTATGCGACGCATCCTTAATTTATGTATAGCAAATGAAAAAGTTTGTACGCTGTTGTCTGCTTGGTACCAAAAGATTCTGTAATCAATGTACTATTAAAATGTATAATCGATGAATTTTTGGCTCGTCTTAAAATATTGGAAATCGATACTTTTTACCGCTGACACTATGCGACGCCACCTTATTTTATGTATATCGGGTTAAAAAATTTGTACGCTGGTGTCTGTGTGGTACCAAATGATTCTGTAATCAATGTACTATTAAAATGTATAATCGATGAATTTTTGGCTCGTCTTAAAATATTGGAAATCGATACTTTTTACCGCTGACCCTATGCGACGCAACATTATTTTATGTTTATCGTATTAAAAAATTTGTACGCTGATGTCTGTTTGGTACCAAATGATTCTGTAATCAATGTGCTATTATAATGTATATTCGATGAATTATTGGCTCGTCTTAAAATATTGGAAATCGATACTTTTTACCGCTGACCCTATGCGACGCAACCTTATTTTATGTATAGCAAATGAAAAAGTTTGTACGCTGTTGTCTGCTTGGTACCAAAAGATTCTGTAATCAATGTACTATTAAAATGTATAATCGATGAATTTTTGGCTCGTCTTAAAATATTGGAAATCGATACTTTTTACCGCTGACACTATGCGACGCCACCTTATTTTATGTATATCTGGTTAAAAAATTTGTACGCTGGTGTCTGTGTGGTACCAAATGATTCTGTAATCAATGTACTATTAAAATGTATAATCGATGAATTTTTGGCTCGTCTTAAAATATTGGAAATCGATACTTTTTACCGCTGACCCTATGCGACGCAACATTATTTTATGTTTATCGTATTAAAAAATTTGTACGCTGATGTCTGTTTGGTACCAAATGATTCTGTAATCAATGTGCTATTAAAATGTATAATCGATGAATTTTTGGCTCGTCTTAAAATATTGGAAATCGATACTTTTTTACCGCTGACCCTATGCGACGCATCCTTAATTTATGTATAGCAAATGAAAAAGTTTGTACGCTGTTGTCTGCTTGGTACCAAAAGATTCTGTAATCAATGTACTATTAAAATGTATAATCGATGAATTTTTGGCTCGTCTTAAAATATTGGAAATCGATACTTTTTACCGCTGACACTATGCGACGCCACCTTATTTTTTGTATATCGGGTTAAAAAATTTGTACGCTGGTGTCTGTGTGGTACCAAATGATTCTGTAATCAATGTACTATTAAAATGTATAATCGATGAATTTTTGGCTCGTCTTAAAATATTGGAAATCGATACTTTTTACCGCTGACCCTATGCGACGCAACATTATTTTATGTTTATCGTATTAAAAAATTTGTACGCTGATGTCTGTTTGGTACCAAATGATTCTGTAATCAATGTGCTATTAAAATGTATAATCGATGAATTTTTGGCTCGTCTTAAAATATTAGAAATCGATACTTTTTTGAAGCGGACCCTGTGCGACGCATCCTTATTTTATGTTTATCGTATTAAAAAATTTGTACGCTGGTGTCTGCATGGTACCAAAAGATTCTGTAATCAATGTACTATTAAAATGTATAATCGATGAATTTTTGGCTCGTCTTAAAATATTGGAAATCGATACTTTTTACCGCTGACCCTATGCGACGCAACATTATTTTATGTTTATCGTATTAAAAAATTTGTACGCTGATGTCTGTTTGGTACCAAATGATTCTGTAATCAATGTGCTATTAAAATGTATAATCGATGAATTTTTGGCTCATCTTAAAATATTGGAAATCGATACTTTTTTACCGCTGACCCTATGCGACGCATCCTTAATTTATGTATAGCAAATGAAAAAGTTTGTACGCTGTTGTCTGCTTGGTACCAAAAGATTCTGTAATCAATGTACTATTAAAATGTATAATCGATGAATTTTTGGCTCGTCTTAAAATATTGGAAATCGATACTTTTTACCGCTGACACTATGCGACGCCACCTTATTTTATGTATATCGGGTTAAAAAATTTATACGCTGGTGTCTGTGTGGTACCAAATGATTCTGTAATCAATGTACTATTAAAATGTATAATCGATGAATTTTTGGCTCGTCTTAAAATATTGGAAATCGATACTTTTTACCGCTGACCCTATGCGACGCAACATTATTTTATGTTTATCGTATTAAAAAATTTGTACGCTGATGTCTGTTTGGTACCAAATGATTCTGTAATCAATGTGCTATTAAAATGTATAATCGATGAATTTTTGGCTCGTCTTAAAATATTGGAAATCGATACTTTTTTACCGCTGACCCTATGCGACGCATCCTTAATTTATGTATAGCAAATGAAAAAGTTTGTACGCTGTTGTCTGCTTGGTACCAAAAGATTCTGTAATCAATGTACTATTAAAATGTATAATCGATGAATTTTTGGCTCGTCTTAAAATATTGGAAATCGATACTTTTTACCGCTGACACTATGCGACGCCACCTTATTTTATGTATATCGGGTTAAAAAATTTGTACGCTGGTGTCTGTGTGGTACCAAATGATTCTGTAATCAATGTACTATTAAAATGTATAATCGATGAATTTTTGGCTCGTCTTAAAATATTGGAAATCGATACTTTTTACCGCTGACCCTATGCGACGCAACATTATTTTATGTTTATCGTATTAAAAAATTTGTACGCTGATGTCTGTTTGGTACCAAATGATTCTGTAATCAATGTGCTATTAAAATGTATAATCGATGAATTTTTGGCTCGTCTTAAAATATTGGAAATCGATACTTTTTTACCGCTGACCCTATGCGACGCATCCTTAATTTATGTATAGCAAATGAAAAAGTTTGTACGCTGTTGTCTGCTTGGTACCAAAAGATTCTGTAATCAATGTACTATTAAAATGTATAATCGATGAATTTTTGGCTCGTCTTAAAATATTGGAAATCGATACTTTTTACCGCTGACACTATGCGACGCCACCTTATTTTATGTATATCGGGTAAAAAATTTGTACGCTGGTGTCTGTGTGGTACCAAATGATTCTGTAATCAATGTACTATTAAAATGTATAATCGATGAATTTTTGGCTCGTCTTAAAATATTGGAAATCGATACTCTTTACCGCTGACCCTATGCGACGCAACATTATTTTATGTTTATCGTATTAAAAAATTTGTACGCTGGTGTCTGCATGGTACGAAAAGATTCTGTAATCAATGTACTATTAAAATGTATAATCGATGAATTTTTGGCTCGTCTTAAGATATTGGAAATCGATACTTTTTACCGCTGACCCTATGCGACGCAACCTTATTTTATGTATATCAAGTTAAAAAATTGGTACGCTGGTGTCTGTTTGGTACCAAAAGATTCTGTAATCAATGTGCTATTAAAATGTATAATCGATGAATTTTTGGCTCGTCTTAAAATATTGGAAATCGATACTTTTTACCGCTGACCCTATGCGACGCAACCTTATTTTATGTATATGAAGTTAAAAAATTTGTACGCTGGTGTCTGTTTGGTACCAAATAATTCTGTAATCAATGTGCTATTAAAATGTATAATCGATGAATTTTTGGCTCGTCTTAAAATATTAGAAATCGATACTTTTTTGAAGCGGACCCTGTGCGACGCATCCTTATTTTATGTTTATCGTATTAAAAAATTTGTACGCTGGTGTCTGCATGGTACCAAAAGATTCTGTAATCAATGTACTATTAAAATGTATAATCGATGAATTTTTGGCTCGTCTTAAAATATTGGAAATCGATACTTTTTACCGCTGACCCTATGCGACGCAACATTATTTTATGTATATCAAGTTAAAAAATTTGTACGCTGGTGTCTGTTTGGTACCAAATGATTCTGTAATCAATGTGCTATTAAAATGTATAATCGATGAATTTTTGGCTCGTCTTAAAATATTAGAAATCGATACTTTTTTACCGCTGACCCTACGCGACGCAACATTATTTTATATATATCAAGTTAAAAAATTTGTACGCTGGTGTCTGTTTGGTACCAAATGATTCTGTAATCAATGTGCTATTAAAATGTATAATCGATGAATTTTTGGCTCGTCTTAAAATATTGGAAATCGATACTTTTTACCGCTGACCCTATGCGACGCAACCTTATTTTATGTATATCAAGTTAAAAAATTGGTACGCTGGTGTCTGTTTGGTACCAAATGATTCTATAATCAATGTACTATTAAAATGTATAATCGATGAATTTTTGGCTCGTCTTAAAATATTAGAAATCGATACTTTTTTACCGCTGACCCTATGCGACGCATCCTTAATTTATGTATAGCAAATGAAAAAGTTTGTACGCTGGTGTCTGTTTGGTACCAAATGATTCTGTAATCAATGTGCTATTAAAATGTATAATCGATGAATTTTTGGCACGTCTTAAAATATTAGAAATCGAAACTTTTTACCGCTGACCCTATGCGACGCAACATTATTTTATGTTTATCGTATTAAAAAATTTGTACGCTGATGTCTGTTTGGTACCAAATGATTCTGTAATCAATGTGCTATTATAATGTATAATCGATGAATTTTTGGCTCGTCTTAAAATATTGGAAATCGATACTTTTTACCGCTGACCCTATGCGACGCAACCTTATTTTATGTATAGCAAATGAAAAAGTTTGTACGCTGTTGTCTGCTTGGTACCAAAAGATTCTGTAATCAATGTACTATTAAAATGTATAATCGATGAATTTTTGGCTCGTCTTAAAATATTGGAAATCGATACTTTTTACCGCTGACACTATGCGACGCCACCTTATTTTATGTATATCTGGTTAAAAAATTTGTACGCTGGTGTCTGTGTGGTACCAAATGATTCTGTAATCAATGTACTATTAAGATGTATAATCGATGAATTTTTGGCTCGTCTTAAAATATTGGAAATCGATACTTTTTACCGCTGACCCTATGCGACGCAACATTATTTTATGTTTATCGTATTAAAAAATTTGTACGCTGATGTCTGTTTGGTACCAAATGATTCTGTAATCAATGTGCTATTAAAATGTATAATCGATGAATTTTTGGCTCGTCTTAAAATATTGGAAATCGATACTTTTTTACCGCTGACCCTATGCGACGCATCCTTAATTTATGTATAGCAAATGAAAAACTTTGTACGCTGTTGTCTGCTTGGTACCAAAAGATTCTGTAATCAATGTACTATTAAAATGTATAATCGATGAATTTTTGGCTCGTCTTAAAATATTGGAAATCGATACTTTTTACCGCTGACCCTATGCGACGCAACATTATTTTATGTTTATCGTATTAAAAAATTTGTACGCTGATGTCTGTTTGGTACCAAATGATTCTGTAATCAATGTGCTATTAAAATGTATAATCGATGAATTTTTGGCTCGTCTTAAAATATTAGAAATCGATACTTTTTTGAAGCGGACCCTGTGCGACGCATCCTTATTTTATGTTTATCGTATTAAAAAATTTGTACGCTGGTGTCTGCATGGTACCAAAAGATTCTGTAATCAATGTACTATTAAAATGTATAATCGATGAATTTTTGGCTCGTCTTAAAATATTGAAATCGATACTTTTTACCGCTGACCCTATGCGACGCAACATTATTTTAGGTATATCAAGTTAAAAAATTTGTACGCTGGTGTCTGTTTGGTACCGAATGATTCTGTAATCAATGTGCTATTAAAATGTATAATCGATGAATTTTTGGCTCGTCTTAAAATATTAGAAATCGATACTTTTTTACCGCTGACCCTATGCGACGCAACCTTATTTTATATATATCAAGTTAAAAAATTTGTACGCTGGTGTCTGCTTGGTACCAAATGATTCCATAATCAATGTACTATTAAAATGTATAATCGATGAATTTTTGGCTCGTCTTAAAATATTGGAAATCGATACTTTTTACCGCTGACCCTATGCGACGCAACATTATTTTATGTATATCAAGTTAAAAAATTTGTACGCTGGTGTCTGTTTGGTACCAAATGATTCTGTAATCAATGTGCTATTAAAATGTATAATCGATGAATTTTTGGCTCGTCTTAAAATATTGGAAATCGATACTTTTTACCGCTGACCCTATGCGACGCAACCTTATTTTATGTATATCAAGTTAAAAAATTGGTACGCTGGTGTCTGTTTGGTACCAAATGATTCTATAATCAATGTACTATTAAAATGTATAATCGATGAATTTTTGGCTCGTCTTAAAATATTAGAAATCGATACTTTTTTACCGCTGACCCTATGCGACGCATCCTTAATTTATGTATAGCAAATGAAAAAGTTTGTACGCTGGTGTCTGTTTGGTACCAAATGATTCTGTAATCAATGTGCTATTAAAATGTATAATCGATGAATTTTTGGCACGTCTTAAAATATTAGAAATCGAAACTTTTTACCGCTGACCCTATGCGACGCAACATTATTTTATGTTTATCGTATTAAAAAATTTGTACGCTGATGTCTGTTTGGTACCAAATGATTCTGTAATCAATGTGCTATTATAATGTATAATCGATGAATTTTTGGCTCGTCTTAAAATATTGGAAATCGATACTTTTTACCGCTGACCCTATGCGACGCAACCTTATTTTATGTATAGCAAATGAAAAAGTTTGTACGCTGTTGTCTGCTTGGTACCAAAAGATTCTGTAATCAATGTACTATTAAAATGTATAATCGATGAATTTTTGGCTCGTCTTAAAATATTGGAAATCGATACTTTTTACCGCTGACACTATGCGACGCCACCTTATTTTATGTATATCTGGTTAAAAAATTTGTACGCTGGTGTCTGTGTGGTACCAAATGATTCTGTAATCAATGTACTATTAAGATGTATAATCGATGAATTTTTGGCTCATCTTAAAATATTGGAAATCGATACTTTTTACCGCTGACCCTATGCGACGCAACATTATTTTATGTTTATCGTATTAAAAAATTTGTACGCTGATGTCTGTTTGGTACCAAATGATTCTGTAATCAATGTGCTATTAAAATGTATAATCGATGAATTTTTGGCTCGTCTTAAAATATTGGAAATCGATACTTTTTTACCGCTGACCCTATGCGACGCATCCTTAATTTATGTATAGCAAATGAAAAACTTTGTACGCTGTTGTCTGCTTGGTACCAAAAGATTCTGTAATCAATGTACTATTAAAATGTATAATCGATGAATTTTTGGCTCGTCTTAAAATATTGGAAATCGATACTTTTTACCGCTGACCCTATGCGACGCAACATTATTTTATGTTTATCGTATTAAAAAATTTGTACGCTGATGTCTGTTTGGTACCAAATGATTCTGTAATCAATGTGCTATTAAAATGTATAATCGATGAATTTTTGGCTCGTCTTAAAATATTAGAAATCGATACTTTTTTGAAGCGGACCCTGTGCGACGCATCCTTATTTTATGTTTATCGTATTAAAAAATTTGTACGCTGGTGTCTGCATGGTACCAAAAGATTCTGTAATCAATGTACTATTAAAATGTATAATCGATGAATTTTTGGCTCGTCTTAAAATATTGGAAATCGATACTTTTTACCGCTGACCCTATGCGACGCAACATTATTTTAGGTATATCAAGTTAAAAAATTTGTACGCTGGTGTCTGTTTGGTACCGAATGATTCTGTAATCAATGTGCTATTAAAATGTATAATCGATGAATTTTTGGCTCGTCTTAAAATATTAGAAATCGATACTTTTTTACCGCTGACCCTATGCGACGCAACCTTATTTTATATATATCAAGTTAAAAAATTTGTACGCTGGTGTCTGCTTGGTACCAAATGATTCCATAATCAATGTACTATTAAAATGTATAATCGATGAATTTTTGGCTCGTCTTAAAATATTGGAAATCGATACTTTTTACCGCTGACCCTATGCGACGCAACTTTATTTTATGTTTAACAAGTTAAAAAATTTGTACGCTGGCGTCTGTTTGTTACCAAATGATTCTGTAATCAATGTGCTATTAAAATGTATAATCGATGAATTTTTGGCTCGTCTTAAAATATTAGAAATCTATACTTTTTTACCGCTGACCCTACGCGACGCAACATTATTTTATATATATCAAGTTAAAAAATTTGTACGCTGGTGTCTGCTTGGTACCAAATGATTCTGTAATCAATGTGCTATTAAAATGTATAATCGATGAATTTTTGGCTCGTCTTAAAATATTGGAAATCGATACTTTTTACCGCTGACCCTATGCGACGCAACCTTATTTTATGTATATCAAGTTAAAAAAATGGTACGCTGGTGTCTGTTTGGTACCCAATGATTCTATAATCAATGTACTATTAAAATGTATAATCGATGAATTTTTGGCTCGTCTTAAAATATTAGAAATCGATACTTTTTTACCGCTGACCCTATGCGACGCATCCTTAATTTATGTATAGCAAATGAAAAAGTTTGTACGCTGTTGTCTGCTTGGTACCAAAAGATTCTGTAATCAATGTGCTATTAAAATGTATAATCGATGAATTTTTGGCTCGTCTTAAAATTTTAGAAATCGATACTTTTTTACCGCTGACCCTATGCGACGCAACCTTATTTTATGTATATCTAGTTAAAAAATTTGTACGCTGGTGTCTGCATGGTACCAAAAGATTCTGTAATCAATGTACTATTAAAATGTATAATCGATGAATTTTTGGCTCGTCTTAAAATATTGGAAATCGATACTTTTTACCGCTGACCCTATGCGACGCAACATTATTTTATGTTTATCGTATTAAAAAATTTGTACGCTGATGTCTGTTTGGTACCAAATGATTCTGTAATCAATGTGCTATTAAAATGTATAATCGATGAATTTTTGGCTCGTCTTAAAATATTGGAAATCGATACTTTTTTACCGCTGACCCTATGCGACGCATCCTTAATTTATGTATAGCAAATGAAAAAGTTTGTACGCTGTTGTCTGCTTGGTACCAAAAGATTCTGTAATCAATGTACTATTAAAATGTATAATCGATGAATTTTTGGCTCGTATTAAAATATTGGAAATCGATACTTTTTACCGCTGACCCTATGCGACGCAACATTATTTTATGTTTATCGTATTAAAAAATTTGTACGCTGATGTCTGTTTGGTACCAAATGATTCTGTAATCAATGTGCTATTAAAATGTATAATCGATGAATTTTTGGCTCGTCTTAAAATATTGGAAATCGATACTTTTTTACCGCTGACCCTATGCGACGCATCCTTAATTTATGTATAGCAAATGAAAAAGTTTGTACGCTGTTGTCTGCTTGGTACCAAAAGATTCTGTAATCAATGTACTATTAAAATGTATAATCGATGAATTTTTGGCTCGTCTTAAAATATTGGAAATCGATACTTTTTACCGCTGACACTATGCGACGCCACCTTATTTTATGTATATCGGGTTAAAAAATTTGTACGCTGGTGTCTGTGTGGTACCAAATGATTCTGTAATCAATGTACTATTAAAATGTATAATCGATGAATTTTTGGCTCGTCTTAAAATATTGGAAATCGATACTTTTTACCGCTGACCCTATGCGACGCAACATTATTTTATGTTTATCGTAATAAAAAATTTGTACGCTGATGTCTGTTTGGTACCAAATGATTCTGTAATCAATGTGCTATTAAAATGTATAATCGATGAATTTTTGGCTCGTCTTAAAATATTGGAAATCGATACTTTTTTACCGCTGACCCTATGCGACGCATCCTTAATTTATGTATAGCAAATGAAAAAGTTTGTACGCTGTTGTCTGCTTGGTACCAAAAGATTCTGTAATCAATGTACTATTAAAATGTATAATCGATGAATTTTTGGCTCGTCTTAAAATATTGGAAATCGATACTTTTTACCGCTGACCCTATGCGACGCAACATTATTTTATGTTTATCGTATTAAAAAATTTGTACGCTGATGTCTGTTTGGTACCAAATGATTCTGTAATCAATGTGCTATTAAAATGTATAATCGATGAATTTTTGGCTCGTCTTAAAATATTAGAAATCGATACTTTTTTGAAGCGGACCCTGTGCGACGCATCCTTATTTTATGTTTATCGTATTAAAAAATTTGTACGCTGGTGTCTGCATGGTACCAAAAGATTCTGTAATCAATGTACTATTAAAATGTATAATCGATGAATTTTTGGCTCGTCTTAAAATATTGGAAATCGATACTTTTTACCGCTGACCCTATGCGACGCAACATTATTTTAGGTATATCAAGTTAAAAAATTTGTACGCTGGTGTCTGTTTGGTACCGAATGATTCTGTAATCAATGTGCTATTAAAATGTATAATCGATGAATTTTTGGCTCGTCTTAAAATATTAGAAATCGATACTTTTTTACCGCTGACCCTATGCGACGCAACCTTATTTTATATATATCAAGTTAAAAAATTTGTACGCTGGTGTCTGCTTGGTACCAAATGATTCCATAATCAATGTACTATTAAAATGTATAATCGATGAATTTTTGGCTCGTCTTAAAATATTGGAAATCGATACTTTTTACCGCTGACCCTATGCGACGCAACTTTATTTTATGTTTAACAAGTTAAAAAATTTGTACGCTGGCGTCTGTTTGTTACCAAATGATTCTGTAATCAATGTGCTATTAAAATGTATAATCGATGAATTTTTGGCTCGTCTTAAAATATTAGAAATCTATACTTTTTTACCGCTGACCCTACGCGACGCAACATTATTTTATATATATCAAGTTAAAAAATTTGTACGCTGGTGTCTGCTTGGTACCAAATGATTCTGTAATCAATGTGCTATTAAAATGTATAATCGATGAATTTTTGGCTCGTCTTAAAATATTGGAAATCGATACTTTTTACCGCTGACCCTATGCGACGCAACCTTATTTTATGTATATCAAGTTAAAAAAATGGTACGCTGGTGTCTGTTTGGTACCAAATGATTCTATAATCAATGTACTATTAAAATGTATAATCGATGAATTTTTGGCTCGTCTTAAAATATTAGAAATCGATACTTTTTTACCGCTGACCCTATGCGACGCATCCTTAATTTATGTATAGCAAATGAAAAAGTTTGTACGCTGTTGTCTGCTTGGTACCAAAAGATTCTGTAATCAATGTGCTATTAAAATGTATAATCGATGAATTTTTGGCTCGTCTTAAAATTTTAGAAATCGATACTTTTTTACCGCTGACCCTATGCGACGCAACCTTATTTTATGTATATCTAGTTAAAAAATTTGTACGCTGGTGTCTGCATGGTACCAAAAGATTCTGTAATCAATGTACTATTAAAATGTATAATCGATGAATTTTTGGCTCGTCTTAAAATATTGGAAATCGATACTTTTTACCGCTGACCCTATGCGACGCAACATTATTTTATGTTTATCGTATTAAAAAATTTGTACGCTGATGTCTGTTTGGTACCAAATGATTCTGTAATCAATGTGCTATTAAAATGTATAATCGATGAATTTTTGGCTCGTCTTAAAATATTGGAAATCGATACTTTTTTACCGCTGACCCTATGCGACGCATCCTTAATTTATGTATAGCAAATGAAAAAGTTTGTACGCTGTTGTCTGCTTGGTACCAAAAGATTCTGTAATCAATGTACTATTAAAATGTATAATCGATGAATTTTTGGCTCGTCTTAAAATATTGGAAATCGATACTTTTTACCGCTGACCCTATGCGACGCAACATTATTTTATGTTTATCGTATTAAAAAATTTGTACGCTGATGTCTGTTTGGTACCAAATGATTCTGTAATCAATGTGCTATTAAAATGTATAATCGATGAATTTTTGGCTCGTCTTAAAATATTGGAAATCGATACTTTTTTACCGCTGACCCTATGCGACGCATCCTTAATTTATGTATAGCAAATGAAAAAGTTTGTACGCTGTTGTCTGCTTGGTACCAAAAGATTCTGTAATCAATGTACTATTAAAATGTATAATCGATGAATTTTTGGCTCGTCTTAAAATATTGGAAATCGATACTTTTTACCGCTGACACTATGCGACGCCACCTTATTTTATGTATATCGGGTTAAAAAATTTGTACGCTGGTGTCTGTGTGGTACCAAATGATTCTGTAATCAATGTACTATTAAAATGTATAATCGATGAATTTTTGGCTCGTCTTAAAATATTGGAAATCGATACTTTTTACCGCTGACCCTATGCGACGCAACATTATTTTATGTTTATCGTATTAAAAAATTTGTACGCTGATGTCTGTTTGGTACCAAATGATTCTGTAATCAATGTGCTATTAAAATGTATAATCGATGAATTTTTGGCTCGTCTTAAAATATTGGAAATCGATACTTTTTTACCGCTGACCCTATGCGACGCATCCTTAATTTATGTATAGCAAATGAAAAAGTTTGTACGCTGTTGTCTGCTTGGTACCAAAAGATTCTGTAATCAATGTACTATTAAAATGTATAATCGATGAATTTTTGGCTCGTCTTAAAATATTGGAAATCGATACTTTTTACCGCTGACACTATGCGACGCCACCTTATTTTATGTATATCGGGTTAAAAAATTTGTACGCTGGTGTCTGTGTGGTACCAAATGATTCTGTAATCAATGTACTATTAAAATGTATAATCGATGAATTTTTGGCTCGTCTTAAAATATTGGAAATCGATACTTTTTACCGCTGACCCTATGCGACGCAACATTATTTTATGTTTATCGTATTAAAAAATTTGTACGCTGATGTCTGTTTGGTACCAAATGATTCTATAATCAATGTACTATTAAAATGTATAATCGATGAATTTTTGGCTCGTCTTAAAATATTGGAAATCGATACTTTTTACCGCTGACCCTATGCGACGCAACCTTATTTTATGTTTAACAAGTTAAAAAATTTGTACGCTGGCGTCTGTTTGGTACCAAATGATTCTGTAATCAATGTGCTATTAAAATGTATAATCGATGAATTTTTGGCTCGTCTTAAAATATTAGAAATCGATACTTTTTTACCGCTGACCCTATGCGACGCATCCTTAATTTATGTATAGCAAATGAAAAAGTTTGTACGCTGGTGTCTGTTTGGTACCAAATGATTCTGTAATCAATGTGCTATTAAAATGTATAATCGATGAATTTTTGGCTCGTCTTAAAATATTAGAAATCGAAACTTTTTACCGCTGACCCTGTGCGACGCAACATTATTTTATGTTTATCGTATTAAAAAATTTGTACGCTGATGTCTGTTTGGTACCAAATGATTCTGTAATCAATGTGCTATTAAAATGTATAATCGATGAATTTTTGGCTCGTCTTAAAATATTAGAAATCGATACTTTTTTACCGCTGACCCTATGCGACGCAACATTATTTTATGTATATCAAGTTAAAAAATTTGTACGCTGGTGTCTGTTTGGTACCATATGATTCTGTAATCAATGTGCTATTAAAATATATAATCGATGAATTTTTGGCTCTTCTTAAAATATTAGAAATCGATACTTTTTTACCGCTGACCCTACGCGACGCAACATTATTTTATGTATATCAAGTTAAAAAATTTGTACGCTGGTGTCTGTTTGGTACCAAATGATTCTGTAATCAGTTTGCTATTAAAATGTATAATCGATGAATTTTTGGCTCGTCTTAAAATATTAGAAATCGATACTTTTTTACCGCTGACCCTATGCGACGCATCCTTAATTTATGTATAGCAAATGAAAAAGTTTGTACGCTGTTGTCTGCTTGGTACCAAAAGATTCTGTAATCAATGTACTATTAAAATGTATAATCGATGAATTTTTGGCTCCTCTTAAAATATTAGAAATTCATACTTTTTTGACGCGGACCCTGTGCGACGCATCCTTATTTTATGTTTATCGTATTAAAGAATTTGTACGCTGGTGTTTGCATGGTACCAAAAGATTCTGTAATCAATGTACTATTAAAATGTATAATCGATGAATTTTATATTATGCTCGTACTATGTAAATCTAAATTTAAGAGAAATAAAAGATGCTTTTTGATGTGCTTGAATCAGTTTTTATTAGGCACTATTTAATTATATAATTAATGCATATAATAAAATTTAGTAAATGTAATAGTATTTATTATAAAAATGTTCCAAAATTATTTAAATAAAAGTTATCATAATTTTTCGTTTTTTTATTGTTTAATATTGTTCAATCATTTTAAAAAATATTAGTTTTAAAACATTTAACTTTATATTCAATAAAATTATTAGTAATTTTTATTTACTCGCTTATAACATGTTGTGAATATTTAAATGGAAAGATGCTTAAATTAATCATATATATTGTCATAATATAAATTATGTTATAATAAGAAATTTAAATTCTCAATCTATTTCTACAAATACATTATAAAAGTTGATAGAACATTTCTTATATTTTAAAATAATTAAATGGGATATTAAAGACGATCTAAATCTGGAAAAGCTCTCTAATTATGATTTTTTTTAAATGTTGATACTTTATCCAAATTTGATTGTATCAGTACTTTTTAAAACACACAATTAATTAATTATTTTCAGTCCAAACGAAATTCTTTGCATTTTGTCTATTCTGACCCGAGTCATTGTTTCCTTCGTAAACATTGACGACTTCTCTAATTACATGATGATCATAAGGAGTATAGTCTTGTAGCGTTTTGTAAGGTCGTTGCGGATAATGATGCTCATAATGGGAGGAAACACCTGCCGGTATTCCATGTTCGTAAGCATGGAAGTCATTGAACGCGTTTGCCGGATAAGACGCTGGAGGTGTTCCGGAAAAGAGTGTATTCCATCCTAAAAGACCACTTATAAACAGCGCCACTTTCGTCAATAACAGGGCCTTCTTGGTCACAATCAGCAGGAAACCAAACATAAGCGGAATTAAAGATGCCAAATTGAATTTGAAACCCAAGAGAAATGGCAGTAATATGTGTCTGGTCAATTGTCTTCCTGAAATGATAGAAATTGTCCTTGAATTTACAACCAGTTATGCAGCCTTGGCCGTGCTGCCTACTGGAGGATGGTCTTGAAATCAGTTGGCAGACGTAATGTCTTATCCAAGACAAGAACCTGAGCGTATGGTTTGATTCTGTGCTAAGGTAACAAGAGAGATAATTCTGCATGTAACGAGCTACAATTTTTTAAAGCAAGCATTCTATTTTACGTAATCGTTCTTTTATTATAAAAGAATCTGTAATACTAATACGTAACTTTTTGATTACATTATTCATAGTTACTTTAGTATATCAGACTTACAAACATGAAAAATGTAGATGAAAAATATTGAAAGATTAAATTAAAAAAAAAATATTTATATTTTCAAAAATTTGCTACATTTGTCTCTATATATCTTACAAAAACTTTTAATATAAAGCAATGTATTTAGAACAAATTCTTTTCAAGTTAACAAACTTGAATCTTTTAATGTAGAATTTCGGAGCAATGTGAAAAAAGAATGGTCTGAAAAGAACTGAGCTGTTAAAATTATTTAAATTTATTTTAATTTAGTAATATATTTAATATTACAGTTTACCTGAACCGCTGCTCTGCCTGTCGTTATACGAAGCAGCTTTTTCGTTGAGAACAAATTCCAGCATTCCATCTCCGTTTAGCATTGGTCCGACGCGCATCTGTAATCCTGGGTATAAATTATCCAAATTCCACTTGATGTTTCGGCGTTCCATCAATCTGGCGGCTGCCTTCACGATATTTCCGAAATCTTTCGGATCGTAATCTAAATCCAAAAAATCTCTGCCATAGCCTTCCGCTCGATCTAATCGTACTTTTCCAAACTCCAAGGTATCTTTCTCGTGCCAGGATTGTAAAGCACTTAAAATACCACGATTTACGCATTCGAATGTGCCGTGTTCCTTCTTCGATAGACATATGCCGAAAGCTTCGTTGAAGCTATACGAATGTCCGTTCTCCAAAGTGATATGCTCCTTGGGCTCCATAATCACTGTAAAACTCGTTGACACGAGGATAAGCAGACATAGATAACGAAATTTGCTTTTCATCCTTGACCTACCGATCCCTCATATATAAAAGTATTATTCAGATTAAACAAGACATCAGGGAGAAAGTTGATAAAGAACTTGAAAATAAACTAAAAAAATTAAGCAGGTAGATAGAAGCTTTTGCACTGCAGTTATTCCGTTTCAAAATAACAGACACAAAATATCGTCGACACTATAAAATTTAAAAGCACCTAGAATGTTTCTCACATTTTTAAATTAGCATAACTCTTTACTTTTTTACTATTTTAGGATCAACCTTGTTTTTGTCGCACGGAGAAGACGTAAAGCAATGAAGTTCCCGTAAAATACTGTTCATTCTGTACCTGTGATCGCTCTCCTATATAGACGACAAGGGGGCGTTCACACAAGACAGAACAATTGGTTTCACTCTGAAGATTTTATAAGCAGCGAAAGTATACTCTTGGTTCGTATTTCGTGCACGCTTGGTCGATACACCGGATGCACCGAGGAGAGTAACTTCCGTCAGTCGAAGAATGGAGCGTCGAGAAGATCGTTATATCGTCAGATTGATGAGACAAGCTTGATGGCTGGGCAAGGAAAATTGAGAGAGCGTATGTAGCGCGAATATAATTATCGAATTTGTGTAGTGAATCTAGGGCACAAATGAAATCTAAAGATATCATTCAACATTTGGACAAGATATCGAATTAAGCATATTTTCGACGCAATATACATATGATCTCTGCTGAGATACAGACTGGAGATCTTAAATTTTATTTTAATTATTTTTTTAACTCTATTTTAAAATTATGTCTGCACATCGCTTATCTTTTTCGCTCTCTCTCCTCTCATTCTCTCTTACTCTCTCTCCTCTTTGTCTGATATTTTGTTCTAGATTTTTATATCATAAAAATACTGATGCTTAATTTATATATTTTTATTTTAATATTTTTATATTAAGATTTTATATTTTTTGAATAATCGTCTTATATATTATATAAAATTTATATATATATATTTTTTGTAATAGGGGATATTTGTTTGGAATGGAAGGTAAGGAAAAAATAAAGAAAAATCAATTTTTAATATTATACAAAAATTACAATTTATTTATAAATAACATGATAAGTTACATGATGATCGATATATAAATAATCATTGGATTAAATCTGGTGGTCCCGCGCGAGTACTGACTACGAGTTCGTTCCGCGTGCGATAGACGCGGATGACTCTGAAAGGATACCGCACGAGTGTATGATCGAGAGGGGGCGTGATTTCTGTCAGGTTCCACTATTTTAAGAATCATAAGATTCTCATAATCTCTGGATACCGTCTTTCGTCATGGTTGATAAAATGATGAGTTTCCATCGTAAAATCGTCGTAAGGTACGTCGAATACTTTCATCTATGGCGATCGATAGCATCTCTATCAATTGTCGGCTTTGACACTGTCGAGTCGTCGAGTCACGTACAGTTAAAAATCCGGTAATCGTCCTCGTTTAACAGTCGTAGTTTGCCTGTAAGTCCGCGTAGAATTGCGTTCGATCTGGTCGTTGTTGCATCAACAAGTGTCCGCGTTTGTCGAGCTGAGCTTGTCGAGCGGATCCCTGAGAAGTTGAGCCACGCCACCCTCAGGTGATCGCCAAGTTAAAGACGATCACTTTGGCGAAATGAAGGTAGAAAGTTAGAAGGAAGAGAAGTTGTACTTGACATTGGGCTATTCAGCGGGTTTGTACGCGTTATACGCGAGATCAGAGCCAGCTGCCGATCTCGCCCAACCGTGATGGTCGTGGTGCACCTCGTGTCCATAATCATGGACGGGATGAGAGACTACCTCGTAACTTTGGCTCTTGTAAGCGAGTAATTTCTGCAGGGCGATGATCAAGCTGATGACGAGGGCAATCTTGCCGATGATGAGAGCCTTAACAGCGATCAGAGCCAAAGCACCAAGGGCAATCGGAATAAGGGCAGCAGCCTTCAGTTTCAAAAGGAGAAGGATGGGCAACAGAGATTTAACAATCTTCTTCTTCTTTCCACGAGCTGAAACATGAACAACGTTCCGAAACATAAATCCTCCAATTTTTTTTAATAATTGCAATGTGCACGTTCAAATTTTCCCCATCTCGGATATTGAAATGTATCCCAGTGAATATATCTCAGTTTATCAAAAATATATATGATATGACGGAATTTTACGATTTAAAGTATAAAAATATTTTTATATATTTTATATATTTATATAGAATATCAGTTTAAATATATAATTAAAATATATAAATATATATATATTTTTTTTAAATTTAATTTAATTTTACCTTCATCGAAGGAGCGAGCAACGTCTTCCGGGAGGCTCAATTCGACAGTATGCGTAGATAAGAACTTGGCAGCTCTGTCGACGAGGGCCTGATCGATTGCAGCTTCTTTGGCTTCGGTCTCAGCTGGTAAGGTACTTTCAATGTCATTCAGAGACCTTGCATTGTCAGCCCGGCTGAAAAGAAAGAAAAGTGCGCATTTGCATAAGCGTATCCTCCGACGTTCATTAATCATTCGTACTATCTCCAACTTTCTATGCTAATTTTTTAATTGGACATTTAAATTTCTTTCAGAGTAAAGTAGCGTTACATCGTTCATTGATTAAAGTAATAAAGTGAGAATAAAGAGAATTAATACCCCCCAAACAGTTTCTCGTTTGAATGATAAATTTATGAATTATCTCTCATTGTAATTATACTTCAAGTGAATCAAAAAATCTGAAAATTATCAAATTTTATCGAAGGAATTAATTAATCCAAATCTAACCATACAATAATCTCTTTGTCTACGTTAATATACTATGTACAGATAATCTCATACACTTTGGCATAGTATAAAAAGTATAATGCGATACTTTAAATAGGATTTCACGCGTTCACCACACGAATCACCTCAATTTCACTCGGCGTCGACTTTATCGTCGTTTTTAATGCTCGATCACGGTGAAATGTAGCCGATCACTATCCCGAGCAAATCCTCGTCGTATCCCTTACCTGTTTTTAGCCTCCTCGGTCTGCACGATCTTGAATCCGTCGACGACTTCGATGTCGGCCGAGCGGACGACTCGGTCAACGTAGCGTAGGGCCTTCAGCTTGAGACACACCGCGACGTTGGATTCAGCGGAGCAAGAGGCATAAACGTCGAGGGCCTCTTCGAGGATCGACGGTGGCGGTGAGGCCGCCGCGTCCTGCGAAGCCGGTGCAGCGAGGGTGGATACCACGAAGAGTGCGCCGATTATTGCGAACTTGTACATCTTGACGTTGATTCTTTCAGAATTTCCCAACGACGAAAGAGAACCAAATTATTCCAACTCGTCGAGAAACTGATCTCTTCTTCACTTCCTCGCTCCTCGTCTCCCTTTTTCGTCTCTCGCACCTTAACGCTCGAACGAGTACGGCGATCGTATCGACACTGCCCGAAAGAATCACGATTGCTGCCTTTTATCCTCGTCGCGAAAGGGGCCCGCGTACGTTTTTGAAATTTTGATGGCCCCCACCGGGTGGCCCCCGCCGGGTTACAATCCATACGAGCTATTGGTTCTCCTTCAGGCGGTCATTCCGTTCGTGTCGTGTGCGTCTCTCGTTGACGCGCCTCCACACCACCGATCCTTCTCCTTCATCGGTTCTCTTTTCTTGTGTTTGTGTGTGCTTACTTACTTAGGTCGCTTGTGTACACAACGGGTGTGTTGGCTCCCGACAAACCCGCCCTGTGCGTATGCGTAGAACACACACACACATACAAACATGTGGTCGCGCGAGAACGCGAGAGGGAGAAAACGAGAAAGAAAGGAGAGAAAGAGAGAGCGAGAGAGAAAGAAAGAAAAAAACGAGAGAAAGATGATGTGTGCCTACGCACCACTGGCCTCTTCGGCCTCTCTGGGCGATCGGAGCAAGATCGGAGCACGATCGAATCGAGGGAGACGTTTCGACACGTGTCAAAGGCACCAAAAGTACCGATAGCAAACGGTAGAAGATGGGACATATCCCACTCATAAGTGTGCTTTGAAAATTCGGATCAAAGATGAAGATAGGAAGACGGATCTGGTACAATCCATGTGTTATCACACACATTTGATCTCGCAATTTTTATTGATTCAACGATTTCGCGCGCTATGTAAATAAATAATCGCGTGGAAATCTACGCGAAACTGCTCTCGTAAAAGGATTTAGATATATTATGTCTCCTTCTTACATGCTGAATATATCGGTGAAGATACAGCAGCTGCGACAGAAATTGCCTACTTGTCAGAACTTTCAAAGAGGGACACATGTGCAATGCTTATGCATTAAAGATGAATTATCTGCGGTAGCATATATTATTTGGCGTCTGTCCGGGTAATTCTTGAAATGACTTGTTCAATTGAGTCACTTGTCATAATTAGTTTCTAGGACAAGATGAGAGACCGTGCCTCGACATTTATTTTTATTATTGAATCGTGTTTCCCTCTTTCTCTCTTTCTCTTTTTCTGACATGATTATGCACTATAATGCATTGCGAGTTATAAGTAGTTTATCCTGGAAATCTTTAACTTGAAGTACACCTTAAAAAAATGTCGCGTCAACCAAGGATCTCATATCTGTATTGATAAACAGAAGCGACGCGTTTTATTTGGCCAAGCACTCGGGATAAGTTGGCTTATGATTTCGCTTTCAACAAGGTATATTACACCGGATACTTCTATACTACTATCACGTATAGACGATGCTTCGTTTATACGCCTCCACATAACTTTCTCAACGTGCTTATAATGTTATACGAGCCTGCGATGCTTTAAACGCTTACGCGATTCATTATTGATTTCATTACATGAAAAATCGCGACACTTCTGTCATTGCTCGACTGCTCATGAAACTTCCCTGGAGTCCTCGCGTTATCGGGGTCGCACATTATTTTAGTATAATTTTGAACCGCCATATATTCTCTAATAATACGTCCCGAATTCGACTAATAACAGTTACTTTTGGATTAAGTATCGCGTGACACTTTTTTCTTATCGATTCTTCGTTCCGCCTGTCCACCTCCAATTTTCTCATCGTTTTCTGTTCCATTCATTATATTAATTTTAAGAGCTAGAGACGTGAGTTAAGATCATCTTCTTTTTGTACGGCGCCGGTCGATACTAGTCAATGGTCTTTGAAATTAATGTATTCCAGTGGCTGTCGCGCGGAACGTTTAACGGTTTTTCACATGGAATGTGCGTGGACGCATCGCCGTGGTGTCCGATCATGTGTGTGAGTTGGGCCCAAGCCAGACTTCCTCCAGGAGGACGAGCCGCGCCTTGCCTCCGCGTCATCGTGACCCGAAGACTTCTCGCCTAGAAAAAGATGAAAAAATAAAACACATAGAGAAGACATACCGAAAAGTATTTTATTATACGCTCTGCCCGATGTATCCGTACGCGAGAAAAAAACGTGCGGCTGACTTTCTCCGCTTGTGCGGGCCCCCGAAGATGGTCAAACGAATCTCTGCACCTCGGTCCAGATTGCGTTCTCACGCGTCTTATTGAAGAATTTGCTAAAACGCACAACGGTATTTTAATACGCAACAAAGTATTCAAACGAATGGTATGTGACGTTAAAGCAATTTAATGAACACTAAACTTGAGACAAGTCTTAAAATTGTCTTGACATTTTTTTTAAAGATTTTTAAAACATTTTTAGACATTTTTGCTATCTGTGTGAATATAATTAAAAATATTGAGAGTTTTTCCTCTGTGTGTCTTAATATCTTAAATTTTAATATTCAATTCAATGTATATTTTTTTTTTATCACAAATTCTATCAAAAATGCAAATACAAAAATTTTAATTCGTGAATTATAGTAATATATAAAAAATAATGTAAACGTAAATTTGTGTGTCTGAAGATTTTGGAACTCTAAAGAATACTGTTGCTTTCCATTTCTCAATCATTTGCGATCTTCTTGCGACGTGATATTATATATATAAAATATACAGCGGATCTGAAGAAACTTTCACTTTGTTTCCACAATGATGTATTTTCTCAGCCTATCACGCATTTATTCTATCCGCGCGTCAGCAGATTCTATATTGCAGACGCGTCGGCGTTCTCAGTGTGCCTCACTTACGGGCAAGGAAACAGAAATCTGAAAGTTTTGCCGCACATTCCCCCTTCGCATATGTATTACATATATACAACGAATTGGTTCGTGTAAACGCCACAGCATCGCAAACTAGAGACGCTAATCCGGGGAGGTACATTGAGCCGGGTGGTAGCCATACGCGCTCTTGCTGATGGAACACTTTCCTCTCGTCGACGCCGGCGAGAGTGAACTCGTCCGAGGATCGAGGTCAGGTCAAGGCCCCCATGAAGTGAAGCCTTCGTACCTGAGAATTCTCGATCTCCTGCTCGTTCTGCTTCTCCCCTCGTTCTTTCTCCATCATCTCTTCACCTTTTATCTATGCATCGATCGCTTCGTTCATGCTTACGAAGCAATCGAATGATGAAAAAAGAAGGAGAACGATCTTGTTACGACTGACGAAACTCGTTTCTTTATATTCATCGATTATCTACATCATTAGAGCGTATCCTCTTTTTTTAGGTACAAAAAAATAAGTGAAACATTGATGCAGGTATATGATTTTGTGCAGCTATTATGTATAGTTATTATATATGTCGTTATGCGGGTTGGTAAAACCGTAATATCGATCTATTTTGCTTTTCTCTGTATCGTTGTAAGCAAGGAGTACAAGAGGAGTATGAGAAAAGAAAGAGAGAAAAGAAGTTTCGCGTCTTACGCACTGAAAGCACGCGTGAATGAACGAAACGAAAGTTCTCACCTTTCTTTCTGGCCTCTTGTTTTTTCGTCCACACACTCACGCGTGATTCTGTGGCTTTTTACCTAACAATTAGCTTCTCTCTGCACACGGCTCATTTAAGGAAGATGAGACGGGCCATTAATAAGAGCAATGAAGCTGCATGGATGAATGAAACCAGTCGTCGGAATGATACATTCGTCAGAATTCGCAAATAATAAGGAGCAAGTAGTTTAAATGGTTAATAATTACCACGTAATAATAATGAGCTAGATACCATAAATACGGGTATCGTCTACGCACCGTTCTAAATTGTTTACGCGCCACCGAAGAAAGTAGCGATATTAGTACTTTCACGTGAATAAATTTGTGCTTAATGTAAACTCAGTTAGTGCTAATTCCCGCGTGACGACCTACATATGAGGACACTCACGATCCGTTCTTCAGCCTATTTTACATTGCCGTACAATTACGACTGCAATTTCTATCACGGAATATCACGACACGAGTAATGAGATAAAGTGAAAATTGACGGTGAAATATACATATACTCTTGCTCCGAAAATGCGTCAACAGAATATCGAGATATCCGCCAATTTAATCACTTCGGGAAGATGAGGAAAAGAAGGCGAAGGATTCGGTATCTCGATTCATCGAGGTAACTTTCGGAACTTGAACGTAGAAGGGCCTTGCGCCGATGTATCAGAAAACGGTACCACCTGACCAGAAGAGATGCGTTCTTGAAGATCAACGAATTTTTGGATCTGGGTGCGACGGAGAGGATCGATTGGTGAGATCGAACGTAGGATGAGAGAGACAAAGAGAAAGAGAGGCATGGACCCGCGGGTACCAGGAAAGACGGGGGGAGGACCAGACATTGACTTTTTCTCCGGTACGGTAGAGAGTGTTAGGCGCACCTTGAAAAGGCTCAGCGCGGATGCTGACTGGCCCGATCGGTCTGCTCGGCCTGGTTTACTTCCCGAAGTGTGTGTCCACCGATTGGTCTCCGCGTGTACGTCCGTCCGTCCATCCTACGTACACGCAGAAACTCTCTCGCGCTCGCGCACGCTCGAATACGCATACGATCGTCGCGGATGGATCAAACAAGTGCGTAAGGTGCCCGCGCGAACACGTCAGATTTCATTCGTGCGTTTCTCGTATGTAGGTGATGTCGTTCCTTCTCTCTCTCTCTCTCTTTCTCTTGGTCCCTCTATGTATCTATACTGTCGCTCGCTGATGAGATCGATGGTCTCTCTCTCTCTCTCTCGTTATTTTTCTCGAAGAGATAACCGGACACTCGAAGACGTATGTCCATTCATGTCGTCTGCACCGGCACGTTAAATCGTAGTCCAAATAGACACGACTGGATCTCTATGTCTATATAAAAGCATTTCTCTGTCTCACATACTTGTCTCGCCTCTTTACCTCCGGTTTTCGCACACCCCTCCATCTTCCATCTCGCATCTCGTTGAGCCTTACTTTCGATCGAGTCCCGAATCAACGGGCCATCAGTCGGTCAGGCTCCAATTCTTTCGCACGCCTCATCCCCGCCGTCTTCTCTCGCATCCTTCTGCCGCTCTCTTTGTAGCTCTACGATTTTAGCGTATCGGTGACTTCCGTTAGTTTCACCCGAATTTTAAGCATCTCGCAACGAAAGATACGACGATGGAATTTCAGTGCTAAATTATACTCATACGCAATTAACACATGGCAAGCTATCGAAATAATTAACTATATGCATACGCACACGCGCCAAATGCAAATTTCATTCATAAAACGTAAGATTTATTAATGCGGAATAAGATAAGGAAATAATATCGAAATAATATGCGATCATTCAATAATTATAGTCTTAATTTATTTGCGTATTTATAAATATACATACATATTGTGTTCACACATGTGACGCGGTGAGCGTATCGCTACGCGTGCAACAATAAATACTGAGGATGATCCGTGTAGGAGCGTTCTCTCGTGTGTGCAATGATCATAAAGTGAACACAGCAGGAGAAGTGAGAAGAGATCGAATTATTCACAGGATGAAAATAAATAAGAGTTACGCGCGAAGAACAGAAAAGGAAATATTTCGCAAGGAGTTAGAGAGAGAGAGAGAAATGAGATTGAAGAGATGCCACGATGACATTCGTAAAATTTTTTCTTTCCTAAGTTGACGTTGGTTTGTACGCGGAGTAGGCCAGATCGTGTTCAGACCTTCCCCATCCGCTCGATCCTCCGTGTCCTCCGACTTGAACGACTTCGTGTCCGTGGTCGTGACCGCCTGACACAAGTTTCTTTAATCCGATGATAGCAGCAAGTACTAGCGCAAGTTTGCTCACTATCAGCGCTTTGCCAGCCAACAGTGCGAGAGCGCCTAGAGCTAAAGGTACTAATGTGCCGCCAATTAACAGAGGAATGGCGAGAAGACCACCCATTTTATTCTTCTTCTTGCGACCTAGAGAAGATAGAGTGATTATTTTAACTAAGAGTGTTTAATGAAATATAAAATAGCGAAATTTTATGATAGACAATTTATATTAAAAACTAAAATTTATATTTTAATCTATGTTAAATATTATTATTTATATTAATTATCATAATGAAAGAAGTTAAATTACAATTCTATTCAATATATGTGAATAGAGCAAGAATATAGAGCAAGAATATTTGATATAAATCAAAATAATTAAATTTCAAACAATTTATTAAACATCTAATTATTATTAATTCACATTTGTTAACATTATTAATGTTTATAAATAAAATGGTTTATTAATAATGCTGATCTTCTTACCTTCTTCTGAGAAGCTACGTTGAATTTCCTCCACGTTTGGCAATTTTAGCTTCAAGGTGTGACTTTGAAAGAATTTGATAATCCTATCGAAAATCATGTTATTAAGAGTATCGTCCTTGTCCTCTAACGATCGCGGTAAACTGGCTTCAATTTCCTGCAGAGATTTTTCTGGCTCGGACTCGTTGGCAGTTGATTCGTCGTGAACTAGAGTAACGCCATCGGCTACATTCAACTGCACATTCCGAGAGATCCTATCCATGGCCGATAAAAGCTTTAACTTGAGACAAGGACTCAATTCCGCGCCGGCACAATCTTTGTACACTTGATAGACGTAACGCAACTCTCCAAGTACGCCGATGCCACTTGACCTTGCGGTTTGTTGTTCGTTAATGGAATTGGATGTGGGATTAGTTTCGGCCGATCTCGCAGAGATCGCCGTCACTAATATAGCCAGACATACGTAATAATGTGCAAACCGTTTCATTTTTGTAAAATAAATATCTGTAAAAAATAATTAATTCGATAAAAAATATATTGAATAAAATCATTAACAATTTGATTCTACAATTCATTATCGTGCAAACGAAAGTATAACGCAATAATAGCGTAAATTAATTGATAAATTAATCAGTTAATAAATAGGCAAATGCTTAATTTTTTAATAAGCGCGAATAACGCGAAGAAGTTTTATCACAAATTATTAAAAAATTTATTTTAAACTTGAGAAACTTAAGAAAGATTTCATTTTTTTTTAAATTGCTCGAGTTGCTTATGCCACTTAATAATTTTTCAAAATATAACTTCTATCCAAGTATAATAATTCATAAAAAATTATGATACACTTCTTTATCATCTATTTACGAGCAACTTTAAAAAATATTCTTATATAAATTTTTTCATATATATATATTTTGATCACAAAACGCCTACAAAAATCCATCACTTAAGGCGACCACCGAAGATTCGAACTCAACGCAAGCCTCAATCAAGACACTGTACCTTCCACGCAACTTGATAATCAAACGTCTCGTCTTCTTCCTCGAGAAGGTCCTTGCACGCGACTGCCGGCTTCTGATTAATTTAACACGCTGCGTATTACCGCAAGATGCGTGTATAGCTGTGAGCACTCTAAGTAGACTGTACGTAACGGAAGCCCTGCCCTAGCTCTATATATCTGGCCAGCTATACCTCCGTACTAGGATATTTCCCCCACCTGGTTGGCGTCGGTGTACACCACTATTGCGACTATTTTCATACGGCATTGATTTGAGAGCGGTCGCTTTGCACCTAGACAACCACCCGAGGGACGAAAGTAGAGAGCAGAACTTACCTCCGCGGAACGCGTCATAATCACGGTACACTCCTCTCCTCCCGAGGATTTTATCTCCCACCAGCAGGCGCATCCGAGCGAGTTTTGCCACTCTTTGCACGGGCCTTTCGCGATAGAGCTGTCCTCGTCTTTCTATGCTAATGCTCATTCCTCATACGGATTTAATTCGACCGGTCTAACCGCATTTCGTCCGTATCGTGGTTCCGTTGCTCCTCTTTGCGCGTGAACGCGTAGGCCGACCACCTACGCATCGACCGACGCGGTTCGATGCTCCCATCGTTCGTTCGTTATTCAGCGGTTCTAATTTCTCGCCGGTTGTTCCGATTCGAATAAGATTGAAAATGAAAGGCGCGCCGGAAAACAATACGACGTTGGCGGAAACGCCTTGGGATTTTCACGAGCCAGAGAGCCACGCGAATCTGACGAAAAGTCTCGAAACGACACGTCGAATGTAGAAAGTACCAAGGATTGACCAACAGTTTACGGTTATTGATATATATTTGATAACAGGAAACGCAATAAAATATAAAGTGTGTTATTAGCACGAGCTTACACATACTCAGATTAGTCTATATTTATACGATATGATGTAAAATCGTTCATTCGTTAACTAGCGAGAGATTGCGAGCTGAGGATCCGTTGTTCCAGCTGTTACTTTCTAGGCTGCCTTAATTATTTACGTCAAATTTCGTGCGATTATATCGGAATACGTGATATTCAGAATAAATTTCGCATATGAGACCAGGCTTCTAAATATGGTTTCGGGACGTCAAAAAAATTCTTTTCGAATGTCAATCAAGATAGTTTAAAGTTACTGATACAGAATTATCATCATCACATATGTACGATTGGAGATATATAATTGCATTTCTCTCTTTCTCATTACTTATATCAAGCATTGGACACGCAGTTATACCGCTGGCATTAAATTTGTGATTCTTGAAACGTTTGCCTCAGCTATTATAATTAATGTGACAATGTACGTTCCACTTTTCTATGAAAGATCGAACAAACGTTTTCCTCTACTCGCCAACATAGTCATGTCATCGAAAAAGGAGAAACGATGAATCGGCAAATTAACGTATACCGTTACGCGCGTTAGGCACAATTTCTTTATCCAATTAATCATTTAATTCACCGATGCTTCTAATTCAATGATACTTCGTTCCTAGTATATCCCTTGTACCCTGGACTTTTCATCCTGTTCGATTCGATTATACGCGGACGTGGTTTTAACTGGGTCATACCAAGTGAAAACGCCGTTTGCGTGCAGGTACACTTAGACCATTTAACGAATTAAACGTGTTTCCAGGAGGAGAGAAACGAAACGGAGACTCTCACGCAAAGGAAAAAAAAAGCGAAATATCCTGTCGTCCTCTCATTCAGAGTTATCATTAAATCATAGTTTGCTTTATCATATATACTACCCCCTTCACCTTCGTTAAGGCCGCCTCGAGATTGCCGGTGCATGACGTTTTCATTGAGTTGCACGCGAATGTCCGAGAAAACATCGTGACCGGCTAACGGATGCAAAGGAAGGAGAGTCGGTCTTCTTCTCGCGGTCTTCTCGTCACACGTCTTCCCTCCTGCCTCTCTCCCCCTGTTCCCCCCTTTCCCCTTTTCCGCCCCGAGTGGATCCACACGACTGCGATGCTGCCGGAACTTACTTGCAGCATAATGTCGCGTTACCGATTTCTCGTACACGTACATGCCGTGAAAATGATCCCCCTCATGGAATGGCGAAAGCGACGGATCTCGCGAGATGGATCACCGCCATACGTCACGCGGCTAATAAACGTGTGCCTTGGAACTTCATCGTTTCCGGTTCGCGGAACCATCGGGCCTGAATTCCATTTTGTACGACCGGTGATTTTCTCGACGGCTCGATACGCGTGGCTACTCGGCCAATGAAACTATCGTTATTGTACCTCCTTTTTCTATTTTAAAAGCCGCTTCGATAGCAACGGAAGCCGCGGTATGCAGGTTACCAGTTGTATCTAGCTGCGCTTTCAGAGGGGAGAGCTAATCATTGGGTTAAAATGCATATTATCAAGTATTTAGATGGATTATGACATATTATCTCTCGCGAAAAAAATCTTATCCTGAATTTATACAAATGTTTTAGTTATTTGGTAAAATTAATAGTTAATTGTGTCAGTGACATTTGTGATGGATATTTTTCATTTGACATTAATACGATATGAATTAATATGATATTAGCCTGCTGTATAATTTTTAACGGTATTTCTATTTTTTTTATAAAAAACATGTAATTTTTTAAATTTTAAAGAGATTTTAAAAATTAAGTTGTATGTTAGTATTTAAATAAAATCCTGATTTTGAATATAAATCAAAATTTTCTCTCTTTTACATATACTTACCTAATATAATATAAAATAATAGATTTAATTTAAACTTAAAATATTAATTTCTCTTTGTTCCAGTTCTCGCACAAAGAAATTGCTTTGAAATTCTCTAAATATTTAATGATAATGATAATAAAAAGAAAGAGCAATGCGAGGAATGTGAAGAGAGCTCCACATAGAATATTTCCATATTTACCGTAAATCGTATAAATCACTCACCAATCTCGTATATATGTATCTCGTATGTATTATACACATAGTTCGCATTCCTGAGAAATAAAGCGGTCGTGCTGCGCGTTCATCCTCGACTAGTTTTCCTCATGAACTTTATTCTATTTCCATTACGTATCTATTTATGTATGGAAAATGCGGTGCATCGCTGCATCCGGTGCACGATCGCTGTTTCGAATTCAATAGAGCGTATTTCACAGTTCTTACGTTACGCTTTACGATTACGAGTGCAAGTGCAACGTTGTATAAATAAAAGTACTCGGTCACGGACGGCGGTCACTCTTACGAGAATCAAAGAAAACGTTGAAGTTCTCGTCGACAGAGACTGCAGGCATTGAAGTCTCTTTCATTGGGACAAGGCGGAGGCTGCAGGCATTGAAATCTCTTTCATTGGGACAAGACGGAGGCGTCTATTTGTCGTCTTTTTATTATAAAAGAAAAACAGGAGGTGTCACATAATGGAAGCACACAGTCAAACATCAAATAAATATTAATATAAGATGTAACGAATAAATAACGCGCGCGAGTTCGCGTAAATATACATACATAAAACAATGAGCATTTTCCAGAGGTACTGGTGACTGGCCGCTGGATCAATCGACCGGATAGAGTAAAGCAAGAGAAAGAAAAAAAAGGAGAGAATTTTAAAAAAATAGAAAATTACACGTAAACATAGGGAAAAAGGATAGAAAGATTCGGAGAGAAAGATTTCAAGCTGAATAAAATTTTACAGTTAAAATAGCGGAGATCGCAGGAGCTGCAGACAGGTATTGGTAATTTTTCTTCGAATAGATAGACTAGGTATTTTTTGTACATGACGGTAGCATAAGTAAGAGAGAGGAAGGAGATAATAAAGAAAATGAGAGAGAGTGAAGCGGACGCAAGTGGAACGAAAGGGAACATGGAATCGTTGCAAGAGAAATGCAAGAAACAAGATGGAGAAACTTTCTATGGTATGGATTAAGCTCATGCCTGGGGTTGGTGGGCGCGATAAGCGATTTCATGGGCATCCTGCGGCAAACTCCTGGCCCATCCGTGTCCGCTGCTGCCGTATCCACCGCCAGCACCACCATAGTCGCCACCACCGTAACCACCGCCACCATGGCCGCCGTCGTCGTGGCTGACCACGTGGCTACTGCTGTGATGCGGATGCGAGACCACTTCGTAGGTCACGTGCTTCTGACCGCTGAGGAGCTTCTTCAGCCCGATGATGGCCGAGATCACGAGAGCGATCTTGCCAATGAGCAGGGCCTTACCGGCTATCAGGGCGATCGCGCCAAGTGCTAGCGGCAATAAAGCGGCCGCTTTCAAGGCTATGGCCATCAACAGAGGTCCTAAGATCTTCTGCGCCTTTTCTGCAAAGTTTCAAACATTTATTTTTACATCAAAATCGGCAATGAACGCTCTTTATATTTTAAACAGCTTTTTCATA